>NC_086449.1:705497248-706097248 GCF_028390025.1 Pseudophryne corroboree | reverse complement strand
CCAGGTGTTTGTGCCGGCCACTTGGGTCGCTTAGCTTAGCCATCCAGCGACCTTGGTGCACCTCTTTTTTTCTTTGCATCATGTGCTGTTTGGGGACTATTTTTTTAAGTGCCATCCTGTCTGACACTGCAGTGCCACTCCTAGATGGGCCAGGGGTTTGTGCTGGCCACTTGGGTCGCTTAGCTTAGCCATCCAGCGACCTTGGTGCACCTCTTTTTTTCTTTGCATCATGTGCTGTTTGGGGACTATTTTTTTAAGTGCCATCCTGTCTGACACTGCAGTGCCACTCCTAGATGGGCCAGGTGTTTGTGCCGGCCACTTGGGTCACTTAGCTTAGCCATCCAGCGACCTTAGTGCACCTCTTTTTTCTTTGCATCATGTGCTGTTTGTGGACTATTTTTTAAATCTGTCATCCTGTCTGACACTGCAGTGCCACTCCTAGATGGGCCAGATGTTTGTTTCGGCCACTTGGTTCGCTTAGCTTAGCCACACAGCTACCTCATTGCACCTCTTTTTTTCTTTGCATCATGTGCTGTTTGGGGACTATTTTTTAAATCTGCCATCCTGTCTGACACTGCAGTGCCACTCCTAGATGGTCCAGGTGTTTGTGTCGGCCACTTAAGTCTCTTAGCTTAGTCACACATCTTCCTCATTGCACCTCTTTTTTTCTTTGCATCATGTGCTGCTTGGGGACTATTTTTTAAATCTGCGATCCTGTCTGACATTGCAGTGCCACTCCTTGATGGGCCAGGTGTTTGTGCCGGCCACTTGGGTCGCTTAGCTTAGCCATCCAGCGACCTTGGTGCGCCTATTTTTTTCTTTGCATCATGTGCTGTTTGGGGACTATTTTTTATGTGCCATCCTGTATGACACTGCAGTGCTACTCCTAGATGGGCAAGGTTTTTGTGCCGGTTACTTGGGTCGCTTAGCTTAGCCATCCAGCGACCTTGATGCACCTTTTTTTTCTTTGCATCATGTGCTGTTTGGGGACTATTTTTTTAAGTGCCATCCTGTCTGACACTGCAGTGCCACTCCTAGATGGGTCAGGTGTTTGTGCCGGCCACTTGGGTCGCTTAGCTTAGCCATCCAGCGACCATGGTGCACTTCTTTTTTTCTTTGCATCATGTGCTGTTTGGGGACTATTTTTTTAAGTTCCATCCTGTCTGACACTGCAGTGCCACTCCTAGATGGGCTAGGTGTTTGTGCCGGCCACTTGGGTCGCTTAGCTTAGCCATCCAGCGACCTTGGTGCACCTCTTTTTTTCTTTGCATCATGTGCTGTTTGGGGACTATTTTTTAAATCTGCCATCCTGTCTGACACTGCAGTGCCACTCCTAGATGGTCCAGGTGTTTGTGTCGACCACTTAGGTCTCTTAGCTTAGTCACACAGCAACCTCATTGCACCTCTTTTTTTCTTTGCATCATGTGCTGTTTGGGGACTATTTTTTAAATCTGCCATCCTGTCTGACACTGCAGTGCCACTCCTTAATGGGCCAGGTGTTTGTGCTAGCCACTTGGGTCGTTTAGCTTAGCCATCCAGCGACCTTGGTGCGCCTCTTTTTTTCTTTGCATCATGTGCTGTTTGGGGACTATTTTTTAAGTGCCATCCTGTATGACACTGCAGTGCCACTCCTAGATGGGCCAGGTGTTTGTGCCGGCCACTTGGGTCGCTTAGCTTAGCCATCCAGCGACCTTGGTGCACCTCTTTTTTTCTTTGCATCATGTACTGTTTGGGGACTATTTTTTTAAGTGCCATACTGTCTGACACTGCAGTGCCACTCCTAGATGGGCCAGGTGTTTGTGCCGGCCACTTGGGTCGCTTAGCTTATACATCCAGCGACCTTGGTGCACCTCTTTTTTCTTTGCATCATGTGCTGTTTGGGGACTATTTTTTAAATCTGCCATCCTGTCTGACACTGCAGTGCCACTCCTAGATGGGCCAGGTGTTTGTGTCGGCCACTTGGGTCGCTTAGCTTAGCCACACAGCTACCTCATTGCATCTCTTTTTTTCTTTGCATCATGTGCTGTTTGGGGACTATTTTTTAAATCTGCCATCCTGTCTGACACTGCAGTGCCACTCCTTGATAGGCCATGTGTTTGTGCTAGCCACTTGGGTCGTTTAGCTTAGCCATCCAGCGACCTTGGTGCGCCTATTTTTTTCTTTGCATCATGTGCTGTTTGGGGACTATTTTTTTAAGTGCCATCCTGTCTGACACTGCAGTGCCACTCCTAGATGGGCCAGGTGTTTGTGCCGGCCACTTGGGTCGCTTAGCTTAGCCATCCAGCGACCTTGGTGCACCTCTTTTTTCTTTGCATCATGTGCTGTTTGGGGACTATTTTTTTAAGTTCCATCCTATCTGACACTGCAGTGCCACTCCTAGGTGGGCCAGGTGTTTGTGCCGGCCACTTGGGTCGCTTAGCTTAGCCATCCAGCGACCTTGTTGCACCTCTTTTTTTCTTTGCATCATGTGCTGTTTGGGGATTATTTTTTTAAGTGCCATCCTGTCTGACACTGCAGTGCCACTCCTAGATGGGTCAGGTGTTTGTGCCGGCCACTTGGGTCGCTTAGCTTAGCCATCCAGCGACCATGGTGCACTTCTTTTTTTCTTTGCATCATGTGCTGTTTGGGGACTATTTTTTTAAGTGCCATCCTGTCTGACACTGCAGTGCCACTCCTAGATGGGCTAGGTGTTTGTGCTGGCCACTTGGGTCGCTTAGCTTAGCCATCCAGCGACCTTGGTGCACCTCTTTTTTTCTTTGCATCATGTGCTGTTTGGGGACTATTTTTTTAGTGCCATCCTTTCTGACATTGCAGTGCCACTCCTAGATGGGCAAAGTGTTTGTGCCGGCCACTTGGGTCACTTAGCTTAGCCATCCAGCGTCCTTGGTGCACCTCTTTTTTTCTTTGCATCATGTGCTGTTTGGGGACTATTTTTTAAATCTGCCATCCTGTCTGACACTGCAGTGCCACTCCTAGATGGGCCAGGTGTTTGTGCCGGCCACTTGGGTCGCTTAGCTTAGCCATCCAGCGACCTTGGTGCACCTCTTTTTTTCTTTGCATCATGTGCTGTTTGGGGACTATTTTTTAAATCTGCCATCCTGTCTGACACTGCAGTGCCACTCCTAGATGGTCCAGGTGTTTGTGTCGGCCACTTAGGTCTCTTAGCTTAGTCACACAGCTACCTCATTGCACCTCTTTTTTTCTTTGCATCATGTGCTGTTTGGGGACTATTTTTTAAATCTGCCATTCTGTCTGACACTGCAGTGCCACTCCTTGATGGGCCAGGTGTTTGTGCTAGCCACTTGGGTCGTTTAGCTTAGCCATCCAGCGACCTTGGTGCGCCTCTTTTTTTCTTTGCATCATGTGCTGTTTGGGGACTATTTTTTAAGTGCCATCCTGTATGACACTGCAGTGCCACTCCTAGATGGGCCAGGTGTTTGTGCCGGCCACTTGGGTCGCTTAGCTTAGCCATCCAGCGACCTTGGTGCACCTCTTTTTTTCTTTGCATCATGTACTGTTTGGGGACTATTTTTTTAAGTGCCATACTGTCTGACACTGCAGTGCCACTCCTAGATGGGCCAGGTGTTTGTGCTAGCCACTTGGGTCGCTTAGCTTATACATCCAGCGACCTTGGTGCACCTCTTTTTTCTTTGCATCATGTGCTGTTTGGGGACTATTTTTTAAATCTGCCATCCTGTCTGACACTGCAGTGCCACTCCTAGATGGGCCAGGTGTTTGTGTCGGCCACTTGGGTCGCTTAGCTTAGCCACACACCTACCTCATTGCACCTCTTTATTTCTTTGCATCATGTGCTGTTTGGGGACTATTTTTTAAATCTGCCATCCTGTCTGACACTGCAGTGCCACTCCTAGATGGGCCAGGTGTTTGTGCCGGCCACTTGGGTCACTTAGCTTAGCCATCCAGCGACCTTGGTGCACCTCTTTTTTTCTTTGCATCATGTGCTGTTTGGGGACTATTTTTTAAATCTGCCATCCTGTCTGACACTGCAGTGCCACTCCTAGATGGTCCAGGTGTTTGTGTCGGCCACTTAGGTCTCTTAGCTTAGTCACACAGCTACCTCATTGCACCTCTTTTTTTCTTTGCATCATGTGCTGTTTGGGGACTATTTTTTAAATCTGCCATTCTGTCTGACACTGCAGTGCCACTCCTTGATGGGCCAGGTGTTTGTGCTAGCCACTTGGGTCGTTTAGCTTAGCCATCCAGCGACCTTGGTGCGCCTCTTTTTTTTATTTGCATCATGTGCTGTTTGGGGACTATTTTTTAAGTGCCATCCTGTATGACACTGCAGTGCCACTCCTAGATGGGCCAGGTGTTTGTGCCGGCCACTTGGGTCGCTTAGCTTAGCCATCCAGCGACCTTGGTGCACCTCTTTTTTTCTTTGCATCATGTACTGTTTGGGGACTATTTTTTTAAGTGCCATACTGTCTGACACTGCAGTGCCACTCCTAGATGGGCCAGGTGTTTGTGCTAGCCACTTGGGTCGCTTAGCTTATACATCCAGCGACCTTGGTGCACCTCTTTTTTCTTTGCATCATGTGCTGTTTGGGGACTATTTTTTAAATCTGCCATCCTGTCTGACACTGCAGTGCCACTCCTAGATGGTCCAGGTGTTTGTGTCGGCCACTTGGGTCGCTTAGCTTAGCCATCCAGCGACCTTGGTGCGCCTATTTTTTTCTTTGCATCATGTGCTGTTTGGGGACTATTTTTTTAAGTGCCATCCTGTCTGACACTGCATTGCCACTCCTAGATGGGCCAGGTGTTTGTGCCGGCCACTTGGGTCGCTTAGCTTAGCCATCCAGCGACCTTGGTGCACCTCTTTTTTCTTTGCATCATGTGCTGTTTGGGGACTATTTTTTTAAGTTCCATCCTATCTGACACTGCAGTGCCACTCCTAGGTGGGCCAGGTGTTTGTGCCGGCCACTTGGGTCGCTTAGCTTAGCCATCCAGCGACCTTGTTGCACCTCTTTTTTTCTTTGCATCATGTGCTGTTTGGGGATTATTTTTTTAAGTGCCATCCTGTCTGACACTGCAGTGCCACTCCTAGATGGGTCAGGTGTTTGTGCCGGCCACTTGGGTCGCTTAGCTTAGCCATTCAGTGACCTTGGTGCACCTCTTTTTTTCTTTGCATCATGTGCTGTTTGGGGACTTTTTTTTAAGTGCCATCCTTTCTGTCACTGCAGTGCCACTCCTAGATGGGCCAGGTGTTTGTGCCGGCCACTTGGGTCGCTTAGCTTAGCCATCCAGCGACCTTGGTGCACCTCTTTTTTTCTTTGCATCATGTGCTGTTTGGGGACTATTTTTTTTAAGTGCCATCCTTTCTGTCACTGCAGTGCCACTCCTAGATGGGCCAGGTGTTTGTGTCGACCACTTAGGTCTCTTAGCTTAGTCACACAGCTACCTCATTGCACCTCTTTTTTTCTTTGCATCATGTGCTGTTTGGGGACTATTTTTTAAATCTGCCATCCTGTCTGACACTGCAGTGCCACTCCTTGATGGGCCAGGTGTTTGTGCTAGCCACTTGGGTCGTTTAGCTTAGCCATCCAGCGACCTTGGTGCGCCTCTTTTTTTCTTTGCATCATGTGCTGTTTGGGGACTATTTTTTAAGTGCCATCCTGTATGACACTGCAGTGCCACTCCTAGATGGGCCAGGTGTTTGTGCCGGCCACTTGGGTCGCTTAGCTTAGCCATCCAGCGACCTTGGTGCACCTCTTTTTTTCTTTGCATCATGTACTGTTTGGGGACTATTTTTTTAAGTGCCATACTGTCTGACACTGCAGTGCCACTCCTAGATGGGCCAGGTGTTTGTGCCGGCCACTTGGGTCGCTTAGCTTATACATCCAGCGACCTTGGTGCACCTCTTTTTTCTTTGCATCATGTGCTGTTTGGGGACTATTTTTTAAATCTGCCATCCTGTCTGACACTGCAGTGCCACTCCTAGATGGGCCAGGTGTTTGTGTCGGCCACTTGGGTCGCTTAGCTTAGCCACACAGCTACCTCATTGCATCTCTTTTTTTCTTTGCATCATGTGCTGTTTGGGGACTATTTTTTAAATCTGCCATCCAGTCTGACACTGCAGTGCCACTCCTTGATAGGCCATGTGTTTGTGCTAGCCACTTGGGTCGTTTAGCTTAGCCATCCAGCGACCTTGGTGCGCCTATTTTTTTCTTTGCATCATGTGCTGTTTGGGGACTATTTTTTTAAGTGCCATCCTGTCTGACACTGCAGTGCCACTCCTAGATGGGCCAGGTGTTTGTGCCGGCCACTTGGGTCGCTTAGCTTAGCCATCCAGCGACCTTGTTGCACCTCTTTTTTTCTTTGCATCATGTGCTGTTTGGGGATTGTTTTTTTAAGTGCCATCCTGTCTGACACTGCAGTGCCACTCCTAGATGGGCCAGGTGTTTGTGCCGGCCACTTGGGTCGCTTAGCTTAGCCATCCAGCGACCTTGGTGCACCTCTTTTTTCTTTGCATCATGTGCTGTTTGGGGACTATTTTTTTAAGTTCCATCCTATCTGACACTGCAGTGCCACTCCTAGGTGGGCCAGGTGTTTGTGCCGGCCACTTGGGTCGCTTAGCTTAGCCATCCAGCGACCTTGTTGCACCTCTTTTTTTCTTTGCATCATGTGCTGTTTGGGGATTGTTTTTTTAAGTGCCATCCTGTCTGACACTGCAGTGCCACTCCTAGATGGGCCAGGTGTTTGTGCCGGCCACTTGGGTCGCTTAGCTTAGCCATCCAGCGACCTTGGTGCACCTCTTTTTTCTTTGCATCATGTGCTGTTTGGGGACTATTTTTTTAAGTTCCATCCTATCTGACACTGCAGTGCCACTCCTAGGTGGGCCAGGTGTTTGTGCCGGCCACTTGGGTCGCTTAGCTTAGCCATCCAGCGACCTTGTTGCACCTCTTTTTTTCTTTGCATCATGTGCTGTTTGGGGATTATTTTTTAAGTGCCATCCTGTCTGACACTGCAGTGCCACTCCTAGATGGGTCAGGTGTTTGTGCCGGCCACGTGGGTCGCCTAGCTTAGCCATCCAGCGACCATGGTGCACTTCTTTTTTTCTTTGCATCATGTGCTGTTTGGGGACTATTTTTTTAAGTGCCATCCTGTCTGACACTGCAGTGCCACTCCTAGATGGGCTAGGTGTTTGTGCCGGCCACTTGGGTCGCTTAGCTTAGCCATCCAGCGACCTTGGTGCACCTCTTTTTTTCTTTGCATCATGTGCTGTTTGGGGACTATTTTTTTAAGTGCCATCCTTTCTGACATTGCAGTGCCACTACTAGATGGGCAAAGTGTTTGTGCCGGCCACTTGGGTCACTTAGCTTAGCCATCCAGCGACCTTGGTGCACCTCTTTTTTTCTTTGCATCATGTGCTGTTTGGGGACTATTTTTTAAATCTGCCATCCTGTCTGACACTGCAGTGCCACTCCTAGATGGGCCAGGTGTTTGTGCCGGCCACTTGGGTCGCTTAGCTTAGCCATCCAGCGACCTTGGTGCACCTCTTTTTTTCTTTGCATCATGTGCTGTTTGGGGACTATTTTTTAAATCTGCCATCCTGTCTGACACTGCAGTGCCACTCCTAGATGGTCCAGGTGTTTGTGTCGGCCACTTAGGTCTCTTAGCTTAGTCACACAGCTACCTCATTGCACCTCTTTTTTTCTTTGCATCATGTGCTGTTTGGGTACTATTTTTTAAATCTGCCATTCTGTCTGACACTGCAGTGCCACTCCTTGATGGGCCAGGTGTTTGTGCTAGCCACTTGGGTCGTTTAGCTTAGCCATCCAGCGACCTTGGTGCGCCTCTTTTTTTCTTTGCATCATGTGCTGTTTGGGGACTATTTTTTAAGTGCCATCCTGTATGACACTGCAGTGCCACTCCTAGATGGGCCAGGTGTTTGTGCCGGCCACTTGGGTCGCTTAGCTTAGCCATCCAGCGACCTTGGTGCACCTCTTCTTTTCTTTGCATCATGTACTGTTTGGGGACTATTTTTTTAAGTGCCATACTGTCTGACACTGCAGTGCCACTCCTAGATGGGCCAGGTGTTTGTGCCGGCCACTTGGGTCGCTTAGCTTATACATCCAGCGACCTTGGTGCACCTCTTTTTTCTTTGCATCATGTGCTGTTTGGGGACTATTTTTTAAATCTGCCATCCTGTCTGACACTGCAGTGCCACTCCTAGATGGGCCAGGTGTTTGTGTCGGCCACTTGGGTCGCTTAGCTTAGCCACACAGCTACCTCATTGCACCTCTTTATTTCTTTGCATCATGTGCTGTTTGGGGACTATTTTTTAAATCTGCCATCCTGTCTGACACTGCAGTGCCACTCCTAGATGGTCCAGGTGTTTGTGTCGGCCACTTTGGTCGCTTAGCTTAGCCATCCAGCGACCTTGGTGCGCCTATTTTTTTCTTTGCATCATGTGCTGTTTGGGGACTATTTTTTTAAGTGCCATCCTGTCTGACACTGCATTGCCACTCCTAGATGGGCCAGGTGTTTGTGCCGGCCACTTGGGTCGCTTAGCTTAGCCATCCAGCGACCTTGGTGCACCTCTTTTTTCTTTGCATCATGTGCTGTTTGGGGACTATTTTTTTAAGTTCCATCCTATCTGACACTGCAGTGCCACTCCTAGGTGGGCCAGGTGTTTGTGCCGGCCACTTGGGTCGCTTAGCTTAGCCATCCAGCGACCTTGTTGCACCTCTTTTTTTCTTTGCATCATGTGCTGTTTGGGGATTATTTTTTTAAGTGCCATCCTGTCTGACACTGCAGTGCCACTCCTAGATGGGTCAGGTGTTTGTGCCGGCCACTTGGGTCGCTTAGCTTAGCCATTCAGTGACCTTGGTGCACCTCTTTTTTTCTTTGCATCATGTGCTGTTTGGGGACTATTTTTTTAAGTGCCATCCTTTCTGTCACTGCAGTGCCACTCCTAGATGGGCCAGGTGTTTGTGCCGGCCACTTGGGTCGCTTAGCTTACACATCAAGCGACCTTAGTGCACCTCTTTTTTCTTTGCATCATGTGCTGTTTGTGGACTATTTTTTAAATCTGCCATCCTGTCTGACACTGCAGTGCGACTCCTAGATGGGCCAGATGTTTGTTTCGGCCACTTGGGTCGCTTAGCTTAGCCACACAGCTACCTCATTGCACCTCTTTTTTTCTTTGCATCATGTGCTGTTTGGGGACTATTTTTTAAATCTGCCATCCTGTCTGACACTGCAGTGCCACTCCTAGATGGTCCAGGTGTTTGTGTCGGCCACTTAAGTCTCTTAGCTTAGTCACACGTCTACCTCATTGCACCTCTTTTTTTCTATGCATCATGTGCTGCTTGGGGACTATTTTTTAAATCTGCGATCCTGTCTGACATTGCAGTGCCACTCCTTGATGGGCCAGGTGTTTGTGCCGGCCACTTGGGTCGCTTAGCTTAGCCATCCAGCGACCTTGGTGCGCCTATTTTTTTCTTTGCATCATGTGCTGTTTGGGGACTATTTTTTATGTGCCATCCTGTATGACACTGCAGTGCTACTCCTAGATGGGCAAGGTTTTTGTGCCGGTTACTTGGGTCGCTTAGCTTAGCCATCCAGCGTCCATGGTGCACTTCTTTTTTTCTTTGCATCATGTGCTGTTTGGGGACTATTTTTTTAAGTGCCATACTGTCTGACACTGCAGTGCCACTCCTAGATGGGCTAGGTGTTTGTGCCTGCCACTTGGGTCGCTTAGCTTAGCCATCCAGCGACCTTGGTGCACCTCTTTTTTTCTTTGCATCATGTGCTGTTTGGGGACTATTTTTTAAATCTGCCATCCTGTCTGACACTGCAGTGCCACTCCTAGATGGTCCAGGTGTTTGTGTCGGCCACTTAGGTCTCTTAGCTTAGTCACACAGCTACCTCATTGCACCTCTTTTTTTCTTTGCATCATGTGCTGTTTGGGGACTATTTTTTAAATCTGCCATCCTGTCTGACACTGCAGTGCCACGCCTTGATGGGCCAGGTGTTTGTGCTAGCCACTTGGGTCGTTTAGCTTAGCCATCCAGCGACCTTGGTGCGCCTCTTTTTTTCTTTGCATCATGTGCTGTTTGGGGACTATTTTTTAAGTACCATCCTGTATGACACTGCAGTGCCACTCCTAGATGGGCCAGGTGTTTGTGCCGGCCACTTGGGTCGCTTAGCTTAGCCATCCAGCGACCTTGGTGCACCTCTTTTTTTCTTTGCATCATGTACTGTTTGGGGACTATTTTTTTAAGTGCCATACTGTCTGACACTGCAGTGCCACTCCTAGATGGGCCAGGTGTTTGTGCCGGCCACTTGGGTCGCTTAGCTTATACATCCAGCGACCTTGGTGCACCTCTTTTTTCTTTGCATCATGTGCTGTTTGGGGACTATTTTTTAAATCTGCCATCCTGTCTGACACTGCAGTGCCACTCCTAGATGGGCCAGGTGTTTGTGTCGGCCACTTGGGTCGCTTAGCTTAGCCACACAGCTACCTCATTGCACCTCTTTTTTTCTTTGCATCATGTGCTGTTTGGGGACTATTTTTTAAATCTGCCATCCTGTCTGACACTGCAGTGTAACTCCTAGATTATCCAGGTGTTTGTGTCGGCCACTTAAGTCTCTTAGCTTAGTCACACAGCTACCTCATTGCACCTCTTTTTTTTCTTTGCATCATGTGCTGTTTGGGGACTATTTTTTAAATCTGCCATCCTGTCTGACACTGCAGTGCCACTCCTTGATAGGCCAGGTGTTTGTGCTAGCCACTTGGGTCGTTTAGCTTAGCCATCCAGCGACCTTGGTGCGCCTATTTTTTTCTTTGCATCATGTGCTGTTTGGGGACTATTTTTTTAAGTGCCATCCTGTCTGACACTGCAGTGCCACTCCTAGATGGGCCAGGTGTTTGTGCCGGCCACTTGGGTCGCTTAGCTTAGCCATCCAGCGACCTTGGTGCACCTCTTTTTTCTTTGCATCATGTGCTGTTTGGGGACTATTTTTTTAAGTTCCATCCTATCTGACACTGCAGTGCCACTCCTAGGTGGGCCAGGTGTTTCTGCCGGCCACTTGGGTCGCTTAGCTTAGCCATCCAGCGACCTTGTTGCACCTCTTTTTTTCTTTGCATCATGTGCTGTTTGGGGATTATTTTTTTAAGTGCCATCCTGTCTGACACTGCAGTGCCACTCCTAGATGGGCCAGGTGTTTGTGCCGGCCACTTGGGTCGCTTAGCTTATACATCCAGCGACCTTGGTGCACCTCTTTTTTCTTTGCATCATGTGCTGTTTGGGGACTATTTTTTTAAGTTCCATCCTATCTGACACTGCAGTGCCACTCCTAGGTGGGCCAGGTGTTTGTGCCGGCCACTTGGGTCGCTTAGCTTAGCCATCCAGCGACCTTGTTGCACCTCTTTTTTTCTTTGCATCATGTGCTGTTTGGGGATTATTTTTTTAAGTGCCATCCTGTCTGACACTGCAGTGCCACTCCTAGATGGGTCAGGTGTTTGTGCCGGCCACTTGGGTCGCTTAGCTTAGCCATCCAGCGACCATGGTGCACTTCTTTTTTTCTTTGCATCATGTGCTGTTTGGGGACTATTTTTTAAGTGCCATCCTGTCTGACACTGCAGTGCCACTCCTAGATGGGCCAGGTGTTTGTGCCGGCCACTTGGGTCGCTTAGCTTAGCCATCCAGCGACCTTGGTGCACCTCTTTTTTCTTTGCATCATGTGCTGTTTGGGGACTATTTTTTTAAGTTCCATCCTATCTGACACTGCAGTGCCACTCCTAGGTGGGCCAGGTGTTTCTGCCGGCCACTTGGGTCGCTTAGCTTAGCCATCCAGCGACCTTGTTGCACCTCTTTTTTTCTTTGCATCATGTGCTGTTTGGGGATTATTTTTTTAAGTGCCATCCTTTCTGACATTGCAGTGCCACTCCTAGATGGGCAAAGTGTTTGTGCCGGCCTCTTGGGTCACTTAGCTTAGCCATCCAGCGACCTTGGTGCACCTCTTTTTTTCTTAGCATCATGTGATGTTTGGGGACTATTTTTTTAAGTGCCATCCTGTCTGACACTGCAGTGCCACTCCTAGGTGGACCAGGTGTTTGTGCAGCCACTTGGGTCGCTTAGCTTACACATCCATCGATCTTGGTGCACCTCTTTTTTCTTTGCATCATGTGCTGTTTGGGGACTATTTTTTAAATCTGCCATCCTGTCTGACACTGCAGTGCCACTCCTAGATGGTCCAGGTGTTTGTGTCGGCCACTTAGGTCTCTTAGCTTAGTCACACAGCTACCTCATTGCACCTCTTTTTTTCTATGCATCATGTGCTGTTTGGGGACTATTTTTTAAATCTGCCATCCTGTCTGACACTGCAGTGCCACTCCTTGATGGGCCAGGTGTTTGTGCTAGCCACTTGGGTCGTTTAGCTTAGCCATCCAGCGACCTTGGTGCGCCTCTTTTTTTCTTTGCATCATGTGCTGTTTGGGGACTATTTTTTAAGTGCCATCCTGTATGACACTGCAGTGCCACTCCTAGATGGGCCAGGTGTTTGTGCCGGCCACTTGGGTCGCTTAGCTTAGCCATCCAGCGACCTTGGTGCACCTCTTTTTTTCTTTGCATCATGTACTGTTTGGGGACTATTTTTTTAAGTGCCATACTGTCTGACACTGCAGTGCCACTCCTAGATGGGCCAGGTGTTTGTGCCGGCCACTTGGGTCGCTTAGCTTATACATCCAGCGACCTTGGTGCAGCTCTTTTTTCTTTGCATCATGTGCTGTTTGTGGACTATTTTTTAAATCTGTCATCCTGTCTGACACTGCAGTGCCACTCCTAGATGGGCCAGATGTTTGTTTCGGCCACTTGGTTCGCTTAGCTTAGCCACACAGCTACCTCATTGCACCTCTTTTTTTCTTTGCATCATGTGCTGTTTGGGGACTATTTTTTAAATCTGCCATCCTGTCTGACACTGCAGTGCCACTCCTAGATGGTCCAGGTGTTTGTGTCGGCCACTTAAGTCTCTTAGCTTAGTCACACATCTTCTTCATTGCACCTCTGTTTTTCTTTGCATCATGTGCTGCTTGGGGACTATTTTTTAAATCTGCGATCCTGTCTGACATTGCAGTGCCACTCCTTGATGGGCCAGGTGTTTGTGCCGGCCACTTGGGTCGCTTAGCTTAGCCATCCAGCGACCTTGGTGCGCCTATTTTTTTCTTTGCATCATGTGCTGTTTGGGGACTATTTTTTATGTGCCATCCTGTATGACACTGCAGTGCTACTCCTAGATGGGCAAGGTTTTTGTGCCGGTTACTTGGGTCGCTTAGCTTAGCCATCCAGCGACCTTGATGCACCTTTTTTTTCTTTGCATCATGTGCTGTTTGGGGACTATTTTTTTAAGTGCCATCCTGTCTGACACTGCAGTGCCACTCCTAGATGGGCTAGGTGTTTGTGCCGGCCACTTGGGTCGCTTAGCTTAGCCATCCAGCGACCTTGGTGCACCTCTTTTTTTCTTTGCATCATGTGCTGTTTGGGGACTATTTTTTAAATCTGCCATCCTGTCTGACACTGCAGTGCCACTCCTAGATGGTCCAGGTGTTTGTGTCGACCACTTAGGTCTCTTTGCTTAGTCACACAGCTACCTCATTGCACCTCTTTTTTTCTTTGCATCATGTGCTGTTTGGGGACTATTTTTTAAATCTGCCATCCTGTCTGACACTGCAGTGCCACTCCTTGATGGGCCAGGTGTTTGTGCTAGCCACTTGGGTCGTTTAGCTTAGCCATCCAGCGACCTTGGTGCGCCTCTTTTTTTCTTTGCATCATGTGCTGTTTGGGGACTATTTTTTAAGTGCCATCCTGTATGACACTGCAGTGCCACTCCTAGATGGGCCAGGTGTTTGTGCCGGCCACTTGGGTCGCTTAGCTTAGCCATCCAGCGACCTTGGTGCACCTCTTTTTTTCTTTGCATCATGTGCTGTTTGTGGACTATTTTTTAAATCTGTCATCCTGTCTGACACTGCAGTGCCACTCCTAGATGGGCCAGATGTTTGTTTCGGCCACTTGGTTCGCTTAGCTTAGCCACACAGCTACCTCATTGCACCTCTTTTTTTCTTTGCATCATGTGCTGTTTGGGGACTATTTTTTAAATCTGCCATCCTGTCTGACACTGCAGTGCCACTCCTAGATGGTCCAGGTGTTTGTGTCGGCCACTTAAGTCTCTTAGCTTAGTCACACATCTTCCTCATTGCACCTCTTTTTTTCTTTGCATCATGTGCTGCTTGGGGACTATTTTTTAAATCTGCGATCCTGTCTGACATTGCAGTGCCACTCCTTGATGGGCCAGGTGTTTGTGCCGGCCACTTGGGTCGCTTAGCTTAGCCATCCAGCGACCTTGGTGCGCCTATTTTTTTCTTTGCATCATGTGCTGTTTGGGGACTATTTTTTATGTGCCATCCTGTATGACACTGCAGTGCTACTCCTAGATGGGCAAGGTTTTTGTGCCGGTTACTTGGGTCGCTTAGCTTAGCCATCCAGCGACCTTGATGCACCTTTTTTTTCTTTGCATCATGTGCTGTTTGGGGACTATTTTTTTAAGTGCCATCCTGTCTGACACTGCAGTGCCACTCCTAGATGGGCTAGGTGTTTGTGCCGGCCACTTGGGTCGCTTAGCTTAGCCATCCAGCGACCTTGGTGCACCTCTTTTTTTCTTTGCATCATGTGCTGTTTGGGGACTATTTTTTAAATCTGCCATCCTGTCTGACACTGCAGTGCCACTCCTAGATGGTCCAGGTGTTTGTGTCGACCACTTAGGTCTCTTAGCTTAGTCACACAGCTACCTCATTGCACCTCTTTTTTTCTTTGCATCATGTGCTGTTTGGGGACTATTTTTTAAATCTGCCATCCTGTCTGACACTGCAGTGCCACTCCTTGATGGGCCAGGTGTTTGTGCTAGCCACTTGGGTCGTTTAGCTTAGCCATCCAGCGACCTTGGTGCGCCTCTTTTTTTCTTTGCATCATGTGCTGTTTGGGGACTATTTTTTAAGTGCCATCCTGTATGACACTGCAGTGCCACTCCTAGATGGGCCAGGTGTTTGTGCCGGCCACTTGGGTCGCTTAGCTTAGCCATCCAGCGACCTTGGTGCACCTCTTTTTTTCTTTGCATCATGTACTGTTTGGGGACTATTTTTTTAAGTGCCATACTGTCTGACACTGCAGTGCCACTCCTAGATGGGCCAGGTGTTTGTGCCGGCCACTTGGGTCGCTTAGCTTATACATCCAGCGACCTTGGTGCACCTCTTTTTTCTTTGCATCATGTGCTGTTTGTGCACTATTTTTTAAATCTGTCATCCTGTCTGACACTGCAGTGCCACTCCTAGATGGGCCAGATGTTTGTTTCGGCCACTTGGTTCGCTTAGCTTAGCCACACAGCTACCTCATTGCACCTCTTTTTTTCTTTGCATCATGTGCTGTTTGGGGACTATTTTTTAAATCTGCCATCCTGTCTGACACTGCAGTGCCACTCCTAGATGGTCCAGGTGTTTGTGTCGGCCACTTAAGTCTCTTAGCTTAGTCACACATCTTCTTCATTGCACCTCTTTTTTTCTTTGCATCATGTGCTGCTTGGGGACTATTTTTTAAATCTGCGATCCTGTCTGACATTGCAGTGCCACTCCTTGATGGGCCAGGTGTTTGTGCCGGCCACTTGGGTCGCTTAGCTTAGCCATCCAGCGACCTTGGTGCGCCTATTTTTTTCTTTGCATCATGTGCTGTTTGGGGACTATTTTTTATGTGCCATCCTGTATGACACTGCAGTGCTACTCCTAGATGGGCAAGGTTTTTGTGCCGGTTACTTGGGTCGCTTAGCTTAGCCATCCAGCGACCTTGATGCACCTTTTTTTTCTTTGCATCATGTGCTGTTTGGGGACTATTTTTTTAAGTGCCATCCTGTCTGACACTGCAGTGCCACTCCTAGATGGGCTAGGTGTTTGTGCCGGCCACTTGGGTCGCTTAGCTTAGCCATCCAGCGACCTTGGTGCACCTCTTTTTTTCTTTGCATCATGTGCTGTTTGGGGACTATTTTTTAAATCTGCCATCCTGTCTGACACTGCAGTGCCACTCCTAGATGGTCCAGGTGTTTGTGTCGACCACTTAGGTCTCTTTGCTTAGTCACACAGCTACCTCATTGCACCTCTTTTTTTCTTTGCATCATGTGCTGTTTGGGGACTATTTTTTAAATCTGCCATCCTGTCTGACACTGCAGTGCCACTCCTTGATGGGCCAGGTGTTTGTGCTAGCCACTTGGGTCGTTTAGCTTAGCCATCCAGCGACCTTGGTGCGCCTCTTTTTTTCTTTGCATCATGTGCTGTTTGGGGACTATTTTTTAAGTGCCATCCTGTATGACACTGCAGTGCCACTCCTAGATGGGCCAGGTGTTTGTGCCGGCCACTTGGGTCGCTTAGCTTAGCCATCCAGCGACCTTGGTGCACCTCTTTTTTTCTTTGCATCATGTGCTGTTTGTGGACTATTTTTTAAATCTGTCATCCTGTCTGACACTGCAGTGCCACTCCTAGATGGGCCAGATGTTTGTTTCGGCCACTTGGTTCGCTTAGCTTAGCCACACAGCTACCTCATTGCACCTCTTTTTTTCTTTGCATCATGTGCTGTTTGGGGACTATTTTTTAAATCTGCCATCCTGTCTGACACTGCAGTGCCACTCCTAGATGGTCCAGGTGTTTGTGTCGGCCACTTAAGTCTCTTAGCTTAGTCACACATCTTCCTCATTGCACCTCTTTTTTTCTTTGCATCATGTGCTGCTTGGGGACTATTTTTTAAATCTGCGATCCTGTCTGACATTGCAGTGCCACTCCTTGATGGGCCAGGTGTTTGTGCCGGCCACTTGGGTCGCTTAGCTTAGCCATCCAGCGACCTTGGTGCGCCTATTTTTTTCTTTGCATCATGTGCTGTTTGGGGACTATTTTTTATGTGCCATCCTGTATGACACTGCAGTGCTACTCCTAGATGGGCAAGGTTTTTGTGCCGGTTACTTGGGTCGCTTAGCTTAGCCATCCAGCGACCTTGATGCACCTTTTTTTTCTTTGCATCATGTGCTGTTTGGGGACTATTTTTTTAAGTGCCATCCTGTCTGACACTGCAGTGCCACTCCTAGATGGGCTAGGTGTTTGTGCCGGCCACTTGGGTCGCTTAGCTTAGCCATCCAGCGACCTTGGTGCACCTCTTTTTTTCTTTGCATCATGTGCTGTTTGGGGACTATTTTTTAAATCTGCCATCCTGTCTGACACTGCAGTGCCACTCCTAGATGGTCCAGGTGTTTGTGTCGACCACTTAGGTCTCTTAGCTTAGTCACACAGCTACCTCATTGCACCTCTTTTTTTCTTTGCATCATGTGCTGTTTGGGGACTATTTTTTAAATCTGCCATCTTGTCTGACACTGCAGTGCCACTCCTTGATGGGCCAGGTGTTTGTGCTAGCCACTTGGATCGTTTAGCTTAGCCATCCAGCGACCTTGGTGCGCCTCTTTTTTTCTTTGCATCATGTGCTGTTTGGGGACTATTTTTTAAGTGCCATCCTGTATGACACTGCAGTGCCACTCCTAGATGGGCCAGGTGTTTGTGCCGGCCACTTGGGTCGCTTAGCTTAGCCATCCAGCGACCTTGGTGCACCTCTTTTTTTCTTTGCATCATGTACTGTTTGGGGACTATTTTTTTAAGTGCCATACTGTCTGACACTGCAGTGCCACTCCTAGATGGGCCAGGTGTTTGTGCCGGCCACTTGGGTCGCTTAGCTTATACATCCAGCGACCTTGGTGCACCTCTTTTTTCTTTGCATCATGTGCTGTTTGGGGACTATTTTTTAAATCTGCCATCCTGTCTGACACTGCAGTGCCACTCCTAGATGGGCCAGGTGTTTGTGTCGGCCACTTGGGTCGCTTAGCTTAGCCACACAGCTACCTCATTGCATCTCTTTTTTTCTTTGCATCATGTGCTGTTTGGGGACTATTTTTTAAATCTGCCATCCTGTCTGACACTGCAGTGCCACTCCTTGATAGGCCATGTGTTTGTGCTAGCCACTTGGGTCGTTTAGCTTAGCCATCCAGCGACCTTGGTGCGCCTATTTTTTTCTTTGCATCATGTGCTGTTTGGGGACTATTTTTTTAAGTGCCATCCTGTCTGACACTGCAGTGCCACTCCTAGGCCCTCATTCCGAGTTGTTCGCTCGGTATTTTTCATCGCATCGCAGTGAGAATTCTCTTAGTGCGCATGCGTAATGTTCGCACTGCGCATGCGTCAAGTAACTTTACTAAGAAGAAAGTAATTTTACTCACGGCTTTTTCGTCGCTCCGGAGAACGCATTGTGATTGACAGGAAATGGGTGTTACTGGGCGGATGTACGGCGTTTTAGGGGCGTGTGGCAGGAAACGCTACCGTTTCCGGAAAAAACGCAGGCGTGTCTGGAGAAACGGTGGGAGTGCTTGGGCGAACGCTGGGTGTGTTTATGACGTCAGCCGGGACCGAAAAGCACTGAATTGATCGCACAGGCAGAGTAAGTCTGGAGTTACTCAGAAACTGCTAACTCGGTTTTGATCGCAATATTGCGAATACATCGGTCGCACATTTAAGATGTTTAGATTCACTCCCAGTAGGCGGCGGCTTAGCGTGTGTAACTCTGCTACATTCGCCTTGCGAGCGAACAACTCGGAATGAGGGCCCTAGATGGGCCAGGTGTTTGTGCCGGCCACTTGGGTCGCTTAGCTTAGCCATCCAGCGACCTTGGTGCACCTCTTTTTTCTTTGCATCATGTGCTGTTTGGGGACTATTTTTTTAAGTTCCATCCTATCTGACACTGCAGTGCCACTCCTAGGTGGGCCAGGTGTTTGTGCCGGCCACTTGGGTCGCTTAGCTTAGCCATCCAGCGACCTTGTTGCACCTCTTTTTTTCTTTGCATCATGTGCTGTTTGGGGATTATTTTTTTAAGTGCCATCCTGTCTGACACTGCAGTGCCACTCCTAGATGGGTCAGGTGTTTGTGCCGGCCACTTGGGTCGCTTAGCTTAGCCATCCAGCGACCATGGTGCACTTCTTTTTTTCTTTGCATCATGTGCTGTTTGGGGACTATTTTTTTAAGTGCCATCCTGTCTGACACTGCAGTGCCACTCCTAGATGGGCTAGGTGTTTGTGCCGGCCACTTGGGTCGCTTAGCTTAGCCATCCAGCGACCTTGGTGCACCTCTTTTTTTCTTTGCATCATGTGCTGTTTGGGGACTATTTTTTTAAGTGCCATCCTTTCTGACATTGCAGTGCCACTCCTAGATGGGCAAAGTGTTTGTGCCGGCCACTTGGGTCACTTAGCTTAGCCATCCAGCGTCCTTGGTGCACCTCTTTTTTTCTTTGCATCATGTGCTGTTTGGGGACTATTTTTTAAATCTGCCATCCTGTCTGACACTGCAGTGCCACTCCTAGATGGGCCAGGTGTTTGTGCCGGCCACTTGGGTCGCTTAGCTTAGCCATCCAGCGACCTTGGTGCACCTCTTTTTTTCTTTGCATCATGTGCTGTTTGGGGACTATTTTTTAAATCTGCCATCCTGTCTGACACTGCAGTGCCACTCCTAGATGGTCCAGGTGTTTGTGTCGGCCACTTAGGTCTCTTAGCTTAGTCACACAGCTACCTCATTGCACCTCTTTTTTTCTTTGCATCATGTGCTGTTTGGGGACTATTTTTTAAGTGCCATCCTGTATGACACTGCAGTGCCACTCCTAGATGGGCCAGGTGTTTGTGCCGGCCACTTGGGTCGCTTAGCTTAGCCATCCAGCGACCTTGGTGCACCTCTTTTTTTCTTTGCATCATGTACTGTTTGGGGACTATTTTTTTAAGTGCCATACTGTCTGACACTGCAGTGCCACTCCTAGATGGGCCAGGTGTTTGTGCTAGCCACTTGGGTCGCTTAGCTTATACATCCAGCGACCTTGGTGCACCTCTTTTTTCTTTGCATCATGTGCTGTTTGGGGACTATTTTTTAAATCTGCCATCCTGTCTGACACTGCAGTGCCACTCCTAGATGGGCCAGGTGTTTGTGTCGGCCACTTGGGTCGCTTAGCTTAGCCACACACCTACCTCATTGCACCTCTTTATTTCTTTGCATCATGTGCTGTTTGGGGACTATTTTTTAAATCTGCCATCCAGTCTGACACTGCAGTGCCACTCCTAGATGGTCCAGGTGTTTGTGTCGGCCACTTGGGTCGCTTAGCTTAGCCATCCAGCGACCTTGGTGCGCCTATTTTTTTCTTTGCATCATGTGCTGTTTGGGGACTATTTTTTTAAGTGCCATCCTGTCTGACACTGCATTGCCACTCCTAGATGGGCCAGGTGTTTGTGCCGGCCACTTGGGTCGCTTAGCTTAGCCATCCAGCGACCTTGGTGCACCTCTTTTTTCTTTGCATCATGTGCTGTTTGGGGACTATTTTTTTAAGTTCCATCCTATCTGACACTGCAGTGCCACTCCTAGGTGGGCCAGGTGTTTGTGCCGGCCACTTGGGTCGCTTAGCTTAGCCATCCAGCGACCTTGTTGCACCTCTTTTTTTCTTTGCATCATGTGCTGTTTGGGGATTATTTTTTTAAGTGCCATCCTGTCTGACACTGCAGTGCCACTCCTAGATGGGTCAGGTGTTTGTGCCGGCCACTTGGGTCGCTTAGCTTAGCCATTCAGTGACCTTGGTGCACCTCTTTTTTTCTTTGCATCATGTGCTGTTTGGGGACTTTTTTTTTAAGTGCCATCCTTTCTGTCACTGCAGTGCCACTCCTAGATGGGCCAGGTGTTTGTGCCGGCCACTTGGGTCGCTTAGCTTAGCCATCCAGCGACCTTGGTGCACCTCTTTTTTTCTTTGCATCATGTGCTGTTTGGGGACTATTTTTTTTAAGTGCCATCCTTTCTGTCACTGCAGTGCCACTCCTAGATGGGCCAGGTGTTTGTGTCGACCACTTAGGTCTCTTAGCTTAGTCACACAGCTACCTCATTGCACCTCTTTTTTTCTTTGCATCATGTGCTGTTTGGGGACTATTTTTTAAATCTGCCATCCTGTCTGACACTGCAGTGCCACTCCTTGATGGGCCAGGTGTTTGTGCTAGCCACTTGGGTCGTTTAGCTTAGCCATCCAGCGACCTTGGTGCGCCTCTTTTTTTCTTTGCATCATGTGCTGTTTGGGGACTATTTTTTAAGTGCCATCCTGTATGACACTGCAGTGCCACTCCTAGATGGGCCAGGTGTTTGTGCCGGCCACTTGGGTCGCTTAGCTTAGCCATCCAGCGACCTTGGTGCACCTCTTTTTTTCTTTGCATCATGTACTGTTTGGGGACTATTTTTTTAAGTGCCATACTGTCTGACACTGCAGTGCCACTCCTAGATGGGCCAGGTGTTTGTGCCGGCCACTTGGGTCGCTTAGCTTATACATCCAGCGACCTTGGTGCACCTCTTTTTTCTTTGCATCATGTGCTGTTTGGGGACTATTTTTTAAATCTGCCATCCTGTCTGACACTGCAGTGCCACTCCTAGAAGGGCCAGGTGTTTGTGTCGGCCACTTGGGTCGCTTAGCTTAGCCACACAGCTACCTCATTGCATCTCTTTTTTTCTTTGCATCATGTGCTGTTTGGGGACTATTTTTTAAATCTGCCATCCTGTCTGACACTGCAGTGCCACTCCTTGATAGGCCATGTGTTTGTGCTAGCCACTTGGGTCGTTTAGCTTAGCCATCCAGCGACCTTGGTGCGCCTATTTTTTTCTTTGCATCATGTGCTGTTTGGGGACTATTTTTTTAAGTGCCATCCTGTCTGACACTGCAGTGCCACTCCTAGATGGGCCAGGTGTTTGTGCCGGCCACTTGGGTCGCTTAGCTTAGCCATCCAGCGACCTTGTTGCACCTCTTTTTTTCTTTGCATCATGTGCTGTTTGGGGATTGTTTTTTTAAGTGCCATCCTGTCTGACACTGCAGTGCCACTCCTAGATGGGCCAGGTGTTTGTGCCGGCCACTTGGGTCGCTTAGCTTAGCCATCCAGCGACCTTGGTGCACCTCTTTTTTCTTTGCATCATGTGCTGTTTGGGGACTATTTTTTTAAGTTCCATCCTATCTGACACTGCAGTGCCACTCCTAGGTGGGCCAGGTGTTTGTGCCGGCCACTTGGGTCGCTTAGCTTAGCCATCCAGCGACCTTGTTGCACCTCTTTTTTTCTTTGCATCATGTGCTGTTTGGGGATTCTTTTTTTAAGTGCCATCCTGTCTGACACTGCAGTGCCACTCCTAGATGGGCCAGGTGTTTGTGCCGGCCACTTGGGTCGCTTAGCTTAGCCATCCAGCGACCTTGGTGCACCTCTTTTTTCTTTGCATCATGTGCTGTTTGGGGACTATTTTTTTAAGTGCCATCCTGTCTGACACTGCAGTGCCACTCCTAGATGGGCCAGGTGTTTGTGCCGGCCACTTGGGTCGCTTAGCTTAGCCATCCAGCGACCTTGTTGCACCTCTTTTTTTCTTTGCATCATGTGCTGTTTGGGGATTGTTTTTTTAAGTGCCATCCTGTCTGACACTGCAGTGCCACTCCTAGATGGGCCAGGTGTTTGTGCCGGCCACTTGGGTCGCTTAGCTTAGCCATCCAGCGACCTTGGTGCACCTCTTTTTTCTTTGCATCATGTGCTGTTTGGGGACTATTTTTTTAAGTTCCATCCTATCTGACACTGCAGTGCCACTCCTAGGTGGGCCAGGTGTTTGTGCCGGCCACTTGGGTCGCTTAGCTTAGCCATCCAGCGACCTTGTTGCACCTCTTTTTTTCTTTGCATCATGTGCTGTTTGGGGATTGTTTTTTTAAGTGCCATCCTGTCTGACACTGCAGTGCCACTCCTAGATGGGCCAGGTGTTTGTGCCGGCCACTTGGGTCGCTTAGCTTAGCCATCCAGCGACCTTGGTGCACCTCTTTTTTCTTTGCATCATGTGCTGTTTGGGGACTATTTTTTTAAGTTCCATCCTATCTGACACTGCAGTGCCACTCCTAGGTGGGCCAGGTGTTTGTGCCGGCCACTTGGGTCGCTTAGCTTAGCCATCCAGCGACCTTGTTGCACCTCTTTTTTTCTTTGCATCATGTGCTGTTTGGGGATTATTTTTTAAGTGCCATCCTGTCTGACACTGCAGTGCCACTCCTAGATGGGTCAGGTGTTTGTGCCGGCCACGTGGGTCGCCTAGCTTAGCCATCCAGCGACCATGGTGCACTTCTTTTTTTCTTTGCATCATGTGCTGTTTGGGGACTATTTTTTTAAGTGCCATCCTGTCTGACACTGCAGTGCCACTCCTAGATGGGCTAGGTGTTTGTGCCGGCCACTTGGGTTGCTTAGCTTAGCCATCCAGCGACCTTGGTGCACCTCTTTTTTTCTTTGCATCATGTGCTGTTTGGGGACTATTTTTTTAAGTGCCATCCTTTCTGACATTGCAGTGCCACTACTAGATGGGCAAAGTGTTTGTGCCGGCCACTTGGGTCACTTAGCTTAGCCATCCAGCGACCTTGGTGCACCTCTTTTTTTCTTTGCATCATGTGCTGTTTGGGGACTATTTTTTAAATCTGCCATCCTGTCTGACACTGCAGTGCCACTCCTAGATGGGCCAGGTGTTTGTGCCGGCCACTTGGGTCGCTTAGCTTAGCCATCCAGCGACCTTGGTGCACCTCTTTTTTTCTTTGCATCATGTGCTGTTTGGGGACTATTTTTTAAATCTGCCATCCTGTCTGACACTGCAGTGCCACTCCTAGATGGTCCAGGTGTTTGTGTCGGCCACTTAGGTCTCTTAGCTTAGTCACACAGCTACCTCATTGCACCTCTTTTTTTCTTTGCATCATGTGCTGTTTGGGTACTATTTTTTAAATCTGCCATTCTGTCTGACACTGCAGTGCCACTCCTTGATGGGCCAGGTGTTTGTGCTAGCCACTTGGGTCGTTTAGCTTAGCCATCCAGCGACCTTGGTGCGCCTCTTTTTTTCTTTGCATCATGTGCTGTTTGGGGACTATTTTTTAAGTGCCATCCTGTATGACACTGCAGTGCCACTCCTAGATGGGCCAGGTGTTTGTGCCGGCCACTTGGGTCGCTTAGCTTAGCCATCCAGCGACCTTGGTGCACCTCTTCTTTTCTTTGCATCATGTACTGTTTGGGGACTATTTTTTTAAGTGCCATACTGTCTGACACTGCAGTGCCACTCCTAGATGGGCCAGGTGTTTGTGCCGGCCACTTGGGTCGCTTAGCTTATACATCCAGCGACCTTGGTGCACCTCTTTTTTCTTTGCATCATGTGCTGTTTGGGGACTATTTTTTAAATCTGCCATCCTGTCTGACACTGCAGTGCCACTCCTAGATGGGCCAGGTGTTTGTGTCGGCCACTTGGGTCGCTTAGCTTAGCCACACAGCTACCTCATTGCACCTCTTTATTTCTTTGCATCATGTGCTGTTTGGGGACTATTTTTTAAATCTGCCATCCTGTCTGACACTGCAGTGCCACTCCTAGATGGTCCAGGTGTTTGTGTCGGCCACTTTGGTCGCTTAGCTTAGCCATCCAGCGACCTTGGTGCGCCTATTTTTTTCTTTGCATCATGTGCTGTTTGGGGACTATTTTTTTAAGTGCCATCCTGTCTGACACTGCATTGCCACTCCTAGATGGGCCAGGTGTTTGTGCCGGCCACTTGGGTCGCTTAGCTTAGCCATCCAGCGACCTTAATGCACCTCTTTTTTCTTTGCATCATGTGCTGTTTGGGGACTATTTTTTTAAGTTCCATCCTATCTGACACTGCAGTGCCACTCCTAGGTGGGCCAGGTGTTTGTGCCGGCCACTTGGGTCGCTTAGCTTAGCCATCCAGCGACCTTGTTGCACCTCTTTTTTTCTTTGCATCATGTGCTGTTTGGGGATTATTTTTTTAAGTGCCATCCTGTCTGACACTGCAGTGCCACTCCTAGATGGGTCAGGTGTTTGTGCCGGCCACTTGGGTCGCTTAGCTTAGCCATTCAGTGACCTTGGTGCACCTCTTTTTTTCTTTGCATCATGTGCTGTTTGGGGACTATTTTTTTAAGTGCCATCCTTTCTGTCACTGCAGTGCCACTCCTAGATGGGCCAGGTGTTTGTGCCGGCCACTTGGGTCGCTTAGCTTAGCCATCCAGCGACCTTGGTGCACCTCTTTTTTTCTTTGCATCATGTGCTGTTTGGGGACTATTTTTTTTAAGTGCCATCCTTTCTGTCACTGCAGTGCCACTCCTAGATGGGCCAGGTGTTTGTGCCGGCCACTTGGGTCGCTTAGCTTACACATCAAGCGACCTTAGTGCACCTCTTTTTTCTTTGCATCATGTGCTGTTTGTGGACTATTTTTTAAATCTGCCATCCTGTCTGACACTGCAGTGCGACTCCTAGATGGGCCAGATGTTTGTTTCGGCCACTTGGGTCGCTTAGCTTAGCCACACAGCTACCTCATTGCACCTCTTTTTTTCTTTGCATCATGTGCTGTTTGGGGACTATTTTTTAAATCTGCCATCCTGTCTGACACTGCAGTGCCACTCCTAGATGGTCCAGGTGTTTGTGTCGGCCACTTAAGTCTCTTAGCTTAGTCACACGTCTACCTCATTGCACCTCTTTTTTTCTATGCATCATGTGCTGCTTGGGGACTATTTTTTAAATCTGCGATCCTGTCTGACATTGCAGTGCCACTCCTTGATGGGCCAGGTGTTTGTGCCGGCCACTTGGGTCGCTTAGCTTAGCCATCCAGCGACCTTGGTGCGCCTATTTTTTTCTTTGCATCATGTGCTGTTTGGGGACTATTTTTTATGTGCCATCCTGTATGACACTGCAGTGCTACTCCTAGATGGGCAAGGTTTTTGTGCCGGTTACTTGGGTCGCTTAGCTTAGCCATCCAGCGTCCATGGTGCACTTCTTTTTTTCTTTGCATCATGTGCTGTTTGGGGACTATTTTTTTAAGTGCCATACTGTCTGACACTGCAGTGCCACTCCTAGATGGGCTAGGTGTTTGTGCCTGCCACTTGGGTCGCTTAGCTTAGCCATCCAGCGACCTTGGTGCACCTCTTTTTTTCTTTGCATCATGTGCTGTTTGGGGACTATTTTTTAAATCTGCCATCCTGTCTGACACTGCAGTGCCACTCCTAGATGGTCCAGGTGTTTGTGTCGGCCACTTAGGTCTCTTAGCTTAGTCACACAGCTACCTCATTGCACCTCTTTTTTTCTTTGCATCATGTGCTGTTTGGGGACTATTTTTTAAATCTGCCATCCTGTCTGACACTGCAGTGCCACGCCTTGATGGGCCAGGTGTTTGTGCTAGACACTTGGGTCGTTTAGCTTAGCCATCCAGCGACCTTGGTGCGCCTCTTTTTTTCTTTGCATCATGTGCTGTTTGGGGACTATTTTTTAAGTACCATCCTGTATGACACTGCAGTGCCACTCCTAGATGGGCCAGGTGTTTGTGCCGGCCACTTGGGTCGCTTAGCTTAGCCATCCAGCGACCTTGGTGCACCTCTTTTTTTCTTTGCATCATGTACTGTTTGGGGACTATTTTTTTAAGTGCCATACTGTCTGACACTGCAGTGCCACTCCTAGATGGGCCAGGTGTTTGTGCCGGCCACTTGGGTCGCTTAGCTTATACATCCAGCGACCTTGGTGCACCTCTTTTTTCTTTGCATCATGTGCTGTTTGGGGACTATTTTTTAAATCTGCCATCCTGTCTGACACTGCAGTGCCACTCCTAGATGGGCCAGGTGTTTGTGTCGGCCACTTGGGTCGCTTAGCTTAGCCACACAGCTACCTCATTGCACCTCTTTTTTTCTTTGCATCATGTGCTGTTTGGGGACTATTTTTTAAATCTGCCATCCTGTCTGACACTGCAGTGTAACTCCTAGATTATCCAGGTGTTTGTGTCGGCCACTTAAGTCTCTTAGCTTAGTCACACAGCTACCTCATTGCACCTCTTTTTTTTCTTTGCATCATGTGCTGTTTGGGGACTATTTTTTAAATCTGCCATCCTGTCTGACACTGCAGTGCCACTCCTTGATAGGCCAGGTGTTTGTGCTAGCCACTTGGGTCGTTTAGCTTAGCCATCCAGCGACCTTGGTGCGCCTATTTTTTTCTTTGCATCATGTGCTGTTTGGGGACTATTTTTTTAAGTGCCATCCTGTCTGACACTGCAGTGCCACTCCTAGATGGGCCAGGTGTTTGTGCCGGCCACTTGGGTCGCTTAGCTTAGCCATCCAGCGACCTTGGTGCACCTCTTTTTTCTTTGCATCATGTGCTGTTTGGGGACTATTTTTTTAAGTTCCATCCTATCTGACACTGCAGTGCCACTCCTAGGTGGGCCAGGTGTTTCTGCCGGCCACTTGGGTCGCTTAGCTTAGCCATCCAGCGACCTTGTTGCACCTCTTTTTTTCTTTGCATCATGTGCTGTTTGGGGATTATTTTTTTAAGTGCCATCCTGTCTGACACTGCAGTGCCACTCCTAGATGGGCCAGGTGTTTGTGCCGGCCACTTGGGTCGCTTAGCTTATACATCCAGCGACCTTGGTGCACCTCTTTTTTCTTTGCATCATGTGCTGTTTGGGGACTATTTTTTTAAGTTCCATCCTATCTGACACTGCAGTGCCACTCCTAGGTGGGCCAGGTGTTTGTGCCGGCCACTTGGGTCGCTTAGCTTAGCCATCCAGCGACCTTGTTGCACCTCTTTTTTTCTTTGCATCATGTGCTGTTTGGGGATTATTTTTTTAAGTGCCATCCTGTCTGACACTGCAGTGCCACTCCTAGATGGGTCAGGTGTTTGTGCCGGCCACTTGGGTCGCTTAGCTTAGCCATCCAGCGACCATGGTGCACTTCTTTTTTTCTTTGCATCATGTGCTGTTTGGGGACTATTTTTTAAGTGCCATCCTGTCTGACACTGCAGTGCCACTCCTAGATGGGCCAGGTGTTTGTGCCGGCCACTTGGGTCGCTTAGCTTAGCCATCCAGCGACCTTGGTGCACCTCTTTTTTCTTTGCATCATGTGCTGTTTGGGGACTATTTTTTTAAGTTCCATCCTATCTGACACTGCAGTGCCACTCCTAGGTGGGCCAGGTGTTTCTGCCGGCCACTTGGGTCGCTTAGCTTAGCCATCCAGCGACCTTGTTGCACCTCTTTTTTTCTTTGCATCATGTGCTGTTTGGGGATTATTTTTTTAAGTGCCATCCTTTCTGACATTGCAGTGCCACTCCTAGATGGGCAAAGTGTTTGTGCCGGCCTCTTGGGTCACTTAGCTTAGCCATCCAGCGACCTTGGTGCACCTCTTTTTTTCTTAGCATCATGTGATGTTTGGGGACTATTTTTTTAAGTGCCATCCTGTCTGACACTGCAGTGCCACTCCTAGGTGGACCAGGTGTTTGTGCAGCCACTTGGGTCGCTTAGCTTACACATCCATCGATCTTGGTGCACCTCTTTTTTCTTTGCATCATGTGCTGTTTGGGGACTATTTTTTAAATCTGCCATCCTGTCTGACACTGCAGTGCCACTCCTAGATGGTCCAGGTGTTTGTGTCGGCCACTTAGGTCTCTTAGCTTAGTCACACAGCTACCTCATTGCACCTCTTTTTTTCTATGCATCATGTGCTGTTTGGGGACTATTTTTTAAATCTGCCATACTGTCTGACACTGCAGTGCCACTCCTAGATGGGCCAGGTGTTTGTGCCGGCCACTTGGGTCGCTTAGCTTATACATCCAGCGACCTTGGTGCACCTCTTTTTTCTTTGCATCATGTGCTGTTTGGGGACTATTTTTTAAATCTGCCATCCTGTCTGACACTGCAGTGCCACTCCTAGATGGGCCAGGTGTTTGTGTCGGCCACTTGGGTCGCTTAGCTTAGCCACACAGCTACCTCATTGCACCTCTTTTTTTCTTTGCATCATGTGCTGTTTGGGGACTATTTTTTAAATCTGCCATCCTGTCTGACACTGCAGTGCCACTCCTAGATGGTCCAGGTGTTTGTGTCGGCCACTTGGGTCGCTTAGCTTAGCCATCCAGCGACCTTGGTGCGCCTATTTTTTTCTTTGCATCATGTGCTGTTTGGGGACTATTTTTGTAAGTGCCATCCTGTCTGACACTGCAGTGCCACTCCTAGATGGGCCAGGTGTTTGTGCCGGCCACTTGGGTCGCTTAGCTTAGCCATCCAGCGACCTTGGTGCACCTCTTTTTTCTTTGCATCATGTGCTGTTTGGGGACTATTTTTTTAAGTTCCATCCTATCTGACACTGCAGTGCCACTCCTAGGTGGGCCAGGTGTTTGTGCCGGCCACTTGGGTCGCTTAGCTTAGCCATCCAGCGACCTTGTTGCACCTCTTTTTTTCTTTGCATCATGTGCTGTTTGGGGATTATTTTTTTAAGTGCCATCCTGTCTTACACTGCAGTGCCACTCCTAGATGGGTCAGGTGTTTGTGCCGGCCACTTGGGTCGCTTAGCTTAGCCATCCAGTGACCTTGGTGCACCTCTTTTTTTCTTTGCATCATGTGCTGTTTGGGGACTATTTTTTTAAGTGCCATCCTTTCTGTCACTGCAGTGCCACTCCTAGATGGGCCAGGTGTTTGTGCCGGCCACTTGGGTCGCTTAGCTTAGCCATCCAGCGACCTTGGTGCACCTCTTTTTTTCTTTGCATCATGTGCTGTTTGGGGACTATTTTTTTAAGTGCCATCCTTTCTGTCACTGCAGTGCCACTCCTAGATGGGCCAGGTGTTTGTGCCGGCCACTTGGGTCGCTTAGCTTACACATCAAGCGACCTTAGTGCACCTCTTTTTTCTTTGCATCATGTGCTGTTTGTGGACTATTTTTTAAATCTGCCATCCTGTCTGACACTGCAGTGCCACTCCTAGATGGGCCAGATGTTTGTTTCGGCCACTTGGGTCGCTTAGCTTAGCCACACAGCTACCTCATTGCACCTCTTTTTTTCTTTGCATCATGTGCTGTTTGGGGACTATTTTTTAAATCTGCCATCCTGTCTGACACTGCAGTGCCACTCCTAGATGGTCCAGGTGTTTGTGTCGGCCACTTAAGTCTCTTAGCTTAGTCACACAGCTACCTCATTGCACCTCTTTTTTTCTTTGCATCATGTGCTGTTTGGGGACTATTTTTTAAATCTGCCATCCTGTCTGACACTGCAGTGCCACTCCTTGATGGGCCAGGTGTTTGTGCTACTCACTTGGGTCATTTAGCTTAGCCATCCAGCGACCTTGGTGCGCCTAATTTTTTCTTTGCATCATGTGCTGTTTGGAGACTATTTTTTATGTGCCATCCTGTCTGACACTGCAGTGCTACTCCTAGATGGGCCAGGTGTTTGTGCCGGCCACTTGGGTCGCTTAGCTTAGCCATCCAGCGACCTTGATGCACCTCTTTTTTTTCTTTGCATCATGTGCTGTTTGGGGACTATTTTTTTAAGTGCCATCCTGTCTGACACTGCAGTGCCACTCCTAGATGGGTCAGGTGTTTGTGCCGGCCACTTGGGTCGCTTAGCTTAGCCATCCAGCGACCCTGGTGCACTTCTTTTTTTCTTTGCATCATGTGCTGTTTGGGGACTATTTTTTTAAGTGCCATCCTGTCTGACACTGCAGTGCCACTCCTAGATGTGCCAGGTGTTTGTGCCGGCCACATGGGTCGCTTAGCTTAGCCATCCAGCGACCTTGGTGCACCTCTTTTTTTCTTTGCATCATGTGCTGTTTGGGGACTATTTTTTTAAGTGCCATCCTGTCTGACACTGCAGTGCCACTCCTAGATGGGCCAGGTGTTTGTGCCGGCCACTTGAGTCGCTTAGCTTAGCCATCCAGCGACCTTGGTGCACCTCTTTTTTTCTTTGCATCATGTGGTTTGGGGACTATTTTTTTAAGTGCCATCCTGTCTGACACTGCAGTGCCACTCCTTGATGGGCCAGGTGTTTGTGCTAGCCACTTGGGTCGTTTAGCTTAGCCATCCAGCGACCTTGTTGCGCTCTTTTGTTCTTTGCATCATGTGCTGTTTGGGGACTATTTTTTAAGTGCCATCCTGTATGACACTGCAGTGCCACTCCTAGATGGGCCAGGTGTTTGTGCCGGCCACTTGGGTCGCTTAGCTTAGCCATCCAGCGACCTTGGTGCACCTCTTTTTTTCTTTGCATCATGTACTGTTTGGGGACTATTTTTTTAAGTGCCATACTGTCTGACACTGCAGTGCCACTCCTAGATGGGCCAGGTGTTTGTGCCGGCCACTTGGGTCGCTTAGCTTATACATCCAGCGACCTTGGTGCACCTCTTTTTTCTTTGCATCATGTGCTGTTTGGGGACTATTTTTTAAATCTGCCATGCTGTCTGACACTGCAGTGCCACTCCTAGATGGGCCAGGTGTTTGTGTCGGCCACTTGGGTCGCTTAGCTTAGCCACACAGCTACCTCATTGCACCTCTTTTTTTCTTTGCATCATGTGCTGTTTGGGGACTATTTTTTAAATCTGCCATCCTGTCTGACACTGCAGTGCCACTCCTAGATGGTCCAGGTGTTTGTGTCGGCCACTTGGGTCGCTTAGCTTAGCCATCCAGCGACCTTGGTGCGCCTATTTTTTTCTTTGCATCATGTGCTGTTTGGGGACTATTTTTGTAAGTGCCATCCTGTCTGACACTGCAGTGCCACTCCTAGATGGGCCAGGTGTTTGTGCCGGCCACTTGGGTCGCTTAGCTTAGCCATCCAGCGACCTTGGTGCACCTCTTTTTTCTTTGCATCATGTGCAGTTTGGGGACTATTTTTTTAAGTTCCATCCTATCTGACACTGCAGTGCCACTCCTAGGTGGGCCAGGTGTTTCTGCCGGCCACTTGGGTCGCTTAGCTTAGCCATCCAGCGACCTTGTTGCACCTCTTTTTTTCTTTGCATCATGTGCTGTTTGGGGATTATTTTTTTAAGTGCCATCCTGTCTGACACTGCAGTGCCACTCCTAGATGGGCCAGGTGTTTGTGCCGGCCACTTGGGTCGCTTAGCTAATACATCCAGCTACCTTGGTGCACCTCTTTTTTCTTTGCATCATGTGCTGTTTGGGGACTATTTTTTTAAGTTCCATCCTATCTGACACTGCAGTGCCACTCCTAGGTGGGCCAGGTGTTTGTGCCGGCCACTTGGGTCGCTTAGCTTAGCCATCCAGCGACCTTGTTGCACCTCTTTTTTTCTTTGCATCATGTGCTGTTTGGGGATTATTTTTTTAAGTGCCATCCTGTCTGACACTGCAGTGCCACTCCTAGATGGGTCAGGTGTTTGTGCCGGCCACTTGGGTCGCTTAGCTTAGCCATCCAGCGACCATGGTGCACTTCTTTTTTTCTTTGCATCATGTGCTGTTTGGGGACTATTTTTTAAGTGCCATCCTGTCTGACACTGCAGTGCCACTCCTAGATGGGCCAGGTGTTTGTGCCGGCCACTTGGGTCGCTTAGCTTAGCCATCCAGCGACCTTGGTGCACCTCTTTTTTCTTTGCATCATGTGCTGTTTGGGGACTATTTTTTTAAGTTCCATCCTATCTGACACTGCAGTGCCACTCCTAGGTGGGCCAGGTGTTTCTGCCGGCCACTTGGGTCGCTTAGCTTAGCCATCCAGCGACCTTGTTGCACCTCTTTTTTTCTTTGCATCATGTGCTGTTTGGGGATTATTTTTTTAAGTGCCATCCTTTCTGACATTGCAGTGCCACTCCTAGATGGGCAAAGTGTTTGTGCCGGCCTCTTGGGTCACTTAGCTTAGCCATCCAGCGACCTTGGTGCACCTCTTTTTTTCTTAGCATCATGTGATGTTTGGGGACTATTTTTTTAAGTGCCATCCTGTCTGACACTGCAGTGCCACTCCTAGGTGGACCAGGTGTTTGTGCAGCCACTTGGGTCGCTTAGCTTACACATCCATCGATCTTGGTGCACCTCTTTTTTCTTTGCATCATGTGCTGTTTGGGGACTATTTTTTAAATCTGCCATCCTGTCTGACACTGCAGTGCCACTCCTAGATGGTCCAGGTGTTTGTGTCGGCCACTTAGGTCTCTTAGCTTAGTCACACAGCTACCTCATTGCACCTCTTTTTTTCTTTGCATCATGTGCTGTTTGGGGACTATTTTTTAAATCTGCCATCCTGTCTGACACTGCAGTGCCACTCCTTGATAGGCCAGGTGTTTGTGCTAGCCACTTGGGTCGTTTAGCTTAGCCATCCAGCGACCTTGGTGCGCCTCTTTTTTTCTTTGCATCATGTGCTGTTTGGGGACTATTTTTTAAGTGCCATCCTGTATGACACTGCAGTGCCACTCCTAGATGGGCCAGGTGTTTGTGCCGGCCACTTGGGTCGCTTAGCTTAGCCATCCAGCGACCTTGGTGCACCTCTTTTTTCTTTGCATCATGTGCTGTTTGGGGACTATTTTTTAAATCTGCCATCCTGTCTGACACTGCAGTGCCACTCCTAGATGGGCCAGGTGTTTGTGTCGGCCACTTGGGTCGCTTAGCTTAGCCACACAGCTACCTCATTGCACCTCTTTTTTTCTTTGCATCATGTGCTGTTTGGGGACAATTTTTTAAATCTGCCATCCTGTCTGACACTGCAGTGCCACTCCTAGATGGTCCAGGTGTTTGTGTCGGCCACTTGGGTCGCTTAGCTTAGCCATCCAGCGACCTTGGTGCGCCTATTTTTTTCTTTGCATCATGTGCTGTTTGGGGACTATTTTTGTAAGTGCCATCCTGTCTGACACTGCAGTGCCACTCCTAGATGGGCCAGGTGTTTGTGCCGGCCACTTGGGTCGCTTAGCTTAGCCATCCAGCGACCTTGGTGCACCTCTTTTTTCTTTGCATCATGTGCTGTTTGGGGACTATTTTTTTAAGTTCCATCCTATCTGACACTGCAGTGCCACTCCTAGGTGGGCCAGGTGTTTGTGCCGGCCACTTGGGTCGCTTAGCTTAGCCATCCAGCGACCTTGTTGCACCTCTTTTTTTCTTTGCATCATGTGCTGTTTGGGGATTATTTTTTTAAGTGCCATCCTGTCTTACACTGCAGTGCCACTCCTAGATGGGTCAGGTGTTTGTGCCGGCCACTTGGGTCGCTTAGCTTAGCCATCCAGTGACCTTGGTGCACCTCTTTTTTTCTTTGCATCATGTGCTGTTTGGGGACTATTTTTTTAAGTGCCATCCTTTCTGTCACTGCAGTGCCACTCCTAGATGGGCCAGGTGTTTGTGCCGGCCACTTGGGTCGCTTAGCTTAGCCATCCAGCGACCTTGGTGCACCTCTTTTTTTCTTTGCATCATGTGCTGTTTGGGGACTATTTTTTTAAGTGCCATCCTTTCTGTCACTGCAGTGCCACTCCTAGATGGGCCAGGTGTTTGTGCCGGCCACTTGGGTCGCTTAGCTTACACATCAAGCGACCTTAGTGCACCTCTTTTTTCTTTGCATCATGTGCTGTTTGTGGACTATTTTTTAAATCTGCCATCCTGTCTGACACTGCAGTGCCACTCCTAGATGGGCCAGATGTTTGTTTCGGCCACTTGGGTCGCTTAGCTTAGCCACACAGCTACCTCATTGCACCTCTTTTTTTCTTTGCATCATGTGCTGTTTGGGGACTATTTTTTAAATCTGCCATCCTGTCTGACACTGCAGTGCCACTCCTAGATGGTCCAGGTGTTTGTGTCGGCCACTTAAGTCTCTTAGCTTAGTCACACAGCTACCTCATTGCACCTCTTTTTTTCTTTGCATCATGTGCTGTTTGGGGACTATTTTTTAAATCTGCCATCCTGTCTGACACTGCAGTGCCACTCCTTGATGGGCCAGGTGTTTGTGCTACTCACTTGGGTCATTTAGCTTAGCCATCCAGCGACCTTGGTGCGCCTATTTTTTTCTTTGCATCATGTGCTGTTTGGAGACTATTTTTTATGTGCCATCCTGTCTGACACTGCAGTGCTACTCCTAGATGGGCCAGGTGTTTGTGCCGGCCACTTGGGTCGCTTAGCTTAGTCATCCAGCGACCTTGATGCACCTCTTTTTTTTCTTTGCATCATGTGCTGTTTGGGGACTATTTTTTTAAGTGCCATCCTGTCTGACACTGCAGTGCCACTCCTAGATGGGCCAGGTGTTTGTGTCGGCCACTTGGGTCGCTTAGCTTAGCCACACAGCTACCTCATTGCACCTCTTTTTTTCTTTGCATCATGTGCTGTTTGGGGACTATTTTTTAAATCTGCCATCCTGTCTGACACTGCAGTGCCACTCCTAGATGGTCCAGGTGTTTGTGTCGGCCACTTGGGTCGCTTAGCTTAGCCATCCAGCGACCTTGGTGTGCCTATTTTTTTCTTTGCATCATGTGCTGTTTGGGGACTATTTTTGTAAGTGCCATCCTGTCTGACACTGCAGTGCCACTCCTAGATGGGCCAGGTGTTTGTGCCGGCCACTTGGGTCGCTTAGCTTAGCCATCCAGCGACCTTGGTGCACCTCTTTTTTCTTTGCATCATGTGCAGTTTGGGGACTATTTTTTTAAGTTCCATCCTATCTGACACTGCAGTGCCACTCCTAGGTGGGCCAGGTGTTTGTGCCGGCCACTTGGGTCGCTTAGCTTAGCCATCCAGCGACCTTGTTGCACCTCTTTTTTTCTTTGCATCATGTGCTGTTTGGGGATTATTTTTTTAAGTGCCATCCTGTCTTACACTGCAGTGCCACTCCTAGATGGGTCAGGTGTTTGTGCCGGCCACTTGGGTCGCTTAGCTTAGCCATCCAGTGACCTTGGTGCACCTCTTTTTTTCTTTGCATCATGTGCTGTTTGGGGACTATTTTTTTAAGTGCCATCCTTTCTGTCACTGCAGTGCCACTCCTAGATGGGCCAGGTGTTTGTGCCGGCCACTTGGGTCGCTTAGCTTAGCCATCCAGCGACCTTGGTGCACCTCTTTTTTTCTTTGCATCATGTGCTGTTTGGGGACTATTTTTTTAAGTGCCATCCTTTCTGTCACTGCAGTGCCACTCCTAGATGGGCCAGGTGTTTGTGCCGGCCACTTGGGTCGCTTAGCTTACACATCAAGCGACCTTAGTGCACCTCTTTTTTCTTTGCATCATGTGCTGTTTGTGGACTATTTTTTAAATCTGCCATCCTGTCTGACACTGCAGTGCCACTCCTAGATGGGCCAGATGTTTGTTTCGGCCACTTGGGTCGCTTAGCTTAGCCACACAGCTACCTCATTGCACCTCTTTTTTTCTTTGCATCATGTGCTGTTTGGGGACTATTTTTTAAATCTGCCATCCTGTCTGACACTGCAGTGCCACTCCTAGATGGTCCAGGTGTTTGTGTCGGCCACTTAAGTCTCTTAGCTTAGTCACACAGCTACCTCATTGCACCTCTTTTTTTCTTTGCATCATGTGCTGTTTGGGGACTATTTTTTAAATCTGCCATCCTGTCTGACACTGCAGTGCCACTCCTTGATGGGCCAGGTGTTTGTGCTACTCACTTGGGTCATTTAGCTTAGCCATCCAGCGACCTTGGTGCGCCTATTTTTTTCTTTGCATCATGTGCTGTTTGGAGACTATTTTTTATGTGCCATCCTGTCTGACACTGCAGTGCTACTCCTAGATGGGCCAGGTGTTTGTGCCGGCCACTTGGGTCGCTTAGCTTAGCCATCCAGCGACCTTGATGCACCTCTTTTTTTTCTTTGCATCATGTGCTGTTTGGGGACTATTTTTTTAAGTGCCATCCTGTCTGACACTGCAGTGCCACTCCTAGATGGGTCAGGTGTTTGTGCCGGCCACTTGGGTCGCTTAGCTTAGCCATCCAGCGACCCTGGTGCACCTCTTTTTTCTTTGCATCATGTGCTGTTTGGGGACTATTTTTTTAAGTGCCATCCTGTCTGACACTGCAGTGCCACTCCTAGATGTGCCAGGTGTTTGTGCCGGCCACATGGGTCGCTTAGCTTAGCCATCCAGCGACCTTGGTGCACCTCTTTTTTTCTTTGCATCATGTGCTGTTTGGGGACTATTTTTTTAAGTGCCATCCTGTCTGACACTGCAGTGCCACTCCTAGATGGGCCAGGTGTTTGTGCCGGCCACTTGAGTCGCTTAGCTTAGCCATCCAGCGACCTTGGTGCACCTCTTTTTTTCTTTGCATCATGTGCTGTTTGGGGACTATTTTTTTAAGTGCCATCCTGTCTGACACTGCAGTGCCACTCCTAGATGGGCCAGGTGTTTGTGTCGGCCACTTGGGTCGCTTAGCTTAGTCACACAGCTACCTCATTGCACCTCTTTTTTTCTTTGCATCATGTGCTGTTTGGGGACTATTTTTTAAATCTGCCATCCTGTCTGACACTGCAGTGCCACTCCTTGATGGGCCAGGTGTATGTGCTAGCCACTTGGGTAGTTCAGCTTAGCCATCCAGCGACCTTGGTGCGCCTCTTTTTTTCTTTGCATCATGTGCTGTTTGGGGACTATTTTTTAAGTGCCATCCTGTATGACACTGCAGTGCCACTCCTAGATGGGCCAGGTGTATGTGCCGGCCACTTGGGTCGCTTAGCTTAGCCATCCAGCGACCTTGGTGCACCTCTTTTTTCTTTGCATCATGTGCTGTTTGGGGACTATTTTTTTAAGTGCCATCCTATCTGACACTGCAGTGCCACTCCTAGGTGGGCCAGGTGTTTGTGCCGGCCACTTGGGTCGCTTAGCTTAGCCATCCAGCGACCTTGTTGCACCACTTTTTTTCTTTGCATCATGTGCTGTTTGGGGATTATTTTTTTAAGTGCCATCCTGTCTGACACTGCAGTGCCACTCCTAGATGGGTCAGGTGTTTGTGCCGGCCACTTGGGTCGCTTAGCTTAGCCATCCAGCGACCTTGGTGCACCTCTTTTTTTCTTTGCATCATGTGCTGTTTGGGGACTATTTTTTTAAGTGCCATCCTGTCTGACACTGCAGTGCCACTCCTAGATGGGCCAGGGGTTTGTGCTGGCCACTTGGGTCGCTTAGCTTAGCCATCCAGCGACCTTGGTGCACCTCTTTTTTTCTTTGCATGATGTGCTGTTTGGGGACTATTTTTTTAAGTGCCATCCTGTCTGACACTGCAGTGCCACTCCTAGATGGGCCAGGTGTTTGTGCCGGCCACTTGGGTCGCTTAGCTTAGCCATCCAGCGACCTTAGTGCACCTCTTTTTTCTTTGCATCATGTGCTGTTTGTGGACTATTTTTTAAATCTGTCATCCTGTCTGACACTGCAGTGCCACTCCTAGATGGGCCAGATGTTTGTGCCGGCCACTTGGGTCGCTTAGCTTAGCCACACAGCTACCTCATTGCACCTCTTTTTTTCTTTGCATCATGTGCTGTTTGGGGACTATTTTTTAAATCTGCCATCCTGTCTGACACTGCAGTGCCACTCCTAGATGGTCCAGGTGTTTGTGTCGGCCACTTAAGTCTCTTAGCTTAGTCACACATCTACCTCATTGCACCTCTTTTTTTCTTTGCATCATGTGCTGCTTGGGGACTATTTTTTAAATCTGCCATCCTGTCTGACATTGCAGTGCCACTCCTTGATGGGCCAGGTGTTTGTGCCGGCCACTTGGGTCGCTTAGCTTAGCCATCCAGCGACCTTGGTGCACCTATTTTTTTCTTTGCATCATGTGCTGTTTGGGGACTATTTTTTATGTGCCATCCTGTCTGACACTGCAGTGCTACTCCTAGATGGGCAAGGTTTTTGTGCCGGCCACTTGGGTCGCTTAGCTTAGCCATCCAGCGACCTTGATGCACCTTTTTTTTCCTTTGCATCATGTGCTGTTTGGGGACTATTTTTTTAAGTGCCATCCTGTCTGACACTGCAGTGCCACTCCTAGATGGGTCAGGTGTTTGTGCCAGCCACTTGGGTCGCTTAGCTTAGCCATCCAGCGACCATGGTGCACTTCTTTTTTTCTTTGCATCATGTGCTGTTTGGGGACTATTTTTTTAAGTGCCATCCTGTCTGACACTGCAGTGCCACTCCTAGATGGGCCAGGTGTTTGTGCCGGCCACTTGGGTTGCTTAGCTTAGCCATCCAGCGACCTTGGTGCACCTCTTTTTTTCTTTGCATCATGTGCTGTTTGGGGACTATTTTTTTAAGTGCCATCCTTTCTGACATTGCAGTGCCACTCCTAGATGGGCAAAGTGTTTGTGCCGGCCACTTGGGTCACTTAGCTTAGCCATCCAGCGACCTTGGTGCGCCTCTTTTTTTCTTTGCATCATGTGCTGTTTGGGGACTATTTTTTAAGTGCCATCCTGTATGACACTGCAGTGCCACTCCTAGATGGGCCAGGTGTTTGTGCCGGCCACTTGGGTCGCTTAGCTTAGCCATATAGCGACCTTGGTGCACCTCTTTTTTTCTTTGCATCATGTACTGTTTGGGGACTATTTTTTTAAGTGCCATACTGTCTGACACTGCAGTGCCACTCCTAGATGGGCCAGGTGTTTGTGCCGGCCACTTGGGTCGCTTAGCTTATACATCCAGCGACCTTGGTGCACCTCTTTTTTCTTTGCATCATGTGCTGTTTGGGGACTATTTTTTAAATCTGCCATCCTGTCTGACACTGCAGTGCCACTCCTAGATGGGCCAGGTGTTTGTGTCGGCCACTTGGGTCGCTTAGCTTAGCCACACAGCTACCTCATTGCACCTCTTTTTTTCTTTGCATCATGTGCTGTTTGGGGACTATTTTTTAAATCTGCCATCCTGTCTGACACTGCAGTGCCACTCCTAGATGGTCCAGGTGTTTGTGTCGGCCACTTAAGTCTCTTAGCTTAGTCACACAGCTACCTCATTGCACCTTTTTTTTTTCTTTGCATCATGTGCTGTTTGGGGACTATTTTTTAAATCTGCCATCCTGTCTGACACTGCAGTGCCACTCCTTGATGGGCCAGGTGTTTGTGCTAGCCACTTGGGTCGTTTAGCTTAGCCATCCAGCGACCTTGGTGCGCCTATTTTTTTCTTTGCATCATGTGCTGTTTGGGGACTATTTTTTTAAGTGCCATCCTGTCTGACACTGCAGTGCCACTCCTAGATGGGCCAGGTGTTTGTGCCGGCCACTTGGGTCGCTTAGCTTAGCCATCCAGCGACCTTGTTGCACCTCTTTTTTTCTTTGCATCATGTGCTGTTTGGGGATTATTTTTTTAAGTGCCATCCTGTCTGACACTGCAGTGCCACTCCTAGATGGGCCAGGTGTTTGTGCCGGCCACTTGGGTCGCTTAGCTTAGCCATCCAGCGACCTTGTTGCACCTCTTTTTTTCTTTGCATCATGTGCTGTTTGGGGACTATTTTTTTAAGTGCCATCCTGTCTGACACTGCAGTGCCACTCCTAGATGTGCCAGGTGTTTGTGCCGGCCACATGGGTCGCTTAGCTTAGCCATCCAGCGACCTTGGTGCACCTCTTTTTTTCTTTGCATCATGTGCTGTTTGGGGACTATTTTTTTAAGTGCCATCCTGTCTGACACTGCAGTGCCACTCCTAGATGGGCCAGGTGTTTGTGCCGGCCACTTGAGTCGCTTAGCTTAGCCATCCAGCGACCTTGGTGCACCTCTTTTTTTCTTTGCATCATGTGCTGTTTGGGGACTATTTTTTTAAGTGCCATCCTGTCTGACACTGCAGTGCCACTCCTTGATGGGCCAGGTGTTTGTGCTAGCCACTTGGGTCGTTTAGCTTAGCCATCCAGCGACCTTGTTGCGCCTCTTTTGTTCTTTGCATCATGTGCTGTTTGGGGACTATTTTTTAAGTGCCATCCTGTATGACACTGCAGTGCCACTCCTAGATGGGCCAGGTGTTTGTGCCGGCCACTTGGGTCGCTTAGCTTAGCCATCCAGCGACCTTGGTGCACCTCTTTTTTTCTTTGCATCATGTACTGTTTGGGGACTATTTTTTTAAGTGCCATACTGTCTGACACTGCAGTGCCACTCCTAGATGGGCCAGGTGTTTGTGCCGGCCACTTGGGTCGCTTAGCTTATACATCCAGCGACCTTGGTGCACCTCTTTTTTCTTTGCATCATGTGCTGTTTGGGGACTATTTTTTAAATCTGCCATCCTGTCTGACACTGCAGTGCCACTCCTAGATGGGCCAGGTGTTTGTGTCGGCCACTTGGGTCGCTTAGCTTAGCCACACAGCTACCTCATTGCACCTCTTTTTTTCTTTGCATCATGTGCTGTTTGGGGACTATTTTTTAAATCTGCCATCCTGTCTGACACTGCAGTGCCACTCCTAGATGGTCCAGGTGTTTGTGTCGGCCACTTGGGTCGCTTAGCTTAGCCATCCAGCGACCTTGGTGTGCCTATTTTTTTCTTTGCATCATGTGCTGTTTGGGGACTATTTTTGTAAGTGCCATCCTGTCTGACACTGCAGTGCCACTCCTAGATGGGCCAGGTGTTTGTGCCGGCCACTTGGGTCGCTTAGCTTAGCCATCCAGCGACCTTGGTGCACCTCTTTTTTCTTTGCATCATGTGCAGTTTGGGGACTATTTTTTTAAGTTCCATCCTATCTGACACTGCAGTGCCACTCCTAGGTGGGCCAGGTGTTTGTGCCGGCCACTTGGGTCGCTTAGCTTAGCCATCCAGCGACCTTGTTGCACCTCTTTTTTTCTTTGCATCATGTGCTGTTTGGGGATTATTTTTTTAAGTGCCATCCTGTCTTACACTGCAGTGCCACTCCTAGATGGGTCAGGTGTTTGTGCCGGCCACTTGGGTCGCTTAGCTTAGCCATCCAGTGACCTTGGTGCACCTCTTTTTTTCTTTGCATCATGTGCTGTTTGGGGACTATTTTTTTAAGTGCCATCCTTTCTGTCACTGCAGTGCCACTCCTAGATGGGCCAGGTGTTTGTGCCGGCCACTTGGGTCGCTTAGCTTAGCCATCCAGCGACCTTGGTGCACCTCTTTTTTTCTTTGCATCATGTGCTGTTTGGGGACTATTTTTTTAAGTGCCATCCTTTCTGTCACTGCAGTGCCACTCCTAGATGGGCCAGGTGTTTGTGCCGGCCACTTGGGTCGCTTAGCTTACACATCAAGCGACCTTAGTGCACCTCTTTTTTCTTTGCATCATGTGCTGTTTGTGGACTATTTTTTAAATCTGCCATCCTGTCTGACACTGCAGTGCCACTCCTAGATGGGCCAGATGTTTGTTTCGGCCACTTGGGTCGCTTAGCTTAGCCACACAGCTACCTCATTGCACCTCTTTTTTTCTTTGCATCATGTGCTGTTTGGGGACTATTTTTTAAATCTGCCATCCTGTCTGACACTGCAGTGCCACTCCTAGATGGTCCAGGTGTTTGTGTCGGCCACTTAAGTCTCTTAGCTTAGTCACACAGCTACCTCATTGCACCTCTTTTTTTCTTTGCATCATGTGCTGTTTGGGGACTATTTTTTAAATCTGCCATCCTGTCTGACACTGCAGTGCCACTCCTTGATGGGCCAGGTGTTTGTGCTACTCACTTGGGTCATTTAGCTTAGCCATCCAGCGACCTTGGTGCGCCTATTTTTTTCTTTGCATCATGTGCTGTTTGGAGACTATTTTTTATGTGCCATCCTGTCTGACACTGCAGTGCTACTCCTAGATGGGCCAGGTGTTTGTGCCGGCCACTTGGGTCGCTTAGCTTAGCCATCCAGCGACCTTGATGCACCTCTTTTTTTTCTTTGCATCATGTGCTGTTTGGGGACTATTTTTTTAAGTGCCATCCTGTCTGACACTGCAGTGCCACTCCTAGATGGGTCAGGTGTTTGTGCCGGCCACTTGGGTCGCTTAGCTTAGCCATCCAGCGACCCTGGTGCACCTCTTTTTTCTTTGCATCATGTGCTGTTTGGGGACTATTTTTTTAAGTGCCATCCTGTCTGACACTGCAGTGCCACTCCTAGATGTGCCAGGTGTTTGTGCCGGCCACATGGGTCGCTTAGCTTAGCCATCCAGCGACCTTGGTGCACCTCTTTTTTTCTTTGCATCATGTGCTGTTTGGGGACTATTTTTTTAAGTGCCATCCTGTCTGACACTGCAGTGCCACTCCTAGATGGGCCAGGTGTTTGTGCCGGCCACTTGAGTCGCTTAGCTTAGCCATCCAGCGACCTTGGTGCACCTCTTTTTTTCTTTGCATCATGTGCTGTTTGGGGACTATTTTTTTAAGTGCCATCCTGTCTGACACTGCAGTGCCACTCCTAGATGGGCCAGGTGTTTGTGTCGGCCACTTGGGTCGCTTAGCTTAGTCACACAGCTACCTCATTGCACCTCTTTTTTTCTTTGCATCATGTGCTGTTTGGGGACTATTTTTTAAATCTGCCATCCTGTCTGACACTGCAGTGCCACTCCTTGATGGGCCAGGTGTATGTGCTAGCCACTTGGGTAGTTCAGCTTAGCCATCCAGCGACCTTGGTGCGCCTCTTTTTTTCTTTGCATCATGTGCTGTTTGGGGACTATTTTTTAAGTGCCATCCTGTATGACACTGCAGTGCCACTCCTAGATGGGCCAGGTGTATGTGCCGGCCACTTGGGTCGCTTAGCTTAGCCATCCAGCGACCTTGGTGCACCTCTTTTTTCTTTGCATCATGTGCTGTTTGGGGACTATTTTTTTAAGTGCCATCCTATCTGACACTGCAGTGCCACTCCTAGGTGGGCCAGGTGTTTGTGCCGGCCACTTGGGTCGCTTAGCTTAGCCATCCAGCGACCTTGTTGCACCACTTTTTTTCTTTGCATCATGTGCTGTTTGGGGATTATTTTTTTAAGTGCCATCCTGTCTGACACTGCAGTGCCACTCCTAGATGGGTCAGGTGTTTGTGCCGGCCACTTGGGTCGCTTAGCTTAGCCATCCAGCGACCTTGGTGCACCTCTTTTTTTCTTTGCATCATGTGCTGTTTGGGGACTATTTTTTTAAGTGCCATCCTGTCTGACACTGCAGTGCCACTCCTAGATGGGCCAGGGGTTTGTGCTGGCCACTTGGGTCGCTTAGCTTAGCCATCCAGCGACCTTGGTGCACCTCTTTTTTTCTTTGCATGATGTGCTGTTTGGGGACTATTTTTTTAAGTGCCATCCTGTCTGACACTGCAGTGCCACTCCTAGATGGGCCAGGTGTTTGTGCCGGCCACTTGGGTCGCTTAGCTTAGCCATCCAGCGACCTTAGTGCACCTCTTTTTTCTTTGCATCATGTGCTGTTTGTGGACTATTTTTTAAATCTGTCATCCTGTCTGACACTGCAGTGCCACTCCTAGATGGGCCAGATGTTTGTGCCGGCCACTTGGGTCGCTTAGCTTAGCCACACAGCTACCTCATTGCACCTCTTTTTTTCTTTGCATCATGTGCTGTTTGGGGACTATTTTTTAAATCTGCCATCCTGTCTGACACTGCAGTGCCACTCCTAGATGGTCCAGGTGTTTGTGTCGGCCACTTAAGTCTCTTAGCTTAGTCACACATCTACCTCATTGCACCTCTTTTTTTCTTTGCATCATGTGCTGCTTGGGGACTATTTTTTAAATCTGCCATCCTGTCTGACATTGCAGTGCCACTCCTTGATGGGCCAGGTGTTTGTGCCGGCCACTTGGGTCGCTTAGCTTAGCCATCCAGCGACCTTGGTGCACCTATTTTTTTCTTTGCATCATGTGCTGTTTGGGGACTATTTTTTATGTGCCATCCTGTCTGACACTGCAGTGCTACTCCTAGATGGGCAAGGTTTTTGTGCCGGCCACTTGGGTCGCTTAGCTTAGCCATCCAGCGACCTTGATGCACCTTTTTTTTCCTTTGCATCATGTGCTGTTTGGGGACTATTTTTTTAAGTGCCATCCTGTCTGACACTGCAGTGCCACTCCTAGATGGGTCAGGTGTTTGTGCCAGCCACTTGGGTCGCTTAGCTTAGCCATCCAGCGACCATGGTGCACTTCTTTTTTTCTTTGCATCATGTGCTGTTTGGGGACTATTTTTTTAAGTGCCATCCTGTCTGACACTGCAGTGCCACTCCTAGATGGGCCAGGTGTTTGTGCCGGCCACTTGGGTTGCTTAGCTTAGCCATCCAGCGACCTTGGTGCACCTCTTTTTTTCTTTGCATCATGTGCTGTTTGGGGACTATTTTTTTAAGTGCCATCCTTTCTGACATTGCAGTGCCACTCCTAGATGGGCAAAGTGTTTGTGCCGGCCACTTGGGTCACTTAGCTTAGCCATCCAGCGACCTTGGTGCGCCTCTTTTTTTCTTTGCATCATGTGCTGTTTGGGGACTATTTTTTAAGTGCCATCCTGTATGACACTGCAGTGCCACTCCTAGATGGGCCAGGTGTTTGTGCCGGCCACTTGGGTCGCTTAGCTTAGCCATATAGCGACCTTGGTGCACCTCTTTTTTTCTTTGCATCATGTACTGTTTGGGGACTATTTTTTTAAGTGCCATACTGTCTGACACTGCAGTGCCACTCCTAGATGGGCCAGGTGTTTGTGCCGGCCACTTGGGTCGCTTAGCTTATACATCCAGCGACCTTGGTGCACCTCTTTTTTCTTTGCATCATGTGCTGTTTGGGGACTATTTTTTAAATCTGCCATCCTGTCTGACACTGCAGTGCCACTCCTAGATGGGCCAGGTGTTTGTGTCGGCCACTTGGGTCGCTTAGCTTAGCCACACAGCTACCTCATTGCACCTCTTTTTTTCTTTGCATCATGTGCTGTTTGGGGACTATTTTTTAAATCTGCCATCCTGTCTGACACTGCAGTGCCACTCCTAGATGGTCCAGGTGTTTGTGTCGGCCACTTAAGTCTCTTAGCTTAGTCACACAGCTACCTCATTGCACCTTTTTTTTTTCTTTGCATCATGTGCTGTTTGGGGACTATTTTTTAAATCTGCCATCCTGTCTGACACTGCAGTGCCACTCCTTGATGGGCCAGGTGTTTGTGCTAGCCACTTGGGTCGTTTAGCTTAGCCATCCAGCGACCTTGGTGCGCCTATTTTTTTCTTTGCATCATGTGCTGTTTGGGGACTATTTTTTTAAGTGCCATCCTGTCTGACACTGCAGTGCCACTCCTAGATGGGCCAGGTGTTTGTGCCGGCCACTTGGGTCGCTTAGCTTAGCCATCCAGCGACCTTGTTGCACCTCTTTTTTTCTTTGCATCATGTGCTGTTTGGGGATTATTTTTTTAAGTGCCATCCTGTCTGACACTGCAGTGCCACTCCTAGATGGGTTAGGTGTTTGTGCCGGCCACTTGGGTCGCTTAGCTTAGTCACACAGCTACCTCATTGCACCTCTTTTTTTCTTTGCATCATGTGCTGTTTGGGGACTATTTTTTAAATCTGCCATCCTGTCTGACACTGCAGTGCCACTCCTTGATGGGCCAGGTGTTTGTGCTAGCCACTTGGGTAGTTTAGCTTAGCCATCCAGCGACCATGGTGCGCCTCTATTTTTCTTTGCATCATGTGCTGTTTGGGGACTATTTTTTAAGTACCATCCTGTATGACACTGCAGTGCCACTCCTAGATGGGCCAGGTGTTTGTGCCGGCCACTTGGGTCGCTTAGCTTAGCCATCCAGCGACCTTGGTGCACCTCTTTTTTTCTTTGCATCATGTGCTGTTTGGGGACTATTTTTTTAAGTGCCATCCTGTCTGACACTGCAGTGCCACTCCTAGATGGGCCAGGTGTTTGTGCCGGCCACTTGGGTCGCTTATCTTAGCCATCCAGCGACCTTGGTGCACCTCTTTTTTCTTTGTATCATGTGCTGTTTGGGGACTATTTTTTTAAGTGCCATCCTGTCTGACACTGCAGTGCCACTCCTAGGTGGGCCAGGTGTTTGTGCCGGCCACTTGGGTCGCTTAGCTTAGCCATCCAGCGACCTTGGTGCACCTCTTTTTTTCTTTGCATCATGTGCTGTTTGGGGACTATTTTTTTAAGTGCCATCCTGTCTGACACTGCAGTGCCACTCCTAGATGGGCCAGGTGTTTGTGCCGGCCACTTGGGTCGCTTGTCTTAGCCATCCAGCGACCTTGGTGCACCTCTTTTTTCTTTGCATCATGTGCTGTTTGGGGACTATTTTTTTAAGTGCCATCCTGTCTGACACTGCAGTGCCAGTCCTAGATGGGCCAGGTGTTTGTGCCGGCCACTTGGGTCGCTTAGCTTACACATCCAGCGACCTTGGTGCGCCTCTTTTTTCTTTGCATCATGTGCTGTTTGGGGACTATTTTTTAAATCTGCCATCCTGTCTGACACTGCAGTGCCACTCCTAGATGGGCCAGGTGTTTGTGTCGGCCACTTGGGTCGCTTAGCTTAGCCACACAGCTACCTCATTGCACCTCTTTTTTTCTTTGCGTCATGTGCTGTTTGGGGACTATTTTTTTAACTGCCATCCTTTCTGACATTGCAGTGCCACTCCTAGATGGGCAAAGTGTTTGTGCCGGCCACTTGGGTCGCTTAGCTTAGCCATCCAGCGACCTTGGTGCACCTCTTTTTTTATTTGCATCATGTGCTGTTTGGGGACTATTTTTTTAAGTGCCATCCTGTCTGACACTGCAGTGCCACTCCTAGATGTGCCAGGTGTTTGTGCCGGCCACATGGGTCGCTTAGCTTAGCCATCCAGCGACCTTGGTGCACCTCTTTTTTTCTTTGCATCATGTGCTGTTTGGGGACTATTTTTTTAAGTGCCATCCTGTCTGACACTGCAGTGCCACTCCTAGATGGGCCAGGTGTTTGTGCCGGCCACTTGAGTCGCTTAGCTTAGCCATCCAGCGACCTTGGTGCACCTCTTTTTTTCTTTGCATCATGTGCTGTTTGGGGACTATTTTTTATGTACCATCCTGTCTGACACTGCAGTGCTACTCCTAGATGGGCCAGGTGTTTGTGCCGGCCACTTGGGTCGCTTAGCTTAGCCATCCAGCGACCTTGATGCACCTCTTTTTTTCTTTGCATCATGTGCTGTTTGGGGACTATTTTTTTAAGTGCCATCCTGTCTGACACTGCAGTGCCACTCCTAGATGGGCCAGGTGTTTGTGCCGTCCACTTGAGTCGCTTAGCTTAGCCATCCAGCGACCTTGGTGCACCTCTTTTTTTCTTTGCATCATGTGCTGTTTGGGGACTATTTTTTATGTACCATCCTGTCTGAAACTGCAGTGCTACTCCTAGATGGGCCAGGTGTTTGTGTCGGCCACTTGGGTCGCTTAGCTTAGCCACACAGCTACCTCATTGCACCTCTTTTTTTCTTTGCGTCATGTGCTGTTTGGGGACTATTTTTTATGTGCCATCCTGTCTGACACTGCAGTGCTACTCCTAGATGGGCCAGGTGTTTGTGCCGGCCACATGGGTCGCTTAGCTTAGCCATCCAGCGACCTTGATGCACCTCTTTTTTTCTTTGCATCATGTGCTGTTTGGGGACTATTTTTTTAAGTGCCATCCTGTCTGACACTGCAGTGCCACTCCTAGATGGGCCAGGTGTTTGTGCCAGCCACTTGGGTCGCTTAGCTTAGCCATCCAGCGACCTTGGTGCACCTCTTTTTTTCTTTGCATCATGTGATGTTTGGGGACTATTTTTTTAAGTGCCATCCTGTCTGACACTGCAGTGCCACTCCTAGGTGGGCCAGGTGTTTGTGCTGGCCACTTGGGTCACTTAGCTTAGCCATCCAGCGACCCTGGTGCACCTCTGTTTTTCTTTGCATCATGTGCTGTTTGGGGACTATTTTTTTAAGTGACATCCTGTCTGACACTGCAGTGCCAGTCCTAGATGGGCCAGGTGTTTGTGCCGGCCACTTGGGTCGCTTAGCTTACACATCCAGCGACCTTGGTGCACCTCTTTTTTCTTTGCATCATGTGCTGTTTGGGGACTATTTTTTAAATCTGCCATCCTGTCTGACACTGCAGTGCCACTCCTAGATGGGCCAGGTGTTTGTGTCGGCCACTTGGGTCGCTTAGCTTAGCCACACAGCTACCTCATTGCACCTCTTTTTTTCTTTGCATCATGTGCTGTTTGGGGACTATTTTTTTAACTGCCATCCTTTCTGACATTGCAGTGCCACTCCTAGATGGGCAAAGTGTTTGTGCCGGCCACTTGGGTCGCTTAGCTTAGCCATCCAGCGACCTTGGTGCACCTCTATTTTTTCTTTGCATCATGTGCTGTTTGGGGACTATTTTTTATGTACCATCCTGTCTGACACTGCAGTGCTACTCCTAGATGGGCCAGGTGTTTGTGCCGGCCACTTGGGTCGCTTAGCTTAGCCATCCAGCGACCTTGATGCACCTCTTTTTTTCTTTGCATCATGTGCTGTTTGGGGACTATTTTTTTAAGTGCCATCCTGTCTGACACTGCAGTGCCACTCCTAGATGGGCCAGGTGTTTGTGCCGGCCACTTGGGTCGCTTAGCTTAGCCATCCAGCGACCTTGTTGCACCTCTTTTTTTCTTTGCATCATGTGCTGTTTGGGGATTATTTTTTTAAGTGCCATCCTGTCTGACACTGCAGTGCCACTCCTAGATGGGTTAGGTGTTTGTGCCGGCCACTTGGGTCGCTTAGCTTAGTCACACAGCTACCTCATTGCACCTCTTTTTTTCTTTGCATCATGTGCTGTTTGGGGACTATTTTTTAAATCTGCCATCCTGTCTGACACTGCAGTGCCACTCCTTGATGGGCCAGGTGTTTGTGCTAGCCACTTGGGTAGTTTAGCTTAGCCATCCAGCGACCATGGTGCGCCTCTTTTTTTCTTTGCATCATGTGCTGTTTGGGGACTATTTTTTAAGTGCCATCCTGTATGACACTGCAGTGCCACTCCTAGATGGGCCAGGTGTTTGTGCCGGCCACTTGGGTCGCTTAGCTTAGCCATCCAGCGACCTTGGTGCACCTCTTTTTTTCTTTGCATCATGTGCTGTTTGGGGACTATTTTTTTAAGTGCCATCCTGTCTGACACTGCAGTGCCACTCCTAGATGGGCCAGGTGTTTGTGCCGGCCACTTGGGTCGCTTATCTTAGCCATCCAGCGACCTTGGTGCACCTCTTTTTTCTTTGTATCATGTGCTGTTTGGGGACTATTTTTTTAAGTGCCATCCTGTCTGACACTGCAGTGCCACTCCTAGGTGGGCCAGGTGTTTGTGCCGGCCACTTGGGTCGCTTAGCTTAGCCATCCAGCGACCTTGGTGCACCTCTTTTTTTCTTTGCATCATGTGCTGTTTGGGGACTATTTTTTTAAGTGCCATCCTGTCTGACACTGCAGTGCCACTCCTAGATGGGCCAGGTGTTTGTGCCGGCCACTTGGGTCGCTTGTCTTAGCCATCCAGCGACCTTGGTGCACCTCTTTTTTCTTTGCATCATGTGCTGTTTGGGGACTATTTTTTTAAGTGCCATCCTGTCTGACACTGCAGTGCCAGTCCTAGATGGGCCAGGTGTTTGTGCCGGCCACTTGGGTCGCTTAGCTTACACATCCAGCGACCTTGGTGCGCCTCTTTTTTCTTTGCATCATGTGCTGTTTGGGGACTATTTTTTAAATCTGCCATCCTGTCTGACACTGCAGTGCCACTCCTAGATGGGCCAGGTGTTTGTGTCGGCCACTTGGGTCGCTTAGCTTAGCCACACAGCTACCTCATTGCACCTCTTTTTTTCTTTGCGTCATGTGCTGTTTGGGGACTATTTTTTTAACTGCCATCCTTTCTGACATTGCAGTGCCACTCCTAGATGGGCAAAGTGTTTGTGCCGGCCACTTGGGTCGCTTAGCTTAGCCATCCAGCGACCTTGGTGCACCTCTTTTTTTCTTTGCATCATGTGCTGTTTGGGGACTATTTTTTTAAGTGCCATCCTGTCTGACACTGCAGTGCCACTCCTAGATGTGCCAGGTGTTTGTGCCGGCCACATGGGTCGCTTAGCTTAGCCATCCAGCGACCTTGGTGCACCTCTTTTTTTCTTTGCATCATGTGCTGTTTGGGGACTATTTTTTTAAGTGCCATCCTGTCTGACACTGCAGTGCCACTCCTAGATGGGCCAGGTGTTTGTGCCGGCCACTTGAGTCGCTTAGCTTAGCCATCCAGCGACCTTGGTGCACCTCTTTTTTTCTTTGCATCATGTGCTGTTTGGGGACTATTTTTTATGTACCATCCTGTCTGACACTGCAGTGCTACTCCTAGATGGGCCAGGTGTTTGTGCCGGCCACTTGGGTCACTTAGCTTAGCCATCAAGCGACCTTGATGCACCTCTTTTTTTCTTTGCATCATGTGCTGTTTGGGGACTATTTTTTTAAGTGCCATCCTGTCTGACACTGCAGTGCCACTCCTAGATGGGCCAGGTGTTTGTGCCGGCCACTTGAGTCGCTTAGCTTAGCCATCCAGCGACCTTGGTGCACCTCTTTTTTTCTTTGCATCATGTGCTGTTTGGGGACTATTTTTTATGTACCATCCTGTCTGAAACTGCAGTGCTACTCCTAGATGGGCCAGGTGTTTGTGTCGGCCACTTGGGTCGCTTAGCTTAGCCACACAGCTACCTCATTGCACCTCTTTTTTTCTTTGCGTCATGTGCTGTTTGGGGACTATTTTTTATGTGCCATCCTGTCTGACACTGCAGTGCTACTCCTAGATGGGCCAGGTGTTTGTGCCGGCCACATGGGTCGCTTAGCTTAGCCATCCAGCGACCTTGATGCACCTCTTTTTTTCTTTGCATCATGTGCTGTTTGGGGACTATTTTTTTAAGTGCCATCCTGTCTGACACTGCAGTGCCACTCCTAGATGGGCCAGGTGTTTGTGCCAGCCACTTGGGTCGCTTAGCTTAGCCATCCAGCGACCTTGGTGCACCTCTTTTTTTCTTTGCATCATGTGATGTTTGGGGACTATTTTTTTAAGTGCCATCCTGTCTGACACTGCAGTGCCACTCCTAGGTGGGCCAGGTGTTTGTGCTGGCCACTTGGGTCACTTAGCTTAGCCATCCAGCGACCCTGGTGCACCTCTGTTTTTCTTTGCATCATGTGCTGTTTGGGGACTATTTTTTTAAGTGCCATCCTGTCTGACACTGCAGTGCCAGTCCTAGATGGGCCAGGTGTTTGTGCCGGCCACTTGGGTCGCTTAGCTTACACATCCAGCGACCTTGGTGCACCTCTTTTTTCTTTGCATCATGTGCTGTTTGGGGACTATTTTTTAAATCTGCCATCCTGTCTGACACTGCAGTGCCACTCCTAGATGGGCCAGGTGTTTGTGTCGGCCACTTGGGTCGCTTAGCTTAGCCACACAGCTACCTCATTGCACCTCTTTTTTTCTTTGCATCATGTGCTGTTTGGGGACTATTTTTTTAACTGCCATCCTTTCTGACATTGCAGTGCCACTCCTAGATGGGCAAAGTGTTTGTGCCGGCCACTTGGGTCGCTTAGCTTAGCCATCCAGCGACCTTGGTGCACCTCTATTTTTTCTTTGCATCATGTGCTGTTTGGGGACTATTTTTTATGTACCATCCTGTCTGACACTGCAGTGCTACTCCTAGATGGGCCAGGTGTTTGTGCCGGCCACTTGGGTCGCTTAGCTTAGCCATCCAGCGACCTTGATGCACCTCTTTTTTTCTTTGCATCATGTGCTGTTTGGGGACTATTTTTTTAAGTGCCATCCTGTCTGACACTGCAGTGCCACTCCTAGATGGGCCAGGTGTTTGTGCCAGCCACTTGGGTCGCTTAGCTTAGCCATCCAGCGACCTTGGTGCACCTCTTTTTTTCTTTGCATCATGTGATGTTTGGGGACTATTTTTTTAAGTGCCATCCTGTCTGACACTGCAGTGCCACTCCTAGGTGGGCCAGGTGTTTGTGCTGGCCACTTGGGTCACTTAGCTTAGCCATCCAGCGACCCTGGTGCACCTCTGTTTTTCTTTGCATCATGTGCTGTTTGGGGACTATTTTTTTAAGTGCCATCCTGTCTGACACTGCAGTGCCAGTCCTAGATGGGCCAGGTGTTTGTGCCGGCCACTTGGGTCGCTTAGCTTACACATCCAGCGACCTTGGTGCACCTCTTTTTTCTTTGCATCATGTGCTGTTTGGGGACTATTTTTTAAACCTGCCATCCTGTCTGACACTGCAGTGCCACTCCTAGATGGGCCAGGTGTTTGTGTCGGCCACTTGGGTCGCTTAGCTTAGCCACACAGCTACCTCATTGCACCTCTTTTTTTCTTTGCATCATGTGCTGTTTGGGGACTATTTTTTTAACTGCCATCCTTTCTGACATTGCAGTGCCACTCCTAGATGGGCAAAGTGTTTGTGCCGGCCACTTGGGTCGCTTAGCTTAGCCATCCAGCGACCTTGGTGCACCTCTATTTTTTCTTTGCATCATGTGCTGTTTGGGGACTATTTTTTATGTACCATCCTGTCTGACACTGCAGTGCTACTCCTAGATGGGCCAGGTGTTTGTGCCGGCCACTTGTGTCGCTTAGCTTAGCCATCCAGCAACCTTGATGCACCTCTTTTTTTCTTTGCATCATGTGCTGTTTGGGGACTATTTTTTTAAGTGCCATCCTGTCTGACACTGCAGTGCCACTCCTAGATGGGTCAGGTGTTTGTGCCGGCCACTTGGGTCATTTAGCTTAGCCATCCAGCGACCTTGGTGCACCTCTTTTTTTCTTTGCATCATGTGCTGTTTGGGGACTATTTTTTAAGTGCCATCCTGTCTGACACTGCAGTGCCACTCCTAGATGGGCCAGGTGTTTGTGCCGGCCACTTGGGTCGCTTTTCTTAGCCATCCAGCGACCTTGGTGCACCTCTTTTTTCTTTGTATCATGTGCTGTTTGGGGACTATTTTTTTAAGTGCCATCCTGTCTGACACTGCAGTGCCACTCCTAGGTGGGCCAGGTGTTTGTGCCGGCCACTTGGGTCGCTTAGCTTAGCCATCCAGCGACCCTGGTGCACCTCTGTTTTTCTTTGCATCATGTGCTGTTTGGGGACTATTTTTTTAAGTGCCATCCTGTCTGACACTGCAGTGCCAGTCCTAGATGGGCCAGGTGTTTGTGCCGGCCACTTGGGTCGCTTAGCTCACACATCCAGCGACCTTGGCGCGCCTCTTTTTTCTTTGCATCATGTGCTGTTTGGGGACTATTTTTTAAATCTGCCATCCTGTCTGACACTGCAATGCCACTCCTAGATGGGCCAGGTGTTTGTGTCGGCCACTTGGGTCGCTTAGCTTAGCCACACAGCTACCTCATTGCACCTCTTTTTTTCTTTGCGTCATGTGCTGTTTGGGGACTATTTTGTTAACTGCCATCCTTTCTGACATTGCAGTGCCACTCCTAGATGGGCAAAGTGTTTGTGCCGGCCACTTGGGTTGCTTAGCTTAGCCATCCAGCGACCTTGGTGCACCTCTTTTTTTCTTTGCATCATGTGCTGTTTGGGGACTATTTTTTATGTGCCATCCTGTCTGACACTGCAGTGCTACTCCTAGATGGGCCAGGTGTTTGTGCCGGCCACATGGGTCGCTTAGCTTAGCCATCCAGCGACCTTGATGCACCTCTTTTTTTCTTTGCATCATGTGCTGTTTGGGGACTATTTTTTTAAGTGCCATCCTGTCTGACACTGCAGTGCCACTCCTAGATGGGCCAGGTGTTTGTGCCAGCCACTTGGGTCGCTTAGCTTAGCCATCCAGCGACCTTGGTGCACCTCTTTTTTTGTTTGCATCATGTGCTGTTTGGGGACTATTTTTTTAAGTGCCATCCTTTCTGACATTGCAGTGCCACTCCTAGATGGGCAAAGTGTTTGTGCCGGCCACTTGGGTCACTTAGCTTAGCCATCCAGCGACCTTGGTGCACCTCTTTTTTTCTTTGCATCATGTGATGTTTGGGGACTATTTTTTTAAGTGCTGTCAAAGTCAGAAAAATATCTCTATGCACACTACCATATTTGCACCTCACACAGGTCTGTGCTGCGCATGCGTACGCTCTCCCGTACGTGCGCATACTCACAGTCGCGGGCACCCGCAGGTGCACGGTATGCGTATTTATGGTAGAGTTTATGTGATCGTAGCGTGCGACTCAATCGTTGCATATTTTCACTATATGATGTATTTTGTAGATCATGGTCCCTTTGATAGATTCTGAAAGTTTGGTTAATATAGAATGTTCGTGAACAGAGAAATCCCTCTTTGTTTGATACGAAGGGTCAGATAGGAGTAATACAGTGGTGTTTAGTACCCATCGGAAGAGTATTTAATTAGCAATATTCCGGTGTTGGTTTGAAGCAGATTAATCGCTCGTGCGAATAGTTATGGACATAAGAAGTTTATGAACATTTACTTTATTTGCACTTTATTACCCATGCGGCGGGAAACCCAGTTTCCCTCCCACCTGAGCTGTTGGAAATAGTCACAGCCCACCTGTATGAATCAACCTATGACCTTTTGTTATAATGCGAGGAGGAATTCCTGTGTCCAATGAACAATGAGATTGTAGGGACCATTGAATTGCATTGTGTGTGGGGCATAAATAGAAAGGCCGATCACATCCAGCTCACTCTTCAACGGTTATCATTGCTGAAAATCGGGAGCTGGATGTCCAGAGGCGCATGCGATCGTTTCCTTTGTGCGTAAGTTTTTCTCCGTAATCATACTGTTTCTCTCTTGTTATTATGGGCCATATCTTTCTCTCTCTTCTCTTTCTCTCATTTTTCTCTTAAACTTAATTGTATTGTATTTACTGTGTAGTTACCTGGTTAGTTAGTCTATGTTATATTGTAGTGTATGATTTGTATTTGTATTAATTCTTTTGCAAGTATATCATTCAAAATATATATATATTAGGCGTTGGACCCTGAGCACGGTATCTGTGTATTTCTTATAGTGTTAAGTATTCTCAGAGCGTCGGTGACGCTCGAACAGCTTTAAAGGTAATAAGGTTATTCTGTGTTGCATTTACACTCTACCACTACACAAAGGGTTTACTGCATAATACACTGTTTATGGTTTAGATATAAAGGTTTTACATTGTGAGCGTATGCGCCGCTGGTGATCTCCTCGTGGTCTCGAGCGGTCGCATCGCTGTAGCGAATCATTACGGTATTCGGCAGCCAATAGCGTGCCTGCCAGTGATCTCTTGGCCATGAGCGAACGTAACGCTTGAGCGTCTCGACCACGGCTAAGCGATCGTTACGCAACGTGCGTACCATTACGGTACTTCATACGTAGTTAGCGTACAGTGTTCTTAGACCTCATAAAGGGTATTATATAAGATAAATATTCTGCCTTAACAATTGCGGGCTCGTCCTGTCCTTCACATATCTACACTAGGTAATTTCAGCAGACATTATCCAGCAGCAAAGGGCGGGAGATCATATTCCTCGTAGTGCTGTTTGGATAAGCGTCTGCTTCTCTTAGTAAAGGGTGCTGAAGGAATCCGGGAACCGGAGGTAAGAACAAAACAATAGTGTCTTTTTAAAACTGTTTATTTTTCTGTCTTGCGTACACACGCACGCACACATATATATCTGCATTTCCTTTTCATTTGTGTATTTTCGTATATCACTCTTCTGTTTGCCAGTTTTATAGTTGATAAACGTGCTAAGAGAGATTTGCCGCTATTTCAAAGTGTAAAAGTAAAGGTAACATAGTTAAAGTATAGACAAACACACAGTTTTGCCTGGGAGATAAGGCGAAGTCAGTGTGGTGTGCGGTAGATGATAAAGGATCATCTACATTGATAAACGTATAAATTGTGTTACGGTGGATCTTTGCTTTGCGTACACGTGTCTCTAACAAAAGACTGAGACTTGCGTACGCAATCCAAGGGCCGACGCGCGCAGCGTATATTACGCAACGGAGCGTACGGGTACGCCCACGTAACTCAAATCACAAGTTTTTTTTCTCTCCTCTCAACGCGGTAAATAACGCCAGGCGATAAATCGCACAAATCTATTTTTTTAAAATTCGAAATTTAAATTAATAGATCCTTCTCCTAATTTGTAACACATCTGGTCTAAAGAGAAATTTCTGCGCAGAAATAGAAATAGAAACAAAAATGTACATGTGGTGAGTGAGTGTGTTGTATACAATTTTAAAGGTTGAACCACAAGAAAAGTCGAGTTCTCGTGAGGTACATGCGTGTAAGTGACGTACATGGTGGCTAGGGAGGCATCCCTGGTTAAATATACAATTTGAGCATTAGAGTGTAGCAGACCAGGAGGTCATACTGTAACAGACCAGGAGGTCATAGCAGACCAACAGGTTCAGGTACAGCAGACAAGGAAGTCCGCTATACAGTCCACAGGCACAACACCAAGAAAAGGGTTGGTGCAACACCCATATAGGCCATACAAGCTCTTGCTGAAGGAATTCGCAGCCAAAATTTTCGATTCCACTGGTCGCTCCGTACATAAGATTAGTTGCTTATGTGCTGAACGACTGTACCGCACGTAATTGTGTACATTAGTAAACCTGACCGGTACTATTTGTGTACGAAGGTCATAAACGCTATTTGTACATTCTAACGTGATTTGTGTAATTTTTTTTATTTTAAGGGAAGTTCGCTGCTCACTCAGGAACTATCCAGCAACCAATAGTTACTGGAAAGAGTAAGTGTTCTTCGGAGCACCCTCACAGGTTCCAGTAAATAGAGGTTCAGGTCGCAGGGGCCCTAGGTCGAGTACGCCAGCACCATATCGGTGTGATCAGGTCGTATTGGTCGGCGTGGGCGAGTGAGTGGGGTACTCGGTAAACCGCCACCGTCAGCCTATTTTGGACATTTGGTTTGCGTAAGGGTTGGTTGAATAAAGCAACACCTTCGAACTATGGGGGCCACTTGTTCAGGTAGGGGGCGATCAACCTCGGTTCGGGTTGATTCAGTGAACCGACCAATTGGGTCGGCAAGGTATGTAATGTGTGAGAAATACGGAAGTCACACAGAAGCTTTATGTGATGAATGGGAGAGAATGACAGTACATGACGGGGAGAAATTCCCAAGAGTAGGTAGCTTCAGCTCAGAAGTGTTAACAAATTTAAGGAGAAGGATATGTCTCATTAAATCAGCAAAGAGACGAATCAAGCATTATGATTATTTGCAGTTGTGGCAACAGGAGGGTGACATACAGAGAGGATTGGCTCAGGCGGCGGGATCTGGCTCAATCAGAAAACTGATAGCCACGGCCCCACCGCCACCATATATATCGGGAGAGAAATTGGTTGCGGAGAATGACGCACTAAGGTGTAACACACAAACACTTAGCAACTGTGTAAATGTTAAAGATAATGTTAACCAATTAACCAATGCAAGTATTAACCCGTGCAAGTTGTACCCTGTTTTGAACTTTCCTCAGGAGTGTGATCAAGAAGACGAATCGGCAACAATTTCAGCGCTCTCTCTAGCAGCCACCATAGCAGAGACCACAGTAGGCACAGCTCCACCCACGAGATTAGTAACAAAAGCCCCTAGCGGAGGGATAGGTGAGGTCGTATCTACAGGTAAGTACGGCACCATACACTATGCTGAAGCCATTTCACCACAGGTTGTAGAACCCACACAGAGTGATGTTGTTAGAGTTACTCCTGTTAGGGTAATAGCTGTTCCAAATGGGAAAACTGACACATCAGGAGTCACCCCTGTGAGGAACATTGCCATGTATAGCCCATTTTCCAGAATGGAATTAAGGACCATAGTGTCTGAATTCCCTGACCCTAGAAAAGACTTAGTTGCCAGTCAAAAATACATCAGAGACTTAGGTAACACTGTAGAGCCCAACAACAAAGACTGGCAGATATTGCTGAGAGCATGTTTACCCTCCAATGTTGACGCAACTCAATTTTTAGCTGATTGCGGATTAGATCAGGATGTACCTCTTACAGATGTGTACAACAAAGACAATGTAAAAAGAATAAACTTACAGTTAAAAGAGTATTTCCCAGCGGTAGTTAAATGGAACAAAATATTCTCCATTAAACAGAAGGAGTCAGAAACAGCTGCAGAGTATTTTCACAGAGCATTATCAGAAATGGCAAAATACACAGGCATAGAGGACATTAAAACAAACATAAACCATCGAGAAGTAGCAGTATCGGTACTGATGGATGGTTTAAAAGAATCATTAAAGACTAGGGTACAGACCACACAACCATGTTGGCGAGGTCTGTCTGTGGCTACTTTGAGAGAGGCTGCTATTGATCACGATAGGAACATCACCAGACACAGGGAACAACAAGGTGATAAGTTAATGGCAGTAAGTATACAGGCCCTGACCACAAGGCAGCCTTTGTTTATATCACCAAACCCTGTGGGTAAGTCAAATGTGGTTACTTGTTATTCTTGTCATAAACAGGGACACATGGCACGAGACTGTAGAGCGAAAAATTCACGAAACTCATACCAACCCCCTAGACAACGAAACGACACACGACATTGGGAGCAGGGTCCGCAGAAACGGAGTTATGAGCCACATACAGGGGAAACAAAAAGATACCCCCCGAACAGAGACTGGCAAGCCTCTGGTAGTTCCCAATTAACTCCCTCACAAGTAGTTGCTGCCAGCGGGATTCAGGGAGGTCACCATACCCAATAGGGGTGTGGCCATACCTGTAATCTGCAGCCAGTAAAATTGATTGCAAGTCTTGGAAGTGAACCAGAAATTGCAATCAATGTAGCTGGAAAATCATTAAACTTTCTTGTAGACACAGGGGCGGCCAAATCAGTGATAAATTCGACAGTGGGCATGAGGACCACTGGTAGGACAATTCCAGCCGTGGGAGTAACAGGAGTAGTCCAGCATTACCCTGTTAGCAAACCAGCAGAGATTACAATAGGGCCTTTACATACCAAGCATTTCTTTTTGCTGGCTGCATCGGCACCGACCAATCTCCTGGGAAGAGACTTACTGTGTAAAATGGGGTGCGTCATTTATTGTACTCCTGAAGGTGTATTCTTGGACATACCTGAGAATCACGCTCAGGAAGTACGAGACATGTTAGACTCCCCGTCAAAATTAATGTCACATACCATTATGACAAATAGGACTCCCTCCCAAGTAGAAGAAATGACATCTCAGATACCAGAGTCACTTTGGACAAAAGATGGACAGGACACTGGATTAATGGCAAACGTAGCTCCGGTAGTTGTACAAGTAAAAGATGGTAGGATAGCTCCAAAAATCCCACAGTACCCTCTGAAGCCAGAGGTGGAGTTAGGAGTTTACCCAGTAATAGAGCGCTTGCTACAACAGGGCATTCTGGTAAGAACGTCCAGCACTGCTAATAGTCCCATCTTCCCTGTGAAAAAGAGTGGGGGGAGGGGTCACAGGCTAGTGCAGGATCTAAGGGGGATTAACAAAATAGTTGAGAGTCAGTTCCCCGTAGTGCCAAATCTAGCTGTCATCCTAATGCAAATCCCTCCCACTGCGAAATTTTTCACTGTTATTGACCTCTGCTCCGCTTTCTTTTCGGTACCTCTGCACCCTGACAGTCAATATTTGTTTGCATTTACATACAGAGGAGTCCAATACACATGGACTCGATTACCACAAGGATTCATAGATAGCCCAAGTATATTTTCTCAGGCTTTGCATGATTGTTTACAGTCTTTCCAACCAGTGAGTGGATCAGTATTAATACAGTACGTGGATGATCTACTACTGTGTTCTGATTCATTGGAGGCATCCCTGAAGGATACGAAACAGCTCCTGTTTCATCTTTCAGACACAGGACACAAGGTTTCCAAAGACAAGTTGCAATTATGCCAAACTAAGGTAAAATATTTGGGACACTGTTTAACACAAGGACTGAGACACCTGACCGCTGATAGAATTCAAGCAATTAGAGACATGACTCTGCCACAAACCCAGCAACAGATCAGAACATTTTTAGGAATGTGTGGGTATTGCCGTAACTGGATCCCAGGTTTTTCCATCCTAGCGTTACCCTTGCAGGAAATGGTCTCCTCAAACAAACCTGATCGGATTTTGCATACAGACGAGTCTGAGACAGCATTTGAGAGACTTAAACAGTGCCTAACGCAGGCACCAGCATTAGGTATGCCTGACTATGGGAAACCCTTTGAACTATACGGAACAGAAAGTGCTGGTTGCGCGGCAGGCGTACTAATCCAAAAGCACGGTGATGCCAGCAGGCCGGTAGCATACTACAGCGCTCAGCTAGATACGGTAGCGCGATCCCTCCCCACATGCTTGCGAAGCGTTGCTGCGATAGCATTGCTAGTAACGAAAAGCGAAGACGTCGTGCTAGGTCACAACCTCACAATTCATACACCACATGCAGTGTCAGCCTTGTTGAATTCTGCCCAAACCAGACACGTCTCATCAGCGCGGTTTACAAGATGGGAATTGGCACTAATGGCCCCCGTAAACATCACCATAAGGAGATGCAGTGCATTAAATCCGGCAACATATCTCCCAGGTGTGCCTGGACAGGCACAAAGGGTGGAAGATGAGAGTGGTGGGGAAGGAGGATTTAACACAAAGGAAGACACTCATGATTGTATGGAATATTTGACCCAAAATTTTACCGCAAGGCCTGACATCAGTGACAACCCACTGGAAGATGCAGAACTTACGTTCTACACGGACGGTAGTTGTCATAGACAGTCAGACTCGGGAGACTTGTGTACTGGATACGCAGTCGTAGATGACCAAGGCACCATAGAAGCGGAACCGCTAGGCCCACCTCACTCTGCCCAGGTTGCTGAACTGGTCGCCCTAACCAGAGCATGCGAATTGGCTAAGGGCAAATCAGCCAATATCTACACCGATTCTAGATACGCATTCGGGGTAGTCCATGATTTCGGAGCCCTATGGCGCCTCAGAAATTTCATGACGGCAGCTGGTACACCGGTAGCGCATGCAGCTCACATAAAAGGCTTCTAACAGCGATACAGGAACCCGACAGAGTGGCTGTTATCAAATGTAAAGCACACACATATAGCCAAGACCCAGTATCACTTGGTAACAGCCGAGCAGACGAAGCTGCTAAATTAGCAGCTGCTACCCCCAAACAGACAGACACCACACAACTGATGGTATTTAATACCATCAACACACAGAAGTTGTGTGAGATGCAAAATTTGTGTTCCACACAGGAAAAGGCAGTCTGGAAGGCAAAGGGATATGGTCAGGAGTCCTCAGGACTCTGGACGGATGGACAAGGTAGACCAGTGGCCCCCAGAGCATACCTTCCATGTTTAGCTGAGGCAGCTCACGGGCTGACTCATCTGGGCAGGGAAGGGATGTGCAAGTTGGTAAGAGCATATTGGTGTGCCCCAGGATTCTCATCTCATGCGAGTAAAAGGGCAATGTCATGCCTTACCTGTCTGAGAAAGAACATCGGAAAGGCAATACCTACAGAACCATCCCATATCCCACCTGCCGGCGGCCCTTTCCAGGTAATACAGATTGACTTCATTCAATTACCCCCTTGTCGAAATTTGAAATATGTACTTGTTTGTATAGATGTTTTCTCAAATTGGGTCGAAGCATTTCCAGCGGCCACAAATACCGCTATGTTTACTGCTAAGAAAATTGTGCAGGAATTTGTATGTAGATATGGTATCCCTAGAATTATCGAAAGTGATAGGAGTACCCATTTTACAGGTGATGTCTTTCAAGGAATGTGTAAATTGATGGGAATTGATAGCAAGCTGCACACTCCATACCGTCCACAGGCGAGTGCGAAAGTGGAAAGAGTGAACAGCACTATTAAAAATAAACTGAGAAAAGTGATGGCAGAGACAGGATTGACATGGCCAGAAGCTTTACCCATTGTACTGTACAGCATCAGAACCACTCCCAGGTCCCCTCTTAATCTGTCTCCCTTTGAAATCTTGTTTGGTCGACAACCGCATGTTATGATTAACCCTCAGGATGATTTGAAGTGTAACAATGAAGTGACTGTAAAATACTTGATTAACATGAGTAAGCAGTTAAGGAATCAAAATGATAATCTGAAGTTAGTGATTCCTGATTTACCAGATAGTAATTGTCATGACATTGAACCTGGGGATTATGTAATGATACGGAATTTTCTACGCTCAGGTTGCCTTATTGACAGATGGGAAGGACCAGACCAGGTCTTATTGACTAGCACTACAGCATTGAAGGTTGCTGAGAGAGAGACTTGGGTTCATTCGTCCCACTGTAAGAAGGTTGCTGATCCAGAGAGGTCCCGTGATAAGGAACAGACGGTAGAGGTTGTATCACTGGAGTGTCTGTTCCAGGAAGATTGAGGCGGCACCTGAGCATTGAAAATCACAAGACCAAAAGCAGTTGTCGATCCCCTGTTCCCTTTTATTGTTTTTCTCCAACTCCCCATCCCCTCTCCCTCAAATTATTTTTTTCCCCCTTCTCATTCTTCTCCGTTTCCTCCTACAAGATGGACTTGCCCCAAGAGACTGTGATCCGGATTTTCCTGTTGACCATGATGTTGACCAGAGCAGTCTGTTCCGGCGAGAGTACCATGGAGGTCGAGAGAGGTTCTGGAATGGGTTCTGATGACAGAGATGGAGGCGTAGTTTTCCAAGAACAACATAATCAACAAGCAAAGGCGAGTATCAGAAAACGATCCGATAGCATTGACCATAGAAGGAATTGTGAAGGATTGTTAGCTGAAGAAAACTGTATCTGTCGGCTCTGTAACAATGTCATTGAGGATGGGTACATAAAGAAATGCCAATCCAGTTTTAATATCCATATGGACCGGCATCCATTGAGTGACTATCACTCCTTAGTGGGTAGTGTGTTAAATAAAACAGATTGTTGGGTATGCTCTCAAGTACCTCAAGGTCATAGCAAATCAGGGCTAGTACCATTTCCTTTAACGATAGGGGAGGTACTTGAGTTAAGTGGTGGGAGACCGGTGGACAGAAGGTTTAATATCTCCAGTCCTCCTAGTTTGAAGCTCCACCAATACCATGTGGATAGGTCCCTATTATGTTTCAACATCTCCAATCCCCGAAAGCCGGGAAATTGGGAAGTGTCATGGAGTAACCACACCATGACCTTTTCGCATAGAGCAGATAGAATGCCTACAGATACAGAGCTTGTACGCCACATAGCCAGTAGAGGAAAATCTTTCCGGTATAGGTATACCTTAGGAAATAGGATTACTAGAGTTGGAGAGGTATCACCAGGATACTGTGCACATATCATACAACCTGATACGTGTACTAAGCAGATGGAAGAATTAGGGTTAGGAGATTCACATGGAAGGTGTGTAACATGGTTATGTCCTACTCCGTCCCATATGTTCTCCCCGATGATGCATATTTCATATGCGGGAGAAAGGCGTACAAGTGGCTTGCCCCAAACTCTGAAGGATTGTGTTATATTGGAAAAGTACTGCCTGAAGTAATGACTGTATCACATGACAAAATGAAAGACATACACCGTGGTGCCCAAGCTCCTTATACTCACACCCATTACGAGCACGTTGTTAAAAGGCACCTGATAGAGAAGACAGAGCATCCGGCCTCTGATCTGATAAGTGAATCCACCGGGATTCAATTCTTAATCGCGTTAGATTTCACCCGCACCGCTAGAGGAGTGCTGAATTATAAATACATTTCTGCGCTCGCCTATTTGTTAGACAATATCACTGAAATGCAGGGACGTGCAGTCAGGGGAGGCAGGGGAGGCAGTGCCTCCCCTGTCATTAATGATTAAAAAATACAAAGAAGATATTTTTAACACATATTCTGTGTCATTAATATCTGTTTTGTATTATTCTAATCATTTTGCTGTGCAAGTGCAGACAAATATGTTTGGGAGGCAGAAAGAGCACTGCCTCCCACTGACAATTTTGAAGGAACTGAAGTGGGGGCGGGGCCAAGCTCCGGGCTGTAAAAGCCCATTGAAAAAAGTATTAGAAGCGGCACTAGTATTAGTGCCTCAGTCAGGGCCGACCACTAGAGGGCGCTATATGCTGCCAATACTGGCCTTGCATTCAGCATGGGTGAAGACATCTTGCATAGTAAAATCCTGAGGATCGCCTTCCAGTGCCCGCTGCTCTTCCTCCTAAAAAGGGCCGGCGCAGATGTCCCCTGCAATGTTCTCCACAGTCCAGGCAGCTCTGCATCCGGCCCCTGGCAGATGATGAAGCGAGGATGCCTCAGAGGAGCCGAGACAGCAGAAAGAAGACAGCCATGTTTGTAAGTACACTATAGTACTGGGGAAGCACAGTACGAGTTGTGGGTGTTGCTGCTTTTTCCCTCTCTCAGTTGACTGCAGTGTGAGGATGTACTCTGGCTCCCTTCTGTCCCAAAACCTTTCCCCTTCCTTCTCCTCTAACACCTGCCTACTGACCTGAGATCTCATTTAAAGGTTAAGTATCCGTGGAGGCAGTGTATTAATGTTAACTAGAGGGGATGTTGTGTTGTAGTGTGGGGTGTACTGAAGTGTCTCTAGGATGGGGTATTATGCTGTGGGGGTGTATTTATGTTTGCTAGGAGAGAGTAGTGTGATGTGGGGAGTACTATTAATGTTCTCTAGAAGAGTTACTGTGGTACAGTATGTAGATGTGTTAATGCTATGTGTCGTGGTGATATACAGTATTATTGTGGGTAGCAGGGTGTCTACTAATGTTATCTTTGAATGGGGGTGTATTAATGTTATTTATATGTGTGTGTGTGTGTGTGTGTGTGTGTGTGTGTGTGTGTGTGTGTGTGTGTGTGTGTGTGTGTGTGTAAAGTGCTGCAGAATATGTGTGCGCTATATAAAATAACTGGTAATAAAAATAATATAGTGAGTGTGTGTTATCTAGGGGGCTGTGTGAAAGAATCACTGCACTTTCCAGCATAATGTATTTACTGATACAATGTTTCTCCTATAGTATCTGGCTTCAAGTGAAACATTGTGATTTATTATGTTCTATGTATTAAAGGTTATATCTGTTTTGTTTTTGTCTGGTCTTTTTAACACTGCTGGAACTATCGGAGTGCAGCTTTTCTTCAAGCACAGCCTTTTCTTAAGTTTATTTAATTGTTGTTTTATAAACCAGTTATTTTTTTTCTGAGACGGCTGCTGGATTATACATAACATCATTGAGCAAATAGTTTGTTTTCTCTGTCTGCCTGTATCTTAACTTTCCAGCATGCGGCTGATAGTATTGTCATATTAAAGTGAAGGGTCTCTCCCCGCAGCTCAGTGCTCGGATCCAAACAGGCATGTCAGCTAATGCACTGCTGCAGACCACTCTTGTACCACGAGCCTCAGGGGAGTGACCAGATGTCAGCTACATTAGGGGTTGTCCTGCACTTACCAATCTGTACTAGGAGATGCGAGTTACTGGCCATTCTCAGATGGGAATTATACCTGTCCCACTTTATGTCACACTGCAGCTGGCTGTGGAACTAGAAGTCCCAGCACACTTTGACTCTGGTTGGATACACTATACCAGGGCTGGCCAAACCGGTCCTCAACATCCACCAACAGTTCATGTTTTCCAGGCCTCCTGGAGACCTGTAGAATTGTCAGTAGGGAATGAATGCAGCACATCTTAATTAGTAATGACTACACCTGTGCACCAGCTAGGTGATCTGGAAAATGTGAACTGTTGGTAGATCTCGAGGACTGGTTTGGCCAGCTCTGCACTATACACTATATAACGATACAAACCCAGCACACCAATGGGGCAGCCTTCACCCCAATCTGTAACCTGGCTTGTCTGCCCTCCTGAGGTGTAGCGACCCCCTTCACATATGCAAAAAACGAGGTGGCACTCCAAGGCATGTAATACGGTGAGATACTTTAGTGCACACACATCAGTGCAAACACATCAACGTTTCGGGGAATGATACCCCATCATCAGGATAACAAGTGCAAGTGCAGAAAAACAAATTCATACTTACAATCACCTCCATTCCCACCGGAGTCCCGGGATGGCGTCCGGCGGCGAGCAGGAATGGAGGTGATAGATGGGGTGGGGGTTCCCACTTTCAGAGAAATTCCATCCCTGGGCCGACTGGTTTGGTGGGTGTTTAATGTGATCGCAGGGGAACACCACACCGAGGACCAAGGTGGCGGGGGGGGGGGGGGGTTGGGGGTTGGCGTGAATCAGGCAGTGCCTCCCCGGCCACTGACTTCACTGCACGTCACTGCTGAAATGTATGATGACACATTTAGGTATACTGGAAGGGAACTTCAAGCTTACAAAACAGAACTGGTACAGCATAGAATGGTTCTCAATTACCTCACAGCAGTGACAGGCGGATATTGTGTCACACTGGCAACACAATACGGCGTGAAATGTTGCACATATATTACGAATAGCACCGAGGATCCGGTCGAGGTCATAGACCAAAAGATGGACGATATTCTCCAATTGAAGTGGGAATTTCGCAGGAGACACAATCTCACTCTTGCTGCTGTAGGTAATGAGCTGACTGGTTGGGTGTCATGGTTGAACCCGCGAAATTGGTTTTCTGGTTTAGGAGACTGGGCTCAAGGAGTCATAATGGATGTTGGGAAGTTTCTCCTATGTATCTTAGGTGTTGTCATATCGATTGGATTGATATTTAGATGCGGTCAGGCTTTAATGAAGTGCAATCATCGTACTAGGGTAATGAGTTTAAGGAGTGAGGAAACTGTAATTCCAATGGACTTGATTTATGACCCAAATGTAGAAACAATGATGTGATGAAAATGCGATTTCTACGGTCCGTTTCTTTCACCTGTTTTTCCGTTTTCTCCAAGGTAACAAGACCCACTTGGACGAGGAATTTGATGAGCCGATATACAGACAACAGAGGGATTAAAAGAAGAAGTTTTGACCACCTGATACACAGATTTTTGATGAACTATGCCATGGATCCCCAGTTTCCCTAGAAATTTTAAAATTACGCTAGCCCAACACTTTTGTAAATCTATGGACATTGACAGCTTTGCTCGCACCTTATGAGCAAAAGCACAAAGAAGACTGCATTCAACAGACACCAAACAAGACCTCAATCGACGAATGTACATTTACCTGACATAGAATACCACCGCATTTACCATAATTATGTCTTTTCTTCATTTCTACAACCCTCAGGTAATGACACACATAGTCGATAGGGAATACAGGCACAGATATCAGCAATCACATATCTCCCCCATTCATGTATCATCAACTAAAATGTGCTCCCCCATTTTGTTACAACCAAAGCCGAAAAGAGCTCGGTAAAGTTTGACAGCCCATCCACAGACCCGTACCACGGGATAAGAAGGAATTCAAATGTATACTTCGCAATACCTCGAAGCTTGATTTAAAACACGTACGGCACGATGATACATGACCCCCAAGCACGGATTCATACACACATGCTTCTGCTATCTCACTAGGTCATACCCTTTTCCTACCTTCTCCTCTCCTCCCCTACCCAACCATGTAAATGTATTAACCCCTAACATATATTTTTCTCTTTTTGAAATGTTTTCAGGAAGTGGCAGTTATTGTTGACTGCCAAAGGGTGGACTGTCAAAGTCAGAAAAATATCTCTATGCACACTACCATATTTGCACCTCACACAGGTCTGTGCTGCGCATGCGTACGCTCTCCCGTACGTGCGCATACTCACAGTCGCGGGCACCCGCAGGCGCACGGTATGCGTATTTACGGTAGAGTTTATGTGATCGTAGCGTGCGACTCAATCGTTGCATATTTTCACTATATGATGTATTTTGTAGATCATGGTCCCTTTGATAGATTCTGAAAGTTTGGTTAATATAGAATGTTCGTGAACAGAGAAATCCCTCTTTGTTTGATACGAAGGGTCAGACAGGAGTAATACAGTGGTGTTTAGTACCCATCGGAAGAGTATTTAATTAGCAATATTCCGGTGTTGGTTTGAAGCAGATTAATCGCTCGTGCGAATAGTTATGGACATAAGAAGTTTATGAACATTTACTTTATTTGCACTTTATTACCCATGCGGCGGGAAACCCAGTTTCCCTCCCACCTGAGCTGTTGGAAATAGTCACAGCCCACCTGTATGAATCAACCTATGACCTTTTGTTATAATGCGAGGAGGAATTCCTGTGTCCAATGAACAATGAGATTGTAGGGACCATTGAATTGCATTGTGTGTGGGGCATAAATAGAAAGGCCGATCACATCCAGCTCACTCTTCAACGGTTATCATTGCTGAAAATCGGGAGCTGGATGTCCAGAGGCGCATGCGATCGTTTCCTTTGTGCGTAAGTTTTTCTCCGTAATCATACTGTTTCTCTCTTGTTATTATGGGCCATATCTTTCTCTCTCTTCTCTTTCTCTCATTTTTCTCTTAAACTTAATTGTATTGTATTTACTGTGTAGTTACCTGGTTAGTTAGTCTATGTTATATTGTAGTGTGTGATTTGTATTTGTATTAATTCTTTTGCAAGTATATCATTCAAAATATATATATATTAGGCGTTGGACCCTGAGCACGGTATCTGTGTATTTCTTATAGTGTTAAGTATTCTCAGAGCGTCGGTGACGCTCGAACAGCTTTAAAGGTAATAAGGTTATTCTGTGTTGCATTTACACTCTACCACTACACAAAGGGTTTACTGCATAATACACTGTTTATGGTTTAGATATAAAGGTTTTACATTGTGAGCGTATGCGCCGCTGGTGATCTCCTCGTGGTCTCGAGCGGTCGCATCGCTGTAGCGAATCATTACGGTATTCGGCAGCCAATAGCGTGCCTGCCAGTGATCTCTTGGCCGTGAGCGAACGTAACGCTTGAGCGTCTCGACCACGGCTAAGCGATCGTTACGCAACGTGCGTACCCTTACGGTACTTCATACGTAGTTAGCGTACAGTGTTCTTAGACCTCATAAAGGGTATTATATAAGATAAATATTCTGCCTTAACAGTGCCATCCTGTCTGACACTGCAGTGCCACTCCTAGGTGGGCCAGGTGTTTGTGCCGGCCACTTGGGTCGCTTAGCTTAGCCATCCAGCGACCCTGGTGCACCTCTGTTTTTCTTTGCATCATGTGCTGTTTGGGGACTATTTTTTTAAGTGCCATCCTGTCTGACACTGCAGTGCCAGTCCTAGATGGGCCAGGTGTTTGTGCCGGCCACTTGGGTCGCTTAGCTTACACATCCAGCGACCTTGGTGCACCTCTTTTTTCTTTGCATCATGTGCTGTTTGGGGGCTATTTTTTAAATCTGCCATCCTGTCTGACACTGCAGTGCCACTCCTAGATGGGCCAGGTGTTTGTGTCGGCCACTTGGGTCGCTTAGCTTAGCCACACAGCTACCTCATTGCACCTCTTTTTTTCTTTGCATCATGTGCTGTTTGGGGACTATTTTTTTAACTGCCATCCTTTCTGACATTGCAGTGCCACTCCTAGATGAGCAAAGTGTTTGTGCCGGCCACTTGGGTCGCTTAGCTTAGCCATCCAGCGACCTTGGTGCACCTCTATTTTTTCTTTGCATCATGTGCTGTTTGGGGACTATTTTTTATGTACCATCCTGTCTGACACTGCAGTGCTACTCCTAGATGGGCCAGGTGTTTGTGCCGGCCACTTGGGTAGCTTAGCTTAGCCATCCAGCGACCTTGATGCACCTCTTTTTTTCTTTGCATCATGTGCTGTTTGGGGACTATTTTTTTAAGTGCCATCCTGTCTGACACTGCAGTGCCACTCCTAGATGGGTCAGGTGTTTGTGCCGGCCACTTGGGTTGCTTAGCTTAGCCATCCAGCAACCTTGGTGCACCTCTTTTTTTCTTTGCATCATGTGCTGTTTGGGGACTATTTTTTTAAGTGCCATCCTTTCTGACATTGCAGTGCCACTCCTAGATGGGCAAAGAGTTTGTGCCGGCCACTTGGGTCACTTAGCTTAGCCATCCAGCGACCTTGGTGCACCTCTTTTTTTCTTTGCATCATGTGCTGTTTGGGGACTATTTTTTATGTGCCATCCTGTCTGACACTGCAGTGCTACTCCTAGATGGGCCAGGTGTTTGTGCCGGCCACTTGGGTCGCTTAGCTTAGCCATCCAGCGACCTTGGTGCACCTCTTTTTTCTTTGCATAATGTGCTGTTTGGGGACTATTTTTTAAATCTGCCATCCTGTCTGACACTGCAGTGCCACTCCTAGATGGGCCAGGTGTTTGTGTCGGCCACTTGGGTCGCTTAGCTTAGCCACACAGCTACCTCATTGCACCTCTTTTTTTCTTTGCATCATGTGCTGTTTGGGGACTATTTTTTTAACTGCCATACTTTCTGACATTGCAGTGCCACTCCTAGATGGGCAAAGTGTTTGTGCCGGCCACTTGGGTCGCTTAGCTTAGCCATCCAGCGACCTTGGTGCACATCTTTTTTCTTTGCATCATGTGCTGTTTGGGGACTATTTTTTAAATCTGCCATCCTGTCTGACACTGCAGTGCCACTCCTAGATGGGCCAGGTGTTTGTGTCGGCCACTTGGGTCGCTTAGCTTAGCCACACAGCTACCTCATTGCACCTCTTTTTTTCTTTGCATCATGTGCTGTTTGGGGACTATTTTTTTAACTGCCATCCTTTCTGACATTGCAGTGCCACTCCTAGATGGGCAAAGTGTTTGTGCCGGCCACATGGGTCGCTTAGCTTAGCCATCCAGCGACCTTGGTGCACCTCTATTTTTTCTTTGCATCATGTGCTGTTTGGGGACTATTTTTTTAAGTGCCATCCTGTCTGACACTGCAGTGCCACTCCTAGATGGGCCAGGTGTTTGTGCTAGCCACTTGGGTCGCTTAGCTTAGCCATCCAGCGACTTTGGTGCACCTCTTTTTTTCTTTGCATCATGTGCTGTTTGGGGACTATTTTTTTAAGTGCCATCCTGTCTGACACTGCAGTGCCACTCCTAGATGGGCCAGGTGTTTGTGCTAGCCACTTGGGTCGCTTAGCTTAGCCATCCAGCGACTTTGGTGCACCTCTTTTTTTCTTTGCATCATGTGCTGTTTGGGGACTATTTTTTTAAGTGCCATCCTTTCTGACATTGCAGTGCCACTCCTAGATGGGCAAAGTGTTTGTGCCGGCCACTTGGGTCACTTAGCTTAGCCATCCAGCGACCTTGGTGCACCTCTTTTTTTCTTTGCATCATGTGATGTTTGGGGACTATTTTTTTAAGTGCCATCCTGTCTGACACTGCAGTGCCACTCCTAGGTGGGCGCCAGGTGTTTGTGCCGGCCACTTGGGTCGCTTAGCTTAGCCATCCAGCGACCCTGGTGCACCTCTGTTTTTCTTTGCATCAAGTGCTGTTTGGGGACTATTTTTTTAAGTGCCATCCTGTCTGACACTGCAGTGCCAGTCCTAGATTGGGCCAGGTGTTTGTGCCGGCCACTTGGGTCGCTTAGCTTACACATCCAGCGACCTTGGTGCACCTCTTTTTTCTTTGCATCATGTGCTGTTTGGGGACTATTTTTTAAATCTGTGATCCTGTCTGACACTGCAGTGCCACTCCTAGATGGGCCAGGTGTTTGTGTCGGCCACTTGGGTCGCTTAGCTTAGCCACACAGCTACCTCATTGCACCTCTTTTTTTCTTTGCATCATGTGCTGTTTGGGGACTATTTTTTTAACTGCCATCCTTTCTGACATTGCAGTGCCACTTCTAGATGGGCAAAGTGTTTGTGCCGGCCACTTGGGTCGCTTAGCTTAGCCATCCAGCGACCTTGGTGCACCTCTATTTTTTCTTTGCATCATGTGCTGTTTGGGGACTATTTTTTATGTACCATCCTGTCTGACACTGCAGTGCTACTCCTAGATGGGCCAGGTGTTTGTGCTGGCCACTTGGGTCGCTTAGCTTAGCCATCCAGCGACCTTGATGCACCTCTTTTTTTCTTTGCATCATGTGCTGTTTGGGGACTATTTTTTTAAGTGCCATCCTGTCTGACACTGCAGTGCCACTCCTAGATGGTTCAGGTGTTTGTGCCGGCCACTTGGGTCGCTTAGCTTAGCCATCCAGCGACCTTGGTGCACCTCTTTTTTTCTTTGCATCATGTGCTGTTTGGGGACTATTTTTTTAAGTGCCATCCTTTCTGACATTGCAGTGCCACTCCTAGATGGGCAAAGTGTTTGTGCCGGCCACTTGGGTCACTTAGCTTAGCCATCCAGCGACCTTGGTGCACCTCTTTTTTTCTTTGCATCATGTGATGTTTGGGGACTATTTTTTATGTGCCATCCTGTCTGACACTGCAGTGCTACTCCTAGATGGGCCAGGTGTTTGTGCCGGCCACTTGGGTCGCTTAGCTTAGCCATCCAGCGACCTTGGTGCACCTCTTTTTTCTTTGCATCATGTGCTGTTTGGGGACTATTTTTTAAATCTGCCATCCTGTCTGACACTGCAGTGCCACTCCTAGATGGGCCAGGTGTTTGTGTCGGCCACTTGGGTCGCTTAGCTTAGCCACACAGCTACCTCATTGCACATCTTTTTTTCTTTGCATCATGTGCTGTTTGGGGACTATTTTTTTAACTGCCAAACTTTCTGACATTGCAGTGCCACTCCTAGATGGGCAAAGTGTTTGTGCCGGCCACTTGGGTCGCTTAGCTTAGCCATCCAGCGACCTTGGTGCACATCTTTTTTCTTTGCATCATGTGCTGTTTGGGGACTATTTTTTAAATCTGCCATCCTGTCTGACACTGCAGTGCCACTCCTAGATGGGCCAGGTGTTTGTGTCGGCCACTTGGGTCGCTTAGCTTTGCCACACAGCTACCTCATTGCACCTCTTTTTTTCTTTGCATCATGTGCTGTTTGGGGACTATTTTTTTAACTGCCATCCTTTCTGACACTGCAGTGCCACTCCTAGATGGACAAAGTGTTTGTGCCGGCCACTTGGGTCGCTTAGCTTAGCCATCCAGCGACCTTGGTGCACCTCTATTTTTTCTTTGCATCATGTGCTGTTTGGGGACTATTTTTTATGTGCCATCCTGTCTGACACTGCAGTGCTACTCCTAGATGGGCCAGGTGTTTGTGTCGGCCACTCGGGTCACTTAGCTTAGCCATCCAGCGACCTTGATGCACCTCTTTTTTTCTTTGCATCATGTGCTGTTTGGGGACTATTTTTTTAAGTGCCATCCTGTCTGACACTGCAGTGCCACTCCTAGATGGGTCAGGTGTTTGTGCCGGCCACTTGGGTCGCTTAGCTTAGCCATCCAGCGACCTTGGTGCACCTCTTTTTTTCTTTGCATCATGTGCTGTTTGGGGACTATTTTTTTAAGTGCCATCCTTTCTGACATTGCAGTGCCACTCCTAGATGGGCAAAGTGTTTGTGCCGGCCACTTGGGTCACTTAGCTTAGCCATCCAGCGACCTTAGTGCACCTCTTTTTTTCTTTGCATCATGTGATGTTTGGGGACTATTTTTTATGTGCCATCCTGTCTGACACTGCAGTGCTACTCCTAGATGGGCCAGGTGTTTGTGCCGGCCACTTGGTTCGCTTAGCTTAGCCATCCAGCGACCTTGGTGCACCTCTTTTTTCTTTGCATCATGTGCTGTTTGGGGACTATTTTTTAAATCTGCCATCCTGTCTGACACTGCAGTGCCACTCCTAGATGGGCCAGGTGTTTGTGTCGGCCACTTGGGTCGCTTAGCTTAGCCACACAGCTACCTCATTGCACCTCTTTTTTTCTTTGCATCATGTGCTGTTTGGGGACTATTTTTTTAACTGCCATACTTTCTGACATTGCAGTGCCACTCCTAGATGGGCAAAGTGTTTGTGCCGGCCACTTGGGTCGCTTAGCTTAGCCATACAGCGACCTTGGTGCACCTCTTTTTTTCTTTGCATCATGTGCTGTTTGGGGACTATTTTTTATGTGCCATCCTGTCTGACACTGCAGTGCCACTCCTAGATGGACCAGGTGTTTGTGCCGGCCACTTGGGTCGCTTAGCTTAGCCATCCAGCGACCTTGATGCACCTCTTTTTTTCTTTGCATCATGTGCTGTTTGGGGACTATTTTTTTAAGTGCCATCCTGTCTGACACTGCAGTGCTACTCCTAGATGGGCCAGGTGTTTGTGCCGGCCACTTGAGTCGCTTAGCTTAGCCATCCAGCGACCTTGGTGCACCTCTGTTTTTCTTTGCATCATGTGCTGTTTGGGGACTATTTTTTTAAGTGCCATCCTGTCTGACACTGCAGTGCCACTCCTAGATGGGCCAGGTGTTTGTGTCGGCCACTTAGGTCGCTTAGCTTAGTCACACAGCTACCTCATTGCACCTCTTTTTTTCTTTGCATCATGTGCTGTTTGGGAACTATTTTTTAAATCTGCCATCCTGTCTGACACTGCAGTGCCACTCCTTGATGGGCCAGGTGTTTGTGCTAGCCACTTGGGTCGTTTAGCTTAGCCATCCAGCGACCTTGGTGCACCTCTTTTTTTCTTTGCATCATGTGCTGTTTGGGGACTATTTTTTAAGTGTCATCCTGTATGACACTGCAGTGCCACTCCTAGATGGGCCAGGTGTTTGTGCCGGCCACTTGGGTCGCTTAGCTTAGCCATCCAGCAACCTTGGTGCACCTCTTTTTTTTCTTTGCATCATGTGCTGTTTGGGGACTATTTTTTTAAGTGCCATCCTTTCAGACATTGCAGTGCCACTCCTAGATGGGCAAAGTGTTTGTGCCGGCCACTTGGGTCACTTAGCTTAGCCATCCAGCGACCTTGGTGCACCTCTTTTTTTCTTTGCATCATGTGATGTTTGGGGACTATTTTTTAAATCTGCCATCCTGTCTGACACTGCAGTGCCACTCCTAGGTGGGCGCCAGGTGTTTGTGCCGGCCACTTGGGTCGCTTAGCTTAGCCATCCAGCGACCCTGGTGCACCTCTGTTTTTCTTTGCATCAAGTGCTGTTTGGGGACTATTTTTTTAAGTGCCATCCTGTCTGACACTGCAGTGCCAGTCCTAGATTGGGCCAGGTGTTTGTGCCGGCCACTTGGGTCGCTTAGCTTACACATCCAGCGACCTTGGTGCACCTCTTTTTTCTTTGCATCATGTGCTGTTTGGGGACTATTTTTTAAATCTGTGATCCTGTCTGACACTGCAGTGCCACTCCTAGATGGGCCAGGTGTTTGTGTCGGCCACTTGGGTCGCTTAGCTTAGCCACACAGCTACCTCATTGCACCTCTTTTTTTCTTTGCATCATGTGCTGTTTGGGGACTATTTTTTTAACTGCCATCCTTTCTGACATTGCAGTGCCACTTCTAGATGGGCAAAGTGTTTGTGCCGGCCACTTGGGTCGCTTAGCTTAGCCATCCAGCGACCTTGGTGCACCTCTATTTTTTCTTTGCATCATGTGCTGTTTGGGGACTATTTTTTATGTACCATCCTGTCTGACACTGCAGTGCTACTCCTAGATGGGCCAGGTGTTTGTGCTGGCCACTTGGGTCGCTTAGCTTAGCCATCCAGCGACCTTGATGCACCTCTTTTTTTCTTTGCATCATGTGCTGTTTGGGGACTATTTTTTTAAGTGCCATCCTGTCTGACACTGCAGTGCCACTCCTAGATGGTTCAGGTGTTTGTGCCGGCCACTTGGGTCGCTTAGCTTAGCCATCCAGCGACCTTGGTGCACCTCTTTTTTTCTTTGCATCATGTGCTGTTTGGGGACTATTTTTTTAAGTGCCATCCTTTCTGACATTGCAGTGCCACTCCTAGATGGGCAAAGTGTTTGTGCCGGCCACTTGGGTCACTTAGCTTAGCCATCCAGCGACCTTGGTGCACCTCTTTTTTTCTTTGCATCATGTGATGTTTGGGGACTATTTTTTATGTGCCATCCTGTCTGACACTGCAGTGCTACTCCTAGATGGGCCAGGTGTTTGTGCCGGCCACTTGGGTCGCTTAGCTTAGCCATCCAGCGACCTTGGTGCACCTCTTTTTTCTTTGCATCATGTGCTGTTTGGGGACTATTTTTTAAATCTGCCATCCTGTCTGACACTGCAGTGCCACTCCTAGATGGGCCAGGTGTTTGTGTCGGCCACTTGGGTCGCTTAGCTTAGCCACACAGCTACCTCATTGCACATCTTTTTTTCTTTGCATCATGTGCTGTTTGGGGACTATTTTTTTAACTGCCAAACTTTCTGACATTGCAGTGCCACTCCTAGATGGGCAAAGTGTTTGTGCCGGCCACTTGGGTCGCTTAGCTTAGCCATCCAGCGACCTTGGTGCACATCTTTTTTCTTTGCATCATGTGCTGTTTGGGGACTATTTTTTAAATCTGCCATCCTGTCTGACACTGCAGTGCCACTCCTAGATGGGCCAGGTGTTTGTGTCGGCCACTTGGGTCGCTTAGCTTTGCCACACAGCTACCTCATTGCACCTCTTTTTTTCTTTGCATCATGTGCTGTTTGGGGACTATTTTTTTAACTGCCATCCTTTCTGACACTGCAGTGCCACTCCTAGATGGGCAAAGTGTTTGTGCCGGCCACTTGGGTCGCTTAGCTTAGCCATCCAGCGACCTTGGTGCACCTCTATTTTTTCTTTGCATCATGTGCTGTTTGGGGACTATTTTTTATGTGCCATCCTGTCTGACACTGCAGTGCTACTCCTAGATGGGCCAGGTGTTTGTGTCGGCCACTCGGGTCACTTAGCTTAGCCATCCAGCGACCTTGATGCACCTCTTTTTTTCTTTGCATCATGTGCTGTTTGGGGACTATTTTTTTAAGTGCCATCCTGTCTGACACTGCAGTGCCACTCCTAGATGGGTCAGGTGTTTGTGCCGGCCACTTGGGTCGCTTAGCTTAGCCATCCAGCGACCTTGGTGCACCTCTTTTTTTCTTTGCATCATGTGCTGTTTGGGGACTATTTTTTTAAGTGCCATCCTTTCTGACATTGCAGTGCCACTCCTAGATGGGCAAAGTGTTTGTGCCGGCCACTTGGGTCACTTAGCTTAGCCATCCAGCGACCTTAGTGCACCTCTTTTTTTCTTTGCATCATGTGATGTTTGGGGACTATTTTTTATGTGCCATCCTGTCTGACACTGCAGTGCTACTCCTAGATGGGCCAGGTGTTTGTGCCGGCCACTTGGTTCGCTTAGCTTAGCCATCCAGCGACCTTGGTGCACCTCTTTTTTCTTTGCATCATGTGCTGTTTGGGGACTATTTTTTAAATCTGCCATCCTGTCTGACACTGCAGTGCCACTCCTAGATGGGCCAGGTGTTTGTGTCGGCCACTTGGGTCGCTTAGCTTAGCCACACAGCTACCTCATTGCACCTCTTTTTTTCTTTGCATCATGTGCTGTTTGGGGACTATTTTTTTAACTGCCATACTTTCTGACATTGCAGTGCCACTCCTAGATGGGCAAAGTGTTTGTGCCGGCCACTTGGGTCGCTTAGCTTAGCCATACAGCGACCTTGGTGCACCTCTTTTTTTCTTTGCATCATGTGCTGTTTGGGGACTATTTTTTATGTGCCATCCTGTCTGACACTGCAGTGCCACTCCTAGATGGACCAGGTGTTTGTGCCGGCCACTTGGGTCGCTTAGCTTAGCCATCCAGCGACCTTGATGCACCTCTTTTTTTCTTTGCATCATGTGCTGTTTGGGGACTATTTTTTTAAGTGCCATCCTGTCTGACACTGCAGTGCTACTCCTAGATGGGCCAGGTGTTTGTGCCGGCCACTTGAGTCGCTTAGCTTAGCCATCCAGCGACCTTGGTGCACCTCTGTTTTTCTTTGCATCATGTGCTGTTTGGGGACTATTTTTTTAAGTGCCATCCTGTCTGACACTGCAGTGCCACTCCTAGATGGGCCAGGTGTTTGTGTCGGCCACTTAGGTCGCTTAGCTTAGTCACACAGCTACCTCATTGCACCTCTTTTTTTCTTTGCATCATGTGCTGTTTGGGAACTATTTTTTAAATCTGCCATCCTGTCTGACACTGCAGTGCCACTCCTTGATGGGCCAGGTGTTTGTGCTAGCCACTTGGGTCGTTTAGCTTAGCCATCCAGCGACCTTGGTGCGCCTCTTTTTTTCTTTGCATCATGTGCTGTTTGGGGACTATTTTTTAAGTGTCATCCTGTATGACACTGCAGTGCCACTCCTAGATGGGCCAGGTGTTTGTGCCGGCCACTTGGGTCGCTTAGCTTAGCCATCCAGCAACCTTGGTGCACCTCTTTTTTTTCTTTGCATCATGTGCTGTTTGGGGACTATTTTTTTAAGTGCCATCCTTTCTGACATTGCAGTGCCACTCCTAGATGGGCAAAGTGTTTGTGCCGGCCACTTGGGTCACTTAGCTTAGCCATCCAGCGACCTTGGTGCACCTCTTTTTTTCTTTGCATCATGTGATGTTTGGGGACTATTTTTTAAATCTGCCATCCTGTCTGACACTGCAGTGCCACTCCTAGATGGGCCAGGTGTTTGTGTCGGCCACTTGGGTCGCTTAGCTTAGCCACACAGCTACCTCATTGCACCTCTTTTTTTCTTTGCATCATGTGCTGTTTGGGGACTATTTTTTTTAACTGCCATACTTTCTGACATTGCAGTGCCACTCCTAGATGGGCAAAGTGTTTGTGCCGGCCACTTGGGTCGCTTAGCTTAGCCATCCAGCGACCTTGATGAACCTCTTTTTTCTTTGCATCATGTGCTGTTTGGGGACTATTTTTTTAAGTGCCATCCTGTCTGACACTGCAGTGCCACTCCTAGATGGGCCAGGTGTTTGTGCCGGCCACTTGGGTCGCTTATCTTAGCCATCCAGCGACCTTGGTGCACCTCTTTTTTCTTTGTATCATGTGCTGTTTGGGGACTATTTTTTTAAAGTGCCATCCTGTCTGACACTGCAGTGCCACTCCTAGGTGGGCCAGGTGTTTGTGCCGGCCACTTGGGTCGCTTAGCTTAGCCATCCAGCGACCCTGGTGCACCTCTGTTTTTCTTTGCATCATGTGCTGTTTGGGGACTATTTTTATAAGTGCCATCCTGTCTGACACTGCAGTGCAAGTCCTAGATGGGCCAGGTGTTTGTGCCGGCCACTTGGGTCGCTTAGCTTACACATCCAGCGACCTTGGTGCACCTCTTTTTTCTTTGCATCATGTGCTGTTTGGGGACTATTTTTTAAATCTGCCATCCTGTCTGACACTGCAGTGCCACTCCTAGATGGGCCAGGTGTTTGTGTCGGCCACTTGGGTCGCTTAGCTTAGCCACACAGCTACCACCTCATTGCACCTGTTTTTTTCTTTGCATCATGTGCTGTTTGGGGACTATTTTTTAAATCTGCCATCCTGTCTGACACTGCAGTGCCACTCCTAGATGGTCCAGGTGTTTGTGTCGGCCACTTAGGTCTCTTAGCTTAGTCACACAGCTACCTCATTGCACCTCTTTTTTTCTTTGCATCATGTGCTGTTTGGGGACTATTTTTTAAATCTGCCATCCTGTCTGACACTGCAGTGCCACTCCTTGATGGGCCAGGTGTTTGTGCTAGCCACTTGGGTCGTTTAGCTTAGCCATCCAGCGACCTTGGTGCGCCTGTTTTTTTCTTTGCATCATGTGCTGTTTGGGGACTATTTTTTAAGTGCCATCCTGTATGACACTGCAGTGCCACTTCTAGATGGGCCAGGTGTTTGTGCCGGCCACTTGGGTCGCTTAGCTTAGCCATCCAGCGACCTTGGTGCACCTCTTTTTTTCTTTGCATCATATACTGTTTGGGGACTATTTTTTGAAGTGCCATACTGTCTGACACTGCAGTGCCACTCCTAGATGGGCCAGGTGTTTGTGCTGGCCACTTGGGTCGCTTATCTTACACATCCAGCGACCTTGGTGCACCTCTTTTTTTTCTTTGCATCATGTGCTGTTTGGGGACTATTTTTTTAAGTGCCATCCTGTCTGACACTGCAGTGCCACTCCTAGATGGGCCAGGTGTTTGTGCCGGCCACTTGGGTCGCTTATCTTAGCCATCCAGCGACCTTGGTGCACCTCTTTTTTCTTTGCATCATGTGCTGTTTGGGGACTATTTTTTTAAGTGCCATCCTGTCTGACACTGCAGTGCCACTCCTAGGTGGGCCAGGTGTTTGTGCCGGCCACTTGGGTCGCTTAGCTTAGCCATCCAGCGACCTTGGTGCACCTCTTTTTTTTTCTTTGCATCATGTGCTGTTTGGGGACTATTTTTTTAAGTGCCATCCTGTCTGACACTGCAGTGCCACTCCTAGATGGGCCAGGTGTTTGTGCCGGCCACTTGGGTCGCTTAGCTTAGTCACACAGCTACCTCATTGCACCTCTTTTTTTCTTTGCATCATGTGCTGTTTGGGGACTATTTTTTAAATCTGCCATCCTGTCTGACACTGCAGTGCCACTCCTTGATGGGCCAGGTGTTTGTGCTAGCCACTTGGGTCGTTTAGCTTAGCCATCCAGCGACCTTGGTGCGCCTGTTTTTTTCTTTGCATCATGTGCTGTTTGGGGACTATTTTTTAAGTGCCATCCTGTCTGACACTGCAGTGCCACTCCTAGGTGGGCCAGGTGTTTGTGCCGGCCACTTGGGTCGCTTAGCTTAGCCATCCAGCGACCTTGGTGCACCTCTTTTTTTTTCTTTGCATCATGTGCTGTTTGGGGACTATTTTTTTAAGTGCCATCCTGTCTGACACTGCAGTGCCACTCCTAGATGGGCCAGGTGTTTGTGCCGGCCACTTGGGTCGCTTAGCTTAGTCACACAGCTACCTCATTGCACCTCTTTTTTTCTTTGCATCATGTGCTGTTTGGGGACTATTTTTTTAACTGCCATCCTTTCTGACATTGCAGTGCCCCTCCTAGATGGGCAAAGTGTTTGTGCCGGCCACTTGGGTCGCTTAGCTTAGCCATCCAGCGACCTTGGTGCACCTCTATTTTTTCTTTGCATCATGTGCTGTTTGGGGACTATTTTTTTAAGTGCCATCCTGTCTGACACTGCAGTGCCACTCCTAGATGGGCCAGGTGTTTGTGCTAGCCACTTGGGTCGCTTAGCTTAGCCATCCAGCGACTTTGGTGCACCTCTTTTTTTCTTTGCATCATGTGCTGTTTGGGGACTATTTTTTTAAGTGCCATCCTTTCTGACATTGCAGTGCCACTCCTAGATGGGCAAAGTGTTTGTGCCGGCCACTTGGGTCACTTAGCTTAGCCATCCAGCGACCTTGGTGCACCTCTTTTTTTCTTTGCATCATGTGATGTTTGGGGACTATTTTTTTAAGTGCCATCCTGTCTGACACTGCAGTGCCACTCCTAGGTGGGCGCCAGGTGTTTGTGCCGGCCACTTGGGTCGCTTAGCTTAGCCATCCAGCGACCCTGGTGCACCTCTGTTTTTCTTTGCATCAAGTGCTGTTTGGGGACTATTTTTTTAAGTGCCATCCTGTCTGACACTGCAGTGCCAGTCCTAGATTGGGCCAGGTGTTTGTGCCGGCCACTTGGGTCGCTTAGCTTACACATCCAGCGACCTTGGTGCACCTCTTTTTTCTTTGCATCATGTGCTGTTTGGGGACTATTTTTTAAATCTGTGATCCTGTCTGACACTGCAGTGCCACTCCTAGATGGGCCAGGTGTTTGTGTCGGCCACTTGGGTCGCTTAGCTTAGCCACACAGCTACCTCATTGCACCTCTTTTTTTCTTTGCATCATGTGCTGTTTGGGGACTATTTTTTTAACTGCCATCCTTTCTGACATTGCAGTGCCACTTCTAGATGGGCAAAGTGTTTGTGCCGGCCACTTGGGTCGCTTAGCTTAGCCATCCAGCGACCTTGGTGCACCTCTATTTTTTCTTTGCATCATGTGCTGTTTGGGGACTATTTTTTTAAGTGCCATCCTGTCTGACACTGCAGTGCCACTCCTAGATGGGCCAGGTGTTTGTGCTAGCCACTTGGGTCGCTTAGCTTAGCCATCCAGCGACTTTGGTGCACCTCTTTTTTTCTTTGCATCATGTGCTGTTTGGGGACTATTTTTTTAAGTGCCATCCTGTCTGACACTGCAGTGCCACTCCTAAATGGGCCAGGTGTTTGTGCTAGCCACTTGGGTCGCTTAGCTTAGCCATCCAGCGACTTTGGTGCACCTCTTTTTTTCTTTGCATCATGTGCTGTTTGGGGACTATTTTTTTAAGTGCCATCCTTTCTGACATTGCAGTGCCACTCCTAGATGGGCAAAGTGTTTGTGCCGGCCACTTGGGTCACTTAGCTTAGCCATCCAGCGACCTTGGTGCACCTCTTTTTTTCTTTGCATCATGTGATGTTTGGGGACTATTTTTTTAAGTGCCATCCTGTCTGACACTGCAGTGCCACTCCTAGGTGGGCGCCAGGTGTTTGTGCCGGCCACTTGGGTCGCTTAGCTTACACATCCAGCGACCTTGGTGCACCTCTTTTTTCTTTGCATCATGTGCTGTTTGGGGACTATTTTTTAAATCTGTGATCCTGTCTGACACTGCAGTGCCACTCCTAGATGGGCCAGGTGTTTGTGTCGGCCACTTGGGTCGCTTAGCTTAGCCACACAGCTACCTCATTGCACCTCTTTTTTTCTTTGCATCATGTGCTGTTTGGGGACTATTTTTTTAACTGCCATCCTTTCTGACATTGCAGTGCCACTTCTAGATGGGCAAAGTGTTTGTGCCGGCCACTTGGGTCGCTTAGCTTAGCCATCCAGCGACCTTGGTGCACCTCTATTTTTTCTTTGCATCATGTGCTGTTTGGGGACTATTTTTTATGTTCCATCCTGTCTGACACTGCAGTGCTACTCCTAGATGGGCCAGGTGTTTGTGCTGGCCACTTGGGTCGCTTAGCTTAGCCATCCAGCGACCTTGATGCACCTCTTTTTTCTTTGCATCATGTGCTGTTTGGGGACTATTTTTTTAAGTGCCATCCTGTCTGACACTGCAGTGCCACTCCTAGATGGTTCAGGTGTTTGTGCCGGCCACTTGGGTCGCTTAGCTTAGCCATCCAGCGACCTTGGTGCACCTCTTTTTTTCTTTGCATCATGTGCTGTTTGGGGACTATTTTTTTAAGTGCCATCCTTTCTGACATTGCAGTGCCACTCCTAGATGGGCAAAGTGTTTGTGCCGGCCACTTGGGTCACTTAGCTTAGCCATTTAGCGACCTTGGTGCACCTCTTTTTTTCTTTGCATCATGTGATGTTTGGGGACTATTTTTTATGTGCCATCCTGTCTGACACTGCAGTGCTACTCCTAGATGGGCAAGGTGTTTGTGCCGGCCACTTGGGTCGCTTAGCTTAGACATCCAGCGACCTTGGTGCACCTCTTTTTTCTTTGCATCATGTGCTGCTTGGGGACTATTTTTTAAATCTGCCATCCTGTCTGACACTGCAGTGCCACTCCTAGATGGGCCAGGTGTTTGTGTCGGCCACTTGGGTCGCTTAGCTTAGCCACACAGCTACCTCATTGCACATCTTTTTTTCTTTGCATCATGTGCTGTTTGGGGACTATTTTTTTAACTGCCATACTTTCTGACATTGCAGTGCCACTCCTAGATGGGCAAAGTGTTTGTGCCGGCCACTTGGGTCGCTTAGCTTAGCCATCCAGCGACCTTGGTGCACATCTTTTTTCTTTGCATCATGTGCTGTTTGGGGACTATTTTTTAAATCTGCCATCCTGTCTGACACTGCAGTGCCACTCCTAGATGGGCCAGGTGTTTGTGTCGGCCACTTGGGTCGCTTAGCTTTGCCACACAGCTACCTCATTGCACCTCTTTTTTTCTTTGCATCATGTGCTGTTTGGGGACTATTTTTTTAACTGCCATCCTTTCTGACACTGCAGTGCCACTCCTAGATGGGCAAAGTGTTTGTGCCGGCCACTTGGGTCGCTTAGCTTAGCCATCCAGCGACCTTGGTGCACCTCTATTTTTTCTTTGCATCATGTGCTGTTTGGGGACTATTTTTTATGTGCCATCCTGTCTGACACTGCAGTGCTACTCCTAGATGGGCCAGGTGTTTGTGTCGGCCACTCGGGTCACTTAGCTTAGCCATCCAGCGACCTTGATGCACCTCTTTTTTTCTTTGCATCATGTGCTGTTTGGGGACTATTTTTTTAAGTGCCATCCTGTCTGACACTGCAGTGCCACTCCTAGATGGGTCAGGTGTTTGTGCCGGCCACTTGGGTCGCTTAGCTTAGCCATCCAGCGACCTTGGTGCACCTCTTTTTTTCTTTGCATCATGTGCTGTTTGGGGACTATTTTTTTAAGTGCCATCCTTTCTGACATTGCAGTGCCACTCCTAGATGGGCAAAGTGTTTGTGCCGGCCACTTGGGTCACTTAGCTTAGCCATCCAGCGACCTTAGTGCACCTCTTTTTTTCTTTGCATCATGTGATGTTTGGGGACTATTTTTTATGTGCCATCCTGTCTGACACTGCAGTGCTACTCCTAGATGGGCCAGGTGTTTGTGCCGGCCACTTGGTTCGCTTAGCTTAGCCATCCAGCGACCTTGGTGCACCTCTTTTTTCTTTGCATCATGTGCTGTTTGGGGACTATTTTTTAAATCTGCCATCCTGTCTGACACTGCAGTGCCACTCCTAGATGGGCCAGGTGTTTGTGTCGGCCACTTGGGTCGCTTAGCTTAGCCACACAGCTACCTCATTGCACCTCTTTTTTTCTTTGCATCATGTGCTGTTTGGGGACTATTTTTTTAACTGCCATACTTTCTGACATTGCAGTGCCACTCCTAGATGGGCAAAGTGTTTGTGCCGGCCACTTGGGTCGCTTAGCTTAGCCATACAGCGACCTTGGTGCACCTCTTTTTTTCTTTGCATCATGTGCTGTTTGGGGACTATTTTTTATGTGCCATCCTGTCTGACACTGCAGTGCTACTCCTAGATGGACCAGGTGTTTGTGCCGGCCACTTGGGTCGCTTAGCTTAGCCATCCAGCGACCTTGATGCACCTCTTTTTTTCTTTGCATCATGTGCTGTTTGGGGACTATTTTTTTAAGTGCCATCCTGTCTGACACTGCAGTGCCACTCCTAGATGGGCCAGGTGTTTGTGCCGGCCACTTGAGTCGCTTAGCTTAGCCATCCAGCGACCTTGGTGCACCTCTGTTTTTCTTTGCATCATGTGCTGTTTGGGGACTATTTTTTTAAGTGCCATCCTGTCTGACACTGCAGTGCCACTCCTAGATGGGCCAGGTGTTTGTGTCGGCCACTTAGGTCGCTTAGCTTAGTCACACAGCTACCTCATTGCACCTCTTTTTTTCTTTGCATCATGTGCTGTTTGGGAACTATTTTTTAAATCTGCCATCCTGTCTGACACTGCAGTGCCACTCCTTGATGGGCCAGGTGTTTGTGCTAGCCACTTGGGTCGTTTAGCTTAGCCATCCAGCGACCTTGGTGCGCCTCTTTTTTTCTTTGCATCATGTGTTGTTTGGGGACTATTTTTTAAGTGCCATCCTGTATGACACTGCAGTGCCACTCCTAGATGGGCCAGGTGTTTGTGCCGGCCACTTGGGTCGCTTAGCTTAGCCATCCAGCGACCTTGGTGCACCTCTTTTTTTTCTTTGCATCATGTGCTGTTTGGGGACTATTTTTTTAAGTGCCATCCTTTCTGACATTGCAGTGCCACTCCTAGATGGGCAAAGTGTTTGTGCCGGCCACTTGGGTCACTTAGCTTAGCCATCCAGCGACCTTGGTGCACCTCTTTTTTTCTTTGCATCATGTGATGTTTGGGGACTATTTTTTAAATCTGCCATCCTGTCTGACACTGCAGTGCCACTCCTAGATGGGCCAGGTGTTTGTGTCGGCCACTTGGGTCGCTTAGCTTAGCCACACAGCTACCTCATTGCACCTCTTTTTTTCTTTGCATCATGTGCTGTTTGGGGACTATTTTTTTTAACTGCCATACTTTCTGACATTGCAGTGCCACTCCTAGATGGGCAAAGTGTTTGTGCCGGCCACTTGGGTCGCTTAGCTTAGCCATCCAGCGACCTTGATGAACCTCTTTTTTTCTTTGCATCATGTGCTGTTTGGGGACTATTTTTTTAAGTGCCATCCTGTCTGACACTGCAGTGCCACTCCTAGATGGGCCAGGTGTTTGTGCCGGCCACTTGGGTCGCTTATCTTAGCCATCCAGCGACCTTGGTGCACCTCTTTTTTCTTTGTATCATGTGCTGTTTGGGGACTATTTTTTTAAGTGCCATCCTGTCTGACACTGCAGTGCCACTCCTAGGTGGGCCAGGTGTTTGTGCCGGCCACTTGGGTCGCTTAGCTTAGCCATCCAGCGACCCTGGTGCACCTCTGTTTTTCTTTGCATCATGTGCTGTTTGGGGACTATTTTTTTAAGTGCCATCCTGTCTGACACTGCAGTGCAAGTCCTAGATGGGCCAGGTGTTTGTGCCGGCCACTTGGGTCGCTTAGCTTACACATCCAGCGACCTTGGTGCACCTCTTTTTTCTTTGCATCATGTGCTGTTTGGGGACTATTTTTTAAATCTGCCATCCTGTCTGACACTGCAGTGCCACTCCTAGATGGGCCAGGTGTTTGTGTCGGCCACTTGGGTCGCTTAGCTTAGCCACACAGCTACCACCTCATTGCACCTGTTTTTTTCTTTGCATCATGTGCTGTTTGGGGACTATTTTTTAAATCTGCCATCCTGTCTGACACTGCAGTGCCACTCCTAGATGGTCCAGGTGTTTGTGTCGGCCACTTAGGTCTCTTAGCTTAGTCACACAGCTACCTCATTGCACCTCTTTTTTTCTTTGCATCATGTGCTGTTTGGGGACTATTTTTTAAATCTGCCATCCTGTCTGACACTGCAGTGCCACTCCTTGATGGGCCAGGTGTTTGTGCTAGCCACTTGGGTCGTTTAGCTTAGCCATCCAGCGACCTTGGTGCGCCTGTTTTTTTCTTTGCATCATGTGCTGTTTGGGGACTATTTTTTAAGTGCCATCCTGTATGACACTGCAGTGCCACTTCTAGATGGGCCAGGTGTTTGTGCCGGCCACTTGGGTCGCTTAGCTTAGCCATCCAGCGACCTTGGTGCACCTCTTTTTTTCTTTGCATCATATACTGTTTGGGGACTATTTTTTGAAGTGCCATACTGTCTGACACTGCAGTGCCACTCCTAGATGGGCCAGGTGTTTGTGCTGGCCACTTGGGTCGCTTATCTTACACATCCAGCGACCTTGGTGCACCTCTTTTTTTTCTTTGCATCATGTGCTGTTTGGGGACTATTTTTTTAAGTGCCATCCTGTCTGACACTGCAGTGCCACTCCTAGATGGGCCAGGTGTTTGTGCCGGCCACTTGGGTCGCTTATCTTAGCCATCCAGCGACCTTGGTGCACCTCTTTTTTCTTTGCATCATGTGCTGTTTGGGGACTATTTTTTTAAGTGCCATCCTGTCTGACACTGCAGTGCCACTCCTAGGTGGGCCAGGTGTTTGTGCCGGCCACTTGGGTCGCTTAGCTTAGCCATCCAGCGACCTTGGTGCACCTCTTTTTTTTTCTTTGCATCATGTGCTGTTTGGGGACTATTTTTTTAAGTGCCATCCTGTCTGACACTGCAGTGCCACTCCTAGATGGGCCAGGTGTTTGTGCCGGCCACTTGGGTCGCTTAGCTTAGTCACACAGCTACCTCATTGCACCTCTTTTTTTCTTTGCATCATGTGCTGTTTGGGGACTATTTTTTAAATCTGCCATCCTGTCTGACACTGCAGTGCCACTCCTTGATGGGCCAGGTGTTTGTGCTAGCCACTTGGGTCGTTTAGCTTAGCCATCCAGCGACCTTGGTGCGCCTGTTTTTTTCTTTGCATCATGTGCTGTTTGGGGACTATTTTTTAAGTGCCTTCCTGTATGACACTGCAGTGCCACACCTAGATGGGCCAGGTGTTTGTGCCGGCCACTTGGGTCGCTTAGCTTAGCCATCCAGGGACCTTGGTGCACCTCTTTTTTTCTTTGCATCATGTACTGTTTGGGGACTATTTTTTGAAGTGCCATACTGTCTGACACTACAGTGTTACTCCTAGATGGGCCAGGTGTTTGTGCCGGCCACTTGGGTCGCTTAGCTTAGCCATCCAGCGACCTAGGTGCACCTCTTTTTTCTTTGCATCATGTGCTGTTTGGGGACTATTTTTTAAGTGCCATCCTGTCTGACACTGCAGTGCCACTCCTAGATGGGCCAGGTGTTTGTGCCGGCCACTTGGGTCGCTTAGCTTAGCCATCCAGCGACCTTGGTGCACCTCTTTTTTCTTTGCATCATGTGCTGTTTGGGGACTATTTTTTTAAGTGCCATCCTGTCTGACACTGCAGTGCCACTCCTAGATGGGCCAGGTGTTTGTGCTGGCCACTTGGGTCGCTTAGCTTACACATCCAGCGACCTTGGTGCACCTCTTTTTTCTTTGCATCATGTGCTGTTTGGGGACTATTTTTTAAATCTGCCATCCTGTCTGACACTGCAGTGCAACTCCTAGATAGGCCAGGTGTTTGTGTCGGCCACTTGGGTCGCTTAGCTTAGCCACACAGCTACCTCATTGCACCTCTTTTTTTCTTTGCATCATGTGCTGCTTGGGGACTATTTTTTAAATCTGCCATCCTGTCTGACACTGCAGTGCCACTCCTAGATGGTCCAGGTGTTTGTGTCAGCCACTTAAGTCTCTTAGCTTAGTCACACAGCTACCTCATTGCACCTCTTTTTTTCTTTGCATCATGTGCTGTTTGGGGACTATTTTTTAAATCTGCCATCCTGTCTGACACTGCAGTGCCACTCCTTGATGGGCCTGGTGTTTGTGCTAGCCACTTGGGTCATTTAGCTTAGCCATCCAGCGACCTTGGTGCGCCTCTTTTTTTCTTTGCATCATGTGCTGTTTGGGGACTATTTTTTAAGTGCCATCCAGTATGACACTGCAGTGCCACTCCTAGATGGGCCAGGTGTTTGTGCCGGCCACTTGGGTCGCTTAGCTTAGCCATCCAGCGACCTTGGTGCACCTCTTTTTTCTTTGTATCATGTGCTGTTTGGGGACTATTTTTTTAAGTGCCATCCTATCTGACACTGCAGTGCCACTCCTAGGTGGGCCAGGTGTTTGTGCCGGCCACTTGGGTCGCTTAGCTTAGCCATCCAGCGACCTTGGTGCACCTCTTTTTTTTCTTTGCATCATGTGCTGTTTGGGGACTATTTTTTTAAGTGCCATCCTGTCTGACACTGCAGTGCCACTCCTAGATGGGCCAGGTGTTTGTGCCGGCCACTTGGGTCGCTTATCTTAGCCATCCAGCAACCTTGGTGCACCTCTTTTTTCTTTGTATCATGTGCTGTTTGGGGACTATTTTTTTAAGTGCCATCCTGTCTGACACTGCAGTGCCACTACTAGGTGGGCCAGGTGTTTGTGCCTGCCACTTGGGTCGCTTAGCTTAGCCATCCAGCGACCCTGGTGCACCTCTGTTTTTCTTTGCATCATGTGCTGTTTGGAGACTATTTTTTTTAAGTGCCATCCTGTCTGACACTGCAGTGCCAGTCCTAGATGGGCCATGTGTTTGTGCCGGCCACTTGGGTCGCTTAGCTTACACATCCAGCGACCTTGGTGCACCTCTTTTTTCTTTGCATCATGTGCTGTTTGGGGACTATTTTTTAAATCTACCATCCTGTCTGACACTGCAGTGCCACTCCTAGATGGGCCAGGTATTTGTGTCGGCCACTTGGGTCGCTTAGCTTAGCCACACAGCTACCTCATTGCACCTCTTTTTTTCTTTGCATCATGTGCTGTTTGGGGACTATTTTTTATGTGCCATCCTGTCTGACACTGCAGTGCTACTCCTAGATGGGCCAGGTGTTTGTGCCGGCCACTTGGGTCGCTTAGCTTAGCCATCCAGCGACCTTGGTGCACCTCTTTTTTCTTTGCATAATGTGCTGTTTGGGGACTATTTTTTAAATCTGCCATCCTGTCTGACACTGCAGTGCCACTCCTAGATGGGCCAGGTGTTTGTGTCGGCCACTTGGGTCGCTTAGCTTAGCCACACAGCTACCTCATTGCACCTCTTTTTTTCTTTGCATCATGTGCTGTTTGGGGACTATTTTTTTAACTGCCATACTTTCTGACATTGCAGTGCCACTCCTAGATGGGCAAAGTGTTTGTGCCGGCCACTTGGGTCGCTTAGCTTAGCCATCCAGCGACCTTGGTGCACATCTTTTTTCTTTGCATCATGTGCTGTTTGGGGACTATTTTTTAAATCTGCCATCCTGTCTGACACTGCAGTGCCACTCCTAGATGGGCCAGGTGTTTGTGTCGGCCACTTGGGTCGCTTAGCTTAGCCACACAGCTACCTCATTGCACCTCTTTTTTTCTTTGCATCATGTGCTGTTTGGGGACTATTTTTTTAACTGCCATCCTTTCTGACATTGCAGTGCCACTCCTAGATGGGCAAAGTGTTTGTGCCGGCCACTTGGGTCGCTTAGCTTAGCCATCCAGCGACCTTGGTGCACCTCTATTTTTTCTTTGCATCATGTGCTGTTTGGGGACTATTTTTTTAAGTGCCATCCTGTCTGACACTGCAGTGCCACTCCTAGATGGGCCAGGTGTTTGTGCTAGCCACTTGGGTCGCTTAGCTTAGCCATCCAGCGACTTTGGTGCACCTCTTTTTTTCTTTGCATCATGTGCTGTTTGGGGACTATTTTTTTAAGTGCCATCCTGTCTGACACTGCAGTGCCACTCCTAGATGGGCCAGGTGTTTGTGCTAGCCACTTGGGTCGCTTAGCTTAGCCATCCAGCGACTTTGGTGCACCTCTTTTTTTCTTTGCATCATGTGCTGTTTGGGGACTATTTTTTTAAGTGCCATCCTTTCTGACATTGCAGTGCCACTCCTAGATGGGCAAAGTGTTTGTGCCGGCCACTTGGGTCACTTAGCTTAGCCATCCAGCGACCTTGGTGCACCTCTTTTTTTCTTTGCATCATGTGATGTTTGGGGACTATTTTTTTAAGTGCCATCCTGTCTGACACTGCAGTGCCACTCCTAGGTGGGCGCCAGGTGTTTGTGCCGGCCACTTGGGTCGCTTAGCTTAGCCATCCAGCGACCCTGGTGCACCTCTGTTTTTCTTTGCATCAAGTGCTGTTTGGGGACTATTTTTTTAAGTGCCATCCTGTCTGACACTGCAGTGCCAGTCCTAGATTGGGCCAGGTGTTTGTGCCGGCCACTTGGGTCGCTTAGCTTACACATCCAGCGACCTTGGTGCACCTCTTTTTTCTTTGCATCATGTGCTGTTTGGGGACTATTTTTTAAATCTGTGATCCTGTCTGACACTGCAGTGCCACTCCTAGATGGGCCAGGTGTTTGTGTCGGCCACTTGGGTCGCTTAGCTTAGCCACACAGCTACCTCATTGCACCTCTTTTTTTCTTTGCATCATGTGCTGTTTGGGGACTATTTTTTTAACTGCCATCCTTTCTGACATTGCAGTGCCACTTCTAGATGGGCAAAGTGTTTGTGCCGGCCACTTGGGTCGCTTAGCTTAGCCATCCAGCGACCTTGGTGCACCTCTATTTTTTCTTTGCATCATGTGCTGTTTGGGGACTATTTTTTATGTACCATCCTGTCTGACACTGCAGTGCTACTCCTAGATGGGCCAGGTGTTTGTGCTGGCCACTTGGGTCGCTTAGCTTAGCCATCCAGCGACCTTGATGCACCTCTTTTTTTCTTTGCATCATGTGCTGTTTGGGGACTATTTTTTTAAGTGCCATCCTGTCTGACACTGCAGTGCCACTCCTAGATGGTTCAGGTGTTTGTGCCGGCCACTTGGGTCGCTTAGCTTAGCCATCCAGCGACCTTGGTGCACCTCTTTTTTTCTTTGCATCATGTGCTGTTTGGGGACTATTTTTTTAAGTGCCATCCTTTCTGACATTGCAGTGCCACTCCTAGATGGGCAAAGTGTTTGTGCCGGCCACTTGGGTCACTTAGCTTAGCCATCCAGCGACCTTGGTGCACCTCTTTTTTTCTTTGCATCATGTGATGTTTGGGGACTATTTTTTATGTGCCATCCTGTCTGACACTGCAGTGCTACTCCTAGATGGGCCAGGTGTTTGTGCCGGCCACTTGGGTCGCTTAGCTTAGCCATCCAGCGACCTTGGTGCACCTCTTTTTTCTTTGCATCATGTGCTGTTTGGGGACTATTTTTTAAATCTGCCATCCTGTCTGACACTGCAGTGCCACTCCTAGATGGGCCAGGTGTTTGTGTCGGCCACTTGGGTCGCTTAGCTTAGCCACACAGCTACCTCATTGCACATCTTTTTTTCTTTGCATCATGTGCTGTTTGGGGACTATTTTTTTAACTGCCAAACTTTCTGACATTGCAGTGCCACTCCTAGATGGGCAAAGTGTTTGTGCCGGCCACTTGGGTCGCTTAGCTTAGCCATCCAGCGACCTTGGTGCACATCTTTTTTCTTTGCATCATGTGCTGTTTGGGGACTATTTTTTAAATCTGCCATCCTGTCTGACACTGCAGTGCCACTCCTAGATGGGCCAGGTGTTTGTGTCGGCCACTTGGGTCGCTTAGCTTTGCCACACAGCTACCTCATTGCACCTCTTTTTTTCTTTGCATCATGTGCTGTTTGGGGACTATTTTTTTAACTGCCATCCTTTCTGACACTGCAGTGCCACTCCTAGATGGACAAAGTGTTTGTGCCGGCCACTTGGGTCGCTTAGCTTAGCCATCCAGCGACCTTGGTGCACCTCTATTTTTTCTTTGCATCATGTGCTGTTTGGGGACTATTTTTTATGTGCCATCCTGTCTGACACTGCAGTGCTACTCCTAGATGGGCCAGGTGTTTGTGTCGGCCACTCGGGTCACTTAGCTTAGCCATCCAGCGACCTTGATGCACCTCTTTTTTTCTTTGCATCATGTGCTGTTTGGGGACTATTTTTTTAAGTGCCATCCTGTCTGACACTGCAGTGCCACTCCTAGATGGGTCAGGTGTTTGTGCCGGCCACTTGGGTCGCTTAGCTTAGCCATCCAGCGACCTTGGTGCACCTCTTTTTTTCTTTGCATCATGTGCTGTTTGGGGACTATTTTTTTAAGTGCCATCCTTTCTGACATTGCAGTGCCACTCCTAGATGGGCAAAGTGTTTGTGCCGGCCACTTGGGTCACTTAGCTTAGCCATCCAGCGACCTTAGTGCACCTCTTTTTTTCTTTGCATCATGTGATGTTTGGGGACTATTTTTTATGTGCCATCCTGTCTGACACTGCAGTGCTACTCCTAGATGGGCCAGGTGTTTGTGCCGGCCACTTGGTTCGCTTAGCTTAGCCATCCAGCGACCTTGGTGCACCTCTTTTTTCTTTGCATCATGTGCTGTTTGGGGACTATTTTTTAAATCTGCCATCCTGTCTGACACTGCAGTGCCACTCCTAGATGGGCCAGGTGTTTGTGTCGGCCACTTGGGTCGCTTAGCTTAGCCACACAGCTACCTCATTGCACCTCTTTTTTTCTTTGCATCATGTGCTGTTTGGGGACTATTTTTTTAACTGCCATACTTTCTGACATTGCAGTGCCACTCCTAGATGGGCAAAGTGTTTGTGCCGGCCACTTGGGTCGCTTAGCTTAGCCATACAGCGACCTTGGTGCACCTCTTTTTTTCTTTGCATCATGTGCTGTTTGGGGACTATTTTTTATGTGCCATCCTGTCTGACACTGCAGTGCCACTCCTAGATGGACCAGGTGTTTGTGCCGGCCACTTGGGTCGCTTAGCTTAGCCATCCAGCGACCTTGATGCACCTCTTTTTTTCTTTGCATCATGTGCTGTTTGGGGACTATTTTTTTAAGTGCCATCCTGTCTGACACTGCAGTGCTACTCCTAGATGGGCCAGGTGTTTGTGCCGGCCACTTGAGTCGCTTAGCTTAGCCATCCAGCGACCTTGGTGCACCTCTGTTTTTCTTTGCATCATGTGCTGTTTGGGGACTATTTTTTTAAGTGCCATCCTGTCTGACACTGCAGTGCCACTCCTAGATGGGCCAGGTGTTTGTGTCGGCCACTTAGGTCGCTTAGCTTAGTCACACAGCTACCTCATTGCACCTCTTTTTTTCTTTGCATCATGTGCTGTTTGGGAACTATTTTTTAAATCTGCCATCCTGTCTGACACTGCAGTGCCACTCCTTGATGGGCCAGGTGTTTGTGCTAGCCACTTGGGTCGTTTAGCTTAGCCATCCAGCGACCTTGGTGCGCCTCTTTTTTTCTTTGCATCATGTGCTGTTTGGGGACTATTTTTTAAGTGTCATCCTGTATGACACTGCAGTGCCACTCCTAGATGGGCCAGGTGTTTGTGCCGGCCACTTGGGTCGCTTAGCTTAGCCATCCAGCAACCTTGGTGCACCTCTTTTTTTTCTTTGCATCATGTGCTGTTTGGGGACTATTTTTTTAAGTGCCATCCTTTCTGACATTGCAGTGCCACTCCTAGATGGGCAAAGTGTTTGTGCCGGCCACTTGGGTCACTTAGCTTAGCCATCCAGCGACCTTGGTGCACCTCTTTTTTTCTTTGCATCATGTGATGTTTGGGGACTATTTTTTAAATCTGCCATCCTGTCTGACACTGCAGTGCCACTCCTAGGTGGGCGCCAGGTGTTTGTGCCGGCCACTTGGGTCGCTTAGCTTAGCCATCCAGCGACCCTGGTGCACCTCTGTTTTTCTTTGCATCAAGTGCTGTTTGGGGACTATTTTTTTACGTGCCATCCTGTCTGACACTGCAGTGCCAGTCCTAGATTGGGCCAGGTGTTTGTGCCGGCCACTTGGGTCGCTTAGCTTACACATCCAGCGACCTTGGTGCACCTCTTTTTTCTTTGCATCATGTGCTGTTTGGGGACTATTTTTTAAATCTGTGATCCTGTCTGACACTGCAGTGCCACTCCTAGATGGGCCAGGTGTTTGTGTCGGCCACTTGGGTCGCTTAGCTTAGCCACACAGCTACCTCATTGCACCTCTTTTTTTCTTTGCATCATGTGCTGTTTGGGGACTATTTTTTTAACTGCCATCCTTTCTGACATTGCAGTGCCACTTCTAGATGGGCAAAGTGTTTGTGCCGGCCACTTGGGTCGCTTAGCTTAGCCATCCAGCGACCTTGGTGCACCTCTATTTTTTCTTTGCATCATGTGCTGTTTGGGGACTATTTTTTATGTACCATCCTGTCTGACACTGCAGTGCTACTCCTAGATGGGCCAGGTGTTTGTGCTGGCCACTTGGGTCGCTTAGCTTAGCCATCCAGCGACCTTGATGCACCTCTTTTTTTCTTTGCATCATGTGCTGTTTGGGGACTATTTTTTTAAGTGCCATCCTGTCTGACACTGCAGTGCCACTCCTAGATGGTTCAGGTGTTTGTGCCGGCCACTTGGGTCGCTTAGCTTAGCCATCCAGCGACCTTGGTGCACCTCTTTTTTTCTTTGCATCATGTGCTGTTTGGGGACTATTTTTTTAAGTGCCATCCTTTCTGACATTGCAGTGCCACTCCTAGATGGGCAAAGTGTTTGTGCCGGCCACTTGGGTCACTTAGCTTAGCCATCCAGCGACCTTGGTGCACCTCTTTTTTTCTTTGCATCATGTGATGTTTGGGGACTATTTTTTATGTGCCATCCTGTCTGACACTGCAGTGCTACTCCTAGATGGGCCAGGTGTTTGTGCCGGCCACTTGGGTCGCTTAGCTTAGCCATCCAGCGACCTTGGTGCACCTCTTTTTTCTTTGCATCATGTGCTGTTTGGGGACTATTTTTTAAATCTGCCATCCTGTCTGACACTGCAGTGCCACTCCTAGATGGGCCAGGTGTTTGTGTCGGCCACTTGGGTCGCTTAGCTTAGCCACACAGCTACCTCATTGCACATCTTTTTTTCTTTGCATCATGTGCTGTTTGGGGACTATTTTTTTAACTGCCAAACTTTCTGACATTGCAGTGCCACTCCTAGATGGGCAAAGTGTTTGTGCCGGCCACTTGGGTCGCTTAGCTTAGCCATCCAGCGACCTTGGTGCACCTCTATTTTTTCTTTGCATCATGTGCTGTTTGGGGACTATTTTTTATGTGCCATCCTGTCTGACACTGCAGTGCTACTCCTAGATGGGCCAGGTGTTTGTGTCGGCCACTCGGGTCACTTAGCTTAGCCATCCAGCGACCTTGATGCACCTCTTTTTTTCTTTGCATCATGTGCTGTTTGGGGACTATTTTTTTAAGTGCCATCCTGTCTGACACTGCAGTGCCACTCCTAGATGGGTCAGGTGTTTGTGCCGGCCACTTGGGTCGCTTAGCTTAGCCATCCAGCGACCTTGGTGCACCTCTTTTTTTCTTTGCATCATGTGCTGTTTGGGGACTATTTTTTTAAGTGCCATCCTTTCTGACATTGCAGTGCCACTCCTAGATGGGCAAAGTGTTTGTGCCGGCCACTTGGGTCACTTAGCTTAGCCATCCAGCGACCTTAGTGCACCTCTTTTTTTCTTTGCATCATGTGATGTTTGGGGACTATTTTTTATGTGCCATCCTGTCTGACACTGCAGTGCTACTCCTAGATGGGCCAGGTGTTTGTGCCGGCCACTTGGTTCGCTTAGCTTAGCCATCCAGCGACCTTGGTGCACCTCTTTTTTCTTTGCATCATGTGCTGTTTGGGGACTATTTTTTAAATCTGCCATCCTGTCTGACACTGCAGTGCCACTCCTAGATGGGCCAGGTGTTTGTGTCGGCCACTTGGGTCGCTTAGCTTAGCCACACAGCTACCTCATTGCACCTCTTTTTTTCTTTGCATCATGTGCTGTTTGGGGACTATTTTTTTAACTGCCATACTTTCTGACATTGCAGTGCCACTCCTAGATGGGCAAAGTGTTTGTGCCGGCCACTTGGGTCGCTTAGCTTAGCCATACAGCGACCTTGGTGCACCTCTTTTTTTCTTTGCATCATGTGCTGTTTGGGGACTATTTTTTATGTGCCATCCTGTCTGACACTGCAGTGCCACTCCTAGATGGACCAGGTGTTTGTGCCGGCCACTTGGGTCGCTTAGCTTAGCCATCCAGCGACCTTGATGCACCTCTTTTTTTCTTTGCATCATGTGCTGTTTGGGGACTATTTTTTTAAGTGCCATCCTGTCTGACACTGCAGTGCTACTCCTAGATGGGCCAGGTGTTTGTGCCGGCCACTTGAGTCGCTTAGCTTAGCCATCCAGCGACCTTGGTGCACCTCTGTTTTTCTTTGCATCATGTGCTGTTTGGGGACTATTTTTTTAAGTGCCATCCTGTCTGACACTGCAGTGCCACTCCTAGATGGGCCAGGTGTTTGTGTCGGCCACTTAGGTCGCTTAGCTTAGTCACACAGCTACCTCATTGCACCTCTTTTTTTCTTTGCATCATGTGCTGTTTGGGAACTATTTTTTAAATCTGCCATCCTGTCTGACACTGCAGTGCCACTCCTTGATGGGCCAGGTGTTTGTGCTAGCCACTTGGGTCGTTTAGCTTAGCCATCCAGCGACCTTGGTGCGCCTCTTTTTTTCTTTGCATCATGTGCTGTTTGGGGACTATTTTTTAAGTGTCATCCTGTATGACACTGCAGTGCCACTCCTAGATGGGCCAGGTGTTTGTGCCGGCCACTTGGGTCGCTTAGCTTAGCCATCCAGCAACCTTGGTGCACCTCTTTTTTTTCTTTGCATCATGTGCTGTTTGGGGACTATTTTTTTAAGTGCCATCCTTTCTGACATTGCAGTGCCACTCCTAGATGGGCAAAGTGTTTGTGCCGGCCACTTGGGTCACTTAGCTTAGCCATCCAGCGACCTTGGTGCACCTCTTTTTTTCTTTGCATCATGTGATGTTTGGGGACTATTTTTTAAATCTGCCATCCTGTCTGACACTGCAGTGCCACTCCTAGATGGGCCAGGTGTTTGTGTCGGCCACTTGGGTCGCTTAGCTTAGCCACACAGCTACCTCATTGCACCTCTTTTTTTCTTTGCATCATGTGCTGTTTGGGGACTATTTTTTTTAACTGCCATACTTTCTGACATTGCAGTGCCACTCCTAGATGGGCAAAGTGTTTGTGCCGGCCACTTGGGTCGCTTAGCTTAGCCATCCAGCGACCTTGATGAACCTCTTTTTTTCTTTGCATCATGTGCTGTTTGGGGACTATTTTTTTAAGTGCCATCCTGTCTGACACTGCAGTGCCACTCCTAGATGGGCCAGGTGTTTGTGCCGGCCACTTGGGTCGCTTATCTTAGCCATCCAGCGACCTTGGTGCACCTCTTTTTTCTTTGTATCATGTGCTGTTTGGGGACTATTTTTTTAAGTGCCATCCTGTCTGACACTGCAGTGCCACTCCTAGGTGGGCCAGGTGTTTGTGCCGGCCACTTGGGTCGCTTAGCTTAGCCATCCAGCGACCCTGGTGCACCTCTGTTTTTCTTTGCATCATGTGCTGTTTGGGGACTATTTTTATAAGTGCCATCCTGTCTGACACTGCAGTGCAAGTCCTAGATGGGCCAGGTGTTTGTGCCGGCCACTTGGGTCGCTTAGCTTACACATCCAGCGACCTTGGTGCACCTCTTTTTTCTTTGCATCATGTGCTGTTTGGGGACTATTTTTTAAATCTGCCATCCTGTCTGACACTGCAGTGCCACTCCTAGATGGGCCAGGTGTTTGTGTCGGCCACTTGGGTCGCTTAGCTTAGCCACACAGCTACCACCTCATTGCACCTGTTTTTTTCTTTGCATCATGTGCTGTTTGGGGACTATTTTTTAAATCTGCCATCCTGTCTGACACTGCAGTGCCACTCCTAGATGGTCCAGGTGTTTGTGTCGGCCACTTAGGTCTCTTAGCTTAGTCACACAGCTACCTCATTGCACCTCTTTTTTTCTTTGCATCATGTGCTGTTTGGGGACTATTTTTTAAATCTGCCATCCTGTCTGACACTGCAGTGCCACTCCTTGATGGGCCAGGTGTTTGTGCTAGCCACTTGGGTCGTTTAGCTTAGCCATCCAGCGACCTTGGTGCGCCTGTTTTTTTCTTTGCATCATGTGCTGTTTGGGGACTATTTTTTAAGTGCCATCCTGTATGACACTGCAGTGCCACTTCTAGATGGGCCAGGTGTTTGTGCCGGCCACTTGGGTCGCTTAGCTTAGCCATCCAGCGACCTTGGTGCACCTCTTTTTTTCTTTGCATCATATACTGTTTGGGGACTATTTTTTGAAGTGCCATACTGTCTGACACTGCAGTGCCACTCCTAGATGGGCCAGGTGTTTGTGCTGGCCACTTGGGTCGCTTATCTTACACATCCAGCGACCTTGGTGCACCTCTTTTTTTTCTTTGCATCATGTGCTGTTTGGGGACTATTTTTTTAAGTGCCATCCTGTCTGACACTGCAGTGCCACTCCTAGATGGGCCAGGTGTTTGTGCCGGCCACTTGGGTCGCTTATCTTAGCCATCCAGCGACCTTGGTGCACCTCTTTTTTCTTTGCATCATGTGCTGTTTGGGGACTATTTTTTTAAGTGCCATCCTGTCTGACACTGCAGTGCCACTCCTAGGTGGGCCAGGTGTTTGTGCCGGCCACTTGGGTCGCTTAGCTTAGCCATCCAGCGACCTTGGTGCACCTCTTTTTTTTTCTTTGCATCATGTGCTGTTTGGGGACTATTTTTTTAAGTGCCATCCTGTCTGACACTGCAGTGCCACTCCTAGATGGGCCAGGTGTTTGTGCCGGCCACTTGGGTCGCTTAGCTTAGTCACACAGCTACCTCATTGCACCTCTTTTTTTCTTTGCATCATGTGCTGTTTGGGGACTATTTTTTAAATCTGCCATCCTGTCTGACACTGCAGTGCCACTCCTTGATGGGCCAGGTGTTTGTGCTAGCCACTTGGGTCGTTTAGCTTAGCCATCCAGCGACCTTGGTGCGCCTGTTTTTTTCTTTGCATCATGTGCTGTTTGGGGACTATTTTTTAAGTGCCATCCTGTCTGACACTGCAGTGCCACTCCTAGGTGGGCCAGGTGTTTGTGCCGGCCACTTGGGTCGCTTAGCTTAGCCATCCAGCGACCTTGGTGCACCTCTTTTTTTTTCTTTGCATCATGTGCTGTTTGGGGACTATTTTTTTAAGTGCCATCCTGTCTGACACTGCAGTGCCACTCCTAGATGGGCCAGGTGTTTGTGCCGGCCACTTGGGTCGCTTAGCTTAGTCACACAGCTACCTCATTGCACCTCTTTTTTTCTTTGCATCATGTGCTGTTTGGGGACTATTTTTTTAACTGCCATCCTTTCTGACATTGCAGTGCCCCTCCTAGATGGGCAAAGTGTTTGTGCCGGCCACTTGGGTCGCTTAGCTTAGCCATCCAGCGACCTTGGTGCACCTCTATTTTTTCTTTGCATCATGTGCTGTTTGGGGACTATTTTTTTAAGTGCCATCCTGTCTGACACTGCAGTGCCACTCCTAGATGGGCCAGGTGTTTGTGCTAGCCACTTGGGTCGCTTAGCTTAGCCATCCAGCGACTTTGGTGCACCTCTTTTTTTCTTTGCATCATGTGCTGTTTGGGGACTATTTTTTTAAGTGCCATCCTGTCTGACACTGCAGTGCCACTCCTAGATGGGCCAGGTGTTTGTGCTAGCCACTTGGGTCGCTTAGCTTAGCCATCCAGCGACTTTGGTGCACCTCTTTTTTTCTTTGCATCATGTGCTGTTTGGGGACTATTTTTTTAAGTGCCATCCTTTCTGACATTGCAGTGCCACTCCTAGATGGGCAAAGTGTTTGTGCCGGCCACTTGGGTCACTTAGCTTAGCCATCCAGCGACCTTGGTGCACCTCTTTTTTTCTTTGCATCATGTGATGTTTGGGGACTATTTTTTTAAGTGCCATCCTGTCTGACACTGCAGTGCCACTCCTAGGTGGGCGCCAGGTGTTTGTGCCGGCCACTTGGGTCGCTTAGCTTAGCCATCCAGCGACCCTGGTGCACCTCTGTTTTTCTTTGCATCAAGTGCTGTTTGGGGACTATTTTTTTAAGTGCCATCCTGTCTGACACTGCAGTGCCAGTCCTAGATTGGGCCAGGTGTTTGTGCCGGCCACTTGGGTCGCTTAGCTTACACATCCAGCGACCTTGGTGCACCTCTTTTTTCTTTGCATCATGTGCTGTTTGGGGACTATTTTTTAAATCTGTGATCCTGTCTGACACTGCAGTGCCACTCCTAGATGGGCCAGGTGTTTGTGTCGGCCACTTGGGTCGCTTAGCTTAGCCACACAGCTACCTCATTGCACCTCTTTTTTTCTTTGCATCATGTGCTGTTTGGGGACTATTTTTTTAACTGCCATCCTTTCTGACATTGCAGTGCCACTTCTAGATGGGCAAAGTGTTTGTGCCGGCCACTTGGGTCGCTTAGCTTAGCCATCCAGCGACCTTGGTGCACCTCTATTTTTTCTTTGCATCATGTGCTGTTTGGGGACTATTTTTTTAAGTGCCATCCTGTCTGACACTGCAGTGCCACTCCTAGATGGGCCAGGTGTTTGTGCTAGCCACTTGGGTCGCTTAGCTTAGCCATCCAGCGACTTTGGTGCACCTCTTTTTTTCTTTGCATCATGTGCTGTTTGGGGACTATTTTTTTAAGTGCCATCCTGTCTGACACTGCAGTGCCACTCCTAAATGGGCCAGGTGTTTGTGCTAGCCACTTGGGTCGCTTAGCTTAGCCATCCAGCGACTTTGGTGCACCTCTTTTTTTCTTTGCATCATGTGCTGTTTGGGGACTATTTTTTTAAGTGCCATCCTTTCTGACATTGCAGTGCCACTCCTAGATGGGCAAAGTGTTTGTGCCGGCCACTTGGGTCACTTAGCTTAGCCATCCAGCGACCTTGGTGCACCTCTTTTTTTCTTTGCATCATGTGATGTTTGGGGACTATTTTTTTAAGTGCCATCCTGTCTGACACTGCAGTGCCACTCCTAGGTGGGCGCCAGGTGTTTGTGCCGGCCACTTGGGTCGCTTAGCTTACACATCCAGCGACCTTGGTGCACCTCTTTTTTCTTTGCATCATGTGCTGTTTGGGGACTATTTTTTAAATCTGTGATCCTGTCTGACACTGCAGTGCCACTCCTAGATGGGCCAGGTGTTTGTGTCGGCCACTTGGGTCGCTTAGCTTAGCCACACAGCTACCTCATTGCACCTCTTTTTTTCTTTGCATCATGTGCTGTTTGGGGACTATTTTTTTAACTGCCATCCTTTCTGACATTGCAGTGCCACTTCTAGATGGGCAAAGTGTTTGTGCCGGCCACTTGGGTCGCTTAGCTTAGCCATCCAGCGACCTTGGTGCACCTCTATTTTTTCTTTGCATCATGTGCTGTTTGGGGACTATTTTTTATGTTCCATCCTGTCTGACACTGCAGTGCTACTCCTAGATGGGCCAGGTGTTTGTGCTGGCCACTTGGGTCGCTTAGCTTAGCCATCCAGCGACCTTGATGCACCTCTTTTTTCTTTGCATCATGTGCTGTTTGGGGACTATTTTTTTAAGTGCCATCCTGTCTGACACTGCAGTGCCACTCCTAGATGGTTCAGGTGTTTGTGCCGGCCACTTGGGTCGCTTAGCTTAGCCATCCAGCGACCTTGGTGCACCTCTTTTTTTCTTTGCATCATGTGCTGTTTGGGGACTATTTTTTTAAGTGCCATCCTTTCTGACATTGCAGTGCCACTCCTAGATGGGCAAAGTGTTTGTGCCGGCCACTTGGGTCACTTAGCTTAGCCATCCAGCGACCTTGGTGCACCTCTTTTTTTCTTTGCATCATGTGATGTTTGGGGACTATTTTTTATGTGCCATCCTGTCTGACACTGCAGTGCTACTCCTAGATGGGCAAGGTGTTTGTGCCGGCCACTTGGGTCGCTTAGCTTAGACATCCAGCGACCTTGGTGCACCTCTTTTTTCTTTGCATCATGTGCTGCTTGGGGACTATTTTTTAAATCTGCCATCCTGTCTGACACTGCAGTGCCACTCCTAGATGGGCCAGGTGTTTGTGTCGGCCACTTGGGTCGCTTAGCTTAGCCACACAGCTACCTCATTGCACATCTTTTTTTCTTTGCATCATGTGCTGTTTGGGGACTATTTTTTTAACTGCCATACTTTCTGACATTGCAGTGCCACTCCTAGATGGGCAAAGTGTTTGTGCCGGCCACTTGGGTCGCTTAGCTTAGCCATCCAGCGACCTTGGTGCACATCTTTTTTCTTTGCATCATGTGCTGTTTGGGGACTATTTTTTAAATCTGCCATCCTGTCTGACACTGCAGTGCCACTCCTAGATGGGCCAGGTGTTTGTGTCGGCCACTTGGGTCGCTTAGCTTTGCCACACAGCTACCTCATTGCACCTCTTTTTTTCTTTGCATCATGTGCTGTTTGGGGACTATTTTTTTAACTGCCATCCTTTCTGACACTGCAGTGCCACTCCTAGATGGGCAAAGTGTTTGTGCCGGCCACTTGGGTCGCTTAGCTTAGCCATCCAGCGACCTTGGTGCACCTCTATTTTTTCTTTGCATCATGTGCTGTTTGGGGACTATTTTTTATGTGCCATCCTGTCTGACACTGCAGTGCTACTCCTAGATGGGCCAGGTGTTTGTGTCGGCCACTCGGGTCACTTAGCTTAGCCATCCAGCGACCTTGATGCACCTCTTTTTTTCTTTGCATCATGTGCTGTTTGGGGACTATTTTTTTAAGTGCCATCCTGTCTGACACTGCAGTGCCACTCCTAGATGGGTCAGGTGTTTGTGCCGGCCACTTGGGTCGCTTAGCTTAGCCATCCAGCGACCTTGGTGCACCTCTTTTTTTCTTTGCATCATGTGCTGTTTGGGGACTATTTTTTTAAGTGCCATCCTTTCTGACATTGCAGTGCCACTCCTAGATGGGCAAAGTGTTTGTGCCGGCCACTTGGGTCACTTAGCTTAGCCATCCAGCGACCTTAGTGCACCTCTTTTTTTCTTTGCATCATGTGATGTTTGGGGACTATTTTTTATGTGCCATCCTGTCTGACACTGCAGTGCTACTCCTAGATGGGCCAGGTGTTTGTGCCGGCCACTTGGTTCGCTTAGCTTAGCCATCCAGCGACCTTGGTGCACCTCTTTTTTCTTTGCATCATGTGCTGTTTGGGGACTATTTTTTAAATCTGCCATCCTGTCTGACACTGCAGTGCCACTCCTAGATGGGCCAGGTGTTTGTGTCGGCCACTTGGGTCGCTTAGCTTAGCCACACAGCTACCTCATTGCACCTCTTTTTTTCTTTGCATCATGTGCTGTTTGGGGACTATTTTTTTAACTGCCATACTTTCTGACATTGCAGTGCCACTCCTAGATGGGCAAAGTGTTTGTGCCGGCCACTTGGGTCGCTTAGCTTAGCCATACAGCGACCTTGGTGCACCTCTTTTTTTCTTTGCATCATGTGCTGTTTGGGGACTATTTTTTATGTGCCATCCTGTCTGACACTGCAGTGCTACTCCTAGATGGACCAGGTGTTTGTGCCGGCCACTTGGGTCGCTTAGCTTAGCCATCCAGCGACCTTGATGCACCTCTTTTTTTCTTTGCATCATGTGCTGTTTGGGGACTATTTTTTTAAGTGCCATCCTGTCTGACACTGCAGTGCCACTCCTAGATGGGCCAGGTGTTTGTGCCGGCCACTTGAGTCGCTTAGCTTAGCCATCCAGCGACCTTGGTGCACCTCTGTTTTTCTTTGCATCATGTGCTGTTTGGGGACTATTTTTTTAAGTGCCATCCTGTCTGACACTGCAGTGCCACTCCTAGATGGGCCAGGTGTTTGTGTCGGCCACTTAGGTCGCTTAGCTTAGTCACACAGCTACCTCATTGCACCTCTTTTTTTCTTTGCATCATGTGCTGTTTGGGAACTATTTTTTAAATCTGCCATCCTGTCTGACACTGCAGTGCCACTCCTTGATGGGCCAGGTGTTTGTGCTAGCCACTTGGGTCGTTTAGCTTAGCCATCCAGCGACCTTGGTGCGCCTCTTTTTTTCTTTGCATCATGTGTTGTTTGGGGACTATTTTTTAAGTGCCATCCTGTATGACACTGCAGTGCCACTCCTAGATGGGCCAGGTGTTTGTGCCGGCCACTTGGGTCGCTTAGCTTAGCCATCCAGCGACCTTGGTGCACCTCTTTTTTTTCTTTGCATCATGTGCTGTTTGGGGACTATTTTTTTAAGTGCCATCCTTTCTGACATTGCAGTGCCACTCCTAGATGGGCAAAGTGTTTGTGCCGGCCACTTGGGTCACTTAGCTTAGCCATCCAGCGACCTTGGTGCACCTCTTTTTTTCTTTGCATCATGTGATGTTTGGGGACTATTTTTTAAATCTGCCATCCTGTCTGACACTGCAGTGCCACTCCTAGATGGGCCAGGTGTTTGTGTCGGCCACTTGGGTCGCTTAGCTTAGCCACACAGCTACCTCATTGCACCTCTTTTTTTCTTTGCATCATGTGCTGTTTGGGGACTATTTTTTTTAACTGCCATACTTTCTGACATTGCAGTGCCACTCCTAGATGGGCAAAGTGTTTGTGCCGGCCACTTGGGTCGCTTAGCTTAGCCATCCAGCGACCTTGATGAACCTCTTTTTTTCTTTGCATCATGTGCTGTTTGGGGACTATTTTTTTAAGTGCCATCCTGTCTGACACTGCAGTGCCACTCCTAGATGGGCCAGGTGTTTGTGCCGGCCACTTGGGTCGCTTATCTTAGCCATCCAGCGACCTTGGTGCACCTCTTTTTTCTTTGTATCATGTGCTGTTTGGGGACTATTTTTTTAAGTGCCATCCTGTCTGACACTGCAGTGCCACTCCTAGGTGGGCCAGGTGTTTGTGCCGGCCACTTGGGTCGCTTAGCTTAGCCATCCAGCGACCCTGGTGCACCTCTGTTTTTCTTTGCATCATGTGCTGTTTGGGGACTATTTTTTTAAGTGCCATCCTGTCTGACACTGCAGTGCAAGTCCTAGATGGGCCAGGTGTTTGTGCCGGCCACTTGGGTCACTTAGCTTACACATCCAGCGACCTTGGTGCACCTCTTTTTTCTTTGCATCATGTGCTGTTTGGGGACTATTTTTTAAATCTGCCATCCTGTCTGACACTGCAGTGCCACTCCTAGATGGGCCAGGTGTTTGTGTCGGCCACTTGGGTCGCTTAGCTTAGCCACACAGCTACCACCTCATTGCACCTGTTTTTTTCTTTGCATCATGTGCTGTTTGGGGACTATTTTTTAAATCTGCCATCCTGTCTGACACTGCAGTGCCACTCCTAGATGGTCCAGGTGTTTGTGTCGGCCACTTAGGTCTCTTAGCTTAGTCACACAGCTACCTCATTGCACCTCTTTTTTTCTTTGCATCATGTGCTGTTTGGGGACTATTTTTTAAATCTGCCATCCTGTCTGACACTGCAGTGCCACTCCTTGATGGGCCAGGTGTTTGTGCTAGCCACTTGGGTCGTTTAGCTTAGCCATCCAGCGACCTTGGTGCGCCTGTTTTTTTCTTTGCATCATGTGCTGTTTGGGGACTATTTTTTAAGTGCCATCCTGTATGACACTGCAGTGCCACTTCTAGATGGGCCAGGTGTTTGTGCCGGCCACTTGGGTCGCTTAGCTTAGCCATCCAGCGACCTTGGTGCACCTCTTTTTTTCTTTGCATCATATACTGTTTGGGGACTATTTTTTGAAGTGCCATACTGTCTGACACTGCAGTGCCACTCCTAGATGGGCCAGGTGTTTGTGCTGGCCACTTGGGTCGCTTATCTTACACATCCAGCGACCTTGGTGCACCTCTTTTTTTTCTTTGCATCATGTGCTGTTTGGGGACTATTTTTTTAAGTGCCATCCTGTCTGACACTGCAGTGCCACTCCTAGATGGGCCAGGTGTTTGTGCCGGCCACTTGGGTCGCTTATCTTAGCCATCCAGCGACCTTGGTGCACCTCTTTTTTCTTTGCATCATGTGCTGTTTGGGGACTATTTTTTTAAGTGCCATCCTGTCTGACACTGCAGTGCCACTCCTAGGTGGGCCAGGTGTTTGTGCCGGCCACTTGGGTCGCTTAGCTTAGCCATCCAGCGACCTTGGTGCACCTCTTTTTTTTTCTTTGCATCATGTGCTGTTTGGGGACTATTTTTTTAAGTGCCATCCTGTCTGACACTGCAGTGCCACTCCTAGATGGGCCAGGTGTTTGTGCCGGCCACTTGGGTCGCTTAGCTTAGTCACACAGCTACCTCATTGCACCTCTTTTTTTCTTTGCATCATGTGCTGTTTGGGGACTATTTTTTAAATCTGCCATCCTGTCTGACACTGCAGTGCCACTCCTTGATGGGCCAGGTGTTTGTGCTAGCCACTTGGGTCGTTTAGCTTAGCCATCCAGCGACCTTGGTGCGCCTGTTTTTTTCTTTGCATCATGTGCTGTTTGGGGACTATTTTTTAAGTGCCTTCCTGTATGACACTGCAGTGCCACACCTAGATGGGCCAGGTGTTTGTGCCGGCCACTTGGGTCGCTTAGCTTAGCCATCCAGGGACCTTGGTGCACCTCTTTTTTTCTTTGCATCATGTACTGTTTGGGGACTATTTTTTGAAGTGCCATACTGTCTGACACTACAGTGTTACTCCTAGATGGGCCAGGTGTTTGTGACGGCCACTTGGGTCGCTTAGCTTAGCCATCCAGCGACCTAGGTGCACCTCTTTTTTCTTTGCATCATGTGCTGTTTGGGGACTATTTTTTAAGTGCCATCCTGTCTGACACTGCAGTGCCACTCCTAGATGGGCCAGGTGTTTGTGCCGGCCACTTGGGTCGCTTAGCTTAGCCATCCAGCGACCTTGGTGCACCTCTTTTTTCTTTGCATCATGTGCTGTTTGGGGACTATTTTTTTAAGTGCCATCCTGTCTGACACTGCAGTGCCACTCCTAGATGGGCCAGGTGTTTGTGCTGGCCACTTGGGTCGCTTAGCTTACACATCCAGCGACCTTGGTGCACCTCTTTTTTCTTTGCATCATGTGCTGTTTGGGGACTATTTTTTAAATCTGCCATCCTGTCTGACACTGCAGTGCAACTCCTAGATAGGCCAGGTGTTTGTGTCGGCCACTTGGGTCGCTTAGCTTAGCCACACAGCTACCTCATTGCACCTCTTTTTTTCTTTGCATCATGTGCTGCTTGGGGACTATTTTTTAAATCTGCCATCCTGTCTGACACTGCAGTGCCACTCCTAGATGGTCCAGGTGTTTGTGTCAGCCACTTAAGTCTCTTAGCTTAGTCACACAGCTACCTCATTGCACCTCTTTTTTTCTTTGCATCATGTGCTGTTTGGGGACTATTTTTTAAATCTGCCATCCTGTCTGACACTGCAGTGCCACTCCTTGATGGGCCTGGTGTTTGTGCTAGCCACTTGGGTCATTTAGCTTAGCCATCCAGCGACCTTGGTGCGCCTCTTTTTTTCTTTGCATCATGTGCTGTTTGGGGACTATTTTTTAAGTGCCATCCAGTATGACACTGCAGTGCCACTCCTAGATGGGCCAGGTGTTTGTGCCGGCCACTTGGGTCGCTTAGCTTAGCCATCCAGCGACCTTGGTGCACCTCTTTTTTCTTTGTATCATGTGCTGTTTGGGGACTATTTTTTTAAGTGCCATCCTATCTGACACTGCAGTGCCACTCCTAGGTGGGCCAGGTGTTTGTGCCGGCCACTTGGGTCGCTTAGCTTAGCCATCCAGCGACCTTGGTGCACCTCTTTTTTTTCTTTGCATCATGTGCTGTTTGGGGACTATTTTTTTAAGTGCCATCCTGTCTGACACTGCAGTGCCACTCCTAGATGGGCCAGGTGTTTGTGCCGGCCACTTGGGTCGCTTATCTTAGCCATCCAGCAACCTTGGTGCACCTCTTTTTTCTTTGTATCATGTGCTGTTTGGGGACTATTTTTTTAAGTGCCATCCTGTCTGACACTGCAGTGCCACTACTAGGTGGGCCAGGTGTTTGTGCCTGCCACTTGGGTCGCTTAGCTTAGCCATCCAGCGACCCTGGTGCACCTCTGTTTTTCTTTGCATCATGTGCTGTTTGGAGACTATTTTTTTTAAGTGCCATCCTGTCTGACACTGCAGTGCCAGTCCTAGATGGGCCATGTGTTTGTGCCGGCCACTTGGGTCGCTTAGCTTACACATCCAGCGACCTTGGTGCACCTCTTTTTTCTTTGCATCATGTGCTGTTTGGGGACTATTTTTTAAATCTACCATCCTGTCTGACACTGCAGTGCCACTCCTAGATGGGCCAGGTATTTGTGTCGGCCACTTGGGTCGCTTAGCTTAGCCACACAGCTACCTCATTGCACCTCTTTTTTTCTTTGCATCATGTGCTGTTTGGGGACTATTTTTTTAAGTGCCATACTGTCTGACACTGCAGTGCCACTCCTAGATGGGCCAGGTGTTTGTGCTGGCCACTTGGGTCGCTTAGCTTACACATCCAGCGACCTTGGTGCACCTCTTTTTTCTTTGCATCATGTGCTGTTTGGGGACTATTTTTTAAATCTGCCATCCTGTCTGACACTGCAGTGCAACTCCTAGATAGGCCAGGTGTTTGTGTCGGCCACTTGGGTCGCTTAGCTTAGCCACACAGCTACCTCATTGCACCTCTTTTTTTCTTTGCATCATGTGCTGTTTGGGGACTATTTTTTAAATCTGCCATCCTGTCTGACACTGCAGTGCCACTCCTAGATGGTCCAGGTGTTTGTGTCAGCCACTTAAGTCTCTTAGCTTAGTCACACAGCTACCTCATTGCACCTCTTTTTTTCTTTGCCTCATGTGCTGTTTGGGGACTATTTTTTAAATCTGCCATCGTGTCTGACACTGCAGTGCCACTCCTTGATGGGCCAGGTGTTTGTGCTAGCCACTTGGGTCGTTTAGCTTAGCCATCCAGCGACCTTGTTGCGCCTATTTTTTTCTTTGCATCATGTGCTGTTTGGGGACTATTTTTTATGTGCCATCCTGTCTGACACTGCAGTGCTACTCCTAGATGGGCCAGGTGTTTGTGCCGGCCACTTGGGTCGCTTAGCTTAGCCATCCAGCGACCTTGGTGCACCTCTATTTTCTTTGCATCATGTGCTGTTTGGGGACTATTTTTTTAAGTGCCATCCTGACTGACACTGCAGTGCCACTCCTAGATGGGCCAGGTGTTTGTGCCGGCCACTTGAGTCGCTTAGCTTAGCCATCCAGCGACCTTGGTGCACCTCTTTTTTTCTTCGCATCATGTGCTTTTTGGGGACTATTTTTTTTAAGTGCCATCCTGTCTGACACTGCAGTGCCACTCCTAGATGGGCCAGGTGTTTGTGTCGGCCACTTGGGTCGCTTAGCTTAGTCACACAGCTACCTCATTGCACCTCTTTTTTTCTTTGCATCATTTGCTGTTTGGGTATTATTTTTTAAATCTGCCATCCTGTCTGACACTGCAGTGCCACTCCTTGATGGGCCAGGTGTTTGTGCTAGCCACTTGGGTCATTTAGCTTAGCCATCCAGCGACCTTGGTGCGCCTCTTTTTTTCTTTGCATCATGTGCTGTTTGGGGACTATTTTTTAAGTGCCATCCTGTATGACACTGCAGTGCCACTCCTAGATGGGCCAGGTGTTTGTGCCGGCCACTTGGGTCGCTTAGCTTAGCCATCCAGCGACCTTGGTGCACCTCTTTTTTTCTTTGCATCATGTGCTGTTTGGGGACTATTTTTTAAGTGCCATCCTGTATGACACTGCAGTGCCACTCCTAGATGGGCCAGGTGTTTGTGCCGGCCACTTGGGTCGCTTAGCTTAGCCATCCAGCGACCTTGGTGCACCTCTATTTTCTTTGCATCATGTGCTGTTTGGGGACTATTTTTTTAAGTGCCATCCTGTCTGACACTGCAGTGCCACTCCTAGATGGGCCAGGTGTTTGTGTCGGCCACTTGGGTCGCTTAGCTTAGTCACACAGCTACCTCATTGCACCTCTTTTTTTCTTTGCATCATGTGCTGTTTGGGGACTATTTTTTAAATCTGCCATCCTGTCTGACACTGCAGTGCCACTCCTTGATGGGCCAGGTGTTTGTGCTAGCCACTTGGGTCATTTAGCTTAGCCATCCAGCGACCTTGGTGCGCCTCTTTTTTTCTTTGCATCATGTGCTGTTTGGGGACTATTTTTTAAGTGCCATCCTGTATGACACTGCAGTGCCACTCCTAGATGGGCCAGGTGTTTGTGCCGGCCACTTGGGTCGCTTAGCTTAGCCATCCAGCGACCTTGGTGCACCTCTTTTTTCTTTGTATCATGTGCTGTTTGGGGACTATTTTTTTAAGTGCCATCCTATCTGACACTGCAGTGCCACTCCTAGGTGGGCCAGGTGTTTGTGCCGGCCACTTGGGTCGCTTAGCTTAGCCATCCAGCGACCTTGGTGCACCTCTTTTCTTTCTTTGCATCATGTGCTGTTTGGGGACTATTTTTTTAAGTGCCATCCTGTCTGACACTGCAGTGCCACTCCTAGATGGGCCAGGTGTTTGTGCCGGCCACTTGGGTCGCTTATCTTAGCCATCCAGCAACCTTGGTGCACCTCTTTTTTCTTTGTATCATGTGCTGTTTGGGGACTATTTTTTAAATCTACCATCCTGTCTGACACTGCAGTGCCACTCCTAGATGGGCCAGGTGTTTGTGTCGGCCACTTGGGTCGCTTAGCTTAGCCATCCAGCGACCCTGGTGCACCTCTGTTTTTCTTTGCATCATGTGCTGTTTGGAGACTATTTTTTTTAAGTGCCATCCTGTCTGACACTGCAGTGCCAGTCCTAGATGGGCCATGTGTTTGTGCCGGCCACTTGGGTCGCTTAGCTTACACATCCAGCGACCTTGGTGCACCTCTTTTTTCTTTGCATCATGTGCTGTTTGGGGACTATTTTTTAAATCTACCATCCTGTCTGACACTGCAGTGCCACTCCTAGATGGGCCAGGTGTTTGTGTCGGCCACTTGGGTCGCTTAGCTTAGCCACACAGCTACCTCATTGCACCTCTTTTTTTCTTTGCATCATGTGCTGTTTGGGGACTATTTTTTTAAGTGCCATACTGTCTGACACTGCAGTGCCACTACTAGGTGGGCCAGGTGTTTGTGCCTGCCACTTGGGTCGCTTAGCTTAGCCATCCAGCGACCCTGGTGCACCTCTGTTTTTCTTTGCATCATGTGCTGTTTGGAGACTATTTTTTTTAAGTGCCATCCTGTCTGACACTGCAGTGCCAGTCCTAGATGGGCCATGTGTTTGTGCCGGCCACTTGGGTCGCTTAGCTTACACATCCAGCGACCTTGGTGCACCTCTTTTTTCTTTGCATCATGTGCTGTTTGGGGACTATTTTTTAAATCTACCATCCTGTCTGACACTGCAGTGCCACTCCTAGATGGGCCAGGTGTTTGTGTCGGCCACTTGGGTCGCTTAGCTTAGCCACACAGCTACCTCATTGCACCTCTTTTTTTCTTTGCATCATGTGCTGTTTGGGGACTATTTTTTTAAGTGCCATACTGTCTGACACTGCAGTGTCACTCCTAGATGGGCCAGGTGTTTGTGCCGGCCACTTGGGTCGCTTAGCTTAGCCATCCAGCGACCTTGGTGCACCTCTTTTTTCTTTGCATCATGTGCTGTTTGGGGACTATTTTTTTAAGTGCCATCCTGTCTGACACTGCAGTGCCACTCCTAGATGGTCCAGGTGTTTGTGTCGACCACTTAAGTCTCTTAGCTTAGTCACACAGCTACCTCATTGCACCTCTTTTTTTCTTTGCCTCATGTGCTCTTTGGGGACTATTTTTTAAATCTGTCATCCTGTCTGACACTGCAGTGCCACTCCTTGATGGGCCAGGTGTTTGTGCTAGCCACTTGGGTCGTTTAGCTTAGCCATCCAGCGACCTTGTTGCGCCTGTTTTTTTCTTTGCATCATGTGCTGTTTGGGGACTATTTTTTAAGTGCCATCCTGTATGACACTGCAGTGCCACTTCTAGATGGGCCAGGTGTTTGTGCCAGCCACTTGGGTCGCTTATCTTAGCCATCCAGCGACCTTGGTGCACCTCTTTTTTCTTTGTATCATGTGCTGTTTGGGGACTATTTTTTTAAGTGCCATCCTGTCTGACACTGCAGTGCCACTCCTAGATAGGCCAGGTGTTTGTGTCTGCCACTTGGGTCGCTTAGCTTAGCCACACAGCTACCTCATTGCACCTCTTTTTTTCTTTGCATCATGTGCTGTTTGGGGACTATTTTTTAAATCTGCCATCCTGTCTGACACTGCAGTGCCACTCCTAGATAGTCCAGGTGTTTGTGTCGGCCACTTAGGTCTCTTAGCTTAGTCACACAGCTACCTCATTGCACCTCTTTTTTCTTTGCATCATGTGCTGTTTGGGGACTATTTTTTTAATCTGCCATCCTGTCTGACACTGCAGTGCCACTCCTAGATGGGCCAGGTGTTTGTGTCGGCCACTTGGGTCGCTTAGCTTAGCCACACAGCTACCTCATTGCACCTCTTTTTTTCTTTGCATCATGTGCTGTTTGGGGACTATTTTTTTAACTGCCATCCTTTCTGACATTGCAGTGCCACTCCTAGATGGGCAAAGTGTTTGTGCCGGCCACTTGGGTCGCTTAGCTTAGCCATCCAGCGACCTTGGTGCACCTCTTTTTTCTTTGTATCATGTGCTGTTTGGGGACTATTTTTTTAAGTGCCATCCTGTCTGACACTGCAGTGCCACTCCTAGGTGGGCCAGGTGTTTGTGCCGGCCACTTGGGTCGCTTAGCTTAGCCATCCAGCGACCCTGGTGCACCTCTGTTTTTCTTTGCATCATGTGCTGTTTGGAGACTATTTTTTTAAGTGCCATCCTGTCTGACACTGCAGTGCCAGTCCTAGATGGGCCAGGTGTTTGTGCCGGCCACTTGGGTCGCTTAGCTTACACATCCAGCGACCTTGGTGCACCTCTTTTTTCTTTGCATCATGTGCTGTTTGGGGACTATTTTTTAAATCTGCCATCCTGTCTGACACTGCAGTGCCACTCCTAGATGGGCCAGGTGTTTGTGTCGGCCACTTGGGTCGCTTAGCTTAGCCACACAGCTACCTCATTGCACCTCTTTTTTTCTTTGCATCATGTGCTGTTTGGGGACTATTTTTTTAAGTGCCATACTGTCTGACACTGCAGTGTCACTCCTAGATGGGCCAGGTGTTTGTGCCGGCCACTTGGGTCGCTTAGCTTAGCCATCCAACGACCTTGGTGCACCTCTTTTTTCTTTGCATCATGTGCTGTTTGGGGACTATTTTTTTAAGTGCCATCCTGTCTGACACTGCAGTGCCACTCCTAGATGGTCCAGGTGTTTGTGTCGACCACTTAAGTCTCTTAGCTTAGTCACACAGCTACCTCATTGCACCTCTTTTTTTCTTTGCCTCATGTGCTGTTTGGGGACTATTTTTTAAATCTGTCATCCTGTCTGACACTGCAGTGCCACTCCTTGATGGGCCAGGTGTTTGTGCTAGCCACTTGGGTCGTTTAGCTTAGCCATCCAGCGACCTTGTTGCGCCTGTTTTTTTCTTTGCATCATGTGCTGTTTGGGGACTATTTTTTAAGTGCCATCCTGTATGACACTGCAGTGCCACTTCTAGATGGGCCAGGTGTTTGTGCCGGCCATTTGGGTCGCTTATCTTAGCCATCCAGCGACCTTGGTGCACCTCTTTTTTCTTTGTATCATGTGCTGTTTGGGGACTATTTTTTTAAGTGCCATCCTGTCTGACACTGCAGTGCCACTCCTAGATAGGCCAGGTGTTTGTGTCTGCCACTTGGGTCGCTTAGCTTAGCCACACAGCTACCTCATTGCACCTCTTTTTTTCTTTGCATCATGTGCTGTTTGGGGACTATTTTTTAAATCTGCCATCCTGTCTGACACTGCAGTGCCACTCCTAGATAGTCCAGGTGTTTGTGTCGGCCACTTAGGTCTCTTAGCTTAGTCACACAGCTACCTCATTGCACCTCTTTTTTCTTTGCATCATGTGCTGTTTGGGGACTATTTTTTAAATCTGCCATCCTGTCTGACACTGCAGTGCCACTCCTAGATGGGCCAGGTGTTTGTGTCGGCCACTTGGGTCGCTTAGCTTAGCCACACAGCTACCTCATTGCACCTCTTTTTTTCTTTGCATCATGTGCTGTTTGGGGACTATTTTTTTAACTGCCATCCTTTCTGACATTGCAGTGCCACTCCTAGATGGGCAAAGTGTTTGTGCCGGCCACTTGGGTCGCTTAGCTTAGCCATCCAGCGACCTTGGTGCACCTCTTTTTTTCTTTGCATCATGTGCTGTTTGGGGACTATTTTTTTAAGTGCCATCCTGTCTGACACTGCAGTGCCACTCCTAGATGGGCCAGGTGTTTGTGATGGCCACTTGGGTCGCTTAGCTTAGCCATCCAGCGACCTTGGTGCACCTCTTTTTTCTTTGCATCATGTGCTGTTTGGGGACTATTTTTATAAGTGCCATCCTGTCTGACACTGCAGTGCCACTCCTAGATGGTCCAGCTGTTTGTGTCGACCACTTAAGTCTCTTAGCTTAGTCACACAGCTACCTCATTGCACCTCTTTTTTTCTTTGCCTCATGTGCTGTTTGGGGACTATTTTTTAAATCTGTCATCCTGTCTGACACTGCAGTGCCACTCCTTGATGGGCCAGGTGTTTGTGCTAGCCACTTGGGTCGTTTAGCTTAGCCATCCAGCGACCTTGTTGCGCCTGTTTTTTTCTTTGCATCATGTGCTGTTTGGGGACTATTTTTTAAGTGCCATCCTGTATGACACTGCAGTGCCACTTCTAGATGGGCCAGGTGTTTGTGCCGGCCACTTGGGTCGCTTATCTTAGCCATCCAGCGACCTTGGTGCACCTCTTTTTTCTTTGTATCATGTGCTGTTTGGGGACTATTTTTTTAAGTGCCATCCTGTCTGACACTGCAGTGCCACTCCTAGATAGGCCAGGTGTTTGTGTCTGCCACTTGGGTCGCTTAGCTTAGCCACACAGCTACCTTATTGCACCTCTTTTTTTCTTTGCATCATGTGCTGTTTGGGGACTATTTTTTAAATCTGCCATCCTGTCTGACACTGCAGTGCCACTCCTAGATAGTCCAGGTGTTTGTGTCGGCCACTTAGGTCTCTTAGCTTAGTCACACAGCTACCTCATTGCACCTCTTTTTTCTTTGCATCATGTGCTGTTTGGGGACTATTTTTTAAATCTGCCATCCTGTCTGACACTGCAGTGCCACTCCTAGATGGGCCAGGTGTTTGTGTCGGCCACTTGGGTCGCTTAGCTTAGCCACACAGCTACCTCATTGCACCTCTTTTTTTCTTTGCATCATGTGCTGTTTGGGGACTATTTTTTTAACTGCCATCCTTTCTGACATTGCAGTGCCACTCCTAGATGGGCAAAGTGTTTGTGCCGGCCACTTGGGTCGCTTAGCTTAGCCATCCAGCGACCTTGGTGCACCTCTTTTTTTCTTTGCATCATGTGCTGTTTGGGGACTATTTTTTTAAGTGCCATCCTGTCTGACACTGCAGTGCCACTCCTTGATGGGCCAGGTGTTTGTGATGGCAACTTGGGTCGCTAAGCTAAGCCATCCAGCGACCTTGGTGCACCTCTTTTTTCTTTGCATCATGTGCTGTTTGGGGACTATTTTTTTTAAGTGCCATCCTGTCTGACACTGCAGTGCCACTCCTAGATGGGCCAGGTGTTTGTGCCGGCCACTTGGGTCGCTTAGCTTAGCCATCCAGCGACCTTGGTGCACCTCTTTTTTTCTTTGCATCATGTGCTGTTTGGGGACTATTTTTTAAATCTGCCATCCTGTCTGACACTGCAGTGCCACTCCTAGATGGTCCAGGTGTTTGTGTCGGCCACTTAGGTCTCTTAGCTTAGTCACACAGCTACCTCATTGCACCTCTTTTTTTCTTTGCATCATGTGCTGTTTGGGGACTATTTTTTAAATCTGCCATCCTGTCTGACACTGCAGTGCCACTCCTTGATGGGCCAGGTGTTTGTGCTAGCCACTTGGGTCGTTTAGCTTAGCTATCCAGCGACCTTGGTGCGCCTGTTTTTTTTTTTGCATCATGTGCTGTTTGGGGACTATTTTTTGAAGTGCCATACTGTCTGACACTGCAGTGCTACTCCTAGATGGGCCAGGTGTTTGTGCTAGCCACTTTAGTCGTTTAGCTTAGCCATCCAGCGACCTTGTTGCGTCTATTTTTTTCTTTGCATCATGTGCTGTTTGGGGACTATTTTTTATGTGCCATCCTGTCTGACACTGCAGTGCTACTCCTAGATGGGCCAGGTGTTTGTGCTGGCCACTTGGGTCGCTTAGCTTAGCCATCCAGCGACCTTGATGCACCTCTTTTTTTCTTTGCATCATGTGCTGTTTGGGGACTATTTTTTGAAGTGCCATCCTGTCTGACACTGCAGTGCCACTCCTAGATGGGCCAGGTGTTTGTGCCGGCCACTTGGGTCGCTTAGCTTAGCCATCCAGCGACCTTGGTGCACCTCTTTTTTTCTTTGCATCATGTACTGTTTGGGGACTATTTTTTGAAGTGCCATACTGTCTGACACTGCAGTGTCACTCCTAGATGGGCCAGGTGTTTGTGCCGGCCACTTGGGTCGCTTAGCTTAGCCATCCAGCGACCTTGGTGCACCTCTTTTTTCTTTGCATCATGTGCTGTTTGGGGACTATTTTTTTAAGTGCCATCCTGTCTGACACTGCAGTGCTACTCCTAGATGGGCCAGGTGTTTGTGCTAGCCACTTTAGTCGTTTAGCTTAGCCATCCAGCGACCTTGTTGCGTCTATTTTTTTCTTTGCATCATGTGCTGTTTGGGGACTATTTTTTATGTGCCATCCTGTCTGACACTGCAGTGCCACTCCTAGGTGGGCCAGGTGTTTGTGCCGGCCACTTGGGTCGCTTAGCTTAGCCATCCAGCGACCTTGGTGAACCTCTTTTTTTCTTTGCATCATGTGCTGTTTGGGGATTATTTTTTTAAGTGCCATTCTGTCTGACACTGCAGTGCCACTCCTAGATGGGTCAGGTGTTTGTGCCGGCCACTTGGGTCGTTTAGCTTAGCCACCCAGCGACCTTGGTGCGCCTGTTTTTTTCTTTGCATCATGTGCTGTTTGGGGACTATTTTTTAAGTGCCATCCTGTATGACACTGCAGTGCCACTCCTAGATGGGCCAGGTGTTTGTGCCGGCCACATGGGTCGCTTAGCTTAGCCATCCAGCGACCTTGGTGCACCTCTATTTTCTTTGCATCATGTGCTGTTTGGGGACTATTTTTTTTAAGTGCCATCCTGTCTGACACTGCAGTGCCACTCCTAGGTGGGCCAGGTGTTTGTGCCGGCCACTTGGGTCGCTTAGCTTAGCCATCCAGCAACCTTGGTGCACCTCTTTTTTTCTTTGCATCATGTGCTGTTTGGGGACTATTTTTTTAAGTGCCATCCTGTCTGACACTGCAGTGCCACTCCTAGATGTGCCAGGTGTTTGTGCCGGCCACTTGGGTCACTTAGCTTAGCCATCCAGCGACCTTGGTGCACCTCTTTTTTTCTTTGCATCATGTGCTGTTTGGGGACTATTTTTTAAAATCTGCCATCCTGTCTGACACTGCAGTGCCACTCCTAGATAGGCCAGGTGTTTGTGTCTGCCACTTGGGTCGCTTAGCTTAGCCACACAGCTACCTCATTGCACCTCTTTTATTCTTTGCATCATGTGCTGTTTGGGGACTATTTTTTAAATCTGCCATCCTGTCTGACACTGCAGTGCCACTCCTAGATAGTCCAGGTGTTTGTGTCGGCCACTTAGGTCTCTTAGCTTAGTCACACAGCGACCTCATTGCACCTCTTTTTTCTTTGCATCATGTGCTGTTTGGGGACTATTTTTTATGTGCCATCCTGTCTGACACTGCAGTGCTACTCCTAGATGGGCCAGGTGTTTGTGCTGGCCACTTGGGTCGCTTAGCTTAGCCATCCAGCGACCTTGATGCACCTCTTTTTTTCTTTGCATCATGTGCTGTTTGGGGACTATTTTTTTTAAGTGCCATCCTGTCTGACACTGCAGTGCCACTCCTAGATGGGCCAGGTGTTTGTGCCGGCCACATGGGTCGCTTAGCTTAGCCATCCAGCGACCTTGGTGCACCTCTATTTTCTTTGCATCATGTGCTGTTTGGGGACTATTTTTTTAAGTGCCATCCTGTCTGACACTGCAGTGCCACTCCTAGGTGGGCCAGGTGTTTGTGCCGGCCACTTGGGTCGCTTAGCTTAGCCATCCAGCGACCTTGGTGAACCTCTTTTTTTCTTTGCATCATGTGCTGTTTGGGGATTATTTTTTTAAGTGCCATTCTGTCTGACACTGCAGTGCCACTCCTAGATGGGTCAGGTGTTTGTGCCGGCCACTTGGGTCGTTTAGCTTAGCCACCCAGCGACCTTGGTGCGCCTGTTTTTTTCTTTGCATCATGTGCTGTTTGGGGACTATTTTTTAAGTGCCATCCTGTATGACACTGCAGTGCCACTCCTAGATGGGCCAGGTGTTTGTGCCGGCCACTTGGGTCGCTTAGCTTAGCCATCCAGCGACCTTGGTGCACCTCTTTTTTTCTTTGCATCATGTACTGTTTGGGGACTATTTTTTGAAGTGCCATACTGTCTGACACTGCAGTGTCACTCCTAGATGGACCAGGTGTTTGTGCCAGCCACTTGGGTCGCTTAGCTTAGCCATCCAGCGACCTTGGTGCACCTCTTTTTTCTTAGCATCATGTGCTGTTTGGGGACTATTTTTTTAAGTGCCATCCTGTCTGACACTGCAGTGCCACTCCTAGATGGGCCAGGTGTTTGTGCCGGCCACTTGGGTCGCTTAGCTTAGCCATCCAGCGACCTTGGTGCACCTCTTTTTTTCTTTGCACCATGTGCTGTTTGGGGACTATTTTTAAAATCTGCCATCCTGTCTGACACTGCAGTGCCACTCCTAGATAGGCCAGGTGTTTGTGTCGGCCACTTGGGTCGCTTAGCTTAGCCACACAGCTACCTCATTGCACCTCTTTTTTTCTTTGCATCATGTGCTGTTTGGGGACAATTTTTTAAATCTGCCATCCTGTCTGACACTGCAGTGCCACTCCTAGATGGTCCAGGTGTTTGTGTCGGCCACTTAGGTCTCTTAGCTTAGTCACACAGCTACCTCATTGCACCTCTTTTTTCTTTGCATCATGTGCTGTTTGGGGACTATTTTTTTTAAGTGCCATCCTGTCTGACACTGCAGTGCCACTCCTAGGTGGGCCAGGTGTTTGTGCCGGCCACTTGGGTCGCTTAGCTTAGCCATCCAGCGACCTTGGTGCACCTCTTTTTTTCTTTGCATCATGTGCTGTTTGGGGACTATTTTTTAAAATCTGCCATCCTGTCTGACACTGCAGTGCCACTCCTAGATAGGCCAGGTGTTTGTGTCTGCCACTTGGGTCGCTTAGCTTAGCCACACAGCTACCTCATTGCACCTCTTTTATTCTTTGCATCATGTGCTGTTTGGGGACTATTTTTTAAATCTGCCATCCTGTCTGACACTGCAGTGCCACTCCTAGATAGTCCAGGTGTTTGTGTCGGCCACTTAGGTCTCTTAGCTTAGTCACACAGCTACCTCATTGCACCTCTTTTTTCTTTGCATCATGTGCTGTTTGGGGACTATTTTTTTAAGTGCCATCCTGTCTGACACTGCAGTGCCACTCCTAGGTGGGCCAGTTGTTTGTGCCGGCCACTTGGGTCGCTTAGCTTAACCATCCAGCGACCTTGGTGCACCTCTTTTTTTCTTTGCATCATGTGCTGTTTGGGGATTATTTTTTTAAGTGCCATCCTGTCTGACACTGCAGTGCCACTCCTAGATGGGCCAGGTGTTTGTGATGGCCACTTGGGTCGCTAAGCTAAGCCATCCAGCGACCTTGGTGCACCTCTTTTTTCTTTGCATCATGTGCTGTTTGGGGACTATTTTTTTTAAGTGCCATCCTGTCTGACACTGCAGTGCTACTCCTAGATGGGCCAGGTGTTTGTGCTAGCCACTTGGGTCGTTTAGCTTAGCTATCCAGCGACCTTGGTGCGCCTGTTTTTTTCTTTGTATCATGTGCTGTTTGGGGACTATTTTTTGAAGTGCTATACTGTCTGACACTGCAGTGCCACTCCTAGATGGGCCAGGTGTTTGTGCCGGCCACTTGGGTCGCTTAGCTTAGCCATCCAGCGACCTTGGTGCACCTCTTTTTTTCTTTGCATCATGTACTGTTTGGGGACTATTTTTTGAAGTGCCATACTGTCTGACACTGCAGTGTCACTCCTAGATGGGCCAGGTGTTTGTGCCGGCCACTTGGGTCGCTTAGCTTAGCCATCCAGCGACCTTGGTGCACCTCTTTTTTCTTTGCATCATGTGCTGTTTGGGGACTATTTTTTTAAGTGCCATCCTGTCTGACACTGCAGTGCTACTCCTAGATGGGCCAGGTGTTTGTGCTAGCCACTTGGGTCGTTTAGCTTAGCCATCCAGCGACCTTGTTGCGTCTATTTTTTTCTTTGCATCATGTGCTGTTTGGGGACTATTTTTTATGTGCCATCCTGTCTGACACTGCAGTGCTACTCCTAGATGGGCCAGGTGTTTGTGCTGGCTACTTGGGTCGCTTAGCTTAGCCATCCAGCGACCTTGATGCACCTCTTTTTTTCTTTGCATCATGTGCTGTTTGGGGACTATTTTTTTAAGTGCCATCCTGTCTGACACTGCAGTGCCACTCCTAGATGGGCCAGGTGTTTGTGCCGGCCACATGGGTCGCTTAGCTTAGCCATCCAGCGACCTTGGTGCACCTCTATTTTCTTTGCATCATGTGCTGTTTGGGGACTATTTTTTTAAGTGCCATCCTGTCTGACACTGCAGTGCCACTCCTAGGTGGGCCAGGTGTTTGTGCCGGCCACTTGGGTCGCTTAGCTTAGCCATCCAGCGACCTTGGTGAACCTCTTTTTTTCTTTGCATCATGTGCTGTTTGGGGATTATTTTTTTAAGTGCCATCCTGTCTGACACTGCAGTGCCACTCCTAGATGGGTCAGGTGTTTGTGCCGGCCACTTGGGTCGTTTAGCTTAGCCATCCAGCGACCTTGGTGCGCCTGTTTTTTTCTTTGCATCATGTGCTGTTTGGGGACTATTTTTTAAGTGCCATCCTGTATGACACTGCAGTGCCACTCCTAGATGGGCCAGGTGTTTGTGCCGGCCACTTGGGTCGCTTAGCTTAGCCATCCAGCGACCTTGGTGCACCTCTTTTTTTCTTTGCATCATGTACTGTTTGGGGACTATTTTTTGAAGTGCCATACTGTCTGACACTGCAGTGTCACTCCTAGATGGACCAGGTGTTTGTGCCGGCCACTTGGGTCGCTTAGCTTAGCCATCCAGCGACCTTGGTGCACCTCTTTTTTCTTAGCATCATGTGCTGTTTGGGGACTATTTTTTTAAGTGCCATCCTGTCTGACACTGCAGTGCCACTCCTAGATGGTCCAGGTGTTTGTGTCGACCACTTAAGTCTCTTAGCTTAGTCACACAGCTACCTCATTGCACCTCTTTTTTTCTTTGCCTCATGTGCTGTTTGGGGACTATTTTTTAAATCTGTCATCCTGTCTGACACTGCAGTGCCACTCCTTGATGGGCCAGGTGTTTGTGCTAGCCACTTGGGTCGTTTAGCTTAGCCATCCAGCGACCTTGTTGCGTCTATTTTTTTCTTTGCATCATGTGCTGTTTGGGGACTATTTTCTTAAGTGCCATCCTGTCTGACACTGCAGTGCCACTCCTAGATGGGCCAGGTGTTTGTGCCGGCCACTTGGGTCGCTTAGCTTAGCCATCCAGCGACCTTGGTGCACCTCTTTTTTTCTTTGCACCATGTGCTGTTTGGGGACTATTTTTAAAATCTGCCATCCTGTCTGACACTGCAGTGCCACTCCTAGATAGGCCAGGTGTTTGTGTCGGCCACTTGGGTCGCTTAGCTTAGCCACACAGCTACCTCATTGCACCTCTTTTTTTCTTTGCATCATGTGCTGTTTGGGGACTATTTTTTAAATCTGCCATCCTGTCTGACACTGCAGTGCCACTCCTAGATGGTCCAGGTGTTTGTGTCGGCCACTTAGGTCTCTTAGCTTAGTCACACAGCTACCTCATTGCACCTCTTTTTTCTTTGCATCATGTGCTGTTTGGGGACTATTTTTTTTAAGTGCCATCCTGTCTGACACTGCAGTGCCACTCCTAGGTGGGCCAGGTGTTTGTGCCGGCCACTTGGGTCGCTTAGCTTAGCCATCCAGCGACCTTGGTGCACCTATTTTTTTCTTTGCATCATGTGCTGTTTGGGGACTATTTTTTAAGTGCCATCCTGTCTGACACTGCAGTGCCACTCCTAGAAGTGCCAGGTGTTTGTGCCGGCCACTTTGGTCACTTAGCTTAGCCATCCAGCGACCTTGGTGCACCTCTTTTTTTCTTTGCATCATGTGCTGTTTGGGGACTATTTTTTAAAATCTGCCATCCTGTCTGACACTGCAGTGCCACTCCTAGATAGGCCAGGTGTTTGTGTCGGCCACTTGGGTCGCTTAGCTTAGCCACACAGCTACCTCATTGCACCTCTTTTTTTCTTTGCATCATGTGCTGTTTGGGGACTATTTTTTAAATCTGCCATCCTGTCTGACACTGCAGTGCCACTCCTAGATGGTCCAGGTGTTTGTGTCGGCCACTTAGGTCTCTTAGCTTAGTCACACAGCTACCTCATTGCACCTCTTTTTTCTTTGCATCATGTGCTGTTTGGGGACTATTTTTTTTAAGTGCCATCCTGTCTGACACTGCAGTGCCACTCCTAGGTGGGCCAGGTGTTTGTGCCGGCCACTTGGGTCGCTTAGCTTAGCCATCCAGCGACCTTGGTGCACCTCTTTTTTTCTTTGCATCATGTGCTGTTTGGGGACTATTTTTTAAGTGCCATCCTGTCTGACACTGCAGTGCCACTCCTAGAAGTGCCAGGTGTTTGTGCCGGCCACTTTGGTCACTTAGCTTAGCCATCCAGCGACCTTGGTGCACCTCTTTTTTTCTTTGCATCATGTGCTGTTTGGGGACTATTTTTTAAAATCTGCCATCCTGTCTGACACTGCAGTGCCACTCCTAGATAGGCCAGGTGTTTGTGCTAGCCACTTGGGTCGCTTAGCTTAGCCACACAGCTACCTCATTGCACCTCTTTTATTCTTTGCATCATGTGCTGTTTGGGGACTATTTTTTAAATCTGCCATCCTGTCTGACACTGCAGTGCCACTCCTAGATAGTCCAGGTGTTTGTGTCGGCCACTTAGGTCTCTTAGCTTAGTCACACAGCAACCTCATTGCACCTCTTTTTTCTTTGCATCATGTGCTGTTTGGGGACTATTTTTTTAAGTGCCATCCTGTCTGACACTGCAGTGCCCCTCCTTGGTGGGCCAGGTGTTTGTGCCGGCCACTTGGGTCGCTTAGCTTAACCATCCAGCGACCTTGGTGCACCTCTTTTTTTCTTTGCATCATGTGCTGTTTGGGGATTATTTTTTTAAGTGCCATCCTGTCTGACACTGCAGTGCCACTCCTAAATGGGCCAGGTGTTTGTGCTAGCCACTTGGGTCGTTTAGCTTAGCCATCCAGCGTCCTTGTTGCGCCTGTTTTTTTCTTTGCATCATGTGCTGTTTGGGGACTATTTTTTAAGTGCCATCCTGTCTGACACTGCAGTGCCACTTCTAGATGGGTCAGGTGTTTGTGCCGGCCACTTGGGTCGCTTATCTTAGCCATCCAGCGACCTTGGTGCACCTCTTTTTTCTTTGTATCATGTGCTGTTTGGGGACTATTTTTTTAAGTGCCATCCTGTCTGACACTGCAGTGCCACTCCTAGATAGGCCAGGTGTTTGTGTCTGCCACTTGGGTTGCTTAGCTTAGCCACACAGCTACCTCATTGCACCTCTTTTTTTCTTTGCATCATGTGCTGTTTGGGGACTATTTTTTAAATCTGCCATCCTATCTGACACTGCAGTGCCACTCCTAGATAGTCCAGGTGTTTGTGTCGGCCACTTAGGTCTCTTAGCTTAGTCACACAGCTACCTCATTGCACCTCTTTTTTCTTTGCATCATGTGCTGTTTGGGGACTATTTTTTAAATCTCCCATCCTGTCTGACACTGCAGTGCCACTCCTAGATGGGCCAGGTGTTTGTGTCGGCCACTTGGGTCGCTTAGCTTAGCCACACAGCTACCTCATTGCACCTCTTTTTTTCTTTGCATCATGTGCTGTTTGGGGACTATTTTTTTAACTGCCATCCTTTCTGACATTGCAGTGCCACTCCTAGATGGGCAAAGTGTTTGTGCCGGCCACTTGGGTCGCTTAGCTTAGCCATCCAGCGACCTTGGTGCACCTCTTTTTTTCTTTGCATCATGTGCTGTTTGGGGACTATTTTTTTAAGTGCCATCCTGTCTGACACTGCAGTGCCACTCCTAGATGGGCCAGGTGTTTGTGATGGCCACTTGGGTCGCTAAGCTAAGCCATCCAGCGACCTTGGTGCACCTCTTTTTTCTTTGCATCATGTGCTGTTTGGGGACTATTTTTTTAAGTGCCATCCTGTCTGACACTGCAGTGCCACTCCTAGATGGGCCAGGTGTTTGTGCCGGCCACTCGGGTCGCTTAGCTTAGCCATCCAGCGACCTTGGTGCACCTCTTTTTTTCTTTGCATCATGTGCTGTTTGGGGACTATTTTTTAAATCTGCCATCCTGTCTGACACTGCAGTGCCACTCCTAGATGGTCCAGGTGTTTGTGTCGGCCACTTAGGTCTCTTAGCTTAGTCACACAGCTACCTCATTGCACCTCTTTTTTTCTTTGCATCATGTGCTGTTTGGGGACTATTTTTTAAATCTGCCATCCTGTCTGACACTGCAGTGCCACTCCTTGATGGGCCAGGTGTTTGTGCTAGCCACTTGGGTCGTTTAGCTTAGCTATCCAGCGACCTTGGTGCGCCTGTTTTTTTATTTGCATCATGTGCTGTTTGGGGACTATTTTTTGAAGTGCCATACTGTCTGACACTGCAGTGTCACTCCTAGATGGGCCAGGTGTTTGTGTCGGCCACTTGGGTCGCTTAGCTTAGCCACACAGCTACCTCATTGCACCTCTTTTTTTCTTTGCATCATGTGCTGTTTGGGGACTATTTTTTTAACTGCCATCATTTCTGACATTGCAGTGCCACTCCTAGATGGGCAAAGTGTTTGTGCCGGCCACTTGGGTCGCTTAGCTTAGCCATCCAGCGACCTTGGTGCACCTCTTTTTTTCTTTGCATCATGTACTGTTTGGGGACTATTTTTTGAAGTGCCATACTGTCTGACACTGCAGTGTCACTCCTAGATGGGCCAGGTGTTTGTGCCGGCCACTTGGGTCGCTTAGCTTAGCCATCCAGCGACCTCGGTGCATCTCTTTTTTCTTTGCATCATGTGCTGTTTGGGGACTATTTTTTTAAGTGCCATCCTGTCTGACACTGCAGTGCTACTCCTAGATGGGCCAGGTGTTTGTGCTAGCCACTTGGGTCGTTTAGCTTAGCCATCCAGCGACCTTGTTGCGTCTATTTTTTTCTTTGCATCATGTGCTGTCTGGGGACTATTTTTTATGTGCCATCCTGTCTGACACTGCAGTGCTACTCCTAGATGGGCCAGGTGTTTGTGCTGGCCACTTGGGTCGCTTTGCTTAGCCATCCAGCGACCTTGGTGCACCTCTATTTTCTTTGCATCATGTGCTGTTTGGGGACTATTTTTTTAAGTGCCATCCTGTCTGACACTGCAGTGCCACTCCTAGGTGGGCCAGGTGTTTGTGCCGGCCACTTGGGTCGCTTAGCTTAGCCATCCAGCGACCTTGGTGAACCTCTTTTTTTCTTTGCATCATGTGCTGTTTGGGGATTATTTTTTTAAGTGCCATCCTGTCTGACACTGCAGTGCCACTCCTAGATGGGTCAGGTGTTTGTGCCGGCCACTTGGGTCGCTTAGCTTAGCCATCCAGCGACCTTGGTGCACCTCTTTTTTCTTAGCATCATGTGCTGTTTGGGGACTATTTTTTTAAGTGCCATCCTGTCTGACACTGCAGTGCCACTCCTAGATGGTCCAGGTGTTTGTGTCGACCACTTAAGTCTCTTAGCTTAGTCACACAGCTACCTCATTGCACCTCTTTTTTTCTTTGCCTCATGTGCTGTTTGGGGACTATTTTTTAAATCTGTCATCCTGTCTGACACTGCAGTGCCACTCCTTGATGGGCCAGGTGTTTGTGCTAGCCACTTGGGTCGTTTAGCTTAGCCATCCAGCGACCTTGGTGCGCCTGTTTTTTTCTTTGCATCATGTGCTGTTTGGGGACTATTTTTTAAGTGCCATCCTGTATGACACTGCAGTGCCACTCCTAGATGGGCCAGGTGTTTGTGCCGGCCACTTGGGTCGCTTAGCTTAGCCATACAGCGACCTTGGTGCACCTCTTTTTTTCTTTGCATCATGTACTGTTTGGGGACTATTTTTTAAAGTGCCATACTGTCTGACACTGCAGTGTCACTCCTAGATGGACCAGGTGTTTGTGCCGGCCACTTGGGTCGCTTAGCTTAGCCATCCAGCGACCTTGGTGCACCTCTTTTTTCTTAGCATCATGTGCTGTTTGGGGACTATTTTTTTAAGTGCCATCCTGTCTGACACTGCAGTGCCACTCCTAGATGGTCCAGGTGTTTGTGTCGACCACTTAAGTCTCTTAGCTTAGTCACACAGCTACCTCATTGCACCTCTTTTTTTCTTTGCCTCATGTGCTGTTTGGGGACTATTTTTTAAATCTGTCATCCTGTCTGACACTGCAGTGCCACTCCTTGATGGGCCAGGTGTTTGTGCTAGCCACTTGGGTCGTTTAGCTTAGCCATCCAGCGACCTTGTTGCGTCTATTTTTTTCTTTGCATCATGTGCTGTTTGGGGACTATTTTTTTAAGTGCCATCCTGTCTGACACTGCAGTGCCACTCCTAGATGGGCCAGGTGTTTGTGCCGGCCACTTGGGTCGCTTAGCTTAGCCACACAGCTACCTCATTGCACCTCTTTTATTCTTTGCATCATGTGCTGTTTGGGGACTATTTTTTAAATCTGCCATCCTGTCTGACACTGCAGTGCCACTCCTAGATAGTCCAGGTGTTTGTGTCGGCCACTTAGGTCTCTTAGCTTAGTCACACAGCTACCTCATTGCACCTCTTTTTTCTTTGCATCATGTGCTGTTTGGGGACTATTTTTTTAAGTGCCATCCTGTCTGACACTGCAGTGCCACTCCTAGGTGGGCCAGGTGTTTGTGCCGGCCACTTGGGTCGCTTAGCTTAACCATCCAGCGACCTTGGTGCACCTCTTTTTTTCTTTGCATCATGTGCTGTTTGGGGATTATTTTTTTAAGTGCCATCCTGTCTGACACTGCAGTGCCACTCCTAGATGGGCCAGGTGTTTGTGCCGGCCACTTGGGTCGCTTAGCTTAACCATCCAGCGACCTTGGTGCACCTCTTTTTTTCTTTGCATCATGTGCTGTTTGGGGACTATTTTTTTAAGAGTCATCCTGTCTGGCACTGCAGTGCCAGCTACACCAAATCCTCCCATCTGGGAGTCAAAGCAGAGGTTGATACTGCTAACTGGGAGCACAGTGCCGATAATAAAGTCTATCTTTAAACCACAAAGCTGCTGTAGTGATACTCTGTGAGAGTTGGAGATTGTCCAGGCTCTTAGGGGCTAATTCAGACCTGATCACTGCTTTGCATTTCGCACAGTGGGCGATCAGGTCTGAAATGCGCATGCGCGATGGGATGGTGCGAAAAATCCGATCGCGCCGGCGATTGCCAAAAGATTGACAGGAAGAGGGCGTTTGTGGGTGGCAACTGACCATTTTCAGGGAGTGTCTGGAAAAACGCAAGAGGGACCCGGCGTTTTGTGGGAGGATTTGTGACGTCAGCTCCGGCCCCGATCATTGCAACAGCTGAGTACGTCCTGGGCTGTGCAGAGACTGCACAAACTTCTGTTTGTGCAGCTCTCCTGCACAAGCGATCGCACCCCTGCACAGCGCTTTCCCCCTCCCCCTGTAGGCGGCAACTACCTGATCGCAGGGATAAAAAAAACGCACCCTAACTATCAGGTCTGAATTACCCCAAAAGTTTCCACTGTCATGTGGATTGCTAGCAAAGTGAGCCTTTGATTTCTGTAATATTAGTGACTGCACCTGTTAACAAGTAAATGCCTGGGGCAGCGTATCCTCTCAATGTAGTGTAGCCGGCGGTTTGTTATCGGTTGGTGCTGGGCAGGCAGCTGGAATCATAGCCTGCTGAAAAATACAGCACCAACAGCTCACTCCTATAGCTTGAACGGTGCACCACACGCTAGTCGCAGCACTGCATGGCAAAGAAGAGAGTTTAAGACAGTGGGCGGGATGTACTAATGTACATCGCCGCCCATCGCCTCGCTGCGCCACGATGCTGATCGCATATGTACCCCGCCGCGGCGCTGCGGGGTACCCCACCGCGGCGCTGTCCTGCCGGCCGGGGGTTAGCACATCAGTAAAATGCGGTAAACAGGGAGTTTACCGCATTTTCCGCTTAGTACATCCCGCCCAGTAGCCGGAATAGGAGAGATCCCAGGTACTGGAGCTCACCCGCACAACGTCGGAGCCAGCTGCAGGCAGACGGTGGGTCAGAGAAACTGCCCCGGGAGCCATCTGCTGCCTCACTAGAGGAGTACAGCATTGCCGGTTAAAAAAAAAATCCCAGCTCTTCTGTATCTCCTCGGTGCCCCCTCAAATCCTGCACCTGGGGCACATGACCCCTTAGGCCCCCCTAGTTACTGCCCTGCTCTCTTCAATGACTCCATACTGCATTCACAGCTCCCCCACCCCATCCCAAAGCCCTGTATCCCCTCACCAATCCAACTTACCTGCCCTGACTTCCCAGTTTCCAAACCTGAACACCGTACAGCAGGTACCATGTGGCCCTCACACCCCATCAGAAAAGGCCAATGCAGGGCACAGAAATCCTGGCCAGTGGAGCTGCTGACATGTACAGTAACTGCCTGCAACAGAGCTGGACCCAGAAGAGCGGGGGCACACTCGCACCGCACAGTCACTGTGTGTGAGAGGCTCCTGTCACTCTGAGGCGGCCCCCACACACCGCCTACAGCTCCCTGCCCTATTTGGACCAGATGGATCACATCCCTTCTGGGCACTAAGTGCGTATCCTTGGGGCCCCTAATGTCTATCAAGTGCCATTTTGAAAGAACGATACAAAAACGCCTCCTCCGGAAAAAAAATATGTCCAAAAACCAGGTCACCTCTGGCAAGAAAAACATTTTTCTAAAGGGGAGCACTGTTCCTTGTTTACTCACACAAAAGGTAAAATAAAATAATATTGTCTGGGGTTACCCCAAAATGGTGACCAGCGCTAGTGCTTGCAGCCTTAACTGGCAGTAGCAAAATCAGGGGCATAATAGCATGTGGGGGAAATGTCTCTCTTGAGGCATTGGGATAAGGGCCCTTTCAGAATGTTGCTATGGGGCCAACAAAGTACTGGCTATGCCCCTGTCATGATCTACTCACAGGGGGTCATTTTGACCTGATCGCACGCTACCTTTCATTTCAGCGCAGTGATCAGGTCAGAAATGCGCATGTGCCGGCGCCGCAGTGCGCCGGTGCATGGCTGACAGCCGATGGCTGTCATTGCCTAGTGATCGCCTCTGCCTGATTGACAGGCAGAGGTGGTCGCTGGGCGGGAGGTGGCGGCACAGCGGCGTTTGGCCGCCGTTTTGTGGGCATGGTCCGTCCAACGAAGGCGGGCCGGACCGTGCAAGGGGCAGACCGCAGCGGCTGCATGGCGTTGCACACAGCCGCTGAGACCCGGGCAGCGACAAGTAGCTCCCGGCCAGCACGCAAAAGCTGCGTTGCCCGGGAGCTACTCCTGAAGTGCAAAACCCAGTGGGCTGTCACAGTCATATAGTCCTTAGTCTGCCCTGTTCCACTTGTCCACATGTCCGTGGTTAAGTGGACACGGGATACAACCGCATTTTTTAGTACCATGGTGACTCTTTTTCTGACATCTGTGTACATTCTCGGTTTCGCCTGCCTAGAGAAGTGGAACATAGATCGGAATTGATACCGGGGATACAGTAACTGTAACAAATCTTTTAGTGACTCTGAACCGGATACCGGACGCACCTCTAACACCAACATAGCTGTCAAGGCCTGAGTTATCTGCTTTGCAACAGGATGACTGCTGTGATATTTCATCTTCCTCACAAAGGACTGTTGGACAGTCAGTTGCTTACTGGAAGTAGTACAAGTGGTCTTCCGACTTCCCCTCTGGGATGACGATTGACTCCCAGCAGCAACAACAGCAGCGGCAGCAACAGCAGGCATACCACTCAAGGATCCTACAGAGGAATCCCGGTTAGGAGAGGACTCCTCAGTCTTGACAGTGACATAGCCTGCAGGACTACGGAAGTTGACGTTGAGGGAGTTGGTGGTGTGTCTTGCTGGAGCTTGGGTATAGGAGGAAGAAGGGATTTAGGTGTCAGTGAACTGCTTACTCTTACCCAAAGTTTCTGAACTTGACACTGACTTCTGATGAGTGCGCAGCAGGTGACGTATAAGGGAGGATGTTCCTAGGTGGTTAACATCCTTACCCCTACTTATTACAGATTGACAGAGGCAACAGATGGCTTGACACCTGTTGTCCGGATTTGTGGAGAAATAATTCCAGACCGAAGAGGTGGCTTTTTTGGTACTTTGCCCAGGCATCACAATGGGCTTCTTCATCCCAAGGACTACAGGTGTCTCCCCCAGTGCCTGACTTAAACAAACCACATCACCATCAGAATCCTCATCGTCAACTTCCTCCTCAGTGCCAGCAACACCCATATCCTCATCCTGATGTACTTCAACAGTGACATCTTCAATTTGAATATCAGGAACTGGACTGTGGGTGCTCCTTCCAGCACTTGCAGGGGGCGTGCAAATGGTGGAAGGAGCCGCCTCTATCCGTCCAGTGTTGGAAAGGTCAGGCATCGCAACCGCCGACACAATTGGACTCTCCTTGGGGATTTATGATACCATCTCAGAGCACACAGTTCTTTTCTGTGGTCTTTCCAGCTTAACTCTTTTAATTTTTCTAGCGGGAGGATGAGGGCTTCCATCGTCATGTGAAGCTGAACCACTAGCCATGAACATAGGCCAGGGCCTCAGCCGTTCCTTGCCACTCTGTGTCGTAAATGGAATATTAGCAAGTTTACGTTTCTCCTCAGACAATTTAAATTTCTTTTTTTGGTTCTTTTTACTGAAGTTTGGCTTTTTGGATTTTACATGCCCTCTAATATCACATTGGGCATCGGCCTTGGCAGACTACGTTGATGGTATTTCATCATCAATGTCATGGCTAGTGGCAGCAGCTTCAGCACTAGGAGGAAGTGGTTCTTCTTGATCTTTCCCTATTTTCTCCTCAAAATTTTTGTTCTCCATTATTTTTGGGGAGTTATAAGAGACAATATGCGTCACAGGAATGACTGGAATTACTGATGACACAGGACACTACCAATGGTCTGATGCAGCCTAACAGGTTGTTATAATTCTTATACTGCAGCAGTGGATATATATAGCAGCAGCGTACATCGCCACTGGAATTACTGATGACACAGGACACACACTACCACTGGTCTGATGCAGCCCAACAGATTTTTAATAATAATATAATTGTAATTTGTTATACTGCAGCAGTGGATATATATAGCAGCAGCGTATATCGCCACTGGAATTACTGATGACACAGGACACACACTACCACTGGTCTGATGCAGCCCAACAGCTTTTTAATAATAATATAATTGTAATTTGTTATACTGCAGCAGTGGATATATATAGCAGCAGCGTATATCGTCACTGGAATTACTGATGACACAGGACACTGGATATATGGCAGCAGAGAACACCAACACTGTGACTGCCTGGACTGATGCAGCACAATACACTGAGTGACTATACTGGACTGATCTGCACAACACAGCACCTCTTTTCAGCTACACTGGATATATGGCAGCAAGCTACACTGGATATATGGCAGCAAAGAACACCAACATTGTGACTGCCTGGACTGATGCAGCACAATACACTGAGTGACTACACTGGACTGGTCAGCACCACTTTACAGCTACACTGGCTATATGGACTGGACTGAGCAGCACAACACTTGTCACCCCACTTTCCCGCCTGAATAAACAGACACTGAACACTGAGGACACCTCTCTATACACTCTCCGAGACTGGAGTGAAAAAGGCCGTGGCGCGCGGCTCCTTATATGGATTCCAAATCCCGCGAGAATCCGACAGCGGGATGATGATGTTTTGCCGAGTTCGGGTTTCTGAGTCAAGAGGGAAGATCCGAGCCTTGCTCGGACCCGGACTCGGCAGCCACAGTTTGGGGGGGGGGGGGTTCGGTTCTCTGAGAACCGAACCCGCTCATCTCTAGTTTATGTTAATAATTCATGTTGTGCCTAGGCACAGAAAACTAGTCAAGATAGTCGTGGACCCATCTGTATGAGATGGTGAGGACTGTGACGAGATTCAGGACCATATTTCATCAGCTTCTATATTAAAATGAAAGAAAATACATACTTTATAAATTGTTGAACTACTGTATTACGCGCCTGTCAGATTGCATAGCAATTTCCATGACGCATCTGAGAGGTGCTAGAGGGTTATGCAATATTAAGTTCATTCATCCATATCTGCTGGTCTTAGTTAAAGCTTCAGGAGTCATGGGGAGCTATAAGAATGTATTACAGACCATTCAAAAAGTTATGCTTCTGCTCATTCCTAAATGTTATCTCTTCCCTCTGGCTCCCCCCAGAATTACCAAACATCAAATTAAGCATAGCGTCTGCTGTCGCCAGTTAGCTAGCAGCAAACTGGGAATCACCATTAGCTCTGTTCATGTCAGCAGTCATTAATAGAATTTGGAATGTTCATGACATTTATTATAAATCAGGCTTTTGCTTGGCTTTCCAAGTCCTGTACCTCTCTCTTTGAAGTTTGCCTTCCTCTTGCCTTTTAATATTCTTCCTTTTTCTGTAGTATTAGAGTACACACAGTAACAGCCAATGCTTATTCTTCCAGGTGCTTGATCTACACTCCCCTTCTCCCTCCTTTTCAACCTTTTTCCATCCTTCCTACTTTGCTCCTACCTATAGATGACAGTGCCGACAGCGTTGATTACCATATTGTCTGTTCTGTCTCTAAACTCTTTACTATAGGCTTCTTTTATTGATAGGTTTAACTGCTATCCTGGTCAGCATTATAATAAAAAAATAAAGTATAAAATAAAAACCTGGCCTACAGCTTTAAATATGTCTATTAATCCATTGCACGTTTAGAACAAGTATTTACAGGACTGGAATTTAGGGTAAATCCATGTTATAGTGAAAGCAAGAAAAAGTGGCAAAGCGTAACTCAGGAGCCAATAGCTTGAGAGAAAAAAAGTACAAAAGGAAAATCAGAGAAGGAATAGAAGCCCAAGGTACAGTAAGCTGGATTTTCACTTTTGCCAACTATTTATAACTTACTAGTTTTCATAATGGTAATGAACTAGAGATGAGCGGGTTCGGTTCTCAGAGAACAGAACCATACCGAACCTCACGCTCTGAGCTCTGTTCCGAGCCCGGCTCGAGTTTTCCCGCCTTGACACGGAAACATAAACGAGGCAAAACATCATCATCCCGCTGTCGGATTCTCGCGGGATTTGGATTCCATATAAGGAGCCTCGCGTCGCGCCCATTTTCACTCCAGTCTTGGAGAGTGTAGTGAGAGGACGTGTCTCCATCCTCGGTGTCTGTGTGGGGGCAGGAAAGTGGGGTGGGGAGTCTTGTGCTATGTTGTGGTGCTAAGTCCAGTCCAGTGTAGTCAGTGTATTGTGCTGCATCAGTCCAGCCAGTCACAGTGTTGGTGTCCTCTGCTGCTATATGTCCCCAGTGCTGCTGGCTGCTGTATAAGTCCCTTGCAGTTTTGATGTGTTGTCTTGCATCAGACCAGGGGTAGTATCTCTCTTGTGCAGCATCAGTCCAGTGACCAGTCAGAGTTGAAGTGCCCTCTGCTGCCATATATCCGCTGTAGTTGTATAAGTCCCTTTCAGTGGTGCTGTGTTGTCCTGCATTAGACCAGGGGAAGTCTCTTGTGCATCAGTCCAGTGACCAGTCACAGTGGTGGTGTCCTCTGCTGCCATATATCCAGTGTTACTGCCGTATAATTCCCGTGATGCTGACGTATAATTCCTGTGATATTGCCATATAAATCCTGTGATACTGGCGTATAATTCCTGTGACATTGCCGTATAATTCTCGGAATACTGGTGTATAATTCCTATGATATTGCCGTATAATTCTCGGAATACTGGCGTATAATTCCTGTGACACTGCCGTATAATTCTCGGAATACTGGACTATAATTCCTATTATATTGCCGTAAAACTTCTGTGACATTGCCGTATAATTCTCGGAATACTGGCGTATAATTCCTATGATATTGCCGTATAATTCCTGTGACATTGCCGTATAATTCTCGGAATACTGGTGTATAATTCCTGTGACATAGCCGTATAATTCTCTGAATACTGGCATATAATTCCTGTGATACTGCCATATAATTCCTGTGATACTGGCGTATAATTCCAGTTATCCTGTTGTATAATTCCATATAAATCCATATAATTCCGTATAAATCCAGTCCAGTGGTGCTGCCATATAAATTCTGCCAGTATTCAAGGGTGGTCAATCTGTTGAAATCAGAGCACTACATTTTGGCCACCGTGCTCGATCCTAGGTTTAAAGCCTATGTTGTATATTTCTTTCTGGTAGACACAAGTGTGCAAGTGTGATGAGTAAATTGTCAACTCAAGTGGAACGTAACCCGTCAACAGCTCATCCTTCAATTTCTCCCGCCACTGGGGCTGCAAGGAAAAGGATAAGATTTCCTAGACCACCCGCTGGCGGTGATGCAGGGCAGTCAGGAGTGAGTGCTGACATCTGGTCCGGACTGAAGGACCTGCCAACGATTACTGACATGTCTACTGTCACCGCATATGATTCTGTCACCATTGAAAGAATGATGGAGGATTATATGAGTGACAGCATCCAAGTAGGCAAGTCAGACAGTCCGTATGTATACTGGCAGGAAAAAGAGGAAATTTGGATGCCCTTGCACAAACTGGCTTTATTTACCTAAGTTGCCCCCCCTCCAGTGTGTACTCCTAAAGAGTGTTTAGTGCCGCCGGTAACCTTGTCAGCGATCGGCGTAGGAGGTTACATCCACTAAATGTGGAGAAGATGATGTTCATCAAAATGAATTATAAATTCCTCCGGGAAGACCTTTACTAGCAATTGCCTCCAGAAAGTACACAGGGACCTGTGATGATGGATTCCAGTGGGGACGAATTAATACTCTGTGAGGAGGAGGATGTACACAGAGAAAATTGAGAGGAATCGGAGGATGAGGATGAGGTCGACATCTTGCCTCTGTAGATCCAGTTTGTGCAAGAGAGATTGATTGCTTCTTTTTTGGTGGGGGCCCAAATGAACCACTCATTTCAGCCACAGTCGTGTGGCAGACCCTGTCACTGAAATGATTGGGTTGCTAAATTGTACATGTCCTGTTTATACAACATAAGGGTGGGTGGGAGGGCCCAAGGACAATTCCGTCTTGCACCTCTTTTTCTTCTTTGCATCATGTGCTGTTTGGGGACTAGAGATGTGCACCGGACATTTTTCAGGTTTTGTGTTTTGGTTTTGGATTCGGTTCCGCAGCCATGTTTTGGATTCGGACACGTTTTGGCAAAACCTCCCTTAAGAATTTTTGTCGGATTCGGGTGTGTTTTGGATTCGGGTGTTTTTTTTCAAAAACCCCTCAAAAACAGCTTAAATCATAGAATTTGTGGGTAATTTTATTCCTGTAGTATTATTATAACCATAATTTCCACTCATTTCCAGTCTATTCTGAACACCTCACACCTCACAATATTATTTTTAGTCCTAAAATTTGCACCGAGGTCGCTGGATGACTAAGCTAAGCGACCCAAGTGGCCGGCACAAACACCTGGCCCATCTAGGAGTGGCACTGCAGTGTCAGACAGGATGGCACTTAAAAAAATTGGCCCCAAACAGCACATGATGCAAAGATAAATAAAATAAAAAAAGAGGTGCAAGATGGAATTGTCCTTGGGCTCTTACACCCACCCTTATGTTGCATAAACAGGACATGCACTCTTTAACAAACCCATCATTTCAGCGACAGGGTCTGCCACACGACTGTGGCTGAAATGACTGGTTGGTTTGGGCCCCCACCAAAAAAGAAGCAATCAATCTCTCCTTGCATAAACTGGCTCTACAGAGGCAAGATGTCCACCTCCTCCTCATCGTCCGATTCCTCACCCCTTTCACTGTGTACATCCCCCTCCTCACAGAGTATTAAGTCGTCCCCATTGGAATCCACCATCACAGGTACCTGTGTACTTTCTGGAGGCAATTGCTGGTAAATGTCTCCACGGAGGAATTGATTATAATTCATTTTGATGAACATCATCTTCTCCACATTTTCTGGAAGTAACCTCCTACGCCGATCGCTGACAAGGTTACCGGCTACACTAAACACTCTTTCGGAGTACACACTGGAGGGGGGGGGCAACTTAGGTAAAATAAAGCCAGTTTGTGCAAGGGCCTCCAAATTGCCTCTTTTTCCTGCCAGTATACGTACGGACTGTCTGACATGCCTACTTGGATGCTGTCACTCATATAATCCTCCACCATTCTTTCAATGGTGACAGAATCATATGCAATGACAGTAGACGATATGTCAGTAATCGTTGGCAGGTCCTTCAGTCCGGACCAGATGTCAGCTATCGCTCCTGACTGCCCTGTATCACCGCCAGTGGGTGGTTTTGGAAATTTTATCTATGACATTGGGCATCGGCCTTGGCAGACGACGTTGATGGCATTTCATCATCTCTGCCATGACTAGTGGCAGCAGCTTCAGCACTAGGTGGAAGTGGATCTTGATCTTTCCCTATTTTACCCTCCACATTTTTGTTCTCCATTTTTTAATGTGTGGAATTATATGCCAGTAATATATCTGGAATTAGACGGCAGTAATTTCTGGAAATAGATACCACTAGATAGATGCCAGATACCACTGTGACTCGAATGATGATGACCTATGCACAGTGACAGGACACTACCACAGCACCCTACAGCAGCAAGAAGCAGCACAAGACACTGGACTTTTAGTCACCACAATGCAGCACTGATACTGAGCACAGATATTGAGCACTGTTCAGGATAATAGAACTGACACTTGGCAGCAAAATACAGCAATGGACTACTGTACTGTAATACCATATACTGGTCACCACAATGCAGCAATGATAATAATGAGCACAGATACTGAGTACTCTTCAGGATAATAGAACTGACACTGGGCAGCAAAATACAGCAATGGACTACTGTACTGTACTACTATATACTGGTCAGTGGTCACCACAATGCAGCAATGATAATAATGAGCACAAATACTGAGCACTATTCAGGATAATAGAACTGACACTGGGCATCAAAATACAGCAATGGACTACTGTACTGTACAACTATATACTGGTCAGTGGTCACCACAATGCAGCAATGATAATAATGAGCACAGATACTGAGTATTATTCAGGATAATAGAACTGACACTGGGCAGCAAAATACAGCAATGGACTACTGTACTGTACTACTATATACTGGTAAGTGGTCACCACAATGCAGCAATGATAATAATGAGCACAGATACTGAGCACTGTTCAGGATAATAGAACTGACACTGGGCAGCAAAATACAGCAATGGACTTCTGTATTGTACTACTATATACTTGTCAGTGGTCACCACAATGCAGCAATGATAATAATGAGCACAGATACTGAGCACTATTCAGGATAATAGAACTGACACTGGGCAGCAAAATACAGCAATGGACTACTGTACTGTAAATACCATATACTGGTCACCACAATGCAGCAATGATAATAATGAGCACAGATACTGAGCACTGTTCAGGATAATAGAACTGACACTGGGCAGCAAAATACAGCAATGGACTACTGTACTGTACTACTATATACTGGTCAGTGGTCACCACAATGCAGCAATGATAATAATGAGCACAGATACTGAGCACTGTTCTAGATAATAGAACTGACACTGGGCAGCAAAATACAGCAATGGACTACTGTACTGTACTACTATATACTGGTCAGTGGTCACCACAATGCAGCAATCATAATAATGAGCACAGATACTGAGCATTATTCAGGATAATAGAACTGACACTGGGCAGCAAAATACAGCAATGGACTACTGTACTGTACTACTATATACTGGTAAGTGGTCACCACAATGCAGCAATGATAATAATGAGCACAGATACTGAGCACTGTTCAGGATAATAGAACTGACACTGGGCAGCAAAATACAGCAATGGACTTCTGTATTGTACTACTATATACTTGTCAGTGGTCACCACAATGCAGCAATGATAATAATGAGCACAGATACTGAGTACTCTTCAGGATAATAGAACTGACACTGGGCAGCAAAATACAGCAATGGACTACTGTACTGTAATACCATATACTGGTCACCACAATGCAGCAATGATAATAATGAGCACAGATACTGAGCACTGTTCAGGATAATAGAACTGACACTGGGCAGCAAAATACAGCAATGGACTACTGTACTGTACTACTATATACTGGTCAGTGGTCACCACAATGCAGCAATGATAATAATGAGCACAGATACTGAGCACTATTCAGGATAATAGAACTGACACTGGGCAGCAAAATACAGCAATGGACTACTGTACTGTACTGCTATATACTGGTCAGTGGTCACCACAATGCAGCAATGATAATAATGAACACAGATACTAAGCATTATTCAGGATAATAGAACTGACACTGGGCAGCAAAATACAGCAATGGACTACTGTACTATAATACCATATACTAGTCACCACAATGCAGCAATGATAATAATGAGCACAGATACTGAGCACTATTCAGGATAATAGATCTGACACTGGGCAGCAAAATACAGCAATGGACTACTGTATTGTATCACTATATACTGGTAAGTGGTCACCACAATGCAGCAATGATAATAATAATGAGCACAGATACTGAGCACTATTCAGAATAATAGAACTGACACTGGGCAGCAAAATACAGCAATGGACTACTGTACTGTACTACTATATATATACTGGTCACCACAATGCAGCACTGATACTGAGCACAGATATTGAGCTGAGATTTAGCTGATATTGGGCTATTTAGGCAGAGAACGTAGCCACATCCTCTCGCTATCTCGACAATGCACGAGTGAAAATGGTGGCGACGTGCGGCTCTTTATATGGAATCCGAATCTCGTGAGAATCCGACAGAGGGATGATGACATTTTCCCACGTTCGGGTTTTGCGTGTAAGGCAGGAAGAACTGAGGCTGCCTCGGGCCCATGTAAACCACGTGAAGTTCGGGGGGGTTCGGATCTCGATGAACCGAACCCGCTCATCTCTATTGGGGACTAGTTTTTTTAAGTGCCATCCTGTCTGTAACTGCAGTGCCACTCCTAGATGGGCCAGGTGTTTGTGCTGCACACTTGTGTTGCTTAGCTTAGTCATCCAGCTACCTCATTGCACCTCTTTTACTTCATTGCATGATTTGCTGTTTGGGGCCTATGTTTTAAAATCTGCCATCCTGCTGCCACTGCAGTGCCACTCCTAGATGGGCCAGGTGTTTGTGCCGCACACTTATGTCGCTTAGCTTAGTCATCCAGTTACCTCATTGCACCTCTTTTTCTTCTTTGCATCATGTGCTGTTTGGGGCCTATTTTTTAAATCTGCCCTCCTGTCTGACACTGCAGTGCCACTCCTAGATGGGCCAGGTGTTTGTGTAGTCCACTTATGTCGCTTAGCTTAGTCATCCAGCAACCTCGGTGCAACCTTTTGGCCTAAAAACAATATTGTGAGGTGTTCAGAATAGACTGGAAATGAGTGGAAATTATTGTTATTGAGGTTAATAATACCGTAGAAGAAAAATTACCCCCAAATTCTGTGATTTTAGCTGTTTTTATGTTTTTTTTTAAAATCATCCAGATCCAAAACCAAAACCTGAAAGGGTGGTTTTGGCAAAACCAAGCCAAAACCAAAACACGAAAGTGGAATTATAACCAAAACTAAAAACAAAACACGAAAAGTGCCAGCCGCACATCTCTATAATGAACTGACTTCTGAAGAGCTTGTAAAGTACACGGTGGCCAAAATGTGAAAGATTTGCTCTATAGATGCATGGACTCTCAGGGAGGGGTGTAGTAGGTAATGCCGGCTGCCAGGCTCCCGGTGGCCAGCATACCGGCGGCCGGGATCTGGACCGCCGGCATACCGACAGCTACGCAAGCGCAAATGAGCCCCTAGCGGGCACGCTTTCTATTCTCCCTCCTGGGGGGTCGTGGACCCCCAAGACAGAGAAAAAGTGTCGGTATGCCAGCTGTCGGGATTCCGGCGCCGGTATACTGTGCGCCGGGATCCCGACAGTCGGCAAACTGAAGACCACCCCTCAGGTAGAACTTGGTGATGTGCAGACACAATGGGATTTTGCCACCACCTTCTTGTTTTTTGGAGGTGAAAATTTAAAGTGGCACTCACAGTCAGTGTAAAGCAGTTGAAAGTGAAAATTTAAAATGGTACGCACAGTTAGTGTAAAGCATACCGCTTTACACTGACTGTGCGTACCATTTAAAATTTTCACTTTCAGTTGCTTCATAAATAAAGTGCAATGTTCAACTGTACACATCCAATTATGGTGGCCCAACAAGAAGGGTCGCGGTTCCAACCATCCCCATGACTTTCTGATGGCACTTTACGTCACTACCGCAAATCGAATTTCCTTTTATTGATTGGACACTTTAGATGAGCAGAACTGGAATATGCTGTTATGATGAGTGGAATTGGAATATTACCAACTGTATCTTTCTCTGCACAAAAGTCATTCTGAAACAAACACTTGTCTGTTTTCTAGTGCAGGTTTGTTCATATCCCGTGTGGCAGACATATGGGGACAATCAATTCATGCAGAGAGCATGTGATCTATTGACAACAAGCTTTTGTCAGGAGTGAGGATGGCTGCAGAAAATATTTGCGGAGAAGTTTTGCACAAAGCCCGCTTGTACCTCTGCATTTTTTTAATGACTCGTCATAAAAAGAAAAGGATGAAAGTTATTTTTTTCAGAAAATCTCTGCAGTACAATCCTTCTGTACAAGACTAGTAGTTCACGCAGTATGCTGCAAGGTATTGGGTAACATACAATAGCAAACATAAAATCTTTTCAAAGACAACGTTAAAATGAATTTGCAGTTGTCACCTCTAACCACATACTGATCAATATGTTGAAAAAAATAATAGTTTCTGTGACGCAATCATTCTAGCATTCATAGAATTATCTCCTTACCGATGCCACATGTCATAAGGCTGTTAGGGTTTCTGGACAATGAGATGAAAAAAACGTTTCTGAGCAGGTGCCTTTTTAGTTTCCATTTGAAAACAAGGATATTTCCTTGGAGCCTTCTGTCTGCTCTATTATATATCCTTTATAGTGTAGCCTAAGGCTGGAAAATGGTATAAAGACACGGAAGTTGTTTTAAAGTTGCAGAATGTCATTGGAAGAGGACTACTGAACATACAGTATATAAAAAGAAAACATTTCACATATTCGGAAGATGAGAATCTTCATTCTAAGGAATGGCGATCATGGAATTTGTTTATTTCAGAAGATTAGACAATAGGTTTGCAAAAGCAATATGCACTTTTTTTAGAGATGTGCGGCGGGCACTTTTTGTGTTTTGGTTCTGGTTCCACCCTCGTATTTTGGATCTGGATTGATTTTACCAAAACCACCCTTTCGTGTATTGGTTTTGGTTTTGGATCTGGATGATTTTTGAAAAATATCACAGAATTGGGGGGTAATTTTTATCCTATGGTATTTTAATCTCAATAATATTCATTTCCACTCATTTCCAGTCTATTCTGAACACCTCACAATATTGTTTTTAGGCCAAAAGTTTGCACCAGGGTGGCTGTATGACTAAGCTAAGTGACACAAGTGTGCGGCACAAACACCTGGCCCATCTAGGAGTGGCACTGCAGTGGCAGACAGGATGGCAGATTTAAAAAATAGGCCCCAAACAGCACATCATGCAAAGAAGAAAAAGAGGTGCAATGAGTTAGCTATATGACTTAGCTAAGCAACACAAGTGTGCGGCACAAACAACATGGGACGTGCTAGAATTTGCCCAGATGTAATACACGCACAATATTGGTGGCACAGGAGAGCGTACCCCTAAACACACACACACACACACACACACACACACACACACACACGAACGACAAAGCCTGTAAAATGTATTTGGATAATAATAACCCTTTTATTTGGAACTATTATATTAATATGCAGCACAGGCGAGCATACCCCTACACCACACAGGGCAAACCCTGTAAAAATTATTTGGATAATAATATAAGTAATGTACATAAGCCTTTTATTTGGAGTAGATAATATACAGCACAGGACACCACCACTGGACTTATGGCAGCACAAGACACCACCACTAGACTGATGCAGCACAAGACAGCACCACTGGACTGGACTTATATGGCAGTACCCCTGGACTTATACGGCAGTACCCCTGGAGTTGAACGGCAGTGTCAAAATGGAATTGTCCTTGGACCCTCCCACCCACCCTAATGTTGTATAAACAGGACATGCACACTTTAACAAACCAATTATTTCAGTGACATGGTCTACCACACGACTGTGGCTGAAATGACTGGTTTGTTTGGGCCCCCACCAAAAAAGAAGCAATCAATCTCTCCTTACACAAACTGGCTCTACAGAGGCAAGATGTCAACCTCATCATCATCCTCCGATTCCTCACCCTTTCAGTGTGTACATCCTCCTTCTCACAGAGTATTAATTCATCCCCACTGGAATCCACCATCACAGGTCCCTGTGTACTTTCTGGAGGCAATTGCTAGTAAAGGTCATCCCGGTGGGATTTATAATTCATTTTGATGAACATCATCTTCTCCACATTTTGGGGAAATAACCTCCTACACCGATCACTGACAAGGTTACAAGCTGCACTAAACACTCTTTTGGAGTACACACTGGAGGGGGGGCAACTTAGGTAAAATAAAGCCAGTTTGTTCAAGGGCATCCAAATTGCCTCTTTTTCCTGCCAGTATACATACGGACTGTCTGACATGCCTACTTGGATGCTGTCGCTCATATAATCCTCCACCATAACTTTCAATGGTGTCAGAATCATATGCAGTGACAGTAGACATGTCAGTAATCGGTGACAGGTCCTTCAGTCTGGACCAGATGGCAGCTATCGCTCCTGACTGCCCTGCATCACCGCCAGCGGGTGGGCTAGGAAATCTTATCCTTTTCCTCGCAGCCCCAGTTGCGGGAGAAAATGAAGAAGGAGCTGTTTATAGGTTATGTTCCGCTTGAGTTGACAATTTTCTCACCAGCAGGTCTTTGAACCTCTGCAGACTTGTGTCTGCCAGAAAGAGATACAATGTAGGCTTTAAACCTAGGATCGAGCACAGTGGCCAAAATGTAGTGCTCTGATTTCAACAGATTGACCACCCTTGAATCCTGGCAAAGTGAATGAAGGACTCCATCCACAAGTCCCACATACTTTGCGGAATCGCTCTGTCTTAGCTACTCCTTCAATTTCTCCAACTGCTTCTGCAAAAGCCTGATGAGGGGAATGACCTGACTCAAGCTGGCAGTGTCTGAACTGACTTCACGTGTGGCAAGTTCGAAGGGTTGGAGAACCTTGCACAAGACAGAAATCATTCTCCACTGCGCTTGAGTCAGGAGCATTTCCCCTCCTTTCCCTATATTGTAGGTGGATTTATAGGCTTGAATGGCCTTTTGCTTCTCCTCCATCCTCTGAAGCATTTAGAGTGTTGAATTACACCTCCTTAGCACCTCTTGCTTTAGGTGATGGCAGGGCAGGTTCAGGAGTGTTTGATGGTGCTCCAGTCTTTGACACGCGATGACTGAATGCCGAAAGTGGCCCGCAATTTTTCAGGATTAATTTGGATTAAATGTTAATAACCCCTTTATTTGGAGTAAATAATATACAGCACAGGACACTATCACTGGACTGATGCAGGACAACACAGCGACACTCTAAGGGACTTATTATACAGCTGCACTGGACATATGGCAGCAGAGGACACCACCACTGTGATTAGTCACTGGACTGACTGATGCACAGGACACTACCACTGGTCTGATGCAGGACAACACAGCGACACTGTAAGGGACTTATTATACAACAGCACTGGACATATGGCAGCAGAGGACACCACCACTGTGACTGATCACTGAACTGACTGATGCACAGGACACTGCCACTGGTCTGATGCAGGACAACACAGCAACACTGTGAGGGACTTATACAGCAGCACTGGACATATGGCAGCAGAGGACACAACCACTGTGATTGGTCACTGGACTGACTGATGCATCTAAGACACTACACTGGACTGAGCAGCACAAGACAGCACTATAATCGCCACCACTTTCCCGCCTGCACAGACACTAAGGACGGAGACACGTCCTCTCACTACACTCTCCAGGACTGGAGTGAAAATGGCGGTGACACTCGGCTCCTTATATGGTATCCAAACCCCGCGAGAATCCGACAGCGGGATGATGACGTTTTGCCTCGTTCTGGTCTCCAAGTCAGGCGGGACAACCCGAACTGGGCTTGGATCCGCGCTCGGGACATGAAGTTCGGTAGGGTTCGGTTCTCAGAGAACTGAACCCTCTCATCTCTAACTTTTTTATATATATGTTCACTACCATGGTGGAGCTGGGAGCATGCACTTATGGCCTTATCATGTTTAATCTATCAACAACCAAACAGCTTTATGTAATGCAAACTCACAATCAAGCAGTAGCCAAGTGGTGGAACTCTTCATTAGCATTTTATCATTGGAAATACAAGTCTGGAATTATATGGTTGAGGGTATGCTGTATTGCATCAATCCGAAGGGTACCCATTGAGCATGGTTACCAACATCAATACATTTTCTGCCAGTTAGTAAAAACTAAAGGGGGGTAATGACGGGGGAGATGTGTGCTAAGCGATCTTACCACAGACCGCTCAGCACACATCTCTCCCCCCACTCAGCACAGCGCGATGTGCTGAGCGAGGGGACGGATGGATGGACGGGGGGGCGCTTACTTCACACAGCAGTGAAGTGAGTGACCCGCTAGATTGAGCCTGCATGCAGGCTCAATCTAGCACCGGCGATGCTATCGCTGGGGGCATACACACGGAAGATCCGTGCTTAAAATCTAAGCAATCTAGTCAGATTGCTTAGATTTTAAACACGGATCTCTCCGTGTGTACCCCCCTTAAGTCACAAATAATTGCTCAGTAAGTAGTAACAAAAAAGTTGCTATCACTAAAAAAATCTGATAATCTCTTGAATGCAAAGACATTCTTTGTCAGAGCCAGTTCTGGCAAAGGCTTTAATACCCATTCTCCTCTTTGCACCTTGAAGTGTGTTCATATTATATTACTGCTGACTTCGGCAAGTGGTGTGTACAGTATCAATACCAATGGCATTGTGGGCTATTTTCCTTATCCCTGGATATCTACACTGGAAATTGAATTGGCTACCAAACAGTTCCTATGATAAGTGCTCAAACCCATGGACAGGTGTTAGTGATTGTGTGGAACAATGAATTATGAGGGAAACCTCACAGATGGATACCAGCAATGTCTGTGGGAGATTTACCCTTCAACACTTCCCAATACTCTCCAATATTTGGGAAAGAACAGACGAGCTGTCACACATGCACATTACACAGCACCTCGTTGCCGGCAGTAGTAACCTGAGTGGGGAATGCTGCTGAGGGAGGGATGTCACTGGACCTGACAAGGTTAATGTTAAATAATAATGGCATATTTGTTAGCATCACAAAATTAAATATACTGCTGATAATAAGTCTTGTTAATAAATAGAAACATAGAAACATAGAAACATAGAATTTGCCGGCAGATAAGAACCACTTGGCCCATCTAGTCTGCCCCCTTTTTTTTTACATTATTTTTATCTCTAACCTTGTTTGATCCTTATTACTTTGTAAGGATATCCTTATGTCTATCCCATGTATGGTTAAATTGCTCTACTGTCTTAGCCTCTACCACCTCTGATGGGAGGCTATTCCACTTGACCTCTACCCTTTCTGTGAATTCATTTTTCCTCAAATTTCCCCTGAACCTCCCCCCCCCCCCAGTCTCAGTGCATGTCCTTGTGTCCTATTGCTTCTCTTCATTTGGAGAATGATTCCCTCCTGGACTTTGTTAAAACCCTTGATATATTTGAAAGTTTCTATCACGTCCCCCCTTTCCCTTCTCTGCTCCAAACTATACATATTGAGATTTCTTAGTCTTTCTGGGTATGTTTTGTGATGTAGGCCATGCACCATTTTAGTTGCCCTTCTTTGTACAGTCTCTAATGTATTAATATCCTTTTGAAGATATGGCCTCCAGAATTGAACACAGTATTTTAGATGAGGCCGTACCAATGACCTATACAGTGGTATTGGCTCATCATGTATTACTATGCAATAAATATCAGTGTTGGAGCCAGGAAATGGCAAGTGTGAAATGACTGAAGTAGATATCAGAAACCTAATGTTAGAGCTGTCTTTTTAAGGAGACAAAAGTGAGGGTGGGAGAAGAAAGGGAAAGAGGGGTAGAGACCAAGAGAGGAAGAGGGGGACGAGAGAGAGGAAAGATAAGGGGGGGAATGGTAGGAAAACCCTGGCAACAGGTAGCAACCTAGTGAATGACTGTTCCAAAATACTACTGATTAAATATACATGCATATTTCACAAAGCAATGTGTTATATAACTTATTGTGGTATTTATGTTGCCAAGCCTCTTAAAATAATCTATATTCTAACTAAAAACAATGATTGGCAATCTGTCCTATATCACATACCCAAAAAAAGTGGATAGTTTATTTAAATGGGGTAATATACTGGGACTTCTCTTGGCAAACATGGGTAAATACAAAAAGATGCACAAAATGGTAAGCTGTTCAATCAGATTGTGATGTCACTCAGGTGCTAAAAGGGAGGGGTAATTCTGTGTAGGAAAAAACAATGTGTTCCCTAATGCACACCGAGTGAAAAATATTACTACATAATAGTCAGATAATACGGAGATCCTAGTTGCGTAAATCTGCAGATATAGGGTTAAGCCCCCAGGCCGATCGACAAGGCTTCTCCGTCACTGGGGGTCCCTAATACTAGGTATGGGTCCGGGGTGCCGGACCCCATAACGTCGGCACAGGTCGGCTACCCCAGGTCAGCACACAGGTGAGAATTAATAAGGGTTAATAAGAAGCACAGAAGTGCTATGTAAGTGGTGTGATTAAAATAATACAAAAATATATACAAAGTGATAGGGAAAATCATAAGTGTTAATAAAGTGTTAGGGTGTGCCGACCTGAAGCAGCCCAGCCATACCGACACAAGGGCCACCGCACCCCACACCCACCCCATAAATAATTACAAATATGTCTGGGTTAAATTCCCAGTGTAAGGCCACATGGTAATGGCTCCTACAGCATCTGAGAGCCAGCTTACCTGGAGATACCCCTAGCTTCTCCTATGGCACTCTGGAGTCAGTAATCCCTCCTAATGCTGACCCATCCATGCCTCTCTAAATACAATGCACAAAATGGTAAGCTGCTCAATCAGATTGTGATGTCACTCAGGTGCTAAAAGGGAGGGGTAATTCTGTGCAGGAAAAAACAATGTGTTCCCTAATGCACACCGAGTGAAAAATATTACTACATAATAGTCAGATAATACGGAGATCTTAGTTGCGTAAATCTGCAGATATAGGGTTAAGCCCCCAGGCCGATCGACAAGGCTTCTCCGTCACTGGGGGTCCCTAATACTAGGTATGGGTCTGGGGTGCTGGACCCCACAACGTCAACACAGGTCGGCTACCCCAGGTCAGCACACAGGTGAGAATTAATAAGGGTTAATAAGAAGCACAGAAGTGCTATGTAAGTGGTGTGATTAAAATAATACAAAAATATATACAAAGTGATAGGGAAAATCCTAAGTGTTAATAAAGTGTTAGGGTGTGCCGACCTGAAGCAGCCCAGCCATACCGACACAAGGGCCACAGCACCCCACACCCACCCCATAAATAATTACAAATATGTCTGGGTTAAATTCCCAGTGTAAGGCCACATGGTAATGGCTCCTACAGCATCTGAGAGCCAGCTTACCTGGAGATACCCCTAGCTTCTCCTATGGCACTCTGGAGTCAGCAATCCCTCCTAATGCTGACCCATCCATGCCTCTCTAAATACAATGCACAAAATGGTAAGCTGCTTAATCAGATTGTGATGTCACTCAGGTGCTAAAAGGGAGGGGTAATTCTGTGTAGGAAAAAACAATGTGTTCCCTAATGCACACTGAGTGAAAAATATTACTACATAATAGTCAGAAAATACGGAGATCTTAGTTGCGTAAATCTGCAGATATAGGGTTAAGCCCCCAGGCCGATTGACAAGGCTTCTCCGTCACTGGGGATCCCTAATACTAGGTATGGGTCTGGGGTGCAGGACCCCATAACGTCGGCACAGGTCGGCTACCCCAGGTCAGCACACAGGTGAGAATTAATAAGGGTTAATAAGAAGCACAGAAGTGCTATGTAAGTGGTGTGATTAAAATAATACAAAAATATATACAAAGTGATAGGGAAAATCATAAGTGTTAATAAAGTGTTAGGGTGTGCCGACCTGAAGCAGCCCAGCCATACCGACACAGGGGCCACCGCACCCCACACCCACCCCATAAATAATTACAAATATGTCTGGGTTAAATTCCCAGTGCACTTCTGTGCTTCTTATTAACCCTTATTAATTCTCACCTGTGTGCTGACCTGGGGTAGCCGACCTGTGCCGACGTTATGGGGTCCTGCACCCCGGACCCATACTTAGTATTAGGGACCCCCAGTGACGGAGAAGCCTTGTCGATCGGCCTGGGGGCTTAACCCTATATCTGCAGATATACGCAACTAAGATCTCTGTATTATCTGACTATTATGTAGTAATATTTTTCACTCGGTGTGCATTAGGGAACACATTGTTTTTTTCCTACACAGAATTACCCCTCCCTTTTAGCACCTGAGGGACATCACAATCTGATTGAGCAGCTTACCATTTTGTGCATTGTATTTAGAGAGGCATGGATGGGTCAGCATTAGGAGGGATTGCTTACTCCAGAGTGCCATAGGAGAAGCTAGGGGTATCTCCAGGTAAGCTGGCTCTCAGATGCTGTAGGAGCCATTACCATGTGTCCTTACACTGGGAATTTAACCCAGACATATTTGTAATTATTTATGGGGTGGGTGTGGGGTGCGGTGGCCCCTGTGTCGGTATGGCTGGGCTGCTTCAGGTCGGCACACCCTAACACTTTATTAACACTTATGATTTTCCCTATCACTTTGTATTAGAGATGAGCGCCTGAAATTTTTCGGGTTTTGTGTTTTGGTTTTGGGTTCGGTTCCGCGACCGTGTTTTGGGTTCGACTGCGTTTTGGCAAAACCTCACCGAATTTTTTTTGTCGGATTCGGGTGTGTTTTGGATTCGGGTGTTTTTTTAAAAAAACACTAAAAAACAGCTTAAATCATAGAATTTGGGGGTCATTTTGATCCCATATTATTATTAACCTCAAAAACCATAATTTCCACTCATTTTCAGTCTATTCTGAATACCTCACACCTCACAATATTATTTTTAGTCCTAAAATTTGAACCAAGGTCGCTGGATGACTAAGCTAAGCGACACTAGTGGCCGACACAAACACCTGGCCCATCTAGGAGTGGCACTGCAGTGTCACGCAGGATGTCCCTTCCAAAAAACCCTCCCCAATCAGCACATGACGCAAAGAAAAAAAGAGGCGCAATGAGGTAGCTGACTGTGTGAGTAAGATAAGCGACCCTAGTGGCCGACACAAACACCGGGCCCATTTAGGAGTGGCACTGCAGTGTCACGCAGGATGTCCCTTCCAAAAAACCCTCCCCAATCAGCACATGACGCAAAGAAAAAAAGAGGCGCAATGAGGTAGCTGACTGTGTGAGTAAGATTAGCGACCCTAGTGGCCGACACAAACACCGGGCCCATTTAGGAGTGGCACTGCAGTGTCACGCAGGATGTCCCTTCCAAAAAACCCTCCCCAATCAGCACATGACGCAAAGAAAAAAAGAGGCGCAATGAGGTAGCTGACTGTGTGAGTAAGATTAGCGACCCTAGTGGCCGACACAAACACCGGGCCCATTTAGGAGTGGCACTGCAGTGTCACGCAGGATGTCCCTTCCAAAAAACCCTCCCAATCAGCACATGACGCAAAGAAAAAAAGAGGCGCAATGAGGTAGCTGACTGTGTGAGTAAGATTAGCGACCCTAGTGGCCGACACAAACACCGGGCCCATTTAGGAGTTGCACTGCAGTGTCACGCAGGATGTCCCTTCCAAAAAACCCTCCCCAATCAGCACATGACGCAAAGAAAAAAAGAGGCGCAATGAGGTAGCTGACTGTGTGAGTAAGATTAGCGACCCTAATGGCCGACACAAACACCGGGCCCATTTAGGAGTGGCACTGCAGTGTCACGCAGGATGTCCCTTCCAAAAAACCCTCCCCAATCTGCACATGACGCAAAGAAAAAAAGAGGCGCAATGAGGTAGCTGACTGTGTGAGTAAGATTAGCGACCCTAGTGGCCGACACAAACACCGGGCCCATTTAGGAGTGGCACTGCAGTGTCACGCAGGATGTCCCTTCCAAAAAACCCTCCCCAATCAGCACATGACGCAAAGAAAAAAAGAGGCGCAATGAGGTAGCTGACTGTGTGAGTAAGATTAGCGACCCTAGTGGCCGACACAAACACCGGGCCCATTTAGGAGTGGCACTGCAGTGTCACGCAGGATGTCCCTTCCAAAAAACCCTCCCCAAACAGCACATGACGCAAAGAAAAATAAAAGAAAAAAGAGGTGCAAGATGGAATTGTCCTTGGGCCCTCCCACCCACCCTTATGTTGTATAAATAAAACAGGACATGCACACTTTAACCAACCCATCATTTCAGTGACAGGGTCTGCCACACGACTGTGACTGATATGACGGGTTGGTTTGGACCCCCCCCAAAAAAGAAGCAATTAATCTCTCCTTGCACAAACTGGCTCTACAGAGGCAAGATGTCCACCTCATCATCACCCTCCGATATATCACCGTGTACATCCCCCTCCTCACAGATTATCAATTCGTCCCCACTGGAATCCACCATCTCAGCTCCCTGTGTACTTTGTGGAGGCAATTGCTGCTGGTCAATGTCTCCGCGGAGGAATTATAATTCATTTTAATGAACATCATCTTCTCCACATTTTCTGGATGTAACCTCGTACGCCGATTGCTGACAAGGTGAGCGGCGGCACTAAACACTCTTTCGGAGTACACACTTGTGGGAGGGCAACTTAGGTAGAATAAAGCCAGTTTGTGCAATGGCCTCCAAATTGCCTCTTTTTCCTGCCAGTATAAGTATGGACTGTGTGACGTGCCTACTTGGATGCGGTCACTCATATGATCCTCCACCATTCTTTCAATGGTGAGAGAATCATATGCAGTGACAGTAGACGACATGTCCGTAATCGTTGTCAGGTCCTTCAGTCCGGACCAGATGTCGGCATCAGCAGTCGCTCCAGACTGCCCTGCATCACCGCCAGCGGGTGGGCTCGGAATTCTGAGCCTTTTCCTCGCACCCCCAGTTGCGGGAGAATGTGAAGGAGGAGATGTTGACAGGTCGCGTTCCGCTTGACTTGACAATTTTCTCACCAGCAGGTCTTTCAACCCCAGCAGACTTGTGTCTGCCGGAAAGAGAGATCCAAGGTAGGCTTTAAATCTAGGATCGAGCATGGTGGCCAAAATGTAGTGCTCTGATTTCAACAGATTGACCACCCGTGAATCCTTGTTAAGCGAATTAAGGGCTCCATCCACAAGTCCCACATGCCTAGCGGAATCGCTCCGTGTTAGCTCCTCCTTCAATGTCTCCAGCTTCTTCTGCAAAAGCCTGATGAGGGGAATGACCTGACTCAGGCTGGCAGTGTCTGAACTGACTTCACGTGTGGCAAGTTCAAAGGGCATCAGAACCTTGCACAATGTTGAAATCATTCTCCACTGCGCTTGAGACAGGTGCATTCCACCTCCTATATCGTGCTCAATTGTATCGGCTTGAATGGCCTTTTGCTGCTCCTCCAACCTCTGAAGCATATAGAGGGTTGAATTCCACCTCGTTACCACTTCTTGCTTCAGATGATGGCAGGGCAGGTTCAGTAGTTTTTGGTGGTGCTCCAGTCTTCTGTACGTGGTGCCTGTACGCCGAAAGTGTCCCGCAATTTTTCTGGCCACCGACAGCATCTCTTGCACGCCCCTGTCGTTTTTTAAATAATTCTGCACCACCAAATTCAAGGTATGTGCAAAACATGGGACGTGCTGGAATTTGCCCATATTTAATGCACACACAATATTGCTGGCGTTGTCCGATGCCACAAATCCACAGGAGAGTCCAATTGGGGTAAGCCATTCCGCGATGATCTTCCTCAGTTGCCGTAAGAGGTTTTCAGCTGTGTGCGTATTCTGGAAACCGGTGATACAAAGCGTAGCCTGCCTAGGAAAGAGTTGGCGTTTGCGAGATGCTGCTACTGGTGCCGCCGCTGCTGTTCTTGCGGCGGGAGTCCATACATCTACCCAGTGGGCTGTCACAGTCATATAGTCCTGACCCTGCCCTGCTCCACTTGTCCACATGTCCGTGGTTAAGTGGACATTGGGTACAACTGCATTTTTTAGGACACTGGTGAATCTTTTTCTGACGTCCGTGTACATTCTCGGTATCGCCTGCCTAGAGAAGTGGAACCTAGATGGTATTTGGTAACGGGGGCACACTGCCTCAATAAATTGTCTAGTTCCCTGTGAACTAACGGCGGATACCGGACGCACGTCTAACACCAACATAGTTGTCAAGGCCTCAGTTATCCGCTTTGCAGCAGGATGACTGCTGTGATATTTCATCTTCCTCGCAAAGGACTGTTGAACAGTCAATTGCTTACTGGAAGTAGTACAAGTGGGCTTACGACTTCCCCTCTGGGATGACCATCGACTCCCAGCAGCAACAACAGCAGCGCCAGCAGCAGTAGGCGTTACACGCAAGGATGCATCGGAGGAATCCCAGGCAGGAGAGGACTCGTCAGAATTGCCAGTGACATTGCCTGCAGGACTATTGGCATTCCTGGGGAAGGAGGAAATTGACACTGAGGGAGTTGGTGGGGTGGTTTGCGTGAGCTTGGTTACAAGAGGAAGGGATTTACTGGTCAGTGGACTGCTTCCGCTGTCACCCAAAGTTTTTGAACTTGTCACTGACTTATTATGAATGCGCTGCAGGTGACGTATAAGGGAGGATGTTCCGAGGTGGTTAACGTCCTTACCCCTACTTATTACAGCTTGACAAAGGGAACACACGGCTTGACACCTGTTGTCCGCATTTCTGTTGAAATAGTTCCACACCGAAGAGCTGATTTTTTTGGTATTTTCACCAGGCATGTCAACGGCCATATTCCTCCCACGGACAACAGGTGTCTCCCCGGGTGCCTGACTTAAACAAACCACCTCACCATCAGAATCCTCCTGGTCAATTTCCTCCCCAGCGCCAGCAACACCCATATCCTCCTCATCCTGGTGTACTTCAACACTGACATCTTCAATCTGACTATCAGGAACTGGACTGCGGGTGCTCCTTCCAGCACTTGCAGGGGGCGTGCAAATGGTGGAAGGCGCATGCTCTTCACGTCCAGTGTTGGGAAGGTCAGGCATTGCAACCGACACAATTGGACTCTCCTTGTGGATTTGGGATTTCGAAGAACGCACAGTTCTTTGCGGTGCTACTGCTTTTGCCAGCTTGAGTCTTTTCATTTTTCTAGCGAGAGGCTGAGTGCCTCCATCCTCATGTGAAGCTGAACCACTAGCCATGAACATAGGCCAGGGCCTCAGCCGTTCCTTGCCACTCCGTGTGGTAAATGGCATATTGGCAAGTTTACGCTTCTCCTCCGACAATTTTATTTTAGGTTTTGGAGTCCTTTTTTTACTGATATTTGGTGTTTTGGATTTGACATGCTCTGTACTATGACATTGGGCATCGGCCTTGGCAGACGACGTTGCTGGCATTTCATCGTCTCGGCCATGACTAGTGGCAGCAGCTTCAGCACGAGGTGGAAGTGGATCTTGATCTTTCCCTAATTTTGGAACCTCAACATTTTTGTTCTCCATATTTTAATAGGCACAACTAAAAGGCACCTCAGGTAAACAATGGAGATGGATGGATACTAGTATACAATTATGGACGGACTGCCGAGTGCCGACACAGAGGTAGCTACAGCCGTGAACTACCGTACTGTGTCTGCTGCTAATATAGACAGGTTGATAAAGAGATGTCGTAGTATGTATGTATGAAGAAGAAAGAAAAAAAAACCACGGTTAGGTGGTATACAATTATGGACGGACTGCCGAGTGCCGACACAGAGGTAGCCACAGCCGTGAACTACCGTACTGTACTGTGTCTGCTGCTAATATAGACTGGTTGATAAAGAGATGTCGTAGTATGTATGTATGAAGAAGAAAGAAAAAAAAACCACGGGTAGGTGGTATACAATTATGGACGGACTGCCGAGTGCCGACACAGAGGTAGCCACAGCCGTGAACTACCGTACTGTACTGTGTCTGCTGCTAATATAGACTGGTTGATAAAGAGATGTAGTAGTATGTATGTATAAAGAAGAAAGAAAAAAAAACCACGGGTAGGTGGTATACAATTATGGACGGACTGCCGAGTGCCGACACAGAGGTAGCCACAGCCGTGAACTACCGTACTGTACTGTGTCTGCTGCTAATATTGACTGGTTGATAAAGAGATGTCGTAGTATGTATGTATGAAGAAGAAAGAAAAAAAAACCACGGTTAGGTGGTATACAATTATGGACGGACTGCCGAGTGCCGACACAGAGGTAGCCACAGCCGTGAACTACCGTACTGTACTGTGTCTGCTGCTAATATAGACTGGTTGCTAAAGAGATGTCGTAGTATGTATGTATAAAGAAGAAAGAAAAAAAAACCACGGTTAGGTGGTATACAATTATGGACGGACTGCCGAGTGCCGACACAGAGGTAGCCACAGCCGTGAACTACCGTACTGTACTGTGTCTGCTGCTAATATAGACTGGTTGATAAAGAGATGTCGTAGTATGTATGTATGAAGAAGAAAGAAAAAAAAACCACGGTTAGGTGGTATACAATTATGGACGGACTGCCGAGTGCCGACACAGAGGTAGCCACAGCCGTGAACTACCGTACTGTACTGTGTCTGCTGCTAATATAGACTGGTTGATAAAGAGATGTCGTAGTATGTATGTATAAAGAAGAAAGAAAAAAAAAACACGGTTAGGTGGTATACAATTATGGACGGACTGCCGAGTGCCGACACAGAGGTAGCCACAGCCGTGAACTACCGTACTGTACTGTGTCTGCTGCTAATATAGACTGGTTGATAAAGAGATGTAGTAGTATGTATGTATAAAGAAGAAAGAAAAAAAAACCACGGGTAGGTGGTATACAATTATGGATGGACTGCCGAGTGCCGACACAGAGGTAGCTACAGCCGTGAACTACCGTACTGTGTCTGCTGCGACTGGATGATAAATAATGATATAAAAAATATATATATATCACTACTGCAGCCGGACAGGTATATATATTATATAATGACGGACCTGCTGGACACTGTCTGTCAGCAGAATGAGTTTTTTATAGAATAAAAAAAAAAACACCACACAAGTGAAGTCACACGACGAGTGTTTAACTTTTTCAGGCAATCACAATATAGTATACTACTAACTATACTGGTGGTCAGTGTGGTCAGGTCACTGGTCAGTCACACTGGCAGTGGCACTCCTGCAGCAAAAGTGTGCACTGTTTAATTTTAATATAATATGTACTCCTGGCTCCTGCTATAACCTATAACTGGCACTGCAGTGCTCCCCAGTCTCCCCCACAATTATAAGCTGTGTGAGCTGAGCACAGTCAGATATATAATATATACATAGATGATGCAGCACACTGGGCTGAGCAGTGCACACAGATATGGTATGTGACTGTCTTGTACTCCTGGCTCCTGCTATAACCTATAACTGGCACTGCAGTGCTCCCCAGTCTCCCCCACAATTATAAGCTGTGTGAGCTGAGCACAGTCAGATATATAATATATACATAGATGATGCAGGCATGCAGCACACTGGGCTGAGCAGTGCACACAGATATGGTATGTGACTGAGTCACTGTGTGTACCGTTTTTTTCAGGCAGAGAACGGATATATTAAATAAAACAACTGCACTGCTGGTGGTCACTGTGGTCAGTCACTAAACTCTGCACTCTCTTCTACAGTATCAGCCTCAGGTCAATCTCTCTCTCTCTCTCCTAATCTAAATGGAGAGGACGCCAGGAACGTCCTCTCCCTATCAATCTCAATGCACGTGTGAAAATGGCGGCGACGCGCGGCTCCTTATATAGAATCCGAGTCTCGCGAGAATCCGACAGCGTCATGATGACGTTCGGGCGCGCTCGGGTTAACCGAGCAAGGCGGGAAGATCCGAGTCGCTCGGACCCGTGAAAAAAAACATGAAGTTCGTGCGGGTTCGGATTCAGAGAAACCGAACCCGCTCATCTCTACTTTGTATATATTTTTTTATTATTTTAATCACACCACTTACATAGCACTTCTGTGCTTCTTATTAACCCTTATTAATTCTCACCTGTGTGCTGACCTGGGGTAGCCGACCTGTGCCGACGTTATGGGGTCCTGCACCCCAGACCCATACCTAGTATTAGGGACCCCCAGTGACGGAGAAGCCTTGTCGATCGGCCTGGGGGCTTAACCCTATATCTGCAGATATCCGCAACTAAGATCTCCGTATTATCTGACTATTATGTAGTAATATTTTTCACTCGGTGTGCATTAGGGAACACATTGTTTTTTCCTAAATACAAAAAGACCCATATTATTTTATGGGTTAAGTGTGACATACCAGCAGTGAGGATGCTGGTGGTCAGAATACTGACACCGTCATCCCGACTGTCAAAATCTCAACAGGTGTCCACAACTAAACTAACCCTAATGCTCCTTTCCCACAGCCTAACCCCAATCCGCTATTCTTGCAGCCTAACCCTAACCCTCCCATCACGCAGCCAAACCCTAACCCCCCCACCCACGTAGCCTTACCCTCCCTGGCATACTTACATTCTGCAATTCACCCTGGCATGCTGTCAACCAACTTCTGGGGCACATACTGACTGAAGGTCACCCATTTTTGCCTAATCAATGCTGGGAGTTTGTAAGAATTTGTGGGTTTTTGTTTGTCCACCCACCTCTTGAGAATTGACCACAAGTTCTCAATAGGATTAAGGTGAGGGGAGTTTCCTTGCCATAGACCCAAAATTTTAATGTTTTGTTCCCTAAACCACTTAGTTGTCCCTTTTGCCTCATGGCAAGGTGCTCCATCATGTTGGAAAAGGCATTGTTTGTCACCAAACTGTTCTTGTATGGTTGGGAGAAGTTGCTCTTGGAAGATGTTTTGATGCCATTATTTATTTATGGCTGTGTTCTTAGGCAAAATTGTGAGTTAGCCCACTTCCTTGGCTGAGAAGCAACATCACACATGAATGATCTCAGGATGCTTTACTGTTGGCATGACACAGGACTGATGGTAGCACTCACCTTTCCATCTCCGGATAAGCATTTTTTCCAGATGCCCCAAAGACTCCAGTCCCTGTATGTTGTGCAGACTATGTCTGCCTCTGATGTTTTTCCGGGAGAGAAGTAGCTTCTTTGCTGCTCTTCTTGACACCAGGCCATCGTCCAAAATTCTTTGCCACACTGTGTGTGCAGATGCACTCACATCTGCCTGCTGCCATTCCTGAACAAACTCCCCACTGGTGGTGCCCCGATCCCGCAGATGAATCAACTTTAGAAGACAGTCCTGGCGTTTGCTGGACATTCTTGGGTGCCCTGAAGCTTTCTTCACAACTATTGAACATCTGTCCTTGAAGTTCTTGATGATCCATTAAATTGTTGATTTAGGTGCAATCTTATTAGCAGCAATGTCATTGCCTGTGAAGCCCTTTTTGTGCAAATCAATGATGACTGCACGTGTTTCCTTGCAGGTAACCATGGTTAACAGAGAAAGAACAATGATTTCAAGAACCACCTTCCTTTTAAAGCTTCCAGTCTGTTATTCTAACTCAATCAACATGACAGAGTGATCTCCAGCCATGTCCTTGTCAACACTCTCACCTGTGTTAACAAGAGAATTACTGACATAATGGCCCTCATTCCGAGTTGATCGCTCGCTAGCTGTTTTTAGCAGCCGTGGAAACGCACAGTCGCCGCCCACGGGGGAGTATATATTCGCTTTGCAAGTGTGCGAACGCTTGTGCAGCCGAGCCCTACAAAAACATTTTGTGCAGTTTCAGAGTAGGTCTGAGCTTATTCAGCCCTTGCGATCACTTCAGTCTTTTTGGTGCCGGAATTGACGTCACACACCCGCCCTCCAAACGCCCGGAATGCCTGCATTTTCCCTACCACTCCCAGAGAACGGTCAGTTGACACCCATAAACGCCCTCTTCCTGTCAATCTCTTTGCGATCGGCTGTGGGTATGGATTCTTCGTTAAATCCAGCGCTCAGATACGATCCGCATTGTACCCGTACGATGCACGTGCGCATTGCAGTGCATACGCATGCGCAGTAGAGACCTGATCGCAGCATAGTGAAAATCGGCAGTGTGCGATCAACTCGGAATGACCCCCGATGTCAGCTGGTCCTTTTGTGGCAGTGCTGAAATGCAGTGGAAAAGTTGTTTTGGGGATTAAGTTCATTGTCATGGTCAAGAGGAACTTTGCAATTAATTGCAATCCATCTGTCCACTCTTCATGACATTCTGGAGTATGTGCAAATTGCCCTCATAAAAACTGAGGCATGGGACTTCGTAAAAATTAATATTTGTTTCATTCTCAAAAATTTTGGCCATGGCTGTAGGAAGACATAGAAATGTATTATCAACTGAGATATTAGCTTATTTTAAGCAATTTGATGTTACTTTACTTACATAAGGTACTACCAGTATATAATAGTACTGTATTCAATCTTCTTTATTGAATTAAGCAATATTCAATAAAGAAGAAACCTTTTAGTAACTCTAAAAGGAGTTAATATGCTGAATTCAAAACGTAGTATAGGAGTCAATAAATTGATATCTATTTAAAGTTACAGTGGCCCTCATTCCGAGATGATCTCTCGCTAGCTGCTTTTAGCAACAGTGCACACGCTAGGCCGCCGCCCTCTGGGAGCGTATCTTAGCTTAGCAGAAGTGCGAACGAAAGATTAGCAGAACTGCTCGAAAAACTTTTCATGCAGTTTCTGAGCAGCTCCAAACCTACTCCTACCTTGCGATCACTGCAGACAGTTTAGTTCCTGTTTTGACGTCACAAACACGCCCTGCGTTCGGCCAGCCACTCCCCCATTTCCCCAGACACTCCTGCGTTTTTACCTGACACGCCTGCGTTTTTTAGCACACTCCCTGAAAACGGCCAGTCACCACCCAGAAACATCCACTTCCTGTCAATCACTCACCGATCAACAGAGCGACAAAAAAGCGTCGCTCGACCTTGTGTAAAACTGCATAGTTTTGTGTGAAAGTACTTCGCGCATGCGTATGCGGCCCGTACGCATGCGCAGAAAGGCCGCTTTTTCACCTAATCGCCGCGCTGCGACCGAAAGCAGCTAGCGATCAACTCGGAATGAGGGCCAGTATACATTAAATGTTACTACAAAATGAAACTGAATTAGTAATTTTCAGAATAAATGCCAGAGTCCTGATGAGCTACTGTAATGAGTTACTATCTATGCAAATGTTTGTCCCATCTCCAACATGCATACAGTACATATACTGTACAGCGGCTCCCATTGCAGCATGAGATGAGTCAGACTTGGATAGTGGACCGCTTTGCATCAGGAAGTCGTAAGTACTCTGGGGGTAATTCATATCTGATTGTAGATGTGCTAAATTTAGCACATCTATGATCAGTTACTCTATCATGCGGAGGGACGCCCAAGACAGGGCTAGGATGCCCCGCATGTCAGGCCCTCCCACAAGGGTGCAAAAGCATCACAGAGCGGCAGTGCTTTCGCACCCGGCGAGTAGCTCCCTGTCTGAGCAGCCTAGCTGCGCTGGCAGGAGGCCACCCACTGCATCCCATGTCGCAGCGGCGGCGTGTAATGTCTGCAGCCACCGTGGCCCATCCCCCCAATGGTTTAGACACGCCTGCGTTGTCCGGACCGTGCCCTGCATGCCCCCTCCTGCCCTACGATCGTCTCTGCCTTTCAATCAGGCAGAGGTGATCACAGCCCTGAGATGCTGTTAGCATCTCACTGTTAGTATCTCGCTGGGCCTCCCGGCGTGAAGCCTGCTGCGTGTGCACACTCCACAAAAGGCTTCAGACTGCGATCGCTGCTGCTGAGGGAACTCAATTAGCTGCAATAATGTGGTAATTTACCGCAACTGGACTTTTTGCAGACATCGGCAAAAAATTATCACCAAAAGCAGCTTATTGCAGGTTTGTGCGCTCCTGCTTTTCGACCTATCCTACTGCGAATTCACGAGAACTGGATTCTTGCGATAATTCTTGCCGTCAAAACCAGAGAAAAGTGTAAGAGAAAATGGGGAAATCTGCCTGTATTCTAAAAAAGGCAAACTAAGATAGGAAAACAGTACAGAAGTCTATTAGTGGTCAAAACAAACATATTTGGAGTACTTAAAATGGGTCAAATAGCTGTTATATGCATTTTAAAAACTAAAGTAAAAATATTATAGAAAGCAAGTGTTGTACAGCAAAAGTGCTCAGATTATATATATATATATATATATATATATATATATATATATATATATATATAGAAAGCAAAAAAGACTGCGGCACTCGAAGACTTGAAGCAAAATACTGGTGAAAAATTGCTGTTTTTCCTTGACAAAGGGGGTGTGTTGACCCCGAAACGTTGGACATTATGTGTCATTTTTAATACACCAGTATTTTGCTTCAAGTGTTCGAGTGCCGCAGTCTTTTTGCTTCCTTTGCATCCCATGTTTTCTGGAGGCACCGGAGCACCTGATTTGCCATTGGGAGGAGTGCCGGTCCGTACATTATATATATATATATATATATGTGTGTGTGTATGTGTGTGTATATATATATATATATATATATATATATACATACATACATACATATATACATACACACACACACACACACACACACACACAGGTTGAGTATCCCATATCCAAATATTTCGAAATACGGAATATTCCGAAATACGGACTCTTTTGAGTGAGAGTGAGATAGTGAAAACTTTGTTTTTTGATGGCTCAATGTACACAAACTTTGTTTAATACACAACGTTATTAATAATATTATATTAAATGACCTTCAGGCTGTGTATATAAGGTGTATATGAAACATAAATGAATTGTGTGAATGTAGACACACTTTGTTTAAAGCACAAAGTTATAAAAAATATTGGCTAAAATAACCTTCAGGCTGTGTGTATAAGATGTATATGTAACAAATGCATTCTGTGCTTAGATTTAGGTCCCATCACCATGATATCTCATTATGGTATCTAATTATTCCAAAATACGGAAAAATCCGATATCCAAAATACCTCTGGTCCCAAGCATTTTGGATAAGGGATACTCAACCTGTATTAGTGATGGGCACCGGACATTTTTCGGGTTTTGTGTTTTGGTTTTGGATTCGGTTCCGCGGCCATGTTTTGGATTCGGACGCGTTTTGGCAAAACCTCCCTGAAAATTTTTTGTCGGATTCGGGTGTGTTTTGGATTCGGGTGTTTTTTTAAAAAAAAACCCTCAAAAACAGCTTAAATCATAGAATTTGGGGGTCATTTTGATCCCATAGTATTATTAACCTCAATAACCATCATTTCCACTCATTTCCAGTCTATTCTGAACACCTCACACCTCAAAATATTATTTTTAGTCCTAAAATTTGCACCGAGGTCGTTGGATGACTAAGCTAAGCGACACAAACACCTGGCCCATCTAGGAGTGGCACTGCAGTGTCAGACAGGATGGCACTTCAAAAAATAGTCCCCAAACAGCACATGATGCAAAGAAAAAAAGAGGTGCACCAAGGTCGCTGGATGGCTAAGCTAAGCGACCCAAGTGGCCGACACAAACACCTGGCCCATCTAGGAGTGGCACTTGCAGTGTCAGACAGGATGGCAGATTTAAAAAATAGTCCCCAAACAGCACATGATGCAAAGAAAAAAAGAGGTGCAATGAGGTAGCTGTGTGACTAAGCTAAGCGACCCAAGTGGCCGACACAAACACCTGGCCCATCTAGGAGTGGCACTGCAGTGTCAGACAGGATGGCAGATTTAAAAAATAGTGCCCAAACAGCACATGATGCAAAGAAATAAAGAGGTGCACCAAGGTCGCTGGATGGCTAAGCTGAGCGACCCAAGTGGCCGACACAAACACCTGGCCCTTCTAGGAGTGGCACTGAAGTGTCAGACAGGATGGCACTTCAAAAAATATTCCCCAAACAGCACATGATGCAAAGAAAAAAAGAGGTGCACCAAGTTCGCTGGATGGTTAAGCCAAGCGACCCAAGTGGCCGACACAAACATCTGGCCCATCTAGGAGTGGCATTGCAGTGTCAGACAGGATGGCACTTCAAAAAATAATCCCCAAACAGCACATGATGCAAAGAAAAAAAGAGGTGCACCAAGGTCGCTGGATGGATAGTATACTTGACGACACAGAGGTAGGTAGAGCAGTGGACTACTGTACCGTACTGCTATATATTATATACTGGTGGTCAGCAAAATTAGGCACTGTCCTCCTACTATATATATACTGCGCAAAACTTAAATGCACCACAGGTATGGATGGATAGTATACTTGACGACACAGAGGTAGGTAGAGCAGTGGACTACTTTACCGTACTGATATAATACTGGTGGTCACTGGTCAGCAAAATTCTGCACTGTCCTCCTACTATATACTACAATGCAGCACAGATATGGAGCGTTTTTCAGGCAGAGAACGTAGATATTTTCACTTCAGCACACTGAGCACAGATATTTGCAAGCACACTGAGCACAGATATTTGCAGCACACAGATATTTGCAGCACACTGAACACAACTGAGAGAACGCTGCACACGTCCTCTCCCTATCATCTCCAATGCACGAGTGAAAATGGTGGCGACGCGCGGCTCCTTATATAGAATACGAATCTCGCGAGAATCCGACAGCGGGATGATGACGTTCGGGCAACGCGGGAGGATCCGAGTCTGCGTCGGACCCGTGTAAAATGGGTGAAGTTCGGGGGGGTTTGGATTCTGAGGAACTGAACCCGCTCATCACTAATATATATAGCAATGTTCTCCACAGAGTGGAAGGTGTACTCACACGAATATATAGATCAGTCCATATGTAAAAGCATAAATTTTATTGTGGTCAATGGACCGCCTCAATGTCGACGTTTCGGTTCGATAACAAACCTTTCTCAAGACCGGCAACAAATGATCATTCTATCAACATCACAATTTCATAGACTTGAAATAAATCTATAACAAAAACAGAAAAGCATATTAGGAGACTCCGCCTCCCAGGCCATATGACACTCAAATCACATAATACCCATCAATGCATATAATAATTACATGCCCGTGTCCACATCAGAGCCCGTCACCATCTAGGTCAGTAAAACAGCAATACACCTATAGGGTATAACACCCCCTTCACCTGTGACATAGTATTCCATTCACCTCAATGGGAACCAACTCACCTAAGGTTAATTAGACCACAATATGTAAAAAGAAGGGTGGGCTGGTGTGTACTCCAAAGCAACTCTCAAGCTTATGGGGAATGCTAATGTCTATGGAACAATGGAGACAGTATAATCAACCATATGACCAAAGAGAGTGATAATATGGAGGCATAACACCTGTAGTGGTCACACACAACATACCTGTGAGTCCAGCCACTGTTACCCAGATGTAGCAACAGGGTAGAGATGGTATATACAGCTGAACAATCAATATAAAAGAATATCATCAGCATATGCCCAAATAAAAAAAAATAAGGGTAATTACTTACTGAACTGTAGCGGTTCTAAATCGTCCCTGTGCTGCATACCTTTTGCCAGCCACAGGACGTCAATTTAAAGCTCCCAGACCGGAAGTGGCGGGAAGTCCCCGAAGCAACCAAGAATAATAACCCCACCAACTTCAAACACTGCAGTAGGGGCCAACACCATAACCAATACATAAACAAGGCCTCAGACCAGATACCCACAGGCAGATCCACCAGCCACATACACTAAAACAACGCGTGGCATAATGAGAACACCAGCGCCGCTATCGCCGGACCGGAAGTGCATGCGTTCCATCTACCGGAAGTCATGCATTCCACTGGTCCGGAGGCATACGGCGCATAGAATTCAATGGAGCAAGTCACTCGTGGTGGACTAAAATAGCCATAGTGCCCAAATAAACACATTCTAAGCCACAATGCCATAGAAATACAGTGGGAATGCATATATAGGTAAATGGTAATCCCAGTTAGCAAAGTGACCAAGTGGAAATATTATGCGTTCCACTGGTCCAAAAAGGGGGTGGGGTCTGCGTTCCATGAGCAAAAAAAGCCTCCCGGTTGGAGGCAATGAGCTATAACAATGGCCACAATTAAAGCCTAGGGGATCATTAAGTAACAATGATCAAAATCTAATAAGACAATGACCGGCCATAGGGGGTCATTCCGAGTTGTTCGCTCGTTATTTTTTTCTCGCAACGGAGCGATTAGTTGCTAAAGCGCATGCGCAATGTCCGCAGTGCGACCGCGCCAAGTAAATTTGCTATGCAGTTAGGTATTTTACTCACGGCATTACGAGGTTTTTTCTTCGTTCTGGTGATCGTAGTGTGATTGACAGGAAGTGGCTGTTTCTGGGCGGAAACTGGCCGTTTTATGGGTGTGTGGGAAAAAACGCTACCGTTTCTGGGAAAAACGCGGGAGTGGCTGGATAAACGGAGGAGTGTCTGGGCGAACGCTGAGTGTGTTTGTGATGTCAAACCAGGAACGACACTGACTGAACTGATCGCAGATGCCGAGTAAGTCTGGTGCTACTCAGAAACTGCTAAGAAGTGTCTATTCGCAATTCTGCTAATCTTTCGTTCGCAATTTTGATAAGCTAATATTCACTCCCAGTAGGCGGCGGCTTAGCGTGTGCAAAGCTGCTAAAAGCAGCTTGCGAGCGAACAACTCGGAATGACCCCCATAGAACTGATGTGGATAATGGCAAATACTACTGGTATGGGTAATAAATTAATTCCAGAACTTATACATCTAGATAAATATTAGTCCACATGGACAACTGTATTAAGTGAGATACATTAATATACCGTGTCATTCACGGCTGAGGAGTGTCTAGGCCTGGGAGAAAGCTCACCTGGGTGCAAGTCACAAATATTCATGGGCTAACACTAATGAACCTGTATAGACACATATTCTTTTATCAATGTGCCACTCATATAGACATGTCAAAAATAATACAGAAAATTAAATGCAAACTGTAGACGGAAAAAATAATAAAAAATGAAACATAAAGAACAATAAACAAAATTATAATAAATATATACTGGAAAAAATAAAATAACAAAGATAATTAACACACAATGTAATAAACAGTCCCATTGTACCGAGACAGTATAAGGTAATCCCAACCAGTCCAATGCACTAATGACATACTGATACCCAAACTGGTAAAGCTAGTCCCTTGCACATAAGCAGATTTAAATTCAGAGAAAAACATTAAATGGGTTGGATTCATTAAGTCCTCTAGGTGCTACCGTAGATAACTGGTGTATCCAGTAACTTTCCCGTCTTTTTAACAAAAGTGAACAATCCCCCCCGGCCGGACTTGGGGGTATCCAGTCTATTAATTTACACTTCAAACTGGTGACTTGGTGCTTTGCTGCCACGAAATGTCTTGCCACTGGTTTGTCAGTTTTTCCTGTAATTAATGCGGTATGTATAGAGGATCTGTGATTGGCCATACGATCTCGGAATGGCCGCGTCGTCAAACCCACGTAACAAAGTCCGCAGGGACATTTAAGAATATATATTACGCGATCCAACCTGCAATGTAAATGGTATCGTATTTTGATGGACTTGCCGGTATGCGGATGATAAAAGGTGGAACCAGTCATCATCGACCTACAGGTCGTGCAACTGCCACAAGAGTAGCTCCCCGGTCTAGATTGCATAACCTGAGTGGTGGTGAGTTCCTTTCTAGGAAACAAAGTAGGGCGCATGAGAAGTTGTTTAAGGTTAGCACCTCTGCGGTATGCTACCATCGGTGCTTTGATCCTAGAGAATGGTAGATTCGTATCGGTGGCAACAATAGGCCAATGTTTCCTTAATGACTTTCTAATGGTGGTACTATTGTAAAATTGTGTAGGAAAAATCATACGGTCAAGATGTTTTTTAGTAGTTTGTCGTTTACCCTGATAGATCTGATTGGCCGTCTCTAGACAATTAGCGAGAATCTTGGGTGTATAACCCCGCTGCAAAAATCTAGAGGTGACTTCATAACATTGGATTTGTCTATGGTCAGACTCAGAATTAATGCGCATGGCCCTCAAGTATTGTGAGATAGGTAGGCTCTCTTTGAGAGCTGGCGGATGAAAACTGTCCGCCTGTAATAACATGTTTTACGATCTGTGGGTTTGCGGTATAGAGTGGAGATGAAACCTGAATCTGTTCTGATGATGGTAACATCCAAGAAGTTAATCTCCATGGGAGAAATGGTTTGGGTGAATCAGATTGGACTGTCCAAAGTGTTCAAGGTCATTACCATATCGGTAAATTCATTTTCAGTCCCGTGCCATAGCAGAAAAATATCATCAATAAATCTGCGGTAAAAACCGATCTTATGACCATATGTCGATAATATATGAGATTTCTCGTATTGTGCCATGTATAAATTGGCATACGATGGGGTCAAATTTGACCCCATCGCAGTGCCTGACGTTTGTAAAAAGAACTTGTCTTTATACAAAAAATGATTACATTTCAGTACCAGTTCAGTTATTTCCAATATAAATTCAATTGGAAATTCCAAATTACTGATTCCCTGAAGATTTTTCTTAATGGTGTCAAGTACTGCCTGATGTGGGATTATTGTATATAGGGAACAGACGTCAAGGGTAGCCATATATACGTTACTATCCTTGACCTGTAGGTTGTGTAGATGGGTTAGAAAGTCTCCTGTGTCTCGTAGATAGCTGTCAGTTTTCACCACAAGTGGTTGTAGAATACTATCTATTAGGATGGCCAGAGGCTGAAGCAGTGAACCCTCAGCAGCAATAATTGGTCTTCCATGGGGCTGTACCAAGGTTTTGTGGATTTTGGGTAATGTATATAATATGGGACACTTGGGGTGTTCAGTGCTCAATTTTTTTTTTAATTCTTTACTGACCCAAACTTGCTCACAACCAAACCTGATACATGCATCAATCTTGTTTTGATAGTAGTAATAGGATTGGAATTTAATTGCCTGTATGTCTCTGTGTCCGCCAATTGGCGTAGGACCTCACGATCATAATCTGCCCAGTCCTGGACTACGACTGCCCCACCCTTATCCGCGGGGCGAATAACTTTGTTGGTATTTAATCTAAGTTTCTTCAGTGCTGCGCGTTCTGGGGGGTTAGATTGTCAAACATCCTAGGCTCCTGCTCTTTTTCAACATCAGATTGTACCAGTCTGAGGAATGTCTTAATACTAGGGTTGGATGAGGGAGGGTCAAATGTAGATTTACCCTGAAATTTATTATTGGTCTCGACAGTTGGTTTATCAGAGAAAAATTCCCTGAGTCGCATGGATCTCCCGAATCTATATTGATCCACTGATTTATGAAAAGCTTGTGATTTACACATAGGAACAAACGTCAAACCCCGAGAAAGGAGTTTCATCTCAGCCTCATTCAATGGTGTACTGGACAGGTTAAAGACAGTGTTTTATTTGCGTCCGGACGACCTCTTCGTCTTGTACCCACCCCTCCTCGTGTGCGATCGGTGCCGCTTCTTTGGAGCTTGCCGGGTCCGATCTGATTGTCGGATCCTAGATCTAAAAAATTTACAGATCCAGAGGGCCCTTCAACGTACTCATTATCGGAAGTTGAGACATATGAACCAAATTCTCTGGGAAAGGGTGGAGCCTGACGTCTCCGGGGGGGCCGTCTATTCCTGTCTTCAGAATTATTACCCAGTAACCATCGGTATACCGTATGGTTCTGGTAATCGTTGGTCACTGTCAACAGCTTTTTACGTTTAAAAGAGATCAATTCCTTTTTATAATTCTCAATTTGGGTCTGTAGACAATCTGTCCAGTTCTGGGATTTATCGTCCCGTAAAGTCGTGAGGGCTGAGGCGTTAGTGGTCTCGATTTCTATTTTAATCTTTTTAAGTTCCTGCCCAACCTCCTCAATAACGAGGGCCATAAGGTCCAGGGAACACTTGTTGAGTACCCCACACCATCTACTACAGAATGTGGGATTATTCCTTCCCAATGTAGGAATGTTAGCTATCCTAAATCCCCTTGGCAGCTGATTACGCCTGTGGTATTCAGAAAGAAACTGACCATGGAGGGTTAGGTCAACCTCCCTCTGCCGCTGTCCATCAAAATACGATACCATTTATATTGCAGGTTGGATCACGTAATATATATTCTTAATTGTCCCTGTGGACTTTGTTACGTGGGTTTGACGACGCGGCCATTCCAAGATCGGATGGCCAATCACAGATCCTCTATACATACCGCATTAATTACAGGAAAAACTGACAAACCAGTGGCAAGACATTTCGTGGCAGCAAAGCACCAAACCACCCGTTTAATGTTTTTCTCTGAATTTAAATCTGCTTATGTGAAAGGAACTAGCTTTACTAGTTTGGGTATCAGTATGTCATTAGTGCATTGGACTGGTTGGGATTACCTTATACTGTCTCGGTACAATGGGACTGTTTATTACATTGTGTGTTAATTATCTTTGTTATTTTATTTTTTCCAGTATATATTCATTATAATTTTGTTTATTGTTCTTTATGTTTCATTTTTTATTATTTTTTCCGTCTACAGTTTGCATTTAATTTTCTGTATTATTTTTGACATGTCTATATGAGTGGCACATTGATAAAAGAATATGTGTCTATACAGGTTCATTAGTGTTAGCCCATGAATATTTGTGACTTGCACCCAGGTGAGCTTTCTCCCAGGCCTAGACACTCCTCAGCCGTGAATGACACGGTATATTAATGTATCTCACTTAATACAGTTGTCCATGTGGACTAATATTTATCTAGATGTATAAGTTCTGGAATTAATTTATTACCCATACCGGTAGTATTTGCCATTATCCACATCAGTTCTATGGCAGGTCATTGTCTTATTAGATTTTGATCATTGTTACTTAATGATCCCCTAGGCTTTAATTGTTAATTGTTTAATTTAATAATAATTGTTATAGCTCATTGCCTCCAACCGGGAGGCTTTTTTTGCTCGTGGAATGCAGACCCCGCCCCCTTTTTGGACCAGTGGAACGCATAATATTTCCACTTGGTCACTTTGCTAACTGGGATTACCATTTACCTATATACGCATTTCCACTGTATTTCTATGGCATTGTGGCTTAGAATGTGTTTATTTGGGCACTATGGCTATTTTAGTCCACCACGAGTGACTTGCTCCGTTGAATTCTATGCGCCGTATGCCTCCGGACCGGTGGAACGCATGACTTCCGGTAGATGGAGCTTTAAATTGACGTCATGTGGCTTGCAAAAGGTATGCAGTAGTGATGAGCGGGTTCGGTTTCTCGCAAACCGAACCCCCCCGAACTTCACCGTTTTTACACGGGTCCGAGCCATACTAAAGCGCGCCCGAACGTCATAATCCCGCTGTCGGATTCTCGCGAGATTCGGATTCTATATAAGCAGCCGCGCGTCGCCGCCATTTTCACTCGTGCATTGGAAATGTTAGGGAGAGGACGTGACTGGCGTCCTCTCCGTTATTGTTGAACTTGATTGTGCATTATTGCTTTATTGTGGGGAGGGCTGGGGAGCAGCTGTATAATATAGGAGGAGGACAGTGCAGAGTTTTGCTGATCAGTGACCACCAGTTATCCGTTCTCTGCCTGAAAAAAACGCTCTATATCTGTGCTCAGTGTGCTGCATATATCTGTGCTCACACTGCTTAATTGTGGGGACTGGGGAGCAGCTGTATTATATAGCAGGAGTACAGTGCAGAGTTTTGCTGACAGTGACCACCAGTATACGTTGTCTGCCTGAAAAACACTCCATATCTGTGCTCAGTGTGCTGCTTTATTGTGGGGACTGGGGACTAGTGATGAGCGGGTTCGGTTTCTCGGAAACCGAACCCCCCCGAACTTCACCTTTTTTACACGGGTCCGAGGCAGGTTAGAACCTTCCCGCCTTGCTCGGCGTACCCGAGCGCGCCCGAACGTCATCATCCCGCTGTCGGATTCTCGCGAGATTCGGATTCTATATAAGCAGCCGAGCGTCGCCGCCATTTTCACTCGTGCATTGGAGATGATAGGGAGAGGACGTGGCTGGCGTCCTCTCCGTTTATTGTAGAAGTTGATTGGTTTATTGCTTAATTTTGGGGAGGATTGGGGAGCAGCTGTTAGGAGGAGTACAGTGCAGAGTTTTGCTGATAAGTGACCACCAGTTTTTATCCGTTCTCTGCCTGAAAAAAACGCTCCATACCATATCTGTGCTCAGTGTGCTGCATAATATATCTGTGCTGAGTGCTCACACTGCTTAATTGTGGGGACTGGGGAGCAGCTATAGCAGGAGTACAGTGCAGAGTTTTGCTGACAGTGACCACCAGTATACGTTGTCTGCCTGAAAAACACTCCATATCTGTGCTCAGTGTGCTGCTTTATTGTGGGGACTGGGGACCACCAGTATAATTAATATTATATAGGAGAAGTACAGTGAAGAGTGCACTGCTGTACCTACCTCTGTGTCGTCATCCATTAAGTATACTATCCATCCACATTCTATACCTTTGGTGCATTTTAGTTTTGCAGTTTTCTGACACAGTGTCCACCAGTATACTATATATAGCAGTACGGTAGGCCACTGCTGTACCTACCTCTGTGTCGTCACTCGTCATCCATTAAGTAAATTATCCATCTACATTCTATACCTGTGGTGCATTTTAGTTTTGCAGTTTGCTGACAGTGTCCACCAGTATACTATAAATAGCAGTACGGTAGGCCACTGCTGTACCTACCTCTGTGTCGTCACTCGTCATCCATTAAGTATACTATCCATCTACATTCTATACCTGTGGTGCATTTTAGTTTTGCAGTTTGCTGACACAGTGTCCACCAGTATACTATATATAGCAGTACGGTAGGCCACTGCTGTACCTACCTCTGTGTCGTCACTCGTCATCCATTAAGTATACTATCCATCTACACTCTATACCTGTGGTGCATTTTAGTTTTGCAGTTTGCTGACAGTGTCCACCAGTATACTATATATACTTATAGCAGTACGGTAGGCCACTGCTGTACCTACCTCTGTGTCGTCATCCATTAAGTATACTATCCATCTACATTCTATACCTGTGGTGCATTTTAGTTTTGCAGTTTGCTGACAGTGTCCACCAGTATACTATATATACTTATAGCAGTACGGTAGGCCACTGCTGTACCTACCTCTGTGTCGTCATCCATTAAGTATACTATCCATCTACATTCTATACCTGTGGTGCATTTTAGTTTTGCAGTTTGCTGACAGTGTCCACCAGTATACTATATATAGCAGTACGGTAGGCCACTGCTGTACCTACCTCTGTGTCGTCACTCGTCATCCATTAAGTATACTATCCATCTACATTCTATACCTGTGGTGCATTTTAGTTTTGCGCAGTATATATAGTAGTAGGCCATTGCTATTGATACTGGCATATAATTCCACACATTAAAAAATGGAGAACAAAAATGTGGAGGTTAAAATAGGGAAAGATCAAGATCCACTTCCACCTCGTGCTGAAGCTGCTGCCACTAGTCATGGCCGAGACGATGAAATGCCCTCAACGTCGTCTGCCAAGTAGAGATGAGCGGGTTCGGTTCCTCGGAATCCGAACCCCCCTGAACTTCAGCCTTTTTACACGGGTCCGAGGCAGACTCGGATCTTCCCGCCTTGCTCGGTTAACCCGAGCGCGCCCGAACGTCATCATCCCGCTGTCGGATTCTCGCGAGGCTCGTATTCTATCGCGAGACTCGGATTCTATATAAGGAGCCGCGCGTCGCTGCCATTTTCACACGTGCATTGAGATTGATAGGGAGAGGACATGGCTGGCGTCCTCTCCGTTAGAATAGATAGAGACACTTGAGTTGATTTACTACTAACTTAGTAATTTTGGGGAGCATTAGGAGTACTCAGAGTGCAGAGTTTTGCTGATAGTTACTAGTGACCACCACCAGTTTTATTTATTATTTAATATAATCCGTTCTCTGCCTGAAAAAAAACGATACACAGTCACATACCATATCTATGCTCAGCCTCAGTGTGCTGCATGATAATATCATCTATGTATATCTGACTGTGCTGAGTGCTCACTGCCCACACAGCTGAATTGTGGGGGAGACTGGGGTGCAGTTATAGCAGGAGTACAGTGCACACTTTTGCTGCCAGTGTGTGACTGACCAGTGACCACCAGTATATTGTCTGCCTGAAAAAGTTAAACACTCCTGTGGTGTTTTTTTTTTTATTCTATAAACGCATTCTGCTGACAGTGTCCAGCAGGTCCGTCATTCATTATATTATATAAAAATTTACCTGCAGTAGTGTTATCTTTTTTTTGTTCATCTCTATCATCTTTATCATCTCTATATTAGCAGACGCAGTACGGTAGTCCACGGCTGTGGCTACCTCTGTGTCGTCAGTGCTCGTCCATAATTGTATACCTACCTGTGGTGGGTTTTTTTTTTCTATCTTCTTCATACTAGTAGTTTAGGAGTCTGCTGACAGTGTCCAGCAGGTCCGTCATTATATTATATATACCTGCAGTAGTGATATATATATATATATTTTATATCATTATCATCTCTATACTAGCAGACGCAGTACGGTAGTCCACGGCTGTAGCTACCTCTGTGTCATCAGTGCTCGTCCATAATTGTATACCTACCTGTGGTGGGGTTTTTTTTTCTATCTTCTTCATACTAGTAGTTTAGGAGTCTGCTGACAGTGTCCAGCAGGTCCGTCATTATATTATATATACCTGCAGTAGTGATATATATATATTTTTTATATCATTATCATCTCTATACTAGCAGACGCAGTACGGTAGTCCACGGCTGTAGCTACCTCTGTGTCGTCAGTGCTCGTCCATAATTGTATACCTACCTGTGGTGGGGTTTTTTTTTCTATCTTCTTCATACTAGTAGTTTAGGAGTCTGCTGACTGTGTCCAGCAGGTCCGTCATTATATTATATATACCTGCAGTAGTGATATATATATATTTTTTATATCATTATCATCTCTATACTAGCAGACGCAGTACGGTAGTCCACGGCTGTAGCTACCTCTGTGTCGTCAGTCACTCGTCATCCATAAGTATACTAGTATCCATCCATCTCCATTGTCTACCTGAGGTGCCTTTTAGTTGTGCCTATTAAAATATGGAGAACAAAAATGTTGAGGTTCCAAAAATAGGGAAAGATCAAGATCCACTTCCACCTCGTGCTGAAGCTGCTGCCACTAGTCATGGCCGAGACGATGAAATTCCATCAACGTCGTCTGCCAAGGCCGATGCCCAATGTCATAGTACAGAGCATGTAAAATCCAAAACACAAAATATCAGTAAAAAAAGGACTCAGAAATCTAAAATAAAATCGTCGGAGGAGAAGCGTAAACTTGCCAATATGCCATTTACCACACGGAGTGGCAAGGAACTGCTGAGGCCCTGGCCTATGTTCATGGCTAGTGGTTCAGCTTCACATGAGGATGGAAGCACTCAGCCTCTCGCTAGAAAAATGAAAAGACTTAAGCTGGCAAAAGCACAGCAAAGAACTGTGCGTTCTTCGAAATCACAAATCCACAAGGAGAGTCCAATTGTGTCGGTTGCGATGCCTGACCTTCCCAACACTGGACGTGAAGATCATGCGCCTTCCACCATTTGCACGCCCCCTGCAAGTGCTGGAAGGAGCACCCGCAGTCCAGTTCCTGATAGTCAGATTGAAGATGTCAGTGTTGAAGTACACCAGGATGAGGAGGATATGGGTGTTGCTGGCGCTGGGGAGGAAATTGACAAGGAGGATTCTGATGGTGAGGTGGTTTGTTTAAGTCAGGCACCTGGGGAGACACCTGTTGTCCGTGGGAGGAATATGGCCATTGACATGCCTGGTGAAAATACAAAAAAAATCAGCTCTTCGGTGTGGAAGTATTTCAACAGAAATGCGGACAACAGGTGTCAAGCCGTGTGTTGCCTTTGTCAAGCTGTAATAAGTAGGGGTAAGGACGTTAACCACCTCGGAACATCCTCCCTTATACGTCACCTGCAGCGTATTCATCATAAGTCAGTGACAAGTTCAAAAACTTTGGGCGACAGCGGAAGCAGTCCACTGACCAGTAAATCCCTTCCTCTTGTAACCAAGCTCACGCAAACCACCCCACCAACTCCCTCAGTGTCAATTTCCTCCTTCCCCAGGAATGCCAATAGTCCTGCAGGCCATGTCACTGGCAATTCTGACGAGTCCTCTCCTGCCTGGGATTCCTCCGATGCATCCTTGAGTGTAACGCCTACTGCTGCTGGCGCTGCTGTTGTTGCTGCTGGGAGTCGATGGTCATCCCAGAGGGGAAGTCGTAAGACCACTTTTACTACTTCCACCAAGCAATTGACTGTCCAACAGTCCTTTGCGAGGAAGATGAAATATCACAGCAGTCATCCTGCTGCAAAGCGGATAACTGAGGCCTTGGCATCCTGGGCGGTGAGAAACGTGGTTCTGGTATCCATCATTACTGCAGAGCCAACTATAGACTTGTTTGAGGTACTGTGTCCCCGGTACCAAATACCATCTAGGTTCCATTTCTCTAGGCAGGCGATACCGAAAATGTACACAGACCTCAGAAAAAGAGTCACCAGTGTCCTAAAAAATGCAGTTGTACCCAATGTCCACTTAACCACGGACATGTGGACAAGTGGAGCAGGGCAGACTCAGGACTATATGACTGTGACAGCCCACTGGGTAGATGTATTGCCTCCCGCAGCAAGAACAGCAGCGGCGGCACCAGTAGCAGCATCTCGCAAACGCCAACTCGTTCCTAGGCAGGCTACGCTTTGTATCACCGCTTTCCAGAAGAGGCACACAGCTGACAACCTCTTACGGAAACTGAGGAAGATCATCGCAGAATGGCTTACCCCAATTGGACTCTCCTGGGGATTTGTGACATCGGACAACGCCAGCAATATTGTGCGTGCATTACATCTGGGCAAATTCCAGCACGTCCCATGTTTTGCACATACATTGAATTTGGTGGTGCAGAATTATTTAAAAAACGACAGGGGCGTGCAAGAGATGCTGTCGGTGGCCCGAAGAATTGCGGGCCACTTTCGGCATTCAGCCACCGCGTACAGAAGACTGGAGCACCACCAAACAGACCTGAACCTGCCCTGCCATCATCTGAAGCAAGAGGTGGTCACGAGGTGGAATTCAACCCTCTATATGCTTCAGAGGATGGAGGAGCAGCAAAAGGCCATTCAAGCCTATACATCTGCCCACGATATAGGCAAAGGAGGGGGAATGCACCTGACTCAAGCGCAGTGGAGAATTATTTCAACGTTGTGCAAGGTTCTGCATCCCTTTGAACTTGCCACACGTGAAGTCAGTTCAGACACTGCCAGCCTGAGTCAGGTCATTCCCCTCATCAGGCTTTTGCAGAAGAAGCTGGAGACATTGAAGGAGGAGCTAAAACAGAGCGAGGGGTGAGGAATCGGAGGATGATGATGAGGAGGACATCTTGCCTCTGTAGAGCCAGTTTGTGCAAGGAGAGATTGATTGCTTTTTTTTGGCGGGGGCCCAAACCAACCAGTCATTTCAGTCACAGTCGTGTGGCAGACCCTGTCGCTGAAATGATGGGTTCGTTAAAGTGTGCATGTCCTGTTTATACAACATAAGGGTGGGTGGGAGGGCCCAAGGACAATTCCATCTTGCACCTCTTTTTTCTTTCATTTTTCTTTGCATCATGTGCTGTTTGGGGACAATTTTTTTGAAGTGCCATCCTATCTGACACTGCAGTGCCACTCCTAGATGGGCAAGGTGTTTGTGTTGGCCACTTGTGTCGCTTAGCTTAGTCACACAGCGACCTTGGTGCGCCTCTTTTTTTCTTTGCATCATGTGCTGTTTGGGGACAATTTTTTTGAAGTGCCATCCTGTCTGACACTGCAGTGCCACTCCTAGTTGGGCCAGGTGTTTGTGTCGGCCACTTGTGTCGCTTATCTTAGTCACACAGCCACCTTGGTGCGCCTCTTTTTTTCTTTGCATCATGTGCTGTTTGGGGACTATTTTTTTGAAGTGCCATCCTGCCTGACACTGCAGTGCATCTCCTAGATGGGCCAGGTGTTTGTGTCGGCCACTAGGGTCGTTTAGCTTAGCCATCCAGCAACCTCGGTGCAAATTTTAGGACTAAAAATAATATTGTGAGGTGTAAGGTGTTCAGAATAGACTGGAAATGAGTGGAAATTATGGTTATTGAGGTCAATAATACTATGGGATCAAAATGACCCCCAAATTCTATGATTTAAGCTGTTTTTTAGGGTTTTTTGAAAAAAAACACCCGAATCCAAAACACACCCGAATCCGACAAACATTTTTCGGTGAGGTTTTGCCAAAACGCGTCTGAATCCTAAACACGGACGCGGAACCGAATCCAAAAGCAAAACACAAAACCCGAAAAATGTCCGGTGCACATCACTAGTATGCAGCACAGGGACGATTTAGAACCGCTACAGTTCAGTAAGTAATTACCCATATGAGTCATCACTTATTTTATTTTATTTGGGCATATGCTGATGATATTCTTTTATATTGATTGTTCAGCTGTATATACCATCTCTACCCTGTTGCTACATCTGGGTAACAGTGGCTGGACCTACAGGTATGTTGTGTGTGACCACTACAGGTGTTATGCCTCCATATTCTCTCTCTCTTTGGTCATATGGTTGATTATACTGTCTCCATTGTTCCATAGACATTAGCATTCCCCATAAGCTTGAGAGTTGCTTTGGAGTACACACCAGACCACCCTCCTTTTTACATATTGTGATCTAATTAACCTTAGGTGAGTTGGGTCCCATTGAGGTGAATGGAAGGCTATGTCACAGGTGAAGGGGGTGTTCTATCCTATAGGTGTATTGCTGTTTTACTGTTAGGGTCTCCTGCCCTGTGCTGCCACGTCGTCATGGCAACCGGGAGACAAGTGCTAGCGGAGTAACCTGAGCGCAGCTGATACTCCGGTTCGGGTCTTTTGCTATGCAGTGGTTACAGGCAGGGGATCCGGTGCTGGTTTTTGTGCTCACAGTCTGTGAGGTCTGAGGGGGGCGTGGACAGCACCTGCTTTATAAGGCCTCTTCTCAGGTTAAGCAGATGCTGCTGAATCTTTGTTGGTTAGTCAGTTCCTGAAAGTTAGCCAGTACTGTGTAGCTTTGTATTTGTTGTTGCTTACTGCAAATAGGCCTGGGGATTTGGTACTACACTCTGCCAATCCAGACCTAGCAGTAAGACTGGAGTCAGTCATTTAGCCTGCTGAGGTTCTTTTGCTATTCTGTGAACTCAGCAGGTTTGTGGCTGTACTTTCAGACCTGCCTGCATAATCCTCTCTCACTGTGCAGGGCGTCCATGTGTCAGTTTAGTGGCAGTAAGCTGAACCTGGGCCCTGCAAGTGAGAATTAGGATTGTGGAGACTCTCCTTGTGTCTATTATTCCATCTCTGACCAAGGAGTTTACTGCCACACCCGTTGGTAACCCTTTAGGGTTTTGCTGTTGCCCTTAGCAACAGCATTTCGGGTTCTCTACATATTAAAACACAACATCTTGCTTTTTCCATCTGAGCATTTCTAATACTAGGGAGACACCCAGTTTCTTAGCCTCTGGGCTTCTCTGTTCACTCTGTGTTGGTTTTGTTACCCTATCACCTTCTGTGTACGTTATGTCATATTTCCCAGTTTGTCTGTGAGTTCATTTGTTTTGCATCCTTCTCTGTTCAGACACCAGTACATTCCTGCAGGCACTGGTGTGCATAACAGTTCAAACACCAGTACATTCCTGCAGGCACTGGTGTGCATAACATTTACTGACCTAGACGGTGACGGGCTCTGATGTGGACACGGGCATCTAATTATTATATACATTGATGGGTATTATGTTATTTGAGTGTCATATGGCCTGGGTGGCGGAGTCTCACTTTTCTGTTTTTGTTATAGATTTATTTCAAGCCTATGAAATTGTGATGTTGATAGAATGATCATTTGTTGCCAGTCTTGAGAAAGGTTCGTTATCGAACCGAAACGTCGACATTGAGGCGGTCCATTGACCACAATAAAGTTTATGCTTTTACATATGGACTGATCTAAATATTCGCGTGAGTGCACCTTCCACTCTGTGGAGAACATTGCTATTTTAAGTGGACTGTCATGGTCTATTGGGAGCACCCGCAACGTTGGATTATATAAGATGAGAGTGCAGGATCTACGTGTAAATATATATATATATATATGTGTAGCAAAGATGCGGCACTCCTGGTTTAAATAATTCACCAAAAGCAAGTTTTTACTTATCCAGCAACGTTTCAGTAGTCACTCCTACTGTCGTCAGGCTTTATTACAAGATTAAAATAGTGTACATACCTTTATACTGTCACCCCCTGTGTGAATTCCCGCCGACTCGTGCCGGGACTCCTCGCCCGCTGAGCCGCATAGCGTCTGATGTCATCGTCAAGCGACGGCGCCGTGAAACAAACACCCATCACCATAGCAACCAAGAAGAGTACAGTGTAACATACAAGGTTAGCTGTAACAATGTAATAACAGTACATTATCCCATATACTCATTTCACAAAATGTTAAAAAACTTCTATGTAACCTTGTTATCTTAATTTAATAAATATTACTCCTTGTATCAACAGAACCTCTCGATAATTGACACTGTCGGATATTACCCATTATGCTATTTTAAGAAACATGAATATGAGATACTTTCATTGAGGCCTTTCGGATATATTACATCTAAACGTAATATCCATCTTGTTTCTAATTGCAACAATCTTGCACCTCTGTTACCTCCTCTCATGTCTCCCACTACACAGTCTATCATTCTATATCTAATGCTGTGCAGTGGATGTTTATTTTGGGCAAAATGCCGGGCCACAGCATTAGATATAGAATGATAGACTGTGTAGTGGTAAATTCCATCATTTTTACCTTAACCACTGCCTTGCATGGTCGCATCGGATGCGACCACACCAGGCAGTGTTTTATCTTACCAGTCTGATAAACAGTGCTAGCAGCGGCAGGGAAGGGAAACTTCCCGCCGTTGCTGCTGTCAGAGGGACTAAAGTCATTTTGCATAGGGTTAAATTCATGTTCTTCACCTAATTCATTCATAAAAATACAGACAATTTCTGAGTGGTTTATGGGGAAAAAAAATCATCAGTTAAGTGGGTAAAGAAGAGATTTTCATCAAGCTTATCCCCTGCTCAGAGGTGTTGAAGCGAAATTTGCAGTAAACCTACTGCATGGAGAATTATCTGTACCAAGTACATTTCACATATGGCAGGCACTCATTTAACGGACTTAGTGGTAGATGTATCAAACAATGGAGAGAGATAAAGAGGAGAGAGATAAAGTACCAACCAGATTCTGTCATTTTTCAAGCACATCTCTATCATCTTATCTCTCTCCAGGCTTTGATACACCTCCACCTTAGTCCTACAGTGGCAGCAGCATCTTATTTGTCTCTTCCTCATGGAATATTGCACTTGGAGTAGACTCAAACTCGGTCCTCAGGACCACACAGGATTCATGTTTTGCAGGTCACCTGTAAATTTTAAAACTATGACTGTTGGTGATACACAGTGCACCTGCTGGATGACATGGAAAACGTGAACCGTGTGGGGTCCTGAGGGCCAAGTTTAAGAACCACTGGAGTAGAGGATGTAAAGGTTGTCATGATTCAGGTTGCCTGCAATCCATAGTGAATAATTGTGAACAGTTTAATGCACTTTTAGGAGATATTTAATTAGTCGCATTGTCGAGAACTTAGCCTACTTTGCGCAAAGCCAGAGCCAGACTGGCCATCGGGCACTTCTGGCAAATGCCGGAAGGGCCGATGGGTTGGTGGGCCAGTCCTGTCATTCAGCGAGCCGGGAAGGCCGTGCACTCTCTGTTGTAGATGCTTCACTGCCCCCCTGCCTGTCTCCATGGTAATGGAGGAGTGCCGCAATTCCACGCCCCCCTGACTCCCGGCACCCCCCAACCGTTTCTATGGAAATGGGGGCATGCCGTGAGTCCACGCACCCTTGACTCGCAGAACGCCCCCATAGCTAGTGCGCATGTGCCCTCTGTACGTACCTTGAATACAACTTGTCTTAGCTTAATAGAGTGAAAATAAAGAAGTCACTGAATATTAAAAACACGACTACATCTACAATCAACTTTACCGGAAATAATAAATCTTATGAATACATTATAAAAACATGGAATATTAAAATTACACTTGTTGCATGTTCTGCCAATTTTTTTTTTGCTATGAAAGATTAAAAATTATTACACTTAGTGCTTTTATTCTGTAGAATAAAAAACTGGATGTTGACGTAGTCAATTTACTGTACAGCAAAGAAGATGGGGCAGTTACTGTATATTCCAAATGGGTGGTCTTCAGGTTTCCTGGCGTCCAGGCTCCCGGCAACCACCATACCGGCTCCGGAATCCCAACCGCCGGCATACCGACATCTTTTCTCCCTCTTTGGGGTTCCATGAGCAAGGGGCTCATTTGCGTTCGCCCAGCTGTTGGTATGCTGGCGGTCGGGATTCCGACACCGGTATGCTGGTCGCCGGGACCCCGACCGCCGGCAAACCATACTACACCCATTCCAAATAGTAACCTAACTACTGTATGCTACTTTATTACAATACTTACACAATTGAATTTATAACTAAGATAAATATGTATATAATAGAATAGAAAACATTTTTTTTTTAAATTAACATTCTTTATGTTTTTACCATTTTGTATAAATAAGAAATTCCAAAAGAAATACAGGACAACCCATTGATGATAACAACATTGCAAATTTGGCATATGTTTTAAAACGTGGATTCAGTAGTCATTGTTTGTTACCACTTATAGGCAATCTCGAGTTCTCACAAAGCCAAGTGTCCTTCCCTTTTGATAAGTCTGTAGAGAGAATTTCTTTTGATTTGCTCTATGGTGAGTTTAGATAAAAAAAAACAATAACATACAATTTGAGTTTGGAAGAACTCGATTGTTTTCTTTAAAAAGAAAAAAATAGAAAAAGCTTTGCATTGCGGCTTGTAAACTTGATTATATTACATTTGAGAAGTTTGGATTTGACACAGAAAAATAATTCTCAAGGAGAAAATGCAAAACGATTATTACACCTTCCACACTTATATAATCAGTTATTTACAGTGCTATTTTTTCAGCAGGAACCAGTATATTGACCATACAGATATTAAGAAGTGCTAAACAGAGAATATTTCAGTCCCTGACCCAGTGGAGCTTGCACTTTATGGGGTTTATTCAGGTTTGTTAGCAAAACAAAACAGTAAGCAATTGGGCAAAACCATGTCTCACTGCAGGTGGGCAGATGTAACATGTGCAGAGAGATTTAGATTTGGGTTTGTTATATTGTTTCTATGCATGGTAAATACTGGCTGCTTTATTTTACACTGCAATTTAGATTTCAGTTTGAACACACCCCACCCAAATCTGAATCTCTCTGCACATGTTACCTCTGCCCTAGCTGCAGTGCAACCAGGGCCATTTCTAGACCTTGTGGCGCCCTGGGCGAAAGTTTCCTTTGGCGCCTGCACCCCGACAGGTAAAACAGGGTTAGTGCGCACTGCGTACCAAAGGTGCGCATAAAAAAAATAAAAAATAGGGGCATGGCTTCAAAGGGAAGGGGCATGGCCCCTGTAGTTGTGCCCCCTGTAGATTTGTCCCCAGTAGATGTGCCCCCAGTAGAGATACCGCTGTAGTTGTGCCCCCTTAGATGTGCCCCAGTAAAGATGCCCCCTGTAGATTTGCCCCCATTAGATGTGCCCCAGTAGAGATACCCCTGTAGTTATTAGAGATGTGCACTTGAAATTTTTCGGGTTTTGTGTTTTGGTTTTGGGTTCGGTTCCGCGGCCGTGTTTTGGGTTCGACCGCGTTTTGGCAAAACCTCACCGAATTTTTTTTGTCGGATTCGGGTGCGTTTTGGATTCGGGTGTTTTTTTCAAAAAACACTAAAAAACAGCTTAAATCATAGAATTTGGGGGTCATTTTGATCCCAAAGTATTATTAACCTCAAAAACCATAATTTCCACTCATGTTCAGTCTATTCTGAATACCTCACACCTCACAATATTATTTTTAGTCCTAAAATTTGCACCGAGGTCGCTGGATGACTAAGCTAAGCGACCCTAGTGGCCGACACAAACACCTGGCCCATCTAGGAGTGGCACTGCAGTGTCACGCAGGATGGCCCTTCCAAAAAACACTCCCAAAACAGCACATGACGCAAAGAAGAAAAAAAGAGGCGCAATGAGGTAGCTGTGTGAGTAAGATAAGCGACCCTAGTGGCCGACACAAACACCTGGCCCATCTAGGAGTGGCACTGCAGTGGCACGCAGGATGGCCCTTCCAAAAAACACTCCCCAAACAGCACATGACGCAAAGAAGAAAAAAAGAGGCGCAATGAGGTAGCTGTGTGAGTTAGATAAGCGACCCTAGTGGCCGACACAAACACCTGGCCCATCTAGGAGTGGCACTGCAGTGTCACGCAGGATGGCCCTTCCAAAAAACACTCCCCAAACAGCACATGACGCAAAGAAGAAAAAAAGAGGCGCAATGAGGTAGCTGTGTGAGTAAGATAAGCGACCCTAGTGGCCGACACAAACACCTGGCCCATCTAGGAGTGGCACTGCAGTGTCACGCAGGATGGCCCTTCCAAAAAACACTCCCCAAACAACACATGACGCAAAGAAGAAAAAAAGAGGCGCAATGAGGTTGCTGTGTGAGTAAGATAAGCGACCCTAGTGGCCGACACAAACACCTGGCCCATCTAGGAGTGGCACTGCAGTGGCACGCAGGATAGCCCTTCCAAAAAACACTCCCCAAACAGCACATGACGCAAAGAAGAAAAAAAGAGGCGCAATGAGGTAGCTGTGTGAGTAAGATAAGCGACCCTAGTGGCCGACACAAACACCGGGCCCATCTAGGAGTGGCACTGCAGTGGCACGCAGGATGGCCCTTCCAAAAAACCCTCCCCAAACAGCACATGACGCAAAGAAGAAAAAAAGAGGCGCAATGAGGTAGCTGTGTGAGTAAGATAAGCGACCCTAGTGGCCGACACAAACACCTGGCCCATCTAGGAGTGGCACTGCAGTGGCACGCAGGATGGCCCTTCCAAAAAACACTCCACAAACAGCACATGACGCAAAGAAGAAAAAAAGAGGTGCAATGAGGTAGCTGTGTGAGTAAGATAAGCGAACCTAGTGGCCGACACAAACACCTGGCCCATCTAGGAGTGGCACTGCAGTGTCACGCAGGATGGCCCTTCCAAAAAACACTCCCCAAACAGCACATGACGCAAAGAAGAAAAAAAGAGGCGCAATGAGGTAGCTGTGTGAGTAAGATAAGCGACCCTAGTGGCCGACACAAACACCTGGCCCATCTAGGAGTGGCACTGCAGTGTCACGCAGGATGGCCCTTCCAAAAAACACTCCCCAAACAGCACATGACGCAAAGAAGAAAAAAAGAGGCGCAATGAGGTAGCTGTGTGAGTAAGATAAGCGACCCTAGTGGCCGACACAAACACCTGGCCCATCTAGGAGTGGCACTGCAGTGTCACGCAGGATGGCCCTTCCAAAAAACACTCCCCAAACAGCACATGACGCAAAGAAGAAAAAAAGAGGCGCAATGAGGTTGCTGTGTGAGTAAGATAAGCGACCCTAGTGGCCGACACAAACACCTGGCCCATCTAGGAGTGGCACTGCAGTGGCACGCAGGATGGCCCTTCCAAAAAACACTCCCCAAACAGCACATGACGCAAAGAAGAAAAAAAGAGGCGCAATGAGGTAGCTGTATGAGTAAGATAAGCGACCCTAGTGGCCGACACAAACACCTGGCCCATCTAGGAGTGGCACTGCAGTGGCACGCAGGATGGCCCTTCCAAAAAACACTCCCCAAACAGCACATGACGCAAAGAAGAAAAAAAGAGGCGCAATGAGGTAGCTGTGTGAGTAAGATAAGCGACCCTAGTGGCCGACACAAACACCTGGCCCATCTAGGAGTGGCACTGCAGTGGCACGCAGGATGGCCCTTCCAAAAAACACTCCCCAAACAGCACATGACGCAAATAAAAATGAAAGAAAAAAGAGGTGCAAGATGGAATTGTCCTTGGGCCCTCCCACCCACCCTTATGTTGTATAAACAGGACATGCACACTTTAACCAACCCATCATTTCAGTGACAGGGTCTGCCACACGACTGTGACTGAAATGACGGGTTGGTTTGGACCCCCACCGAAAAAGAAGCAATTAATATCTCCTTGCACAAACTGGCTCTACAGAGGCAAGATGTCCACCTCATCATCATCCTCCGATATATCACCGTGTACATCCCGCTCCTCACAGATTATCAATTCGTCCCCACTGGAATCCACCATCTCAGCTCCCTGTGTACTACTTTGTGGAGGCAATTGCTGCTGGTCAATGTCTCCACGGAGCAATTGATTATAATTCATTTTAATGAACATCATCTTCTCCACATTTTCTGGAAGTAACCTCGTACGCCGATTGCTGACAAGGTGAGCGGCGGCACTAAACACTCTTTCGGAGTACACACTTGTGGGAGGGCAACTTAGGTAGAATAAAGCCAGTTTGTGCAAGGGCCTCCAAATTGCCTCTTTTTCCTGCCAGTATAAGTACGGACTGTCTGACGTGCCTACTTGGATGCGGTCACTCATATAATCCTCCACCATTCTTTCAATGGGGAGAGAATCATATGCAGTGACAGTAGACGACATGTCCGTAATCGTTGTCAGGTCCTTCAGTCCGGACCAGATGTCAGCATCAGCAGTCGCTCCAGACTGCCCTGCATCACCGCCAGCGGGTGGGCTCGGAATTCTGAGCCTTTTCCTCGCACCCCCAGTTGCGGGAGAATGTGAAGGAGGAGATGTTGACAGGTCGCGTTCCGCTTGACTTGACAATTTTCTCACCAGCAGGTCTTTGAACCCCAGCAGACTTGTGTCTGCCGGAAAGAGAGATCCAAGGTAGGTTTTAAATCTAGGATCGAGCACGGTGGCCAAAATGTAGTGCTCTGATTTCAACAGATTGACCACCCGTGAATCCTTGTTAAGCGAATTAAGGGCTCCATCCACAAGTCCCACATGCCTAGCGGAATCGCTCTGTGTTAGCTCCTCCTTCAATGTCTCCAGCTTCTTCTGCAAAAGCCTGATGAGGGGAATGACCTGACTCAGGCTGGCAGTGTCTGAACTGACTTCACGTGTGGCAAGTTCAAAAGGTTGCAGAACCTTGCACAACGTTGAAATCATTCTCCACTGCGCTTGAGACAGGTGCATTCCACCTCCTATATCGTGCTCAGTTGTATAGGCTTGAATGGCCTTTTGCTGCTCCTCCAACCTCTGAAGCATATAGAGGGTTGAATTCCACCTCGTTACCACTTCTTGCTTCAGATGATGGCAGGGCAGGTTCAGGCGTTTTTGGTGGTGCTCCAGTCTTCTGTACGTGGTGCCTGTACGCCGAAAGTGTCCCGCAATTCTTCTGGCCACCGACAGCATCTCTTGCACGCCTCTTTCGTTTTTTTAAAAATTCTGCACCACCAAATTCAAGGTATGTGCAAAACATGGGACGTGCTGGAATTTGCCCATATTTAATGCACACACAATATTGCTGGCGTTGTCCGATGCCACAAATCCACAGGAGAGTCCAATTGGGGTAAGCCATTCCGCAATGATCTTCCTCAGTTGCCGTAAGAGGTTTTCAGCTGTGTGCGTATTCTGGAAACCGGTGATACAAAGCGTAGCCTGCCTAGGAAAGAGTTGGCGTTTGCGAGATGCTGCTACTGGTGCCGCCGCTGCTGTTCTTGCGGCGGGCGTCCATACATCTACCCAGTGGGCTGTCACAGTCATATAGTCCTGACCCTGCCCTGCTCCACTTGTCCACATGTCCGTGGTTAAGTGGACATTGGGTACAACTGCATTTTTTAGGACACTGGTGAGTCTTTTTCTGACGTCCGTGTACATTCTCGGTATCGCCTGCCTACAGAAGTGGAACCTAGATGGTATTTGGTAACGGGGGCACACTGCCTCAATAAATTGTCTAGTTCCCTGTGAACTAATGGCGGATACCGGACGCACGTCTAACACCAACATAGTTGTCAAGGCCTCAGTTATCCGCTTTGCAACAGGATGACTGCTGTGATATTTCATCTTCCTCGCAAAGGACTGTTGGACAGTCAATTGCTTGGTGGAAGTAGTAAAAGTGGTCTTACGACTTCCCCTCTGGGATGACCATCGACTCCCAGCAGCAACAACAGCAGCGCCAGCAGCAGTAGGCGTTACACGCAAGGATGCATCGGAGGAATCCCAGGCAGGAGAGGACTCGTCAGAATTGCCAGTGACATGGCCTGCAGGACTATTGGCATTCCTGGGGAAGGAGGAAATTGACACTGGGGGAGTTGGTGGGGTGGTTTGCGTGAGCTTGGTTACAAGAGGAAGGGATTTACTAGTCAGTGGACTGCTTCCGCTGTCGCCCAAAGTTTTTGAACTTGTCACTGACTTATTATGAATGCGCTGCAGGTGACGTATAAGGGAGGATGTTCCGAGGTGGTTAACGCCCTTACCCCTACTTATTACAGCTTGACAAAGGCAACACACGGCTTGACAAATGTTGTCCGCATTTCTGGTGAAATACTTCCACACCGAAGAGCTGATTTTTTTGGTATTTTCACCAGGCATGTCAACGGCCCTATTCCTCCCATGGACAACAGGTGTCTCCCCGGGTGCCTGACTTAAACAAACCACCTCACCATCAGAATCATCCTGGTCAATTTCCTCCCCAGCGCCAGCAACACCCATATCCTCCTCATCCTGGTGTACTTCAACACTGACATCTTCAATCTGACTATCAGGAACTGGACTGCGGGTGCTCCTTCCAGCACTTGCAGGGGGCGTGCAAATGGTGGAAGGCGCATGCTCTTCACGTCCAGTGTTGGGAAGGTCAGGCATCGCAAACGACACAATTGGACTCTCCTTGTGGATTTGGGATTTCGAAGAACGCACAGTTCTTTGCGGTGCTTTTGCCAGCTTGAGTCTTTTCATTTTTCTAGCGAGAGGCTGAGTGCTTCCATCCTCATGTGAAGCTGAACCACTAGCCATGAACATAGGCCAGGGCCTCAGCCGTTCCTTGCCACTCCGTGTGGTAAATGGCATATTGGCAAGTTTACGCTTCTCCTCCGACAATTTTATTTTAGATTTTGGAGTCCTTTTTTTACTGATATTTGATGTTTTGGATTTTACATGCTCTGTACTATGACATTGGGCATCGGCCTTGGCAGACGACGTTGCTGGCATTTCATCGTCTCGGCCATGACTAGTGGCAGCAGCTTCAGCACGAGGTGGAAGTGGATCTTGATCTTTCCCTAATTTTGGAACCTCAACATTTTTGTTCCCCATATTTTAATAGGCACAACTAAAAGGCACCTCAGGTAAACAATGGAGATGGATGGATACTAGTATACTTATGGATGGACCAGCGACTGCCGACACAGAGGTAGCTACAGCCGTGGACTACCGTACTGTGTCTGCTGCTAATATAGACTGGATGATAATGAGATGAAATTAATATATATATATAATATCACTAGTACTGCAGCCGGACAGGTATATATATTTATTATGTAATGACTGATGACGGACCTGCTGGACACTGTCAGCTCAGCAGCACCGCAGACTGCTACAGTAAGCTACTATAGTAGTATGTATCAAGAAGAAAGAAAAAAAAAACACGGGTAGGTGGTATACAATTATGGATGGACCAGCGACTGCCGACACAGAGGTAGCTACAGCCATGGACTACCGTACTGTGTCTGCTGCTAATATAGACTGGATGATAATGAGATGAAATTAATATATATATATATATATATATAATATCACTAGTACTGCAGCCGGACAGGTATATATATTTATTATGTAATGACTGATGACGGACCTGCTGGACACTGTCAGCTCAGCAGCACCGCAGACTGCTACAGTAAGCTACTATAGTAGTATGTATCAAGAAGAAAGAAAAAAAAAACACGGGTAGGTGGTATACAATTATGGATGGACCAGCGACTGCCGACACAGAGGTAGCTACAGCCGTGGACTACCATACTGTGTCTGCTGCTAATATAGACTGGATGATAATGAGATGAAATTAATATATATATATATATATATAATATCACTAGTACTGCAGCCGGACAGGTATATATATTTATTATGTAATGACTGATGACGGACCTGCTGGACACTGTCAGCTCAGCAGCACCGCAGACTGCTACAGTAAGCTACTATAGTAGTATGTATCAAGAAGAAAGAAAAAAAAAAAAACATGTGTAGGTGGTATACAATATTATATATATATTATATACAATTATATATATATATATATATATATATATATATATATTAAACTGGTGGTGATTATTAAACTGGTGCTCAGGTCACTGGTCACACTATCAGCAACTTGCAAGTAGTACTCCTAAGCAGACAATCACAATATATATTATACTGGTGGTGTCAAAGTCAAAAATATTACATAGAGAGAACATACAAACTGCACACATTTAAGTCGCTATACTTGCAAATATGCGCAGCGAGCACAGCAATATATAGTAACACACGCATTTGCTCGGACATGGCACGGAGATGGATTCGGCGCTTGTTTCATACAGTACATGGTTATAATAATGTCGGGCACCAGACATCATGGAGATTTAGAATTGGCTGATGAATTGATGTCATGAATGTGTATTATTTGAACAGAACCAGATGCGCCCGTCATGTTTGGTATTGAAGCAAGCAGAATGATGTGTGGGTTAGTTTGATGCTTGTTGTGAAGTTGTGGGACATTGCAGCGGATAGATATGATTATATGCATAAAAGCTAAGATCACTTAGTTAGAACAATGAATGATCAAGCCAACCATTTACTGAGTTTTCAGGGCTGAACCTGATCAGCATATACAAAGAGAATAGTGACTCAATCATAAAGGAGAGAGAGAGACCCCTCCCCCAGGAACAGACACACAGGAGAATAGTTCCTGTCGGGGGGGGGGGGTCGGGGTCAGTTGTGGGGGCCTCTGAGGACAGATATACTGTAACTCACTCACACAGCTACCTTACACACAGCAAGCATGGCTGGATCATCACCAGGCTCCTTACGAAAGGCTAAGTATCATAATCTCAATATCTCATGGCTGATTGGCATAGATTAGTTAGTTTGGAGATACAAATGGCTTAAGGTTAACGAGGTTTGGGCAGTTGTGTGATTGTTGGGTGTTTCTGTTGATACTCTGTGAAGTCTGTGATGAATTGGAACAGTAGACAATCTGTAGCATAGTATTTGTGGTATTTGTTTGCCTATGGTGATTTAAAATAGATTGTGCTGGTTTGTTATAATATATCTTGTTAATCATGAATAAGACCATGCAGTACTTTTGAATATGTGCTTGTAGCAATGGCAAGCTGATACTTGTGGGTACCTGGTGGTCTGGTCTTGTGATAGCTCATATGCTCTGGTTATTGAGATACTGTGTTTGCTTGAAATTGTGAAAGGTGATTTAGATGGTTTGGAATTGTAAAATCAGAACATATGCATTGTTTTGAGGCTTGGACATTTTGGAATAAAATGGAGTCTTGTGTCTTCTGCTATGTGATTGTGGTGTAGCAGAGAGTGCCATGTGTTTGGACCTGCAAATCTAAAATGGCTGCTGCCGGGTGTTTTCCCCTCCCCCTTTCAACCATGTGTTGCAGTCTTTGGAATCATGGGAGTTTTCTCAAAATGGAGTCTAGCTTCCATCCCATGCGGTATTCAGCATTGACTAACTGCGCAGCGATTGTCTCTCACATGTGTAGTTTTATCTGCAACCATATTGTTCTTACTGTTATTGTGAGCCATTTCTCTCTCTCTCTCTTCTCCTCTTTCTCACTTATTTTCCCTTAAAACGTAATTGTATTGTATTGTATTTCCTGTGTAGTTATCTGGTTAGGTAGTCTATGTTATATTGTAGTGTATGACTTGTATTGTATTAATTCTTTTGCAAGTATAACATTCATAATATATATATAAGGCGTTAGACCCTAAGCACGATATCTGTGTATTTCTTATAGTGTTAAGTATTCTCAGAGCGTCGGTGACGCTCGAACAGCATTCGAGTTAATAAGGTTATACTGTGTTGCATTTACACTCTATCACTACACTAAGGTTTTACTGCATAATATACTGTTTATGGTTTAGATATAAAGGTTTAACATTGTGAGCGTCAGCGCCGCTGGTGATCTCCTCGTGGTCCCGAGCGTCCGCTACGCTATAGCGAATCATTACGATAGACGGCAGCCAATAGCGTGCCTGCCTGTGATCTCTTGGCCGTGAGCGAACGTGACGCTTGAGCGTCTCGACTACGGCTAAGCGATTGCTACGCAACGAGCGTACCCTTACGGTACTCCATACGTGAATAGCGTACAGTGTTCTTAGACCTCATAAAGGGTTTTTATATAAGATAAATATTTAGCTTTATCAATTGGCGGCTCGCCCGTCCTTCACATATCTGCACTAGGTAATTTCAGCAGACATTATCCAGCAGCAAAGGGCGGGAGGTCATATTCCTCATAGTGCTGTTTGGATAAGCGTCTGCTCCGCTTAGTAAAGGGTGCTGAAGGAATCCGGGACCGGAGGTAAGAACAAAACGATAGTGTCTTTTTAAAACTGTTTATTTCTGTCTTGCGTACACACGCACGCATATCTGCATTTCTTTTCATTCGTGTATTTTCATATATCACTCTCCTGTTTGCCATTGTATAATTGATAAACGTACTAAGAGAGATTTGCCGCTATTTCATAGTTAAAGAGTAAAGGTAATACAGTTAAGGTATAGAAATACACACAGCTCTACCTAAAGGTAAAAGGAGAGATTGGTGTGGTGTGCGGTAGATGATCGAGGATCATCTACATTGATAAACGTGTTAGTTGTGTTACGGTGGACATTGGTTTTGTGTACTCGTGTCTCTAACAAAGGGCTGAGACTCGCGTACGCAAAGGCCGACGCACGCAGCGTAAATTACGCAACGGAGCGTCTGGGTACGCCCACGTAACTCAAGTCACACGATAGTGTTGATTTTTAAGTAACGCAATGGGCGATAAATAGCGCAACAAGCGATAAATAGCACAAACAGGCGATAAGTAGCGCAAATCTATTTTAAATTCGAAATTTAAATTAACAGATCCTTCTCCTAATTTGTAACACATCTGGTCTAAAAAGAGAAATTTCTGCGCAGAAATAGAAATAGAAACAAAAGTGTATATGTGGTGAGTGAGTGTTTGTTTTTACAATTTTGAGGATTGAACCAAAAGAAATCATCGAGTTCTCGTGAAGGTACATACGTGTAAGTGACATGCACGGTGGCTAGGGAGGCATCCTTGGTTAAACAAAAAAATTTGAGCATTAGAGTATAGCAGACCAGGAGGTCATACTGTAGCAGACCAGGAGGTCATAACAGACCAGGAGGTCTAGGTACAGCAGACAAGGAAGTCCGCTATAGAGTCCACAGGCACAACACTAAAAAAAGGGTTGGTGCAACACCCATATAGGCCATACAAGCTCTTGCTGAAGGAATTCGCAGCCGCAATTTTCGATTCCGCTGGTCGCTCCGTACATAAGATTAGTTGCTTATGTGCTGAACGATTGTACCGCACGTAATTGTGTGCATTAGTAAACCTGACCAGTAGAGATGAGCGCCGGAAATTTTTCGGGTTTTGTGTTTTGGTTTTGGGTTCGGTTCCGCGGCCGTGTTTTGGGTTCGACCGCGTTTTGGCAAAGCCTCACCAAATTTTTTTTGTCGGATTCGGGTGTGTTTTGGATTCGGGTGTTTTTTTCAAAAAACCCTAAAAAACAGCTTAAATCATAGAATTTGGGGGTCATTTTGATCCCAAAGTATTATTAACCTCAAAAACCATAATTTACACTCATTTTCAGTCTATTCTGAATACCTCACACCTCACAATATTATTTTTAGTCCTAAAATTTGCACCGAGGTCGCTGTGTGAGTAAGATAAGCGACCCTAGTGGCCGACACAAACACCGGGCCCATCTAGGAGTGGCACTGCAGTGTCACGCAGGATGTCCCTTCCAAAAAACCCTCCCCAAACAGCACATGACGCAAAGAAAAAAAGAGGCGCAATGAGGTAGCTGTGTGAGTAAGATAAGCGACCCTAGTGGCCGACACAAACACCGGGCCCATCTAGGAGTGGCACTGCAGTGTCACGCAGGATGTCCCTTCCAAAAAACCCTCCCCAAACAGCACATGACGCAAAGAAAAAAAGAGGCGCAATGAGGTAGCTGACTGTGTGAGTAAGATAAGCGACCCTAGTGGCCGACACAAACACCGGGCCCATCTAGGAGTGGCACTGCAGTGTCACGCAGGATGGCCCTTCCAAAAAACCCTCCCCAAACAGCACATGACGCAAAGAAAAAAAGAGGCGCAATGAGGTAGCTGACTGTGTGAGTAAGATAAGCGACCCTAGTGGCCGACACAAACACCGGGCCCATCTAGGAGTGGCACTGCAGTGTCACGCAGGATGGCCCTCCCAAAAAACCCTCCCCAAACAGCACATGACGCAAAGAAAAATAAAAGAAAAAAGAGGTGCAAGATGGAATTGTCCTTGGGCCCTCCCACCCACCCTTATGTTGTATAAACAGGACATGCACACTTTAACCAACCCATCATTTCAGTGACAGGGTCTGCCACACGACTGTGACTGATATGACGGGTTGGTTTGGACCCCCCCCAAAAAAGAAGCAATTAATCTCTCCTTGCACAAACTGGCTCTACAGAGGCAAGATGTCCACCTCATCATCATCCTCCGATATATCACCGTGTACATCCCCCTCCTCACAGATTATCAATTCGTCCCCACTGGAATCCACCATCTCAGCTCCCTGTGTACTTTGTGGAGGCAATTGCTGCTGGTCAATGTCTCCGCGGAGGAATTGATTATAATTCATTTTAATGAACATCATCTTCTCCACATTTTCTGGATGTAACCTCGTACGCCGATTGCTGACAAGGTGAGCGGCGGCACTAAACACTCTTTCGGAGTACACACTTGTGGGAGGGCAACTTAGGTAGAATAAAGCCAGTTTGTGCAAGGGCCTCCAAATTGCCTCTTTTTCCTGCCAGTATAAGTACGGACTGTGTGACGTGCCTACTTGGATGCGGTCACTCATATAATCCTCCACCATTCTTTCAATGTTGAGAGAATCATATGCAGTGACAGTAGACGACATGTCCGTAATCGTTGTCAGGTCCTTCAGTCCGGACCAGATGTCAGCATCAGCAGTCGCTCCAGACTGCCCTGCATCACCGCCAGCGGGTGGGCTCGGAATTCTGAGCCTTTTCCTCGCACCCCCAGTTGCGGGAGAATGTGAAGGAGGAGATGTTGACAGGTCGCGTTCCGCTTGACTTGACAATTTTCTCACCAGCAGGTCTTTCAACCCCAGCAGACTTGTGTCTGCCGGAAAGAGAGATCCAAGGTAGGTTTTAAATCTAGGATCGAGCACGGTGGCCAAAATGTAGTGCTCTGATTTCAACAGATTGACCACCCGTGAATCCTGGTTAAGCGAATTAAGGGCTCCATCCACAAGTCCCACATGCCTAGCGGAATCGCTCCGTGTTAGCTCCTCCTTCAATGTCTCCAGCTTCTTCTGCAAAAGCCTGATGAGGGGAATGACCTGACTCAGGCTGGCAGTGTCTGAACTGACTTCACGTGTGGCAAGTTCAAAGGGCAGCAGAACCTTGCACAACGTTGAAATCATTCTCCACTGCACTTGAGACAGGTGCATTCCACCTCCTATATCGTGCTCAATTGTATAGGCTTGAATGGCCTTTTGCTGCTCCTCCAACCTCTGAAGCATATAGAGGGTTGAATTCCACCTCGTTACCACTTCTTGCTTCAGATGATGGCAGGGCAGGTTCAGTAGTTTTTGGTGGTGCTCCAGTCTTCTGTACGTGGTGCCTGTACGCCGAAAGTGTCCCGCAATTCTTCTGGCCACCGACAGCATCTCTTGCACGCCCCTGTCGTTTTTTAAAAAATTCTGCACCACCAAATTCAAGGTATGTGCAAAACATGGGACGTGCTGGAATTTGCCCATATTTAATGCACACACAATATTGCTGGCGTTGTCCGATGCCACAAATCCACAGGAGAGTCCAATTGGGGTAAGCCATTCTGCGATGATCTTCCTCAGTTGCCGTAAGAGGTTTTTAGCTGTGTGCGTATTCTGGAAAGCGGTGATACAAAGCGTAGCCTGCCTAGGAAAGAGTTGGCGTTTGCGAGATGCTGCTACTGGTGCCGCCGCTGCTGTTCTTGCGGCGGGAGTCCATACATCTACCCAGTGGGCTGTCACAGTCATATAGTCCTGACCCTGCCCTGCTCCACTTGTCCACATGTCCGTGGTTAAGTGGACATTGGGTACAACTGCATTTTTTAGGACACTGGTGAGTCTTTTTCTGACGTCCGTGTACATTCTCGGTATCGCCTGCCTACAGAAGTGGAACCTAGATGGTATTTGGTAACGGGGGCACACTGCCTCAATAAATTGTCTAGTTCCCTGTGAACTAATGGCGGATACCGGACGCACGTCTAACACCAACATAGTTGTCAAGGCCTCAGTTATCCACTTTGCAGCAGGATGACTGCTGTGATATTTCATCTTCCTCGCAAAGGACTGTTGGACAGTCAATTGCTTACTGGAAGTAGTACAAGTGGGCTTACGACTTCCCCTCTGGGATGACCATCGACTCCCAGCAGCAACAACAGCAGCGCCAGCAGCAGTAGGCGTTACACGCAAGGATGCATCGGAGGAATCCCAGGCAGGAGAGGACTCGTCAGAATTGCCAGTGACATGGCCTGCAGGACAATTGGCATTCCTGGGGAAGGAGGAAATTGACACTGAGGGAGTTGGTGGGGTGGTTTGCGTGAGCTTGGTTACAAGAGGAAGGGATTTACTGGTCAGTGGACTGCTTCCGCTGTCGCCCAAAGTTTTTGAACTTGTCACTGACTTATTATGAATGCGCTGCAGGTGACGTATAAGGGAGGATGTTCCGAGGTGGTTAACGTCCTTACCCCTACTTATTACAGCTTGACAAAGGGAACACACGGCTTGACAAATGTTGTCCGCATTTCTGGTGAAATACTTCCACACCGAAGAGCTGATTTTTTTGGTATTTTCACCAGGCATGTCAACGGCCATATTCCTCCCACGGACAACAGGTGTCTCCCCGGATGCCTGACTTAAACAAACCACCTCACCATCAGAATCCTCCTGGTCAATTTCCTCCCCAGCGCCAGCAACACCCATATCCTCCTCATCCTGGTGTACTTCAACACTGACATCTTCAATCTGACTATCAGGACTGGACTGCGGGTGCTCCTTCCAGCACTTGCAGGGGGCGTGCAAATGGTGGAAGGCGCATGCTCTTCACGTCCAGTGTTGGGAAGGTCAGGCATCGCAACCGACACAATTGGACTCTCCTTGTGGATTTGGGATTTCGAAGAACGCACAGTTCTTTGCGGTGCTTTTGCCAGCTTGAGTCTTTTCAGTTTTCTAGCGAGAGGCTGAGTGCTTCCATCCTCATGTGAAGCTGAACCACTAGCCATGAACATAGGCCAGGGCCTCAGCCGTTCCTTGCCACTCCGTGTGGTAAATGGCATATTGGCAAGTTTACGCTTCTCCTCCGACAATTTTATTTTAGGTTTTGGAGTCCTTTTTTTACTGATATTTGGTGTTTTGGATTTGACATGTTCTGTACTATGACATTGGGCATCGGCCTTGGCAGACGACGTTGCTGGCATTTCATCGTCTCGGCCATGACTAGTGGCAGCAGCTTCAGCACGAGGTGGAAGTGGATCTTGATCTTTCCCTAATTTTGGAACCTCAACATTTTTGTTCTCCATATTTTAATAGGCACAACTAAAAGGCACCTCAGGTAAACAATGGAGATGGATGGATACTAGTATACAATTATGGATGGACTGCCGAGTGCCGACACAGAGGTAGCTACAGCCGTGGACTATTGTACTGTACTGTGTCTGCTGCTAATATAGACTGGATGATAATGAGATGTAGTATGTATGTATAAAGAAGAAAGAAAAAAAAACCACGGGTAGGTGGTATACAATTATGGATGGACTGCCGAGTGCCGACACAGAGGTAGCTACAGCCGTGGACTACTGTACTGTGTCTGCTGCTAATATAGACTGGTTGATAAAGAGATGTAGTATGTATGTATAAAGAAGAAAGAAAAAAACCACGGGTAGGTGGTATACAATTATGGATGGACTGCCGAGTGCCGACACAGAGGTAGCTACAGCCGTGGACTACCGTACTGTGTCTGCTGCTAATATAGACTGGTTGATAATGAGATGTAGTATGTATAAAGAAGAAAGAAAAAAAAACCACGGGTAGGTGGTATACAATTATGGACGGACTGCCGAGTGCCGACACAGAGGTAGCTACAGCCGTGGACTACCGTACTGTGTCTGCTGCTAATATAGACTGGTTGATAATGAGATGTAGTATGTATAAAGAAGAAAAAAAAAAAAAACACGGGTAGGTGGTATACAATTATGGACGGACTGCCGAGTGCCGACACAGAGGTAGCTACAGCCGTGGACTACCGTACTGTGTCTGCTGCTAATATAGACTGGTTGATAATGAGATGTAGTATGTATAAAGAAGAAAGAAAAAAAAACCACGGGTAGGTGGTATACAATTATGGATGGACTGCCGAGTGCCGACACAGAGGTAGCTACAGCCGTGGACTACTGTACTGTGTCTGCTGCTAATATAGACTGGTTGATAAAGAGATGTAGTATGTATGTATAAAGAAGAAAGAAAAAAACCACGGGTAGGTGGTATACAATTATGGACGGACTGCCGAGTGCCGACACAGAGGTAGCTACAGCCGTGGACTACCGTACTGTACTGTGTCTGCTGCTAATATAGACTGGATGATAATGAGATGTAGTATGTATAAAGAAGAAAGAAAAAAAAACCACGGGTAGGTGGTATACAATTATGGATGGACTGCCGAGTGCCGACACAGAGGTAGCTACAGCCGTGTACTACCGTACTGTGTCTGCTGCTAATATAGACTGGTTGATAATGAGATGTAGTATGTATAAAGAAGAAAGAAAAAAAAACCACGGGTAGGTGGTATACAATTATGGACGGACTGCCGAGTGCCGACACAGAGGTAGCTACAGCCGTGGACTACCATACTGTGTCTGCTGCTAATATAGACTGGTTGATAATGAGATGTAGTATGTATAAAGAAGAAAGAAAAAAAAAAACCACAGGTAGGTGGTATACAATTATGGATGGACTGCCGAGTGCCGACACAGAGGTAGCTACAGCCGTGGACTACTGTTCTGTGTCTGCTGCTAATATAGACTGGTTGATAAAGAGATGTAGTATGTATGTATAAAGAAGAAAAAAAAAACCACGGGTAGGTGGTATACAATTATGGACGGACTGCCGAGTGCCGACACAGAGGTAGCTACAACCGTGGACTACCGTACTGTACTGTGTCTGCTGCTAATATAGACTGGTTGATAAAGAGATGTAGTATGTATGTATAAAGAAGAAAGAAAAAAAACCACGGGTAGGTGGTATACAATTATGGATGGACTGCCGAGTGCCGACACAGAGGTAGCTACAGCCGTGGACTACTGTACTGTGTCTGCTGCTAATATAGACTGGTTGATAAAGAGATGTAGTATGTATGTATAAAGAAGAAAGAAAAAAAACCACGGGTAGGTGGTATACAATTATGGACGGACTGCCGAGTGCCGACACAGAGGTAGCTTCAGCCGTGGAATACCGTACTGTACTGTGTCTGCTGCTAATATAGACTGGTTGATAAAGAGATGTAGTATGTATGTATAAAGAAGAAAGAAAAAAAAACCACGGGTAGGTGGTATACAATTATGGATGGACTGCCGAGTGCCGACACAGAGGTAGCTACAGCCATGGACTACTGTACTGTGTCTGCTGCTAATATAGACTGGTTGATAAAGAGATGTAGTATGTATGTATAAAGAAGAAAGAAAAAAAAAACCACGGGTAGGTGGTATACAATTATGGACGGACTGCCGAGTGCCGACACAGAGGTAGCTACAGCCGTGGACTACCGTACTGTACTGTGTCTGCTGCTAATATAGACTGGTTGATAAAGAGATGTAGTATGTATGTATAAAGAAGAAAGAAAAAAAAAACACGGGTAGGTGGTATACAATTATGGATGGACTGCCGAGTGCCGACACAGAGGTAGCTACAGCCGTGGACTACTGTACTGTGTCTGCTGCTAATATAGACTGGTTGATAAAGAGATGTAGTATGTATGTATAAAGAAGAAAGAAAAAAAACCACGGGTAGGTGGTATACAATTATGGATGGACTGCCGAGTGCCGACACAGAGGTAGCTACAGCCGTGAACTACCGTACTGTGTCTGCTGCGACTGGATGATAAATAATGATATAAAAAATATATATATATATCACTACTGCAGCCGGACAGGTATATATTATATAATGACGGACCTGCTGGACACTGTCTGTCAGCAGAATGAGTTTTTTATAGAATAAAAAAAAAAACACCACACAAGGCACACGACGAGTGTTTAACTTTTTCAGGCAATCACAATATAGTATACTACTAACTATACTGGTGGTCAGTGTGGTCAGGTCACTGGTCAGTCACACTGGCAGTGGCACTCCTGCAGCAAAAGTGTGCACTGTTTAATTTTAATAATATGTACTCCTGGCTCCTGCTATAACCTATAACTGGCACTGCTCCCCAGTCTCCCCCACAATTATAAGCTGTGTGAGCACAGTCAGATATAAACATAGATGATGCAGCACACTGGGCTGAGCAGTGCACACAGATATGGTATGTGACTGAGTCACTGTGTATCGTTTTTTTCAGGCAGAGAACGGATTATATTTAATAAAACTGCACTGTCTGGTGGTCACTGTGGTCAGTCACTACTAAACTCTGCACTCTCTACAGTACTCCTAAGCTCCAGTAATTCAAGTGTCTCTGTCTCAAATCAATCTCACTCTCTCTCTTCTAATCTAAATGGAGAGGACGCCAGCCACGTCCTCTCCCTATCAATCTCAATGCACGTGTGAAAATGGCGGCGACGCGCGGATCCTTATATAGAATCCGAGTCTCGCGAGAATCCGACAGCGTCATGATGACGTTCAGGCGCGCTCGGGTTAACCGAGCAAGGCGGGAAGATCCGAGTCGCTCGGACCCGTGAAAAAAAACATGAAGTTCGGGCGGGTTCGGATTCCGAGGAACCGAACCCGCTCATCTCTACTGACCAGTACTATTTGTGTACGAAGGTCATAAACGCTATTTGTACATTCTAACGTGATTTGTGTAATTTTTTATTTTTTCAAAAAGGGAAGTTCGCTGGTCACTCAGGAACTATCTGACAACCACACCTTTACTGGAAAGGGTTAATGCTCTGCGGATCACACTCACATGTTCCAGTAAACAAAGGTTAATAGGGGCCCTGGGTCGAGTACGCCAGCACTATATCAGTGTGATCAGGTCGTATTGGTCGGCGTGGGCGAGTGAGTGAGGTGCTCGGTAAACTTCACCGCCAACCTATCGTGAATATCTTGGTTTTTTGTAAGGGTCCGTAACACCTGCAAATTATGGGGGCCAGTTGTTCAGGAAGGGGGCGATCAACCTCGGTTCGGGTTGATTCTATAAACCGACCAGTCGGGTCGGCAAGGTACGTAATGTGTGAAAAATACGGAAGGCACACAGAAATTTTATGTGATGAATGGGAAAGAATGACAATGCATGACGGGGAGAAATTCCCAAGAATAGGTAGCTTCAGCCCAGAAGTGTTAATGAATTTAAGGAGAAGGATAGGTCTTATTAAACCAGCAAAGAGACGAATCAAACATTATGATTATTTGCAGTTATGGCAACAGGAAAGTGAATTGCAAAGAGATTTAATTGACTTATCTGACTCTTATCTTGAGAGGAGAGACATGGCAATGGAGAGGATTATGGTTGCGGAGAAAAGCACAAGGTTGAACAATAAAAACGCTCTTAGCAACTGTAGTATAGATGATAAGAATAAGTGTAATAAATGTAACAATGATAATTGTAATACTGTTAAATGTACAACTATTAACCTATGCAAGTTGCACCCCATGTCAAACTTCCCTCAGGAATACAAACAAGAAAGTGAGCCCAGAACAATGTCGGCACCTCTTCCAGAAGCCATCCTACAAGACATCCAGGTGGACGCGACCAAATCGGTAAAGGCAATAATCAAACCCCCTAACGGAGGGTCAGGTGAGGTCGTGTCCACAGGTACGTACAATGTTTTCTATCACGCACAAACAGATGTACCCCATGTTGTAAGATCAACACAAAATGATGTAGTTGAGTTTGATCCGGTCAGGGTGATCACAGTCCCCAATGGGAAGACTGACGATCAGGGAATCATTCCCGTCAAGGACAGTGCAATGCGCTGTCTCTGGTCCCGGACCGAATTGAGATCAATTATGTCTGAATTTCCTGATCCTAGGAAAAATCTAGTAGCATGTCAAAGGTTTGTTAAAGAACTAGGAAACTCCACAGAACTCACCAACAAAGAGTGGCGAGCAGTGCTGAGGACATGTTTGCCCTCCAGTGTTGACCCTGAAAAGTTCATTGCTGATTGTAAATTAGACACGGAGGCACCTTGTACGGAGGAACACAATCAGGAATGTATTAAGCAGATCAACCAACAGTTAGAAGTATATTTCCCAGCCATTGTCGAGTGGAACAAAATCTTCTCCATAAGACAAAACGAAGGGGAAAGTATTTCTGATTATTTCAATCGAGCACTGCAAATGATGGCTAGAAACACTGGGATCACGGATATCAAGACAAATGCACAACATAAAGGAATAGCGGTTAAGGTATTAATGAATGGTTTAAAGGATGAATTAAGCACAAGGGTACAGACCACCAACCCAGACTGGAGAGATATCTCGGTGGCCGCATTAAGAGAGGCCGTCATTAATCATGATCAGAATATCACCAGATACAGAGAGTCACTGAGTGACAAGTTGATGACAACAAGTATACAGGCCCTAACCACAAGACCACTCCAACAAAAGCCCCACACCATTGCGAAAAATTCAAATATGGAAGTTTGTTATAATTGCCTGAAGGAAGGCCATTATGCAAGAGATTGCAGGTCTAGAAGCACACACAAGGTATATACACCCCCTAGACAACAACATAACCATGATATCCAAGGAAGCAGGGAAGTACAGGGAAAGCGGTTGATGGCACTGAACATCCAAGCGGTTGAGGAGGCATCAAGTCGACCGGAACCCCAGGCCCCTAGCACATGGAGAAAGCCAAGGATTTGTTATCATTGTAGAAGAGAAGGGCATTATGCCAGCAACTGTAATAACCCACATAAAGTCAGACCCCCTAGACCAAGAAATGAGCAAAATTATAACACACACAATTATAATCAGGGATCTTATAGGAAAAATTTTGGGCCACACCCATAATATGTAGTCAAGAAAGGTGATCACTAGGACGGATGGTAAGCCTGAGGTAACAGTTAATAAATTGGGAGGTCATTCACTGAAGACACAGGAATGATCAGGTGAAACGTTGTAAATGTATTTGTGAAAAATGTTTTTTTCTTTTTCTCTCTCCCCACCTCTGACGATTATTGGTAGGATTCAAACATTGCATATATACTTGGTCTTTGCAGAAGTCTACCAAACCCCTGCATGACCTATCCGCACCAATGTATTCTGGCCAGATACAGAGGGTATGGAGGTGCTGGTGGGAGGGACTGCGCAAGGAAACCATTGGACATGTAGATATGACAGCCTGATGATCTGACAATGTTTTAAAATGTTTGAAAAATGTTTTTTTTTCCTGTTGTTGTTTAATGTTGTGTTATGTTATATATACATATATGAATTGTTCTCTCTCTCTTTTGTTTTTTTTGTTCTCTCGCTACTCACTCATGTTTTCATGTTTTAAAGATGGTATGTCACACATCAGTTAGACAAATGGTAATGCCAGATTTTTGCTCCTTACAGAAAGATCGCTGGTTGGGAAGGAATATTGTATCACCAGAATGTTCGTTTGGAAGACTGAGAGACATCACCTTTGAGATGACAGCAGAACAAGAAGAACAACAAGACTAGAGAACTAATTATCGTAACAAGTTTCTCTCCCCCTCAAACTGTTTTCCTGTACCCCCATTACAAATTTCTCCTTTTCTCCTCCTGTAAGATGGACTCGCCTCAAGAGACTGTGATATGGATTTTCCTGTTGACCATGACGTTGACCCGAGCAGTCTGTTTCGGTGAGAGTACCAGTGAGGTCGAGAAAGAAGTTTTGACACCAGAAAGGTTCCAATGACTAAGACGGAGGTGTAAATTTCCAATAGCAACACAATCACCAAGCAAAGGCGAGTACCGGAAACGATCTAGCAGCCATGTTATTTGTAAACATTTTTCTTTTAAGGATTGTTAGCTGAAGAAAACTGTATCTGTAGGCTCTGTGACCATGTAGTTGAGGATGGGTGCATTAAGAAATGCCAATCCAGTTTTAATATCCACATGGACCGGCATCCCTTGAGTGACTATCACTCTTTAGTGGGTAGCGTGTTAAATCAAACAGATTGTTGGGTATGCTCTCAAGTACCTCAAGGTCATAGCAAATCAGGACTAGTACCATTTTCTTTAACGATAGGGGAGGTACTTGAGCTAAAGGGTGGGAGACCGGTGGACAGGAGGTTTAATATCTCCAGCCCTCCTAGTTTGAAACTCCACCAATACCATGTGGATAGGTCCCTATTATGTTTTAACATCTCCAATCCCCGAAAGCCGGGAAATTGGGAAGTGTCATGGAGTAACCAAACCATGACCTTTTCATATAGAGCAGATAGAATGCCAACAGATACAGAGCTTATACGCCACATAGCCGGTAAGGAAAAAATCTTTCCGATATAGGTATACCCTAGGAAATAGGATCACGAGAGTTGGAGAGGTATCTCTAGGATACAGTGCACAGATCGTACAAACTGATAGGTGTACTAAACAGATGGGAGAATTAGGGTTAGGAGAGTTCACATGTAAGATGTGTAATATGGTAATGTCCTACTCCGTCCCATATGTTCTCCCCGATGATGCATATTTCATATGCGGGAGGAAGGCGTATAAAGTGGCTTGCCCCAAACTCTGAAGGATTGTGTTATATTGGAAAAGTACTACCTGAGGTAATGAGTCTAAGGAGTGAGGAAATTGTAATTCCAATAGATTTGATTTATGACCCAACTGTAGAAACAATGATGTGATGAAACTGCGATTATACGGTCCGTTTCTTTCACCTGTTTTTCCGTTTCCTCCAAGGTAAAAAGACCCACTTGGACGAGGAATTTGATGAGCCGATATACAGACAACAGATGGATTAAAGAAGAAGTTTTGACAACCTGATACACAGATTTTTGATGAACTTTGCCATAGATCCCCAGTTTCCCTAGAAATTTTAAAATTACGCTAGCCCAACACTTTTGTAAATCTATGGACATTGACAAAGCTTTTGCTCGCACCTTATGGGCAAAAGCACAAAGAAGACTGCATTCAACAGACACCGAACAAGACTTCAACCGACAAATGTTCATTTACCTGACATAGAATACCACTGCATTTACCGTAATTATGTCTTTTCTTCATCTCTACAACCTTCAGGTAATTACACACATAGTATAGGGAATACAGGCACAGATATCAGCAATCACATATTCCCCCATTCATGTATCATCAACTAAAATGTGCTCCCCATTTTGTTACAACCAAAATCCGAAAAGAGCTCGGTAAAGTTTGACAGCCCATCCACAGACCAGTACCACGGGATAAGAAGGAATTCAAATGTATACTTCGCAATACCTCGAAGCTTGATGTACAACACGTACGGCACAATGATACATGACCCCCCAAACATGGATTCATACACACATGCTTCTGCTATCTCACTAGGTCATACCCTCTTCACACCTTCTCTTCTCTCCTCCCTTACCCAATCATAGAAATGTATTTACATATGACATATATTTTTCTCTTTTTGAAATGTTTTAGGAAGTGGCAGTTATTGGTGACTGCCAAAGGGTGGACTGTCAAAGTCAAAAATATTACATAGAGAGAACATACAAACTGCACACATTTAAGTCGCTATACTTGCAAATATGCGCAGCGAGCACAGCAATATATAGTAACACACGCATTTGCTCGGACATGGCACGGAGATGGATTCGGCGCTTGTTTCATACAGTACATGGTTATAATAATGTCGGGCACCAGACATCATGGAGATTTAGAATTGGCTGATGAATTGATGTCATGAATGTGTATTATTTGAACAGAACCAGATGCGCCCGTCATGTTTGGTATTGAAGCAAGCAGAATGATGTGTGGGTTAGTTTGATGCTTGTTGTGAAGTTGTGGGACATTGCAGCGGATAGATATGATTATATGCATAAAAGCTAAGATCACTTAGTTAGAACAATGAATGATCAAGCCAACCATTTACTAAGTTTTCAGGGCTGAACCTGATCAGCATATACAAAGAGAATAGTGACTCAATCATAAAGGAGAGAGAGAGACCCCTCCCCCAGGAACAGACACACAGGAGAATAGTTCCTGTCGGGGGGGGGGGGGGGGGGTCGGGGTCAGTTGTGGGGGCCTCTGAGGACAGATATACTGTAACTCACTCACACAGCTACCTTACACACAGCAAGCATGGCTGGATCATCACCAGGCTCCTTACGAAAGGCTAAGTATCATAATCTCAATATCTCATGGCTGATTGGCATAGATTAGTTAGTTTGGAGATACAAATGGCTTAAGGTTAACGAGGTTTGGGCAGTTGTGTGATTGTTGGGTGTTTCTGTTGATACTCTGTGAAGTCTGTGATGAATTGGAACAGTAGACAATCTGTAGCATAGTATTTGTGGTATTTGTTTGCCTATGGTGATTTAAAATAGATTGTGCTGGTTTGTTATAATATATCTTGTTAATCATGAATAAGACCATGCAGTACTTTTGAATATGTGCTTGTAGCAATGGCAGGCTGATACTTGTGGGTACCTGGTGGTCTGGTCTTGTGATAGCTCATATGCTCTGGTTATTGAGATACTGTGTTTGCTTGAAATTGTGAAAGGTGATTTAGATGGTTTGGAATTGTAAAATCAGAACATATGCATTGTTTTGAGGCTTGGACATTTTGGAATAAAATGGAGTCTTGTGTCTTCTGCTATGTGATTGTGGTGTAGCAGAGAGTGCCATGTGTTTGGACCTGCAAATCTAAAATGGCTGCTGCCGGGTGTTTTCCCCTCCCCCTTTCAACCATGTGTTGCAGTCTTTGGAATCATGGGAGTTTTCTCAAAATGGAGTCTAGCTTCCATCCCATGCGGTATTCAGCATTGACTAACTGCGCAGCGATTGTCTCTCACATGTGTAGTTTTATCTGCAACCATATTGTTCTTACTGTTATTGTGAGCCATTTCTCTCTCTCTCTCTTCTCCTCTTTCTCACTTATTTTCCCTTAAAACGTAATTGTATTGTATTGTATTTCCTGTGTAGTTATCTGGTTAGGTAGTCTATGTTATATTGTAGTGTATGACTTGTATTGTATTAATTCTTTTGCAAGTATAACATTCATAATATATATATATATAAGGCGTTAGACCCTAAGCACGATATCTGTGTATTTCTTATAGTGTTAAGTATTCTCAGAGCGTCGGTGACGCTCGAACAGCATTCGAGTTAATAAGGTTATACTGTGTTGCATTTACACTCTATCACTACACTAAGGTTTTACTGCATAATATACTGTTTATGGTTTAGATATAAAGGTTTAACATTGTGAGCGTCAGCGCCGCTGGTGATCTCCTCGTGGTCCCGAGCGTCCGCTACGCTATAGCGAATCATTACGATAGACGGCAGCCAATAGCGTGCCTGCCTGTGATCTCTTGGCCGTGAGCGAACGTGACGCTTGAGCGTCTCGACTACGGCTAAGCGATTGCTACGCAACGAGCGTACCCTTACGGTACTCCATACGTGAATAGCGTACAGTGTTCTTAGACCTCATAAAGGGTTTTTATATAAGATAAATATTTAGCTTTATCAGTGGTCAGTGTGGTCACAATGGCAGTGTGGCACTCTGGCAGCAAAAGTGTGCACTGTACGTTATATGTACTCCTGAGTCCTGCTCTCAGACTCTAACTGCTCCCCACTGTCAGTGTCTCCCCCACAAGTCAGATATACATTATACAGTCACACTATCTATCTATCACTTCAGCAAGTAGTAGTACTCCTCCTAATGCTCCCCAAAATTACTACTGTGTCTCTCTCTACTCTAGTCTCACTCTCTTCTTCTCTTCTCTATAAACGGAGAGGACGCCAGCCACGTCCTCTCCCTATGAATCTCAATGCACGTGTGAAAATGGCGGCAACGCGCGGCTCCTTATATAGAATCCGAGTCTCGCGATAGAATCCGAGCCTCGCGAGAATCCGACAGCGGGATGATGACGTTCGGGCGCGCTCGGGTTAACCGAGCAAGGCGGGAAGATCCGAGTCGCTCGGACCCGTGTAAAAAAACATGAAGTTCGGGCGGGTTCGGTTTCCGAGGAACCGAACCTGCTCATCTCTAGTAGTTATGCCCCCTTAGATGTGCCCCCATTACATATGCCGCCAGTAGAGATGTCCCCATTAGATATGCTGCCAGTAGAAATGCCCCCATTAGATGTGTCTCCAGTAAAGATGCTCCCTTGTAGCGCCGTTACAAACACTAAAAATTTTTTTTAAAAAAAATAAACAATACTCACCAGCCCCGCTCCTGCTTCCCGAATGCTTCCATTGCTGCTGCTCCATCTCTGGCCGGTGGCAGCTCCTCTTTATGGGAGAGATGTCATGACGTCTCTCCCATAGCAGCGCAGCACAGACACTAGAGGTCAGTTATGACCTCTAGTGTCTGTCTGAAAATGAATCCGGATGCAGCGGCTCCTGCTGCAGTGGGCACCCACACTGCCCGCAGCGCTTGCTGCAGCCAGAGTGCGGGATGCGGGGTGCATGTGGGCGGTGGGCACCTGCGGGGTGACTGCAGCCACGCCCGCGGACCGCAGCTCCCCGGGTGCATGCCCTGCTCGCCCGGCCTAGATCCACTCCTGAGTGCAACATGGTTTAGCCCATTTGCTTACTTTTTTGGTTTGTTAACAAACCTGAATAAGGCCCTATATTCCTAACACATGGGCACACATACACATTAAGGTACATTTTTTGTCAGAAGCTAAATGACGTACTTGGATGCTGGGAGGAAACTGGAGCACATACACGGAAGGCAATGCAAACACAAAGAAAACATAGAAAATTCACACAGATAGAGTTGAGGGCAAATTTTATCAAAACTTAGAGAGATAAAGTACTAACCAATCAGCTGTGTATGGTATTGTGCAGGCTGTGTTTGCCAAATGACAGTTATGAGCTGATTGGTTGGTACATTATCCGGAATTGAACTAATGACCTCAGTGATGTAAGTAACCAATGTAAACCACTACTCCCCCAATCCCCACATATTTTATTTAAATAAACACTAGCAGAGAAATGTTTTTAACGTTTACCACTAGTGATTATCTCTCTCAAGCTCGTCACTGTGCTATTGGGCTTATTATTACATCCGCATGTACTTAATGTCACATAGGAAATGTCTCCCTTTATAATTGTTTATGGATATTGCCATACAGTAAGATGTCCATGTTATAAGTGAAAGACCATACTTGACGACTTTTGGGACTCTCTCACGAGAGGTCCAAGTGGCACAATACAGCAGGGCTGGGGCCATGATGAGATGATTTGCAGCAAATCATGTATTGAAATGTCCATCCCAACCATTTTACTTAGGAAGTGGGCAGGAGTAGGGAGGGGTCCTTGGTCTGTCAGGGAGTAAACAAGTATGGTTAAAACATACTACTGTATGTCTTGGAATTTTTTTTTAAATGATGTCCTGTTGTCAGCTGAGTAGTCAGCACTGGGGAACCCTAACACCACAGCCTGATTATTTAAAAGTTGCAAAAACTTTTACTTATTATTACTTTATTTTCAGGGATAAGTAATCTACATGTCAGGGTACAAAATATTCAGCTGTCTTATTATGCAAAGAAAATACACCTATTATTCAGAGACGTCACTGCAACTGGTAGTCATCCTCCGAGGGGTGACACCAAAATGCTGGCTGCTCCACTGTGATAGAGTACTGGGTGCTGCTCTGTGATATTATCGTGTACCATTCGGCTCCTGGCCCTCATTCCGAGTTGTTCGCAGCGGATCATCGCATCGCAAACGGCAGGAAAACCTCATACTGCGCAAGCGCAAAAGCGGAAATACGCATGCGCAAAGATAGCAATACGACACTTGTGCAGAATTACTATAAGAAAAACTGCTCGTAATACACAAACGAAAACGGGGAGTGACGGAGGCGTGGCAGAGGCACGGCTTCGCAATCCTACGAAATGGGCGTGAAAGTGGGCGGCTAGTGTGGGAGTATGCATCCAGCAGTAGGCGTGTTTTTGGCAAAAATGCGTATCCTATGTTAAAAGTACATAACAAATGTTCGCTATCTTGACGCAGCCGAAGAGTGAGTCTGCAGCTACTCAGCACTTGCGAAGTACTGTTACAAGTGTGTGTCTGCTCTAATTAGCAATTTATTAGCAACTGAATTCACCTGTTGAGCATTTACTCGCAAAACACTGCTCTTACAAAATAATACAAACAGCAATTATATGGCCACTTCATATTTGTATTGTTAGCACAAACAAATCTGACACACTCACAAATAATGCACTGTATTTTTTGTACCAATAAAAATTAACTGATGTTAAATGCATGTTTTCATTATTTGTTTACTAATCTCAAATGTGACTAAACAAACTTATAAACTACATCAGCTAAATCTTCTCAACATAGACATATTCCTTTGTACATACCAAATAACATGAGCACCATAAGGCAGCCTACATTTCATGTGACTTAATATGCTTTTTTTGTTTTTGTTTTGTTTTTTGGGAATATGTGTCCATATCTAATACTATATGTTGCCCCTAGTAACCCAAGTTTTTTTTTTGTTTTTTTTTTCATATGGTAAATTAAGTGTTGTGCAAGGCATACAGATTTAAAATTACACTATGCAATGTTTGTATGAATATTCTGATTGTTCCCTTGTTCCACAAATGTCAATATGCCATGTTCAAGTTTACAGGGCACAGTTTTCATGAGTGCATAACCTTTAATAAAACACACAAACAATTGTAAAGTAATTTTTTTTTACTTCAAAAAAAGTTCAAAATCAACAACACAACATGGCTACAAATGAGCATCACATACAGAGATGGATATAGCAGCAAGCAGATGGCATTGGGCAAATGCACATAGCAGAACCCAGTACTATGCTAACCCCTTCTTCTGACAAAATATGATGTTTTCAATTAAGTAAGTGAACCCCCAGCCAGACTAAACTTTTAGGGGAACTGAGGTAGATTCCGGAACAAACACACAAACATACACAGCACGCTAGGAAGAGGAAGATGGCTCAGGTGTAGGCACAAATAACTCACAGGCTACAATTTAAAGAAAACCTTTCACTTTGAGGGAGTTCTACATTCTGGCCACACAAGCCAAAATCAAAAAATACATCGAGGCAACATGTAAAACATGGGTGCTGCCCATCTGGAGAGACATCACTTTCTCTTTTTTTTCCCCGCCTGATGATGTTCTTCTTGGCTTGGTCTGCGGAGCGACCTTCGAGTGCCCTGCCCAGTGGGATGTTCTTCCTGGGCAGGGTGAGGGGAGGGAGCCAATGTGGCTGGCTCTCTGCCACTGTGGGCAAGGGAGACAGCGATGTCCTGGAGCCCTTGCCGAATGGAATTGGCAAGTTCATGGAAGGAGGAGGTGAGTTGATCTTGTCCCTGCCTGATCTCTGCCAGACCTTGGCAGAGTTGAGCTACACCTTGCTCCACACTGGTTCTGTGCTCAGTGAGCTGGACAGGTATCTGGCTTACCTCCAGGAGTATCCTGTCCTGAAAAGCATTCAGGCTCTCACCATACCTGGCTATTTCAGTCAGGATTTCCGGGATAGCAGAGGGTTGGGTGAGGGGGCCAGTTGGAATCTGGATGGGTGCGATTTGTGGTCCCACACTGCCAGACACACTAGGTCCCTCCACCTCAGCCTCAGTCACATAACCCTCCTGTGACTCTACCTGCTCACCCCCCTGTGCTGTGTTATGTGCAAAGCAAATAGAAGAATAAGTGGAAAAAGAGTAGATAAAAACAATATGAGACTTTTGTATCGAAAAAAATGTCAACAAAAAAAAATATGTGTGTAAACTTACCTGGCAAGTCATGTGCATGGAGTATTTCAGGCAGGTCCGTGTCCATATAAGACACCCCAACCCCCTCCTCGTAGCTCACACAGTCCATCGCTATCTCCTCCAGATCTGTGTATTCCACAGTGGCAGCTGGTCCTCCCCCTGTTGCCCTCGAGGCATTCCACTCCAAAGACCTCTTGCCCTTCAGGCGGGATTTGAAGTCGGCCCAACTACATATGTGGGGAAAAATAGGGGCAAGGTAGTGTTAAATTTTGAAAACCTTCTTTAATATATAGTACACATGCTATGCATTTGGTTGCTATAGGCAACATCACATCTAAGTTACTTTTTAATAATACTTGGCACAGAAAATGGACTGGCAATATACACTTACCGTCTTCGAACTTCCTGCGAGGTGCGGACTATTGAGCCGACTTCATTAATAGAATTAGTGATGTCCCTCCAAATTCTGTCTTTGGTTGCAGCACCCATGTTTTTGGGTCCTCGATGTATTTTTTGCATGGCCTGTGTGACCAAAATCCGTAACTCCCTCTTAGTGAAGGCGGGCTGTCTTTTCTTTTTTTTGGAAGTAGCCTGTGAGCTATCATCCTGACCTTCATCACCATCTTCCTCTTCACTAGCTGCTTGTGTAGTTTGTGTTTGAGCTGCTAGTCCAGAATCACCCTCAGTTTCCCCACTAGCTATGTCTGGCAGGGGATTCACTCCTAACTCCTGGGTAGCAGAAGAAGGAGTTTGTATAGTACTGGGTCCTGCTATTTCAGAGTCAGCATTGGCAAACTCAAGCATCTGCCTCCACAGTGCTAAGCTTCTATGTGCTAAAGCTGACATCTGCTTCTGCACCTCGTCCATCTCTGCTGCCGTCTGCTCACGAGTAGCCATGTTGCTGGTAGCATGTGTGTATGCACGAGTGTTCAGCTATTTATAGCTGCTTGCGAATTCCGCGCAGGTGTATATTATGCTAATTGGTCCAGTAATTGCTGCACTGGCTATATGAACGCCCTGCATGCAGCCTGTGTGTGGGTGTATGCGGAAAATTACTGAAGCACGGTGGACATTTCTGAGTGAGCACATTTCTGAGTGAGTTTTGAGAGTATTTTATATTGTTTCAGTACATTTTTTTAATGCAATATTCTCCTTTTCATGTATGTTGTGTAAGATTGTTGTATCCAATGGTTTTTATTATTTTAAAATGCTTTTATTTTATATATATATGTGAAGACTAATATGTTTATGATTTGAAGCCATATTTGAATATGTGTGTGTTTGTGTGTGTTTGTGTGTGTGTGTGTCCGCGGGTGCGAATCACCGCCCCATGAGAACTATGCAAACTGTCCAGCACATCAATGTACACATATCAAAAAAGTTTATTACAGATGACACCATACATTTCCAACCAATCACATGCAACCACAAACTATAAATATAAGCCCATATATGGAAAACGCCATTGCCATGATGCGCGCAGCAGCATTCACGTGCCGCGAGCTGCGCGTCCTGGTGGCAGTGATGGACCGCCGCGTAGGCCGCGCAGGGCCCTTTGTCCCAAATAGGGTAAAGCGTGAGGCCTACGTGGAGGTCCGCCGCTTATTGAGGACCCGCATCCGCAGCAGGCGGACCATCATACAGTTAGAGAGGCGGTGGAGCGACCTCCGCAGGCGGACGCCGGACCTGTTGGCGGAACTCCGCCAACAAATCCGGGAATTACGTAGACGCAGTAAGTTTAATACATTACATAACACTGAGATTATTAGCATAAACTTTGCATATTTTATCTAAGTGATAGTGTGAAAATTTGCACACTGACAATGAACTATTGTAGAATTAACATGACACAGTGTGTGTGGTTAGGGCAAGCAGTACTGACTGTGTAGCAAAGTGCTTCTGAAAAAGTGCATGTTGTTGTACAGAGTTGCTACACAGGCTGTCAACTGAACCCAAAAACTTGCTCAGTGGTGTAATTGTAATAAGGTGGGAGGTTTTTAGAACTGGTGATGTTGCCTATAGCATTCAATCAGATTCAATCTATTAGATTCTATAAGCAGCTTAATAAATGTTAGGTATAATCTGATTGGTTGCTATGGCCAACATCACCAGTTTAAAAATTTGAAAAACCTATTAATGTTACCCCTGTGTCTTTAACATGGGACAGAACAGTGTAATTGAAAAATGGTGTTGTTAAAATTTGTCATGCTACAACCTAAATATTACATATGTCATTCTAGGACCACCACAACGGCAAGCTGCTGCTGGGAGACCCGACCAGTCCCCTTCTGAGCCCCCCTCCCCTTCTGATGCCCAATCCCCCTCTCCTTCACAGTCCCCTTCTCAGCCCCCCTCCCCTTCTGTTGCCCAATCCCCTTCTCCTTCCCAGTCCCCTTCTCCTTCCCAGTCCCCTTCTCAGCCCCCCTCCCCTTCTGTTGCCCAATCCCCTTCTCCTTCCCAGTCCCCTTCCCTTCTGTTGCCCAATCCCCTTCTCCTTCCCAGTCCCCTTCTCAGCCCCCCTCCCCTTCTGTTGCCCAATCCCCTTCTCCTTCCCAGTCCGCTTCTCAGCCCCCCTCCCCTCTCTTTACCAATACCCATCTCTGTCCCCCTCCCCCTCTGAAGGCGGACAAACAACCACTCCGGCCATCTCCCCCTCTCTTTCCCAGACCCCCTCTCTGGCCCCCTCCCCCTCTGTTTCCCAAACACCCTCTCCGCCCCCCTCCCCCTCTCAATCAGACCCACCCTCTGAAAGCAGGTCCCCAATCCCTCCTCCTTCCCCAATCCCTCCTCCTTCCCCAATCCAGCCTCCTTCCCCCATCCAGCCTCCTTCCCCCATCCAGCTGCCTTCCCCCATCCAGCCGCCTTCCCCACCCAGTGAATGGGCCGAAGAAGCCCCTGCGGATATTTCGGGGAGTCCGCATGTGGCAGATGCGAGTAAGTGTTTAAAAATGTAAAATGTATTGGTTACCTACTTACACATACAATTACAAAACATGCAGTGTTGTACTGTGGGCAATCTTGGCCCAAGGAAAAATGTTTGTGTTCTTCTTCATGGTCTAGATGTTGCGTTTACATTTATGTGAGTATCATTAGATGTACAGTGTCTATGTGTGCAATGTTTTGTCTGTCCACTCTAGGTCGACACTCATTAGGTCGACAGTGTTGCCAGGACAACAGGGTTTATATGTGCTAGGTTGTCAGTGAAACAGTTAGACCTGAGTGGAGTTTAGTATGTTGTTGGTCTTTTACACTTGTGCCTGGGTATTCATAATATTTGCACTTTCAACTCGCATGCTTTACTTTGTTAGCCAGCCTAACGACACAATGATTTGTGCTGTGAAAGTTACACTCACAAAATTCTTATTTGATTTATCAAAACCTGTTTGCCCTTATTTAGAAAGGCAGGCTTTCAGGGAGTTTGGGCATGCTAGGATATGTTGTCCTTCTGAAGATGTTTATATGCATTGTGATGATGCAGGGCCAACCCCAAAAAATATAAGTTGGCTTCACTCCAGATGTGAAGGAATGCCAACATGGTGTAACATTTACTAAGATGGTAGTTCTCTTTAAGATGGGATGTTGCCCATAGCAACCAATAATATTAAACTTGTAATTTTTTTGACAACTTCTACAAGATAATATGTAGAATTTGATTGGTTGCTATGGTCAACATCCCATCTTAAATAGAACTCCCATAGTAGTAAATGTACCCCATGGTGTGGTACACTTTCTTAAAAAAAATAAAACATTGCTGAGCAGGCTTGTGTGTTGTTCTGCTACTGATTTATCCTTAAAACAGCCATGATGTAGTCACTTAGGCATTAAAGTGTGCTTTGTGCCGTGCTTGTATAACAGGTAATGTGAGTAAGTTAGTAATGTTTTCTTTGACTCTTCTTTTCAGATGCTGCAGTTGGAGATCCCACCAGTTTGCCTGCACTTTTACAACACCTAAAAAGCAATTTAAGGGCAGTAATTGCTGATATAGAGGCAATTGAGAATTTTTTTTAAGTTTATAATTTTTATTTTGTTCACATTTTAATTTCTGGAAAAAAAAAAAAAAAAAACAAATAAATACAAAAATTGTTGAAGTTAAGCGGGTGTTGTGTTTATTTATGCTATAAAGGAACAGCACATTGGCGTGCAGAAATTGGTGACCTAAAACAGTTCACACATCTTACTTAAGAATAATTACAAAAAAATACACCAACAATAATTAAAAAAAAAAAACGTTTAGGAGGTTATGGATTATAAATACATGTAAACACATTTATTCACACACTACACATCTACACAATACTTCAAACATTTGCATTAGACCAGGCACATTTCCCATATCTATATTTGTAATTTTTCCAGATCAATGTTTATGGCCAATTATGCCTACAAAGTGTTCTTCTGGTATTCTTTGAAGACTTAATTGGTCAGGACCATTGTCATTCATTACACTAATTGGATTCGTAATTGAGGAGGGCTTGTGGACTTTAAACTGAAAGGTGTAATTTCACTTAATAGAAAAAAAAACCCATTGTTGTGCGTTTTTCCGCAAAAGTGTGCACTTTTAAGAAGAATGTGTAAATCTACGAAAACTTAGTATTTTTACGTTGCAGTTTGTGTTAATGCGATGGTTTTGCATTGATGCGATGTCATTTGGCGTACGCCCACTTTGTGTTATACTGCAGACGAATTAGCAAAGATACGTTGGAGGCGGATATTCGCCATTTTGCAACATGTTCGCAATTTTGCGCATACCTTGTGCGAACGAAAAAAATAGCGAACAACTCGGAATGACCACCCCTGTCACTGAGGAGGAGGCAGACTAGTCTGTGGGGGCAGCTCATCATCTCCAGAAATGCTAGACGCGCCCCTGGAATGGTGAAAATAGGGCACTGGGCTGCAAGACTACACCTATTTCCCATGAGGCCAACCCCACTTTTTTGGTACTGTAGGTGCGGGGGTCTGTTTAGTTTTGCTGACTTCAGTGATGCCCCTGGTATTACTACAATAGATTAATTGGAGTCCTCTGTACAAAAGAAATCACATTGATAAAACATTATTTAGGTACAGTATCTGAATGTTTCATGGATACATTATCACTGTCACAACTGAGGGCCTGAGCTGACGGGAGGCAGCCTCAGTTGTAGGGGCTGAGATGTACCGGAACCTGGAAGGTTGTATCAGACCCCTGGACATGTAAGTAACATGAAGAATAACTGCCCGAAGGCGTGACCACGACAACTTAGATAAAAGTCAATGATGTTTATTATGACAACTCCGCAACACAGCAGCAGTAAAAGAAAACATAAAAGTCAGCAAAGAATAAATACAGTTCCTGGGTACTACAGGGTGGCAAGAGCCACAGGGCACTGGTAGTGTGAGATAGTTCTTAATATCTTCTAGATGGAAAGTCCTTACCAGGCCCGACTGTAGCAATGGAGATAACCCAGGATTGTACCAGCTGGTGTTCCAGGAAAAGCTGGGCTGCTGTAGATAAAACGGCTGCTGTGGATACTGGCTGGAACCAGACTGTTGTTAGCACGGAGTGGATACTGGCTGGAACCAGTTAAATAATAAATGAACTTGAGAGCGATGAAATAAGCTGAAGTTTTGGAGTTTGAGAGCGGTGAAATAATAATACCGGTGATAAATGATATCTGTAGAAAAGGGTACCGGCACTTTAAGAAGAGCTGACCTCTGCTGGAAGCTGTATGCTGAAAGCAGGTAGATCTGTAGCTGGAAACAGATGAGTTCCAATGGATGGAAAAGTCAGGCTACACCGCAGGTGGAATGCTGGTGCGGGTCTCTGTAGTGGAAGTCTTGAGACAGGAGCTGGAACCTGGAAGACAGTCACAGGAGAGAGACAAACTGGAACTAGGTTAGACAACCGAAGCACTGACGCCTTCCTTGCTCAGGCACAGTGTATTTATACCTGCAGCAAGGAAGGGATTGGCTAGGCAATTATGCAGATTAACAATACAGACAATGGATTGGTGGAAATGATCAGCTGACAACATCCAAGATGGCTGCGCCCATGCAGACACTTGGAGGGAAGTTTGGTTTGTAATCCATGTGGTAATGAAGACAGTAATGGCGGCGCCAGCCACCGGAGACAGGAGACGCCAGGCTGACAAGTGCACATCCAACCACGCGGACACAGCGGAGGTCGCGGCTGACGTAATCGCCACTCTGACACTCTGCATGCAGAAGCTCAGGGACGGCGGCGGAGGCCGCGGGAGACACCATGCCAGATGTATTATGGCGTTACTGTGACAGCGTCTCAGAGAGACAGGAGAGGATGCAGGGATGTGAACATTAGGATAACAGATGGGATCCGGTCCTGGAGCGCTGAGCCAGCCTTAGGAGGCATCTGATGGGTAAGAAGTGGCGTCCAGATACCCGGATCGTGACAATCACAAGCTTTAAAATAATAGATGCACATGTGGTGTGTTATTCTTCATGGTACAAATCCATAATACATCTGAATTATCTTCCCCTTGATTTGCAAGAAATAAATAATAATATTTTCAAAAATCAGATTTTGATTTATATTGTGACTAGGCTTACCATACTACCATACTCCCCTTAAACAGAGACACTCATGAATTACATGGGTACTCTAGCTGCTTAAAATGTGGTGAAATGTTGGTTACACAGGTTCTCTAGCTGCTTAAGATGTGGTGAAATGTAGGTTTGAAGTTATCCAGCCACAGAAACTGTGGAATTAATGAGTGTCCCAGTTTAAAGGGATTACTATAGTAAGCCTAGTTATACTGTAACAGATGTTAGAACACTGAGGGGTTGATGTACCAAGCAGTGGAAAAAGTGGCAAACTCACCAGTGGACTATAATTTTATAGAATGTACCTGTACATGATAATTGTTACCTCGATGATGAATAGTTGCTATGGGCACTGATGCACTTGTCCACTGCTTGATACATCAACCCCTAAATTATGTATTTATATAAATTATACAGCCTTCCTGAATGTTAACATTATAATATACATACCTCACTTCCTAATTTTACTGAATCACAGGCATTTAGAGATGATTTCATAATTCATATTTGTCACTTAAGGTCTAAAAGATATTTCTTGTAACAGTCTAAAGGTCCATACACACTTAACGATAAAATGATCGACGCCGCTCATTTCCCCCCTCCTTGAGCGACGTCGCTCATTTTATCGTCAAGTGTGTATGCCGCCAGCGACAACCGATGCACGGCCCCGCGGGTCGGCAACGATCGTCGCTGTCGGTAGGGCATGCATGAAGGATGTGGACTGTCGTCCACGACCTTCATGCAGGGCTGGCGGGGGCGTGACGTCACTAAGCGATATGAGTGGTCATATCGCTCAGTGTGTACAGGCGGCCGCCGACCGGCCGGCCCGGGAGGGGGAAACATTAGACGATGTCGCTCACAGAGCGACATCGTCTAATGGGGGTAATTCCAAGTTGATCGCAGCAGGAATTCTGTTAGCAATTGGGCAAAACCATGTGCACTGAAGGGGAGGCAGATATAACATGTGCAGAGAGAGTTAGATTTGGGTGTGGTGTGTTCAATCTGCAATCTAATTTGCAGTGTAAAAATAAAGCAGCCAGTATTTACACTGCACAGAAATAAAATAACCCACCCAAATCTAACTCTCTCTGCAAATGTTATATCTGCCTCCCCTGCAGTGCACATGGTTTTGCCCAATTGCTATCAAAAATCCTGCTGCGATCAACTTGGAATTACCCCCAATGTGTATGGGCCTTAAATGTTTTTGGAAGAGAGTTAATATTTCATTTAATGTTTCATTGACATTTTTCAGTTTGTTCCAATGATCATAAACTGGGGGGGAAAAATCACATAGAGAATATAAAAAATAACATTTGTATGCAATAGCATAAAAACAATAAATTGGGGCATATTTAGGGAACTACTGTATGTATTAAGCTTTTCAGCCCCTTAAATTATGCAGGTACATCATTTTCCAAATGCTAAATTGGGTAAAGTGTGAAATGCAGAAGATATCGCCGAAATTTCCCACAATATACACAAGTTTGCAGCATACTGCTGTCTCCATACAATGTACAGGGATGTTGCAGATTTGCAGTTATCAAGGTCCAAAAACCTAAAGTTTATCAACAGTTAACATGCTGTATCCTATGGAAAGAGACAGCAGACTGCAAAGCAGGATCTCATTAGATCCCACCATCTTTTTTAGGGTGAGATTTATCAAAGCTTGAAGAAAGATAAAGTAGAGAGACATAATGTATCAACCAATCAGCTTCTGTAATTTTACAGGCTGTGTTTAAAAATAAAAATCACAGGAGCTGAATGGTTGGTACTTTGGGGGCATATGTACTGCATTATAGCTTGGAGAGAGATAAAGTAGAGAGAAATAATGTACCAACCAATCAGCTTCTGTCGGGAGATGATTGGTTGGTACATTATCTCTCTTCACTCTATCTCTCTCCAAGATTTGATACATATTCCCCTTAATTTTATCCACTTTATCGCTCTACAATTTTGAAAAATCTCCCCCTTAGTGCACATGCTTAACCTATTGATAGATCTGTCACGGTTCGCTCCTCTGGATCAGCTCACCTCATTCATATGGCATGTTGGCATACCTTGGGTACTCTGAGCATACCATGTCTCCTGGATCACCCTGTCCATGCTATTTACTGCATTGCCTTAGTTTCCAGCTTCACTTTGTAACTAGGTCCAGCACAGCATGGGTGTAGTCATCGTGACTTGGGTGGCACTTGAATTGGGCGACAAAATCCGCAGCTTGTGTGCACGAAGCCGGGAGATGTAGCCACACTCATTGTGTATCCGGGAAGGACTTGCAGTCACGGTAGCAGGGGACGCAGATCCTCACATGTCACACTCCAGTTTACTCAAAGCTTATGACTGAAAATTGGTAGAAAAAGAAGAAATTTCTAATTGGAACCATAGGGTCATAGTGGGTCATTCTGAGTTGATCGCTAGCTGCCGTTGTTCGCAGCGCAGGTACAAAGTCCTTTGTGGTTTTGCACAGGTTCTAGCGAAGCAGCCACTCTGCTGCACAGGCGTTCGCACTTCTGCAAAGCGAAATTACACTTCCTGGTGGGCGGCGACAATGCGTTTGCACGGCTGCTAAAAACTGCTAGCGAGCGAACAACTCGAAATGACCCCCATAAACTGGTTATACTGTACATTATTCCACATGATCATTGCAGCCTATCCACTCACATGAGAGCCTATTTAAACCATTCCAGTTCACCATTGCATTGCCAGATCAACTAGTTGCTTTACCTGGGGCTCCTCTCTGCATGCAACAAGTTTATCTGTGTTATGATCACGTCTGAGTATTGCACACCTCCCAACAGGACCCTTTTCAGGAGGGGCAACATGCTCTGTTCCTGGACTTCCATCTTAATCTGTGATTGCTATCACCTGTGGTGAAACACCTTTCTTATCCATTAACTACTTCAACACAGGTGAGGGTAATCATAAATTAAGAGGGAAGTCCAAGATCTGAGCATTTTGTCCCTCCTGGAAAGGGTCATGTTGGTAGGTATATTATTGCTGAGAGCTTTTGCGTTATATTTCATACCCTCCAACATGACCCGCCCCACTAGGTACAAAATGCTCTGTTTCTGGACTTCCCTCTTAATTTATTATTGCCATCACCTGTGAAGAAACAGCTTTCTTATCATTTAACTAGTTCAACACAGGTGATGGAAATCATAAATTAAGAGGGAAGTCCAGAAACAGAGCATTTTGTACCTAGTGGGGCGGGTCATGTTGGAGGGTATGATATTTACTAAAGTGCAGGTTTTTGGAAGTGGAGATGTTGCTCACAGCAACCAATCAGATTCTACCTACCATTTATCTAGCACCTTCTAGAATAGCTAGAATCTGATTGGTTGCTATGGACAACATATCCACTTCTAAAAATCCACAGTTTACAAATGAAGTTAATGCTTTCTAAAGCTTTTTACCTGTCCATTATCTCTGAGACACTATCCTGAGATGACAACAGCGACAGAAGTCCCGCCAGCGGCGAGTGCATCACCATCAGGAGAAAGGGCCATGCAGTTGAGATACATGTGGCTGATTGACTAAAGGTTCAAGAAAAAGAGTGGTGTTGAACCCCTGGCGCACTGTATTACTAGATGCTATTTCTATTGTTGAATAATGGAATGAATATGTTGGTTGTAACACAACACTGACGATATTTATTAAAATACAATCCCCAGCTGGGAATGAACAAAAACAAACAAATATTGAACATATACACACAAATGTGGTAGATGGGAAGGAACCCAGTGCTTTCATAAAGTGCTTTCCGTGCTTAAAGTCCTTCTTAATTATAGAAGAAATCTCTCACCATATTGCATAGCCGCGGTGGGCTAGCTTTTTGCCCAGCACCACCGCAGCAAGCGTGTCAGCTTTCTCAAACTTTGAGAAAGGCCAATAAAAGACCGAAACGCGTTATTTGGATAAAGGACAGAAGTGGTGGAGATCTGGGAACCAGTGACTAGGAAGCTGACACGCTTGCTGCGGTGGTGCTGGGCATTTCAGCCTAGGACCATAGCTATCTCTTCAAAAAGCTAGCCCACCGCGGCTATGCAATATGGTGAGAGATTTCTTCTATAATTAAGAAGGACTTTAAGCACGGAAAGCACTTTATGAAAGCACTGGGTTCCTTCCCATCTACCACATTTGTGTGTATATGTTCAATATTTGTTTGTTTTTGTTCATTCCCAGCTGGGGATTGTATTTTAATAAATATCGTCAGTGTTGTGTTACAACCAATATATTCATTCCATTATTCAACAATAGAAATAGCATCTAGTAATACAGTGCGCCAGGGGTTCAACACCACTCTTTTTCTTGAATCTAATGTTGGAGATTTGTGTTTATCTCCTTTGTTCTTGAACCTGGGCAGCACTCTAATACTCACTGCACTCATTTGAAAGTACCATTACTTTTCTGTGATTGACTAAAGGCACCAGGAAGGGTAATTATACCAGTGTATAGTGCTTGGATAAACAAACTTATTAGCCGGAACGCCGGCAATTACAGCACTATTATATACATCCAGCTCCGAGGTGCATATAAGCTACTAATGATACTATTTGGACACAAACAGCCGCTGTGAACATCCCTGTTACAAATTATCTAAAATACATTATTTTCTTTCTTTGGAGGAGGATAAAGTCTTGGAGTTTGCCAACAGTTACTATTTCCAAAGTATTTTATACTATCATAGGAATCAAATTACTTGTTTTAATGTATGCATATGAAGGAGAGAACAAATAATTGATATTATCACTCTCCTTGGAATTTTACCATTTTATGGTTGCTTATTGATGTATATTTCTGATGCATATTTCTGATTGTGATTGCACAATAAATGTGATATTATATAAATACAGGCCTTCCTAATATTAATTCTTAATATTTATTTATTTCTAAGGACCAATGGTTATACAAAAAAACCTCATATATATATATATATATATATATATATATATTTGATGTGATATAATGAACAAGCATGCACAAGCGCAATAATCCTCTATTTATTGTCTTTTCTGTCAGCGATAGAAGGACAACCATCCCTGGGTAAGATTTTGCCAGAAGCATACGGTAAAGGCTATTGCCAGGGATATCCATTGGAGAAGCAAAAACTTCATTGAAAAACAGTCATGTCAATAGAATTACAGCTCTTCTCCATAACATAAATATATCCCGTCATTTTTATATTCACCAATATTCAGTTTTTTTTTTTATCACCGTTCCAGTCTCCCAAGTGCATTTGCCTGCAGCAACTTGTGCCAGAAAGCCAGAAAGAAAGTTGTTTTAACAGACTAGACTCTTAGGCCCTCATTCCGAGTTGATCACTCGCTAGCTACTTTTAGCAGTCGTGCAAACGCATTGTCGCCGCCCACTGGGGAGTGTATTTCCGCTTTGTAAGTGTGTGAACGCCTTTGCAGCCGAGCGGTACAAAAACATTTTATGCAAAACAACACTAGTCCTGTAGTTACTTATCCTGTGCGATTAATCCAGCAATGGAGGTCCCGGAATTGACATCAGACACCCGCCCTGCAAACACCTGGATATGCCTGTGTTTTCCCAACCACTCCCAGAAAACGGTCAGTTGACACCCATAAACGCCCTCTTCCTGTCAATCTCCTTGCGATCGGCAGTGCGAATGGATTCTTTGCTAGAACCATTGCACAGCAACAATGCTCTTTGTACCAGTACGACACACGTGCGCATTGCGGTGCATACACATGCGCAGTTTTGCCATTTTTTTTTACCTGATCGCTGTGCTGTTAAAATCGGCAGCGAGCGATCAACTCGGAATGACCCCCTTAATGCTGAACATCACAAATATTATCTCATGTTTAGCAATAGGAATCGAGGGAGGTGTTTTCCCTCTTCTCAAAGAATATTTCTGGGAGTCTTAAAATACTTTTTTTTTTAACTGTTAAATACAAAATTATAGCAGATTAGATAATTTGTGTCTAACAATGAATATAAAAAACCCTCTCCAATATGTAGTGCCGGGAATAACCCGTTCTGTCCATGTTAATGATGTATTTTATTTAGTAGTGCAAACTAGGCAGCTCTATAAAGTTAACAGTGAGCACCCCAGGCAGGAACTCCTGTTTAAATTAGAGATATGCACCGGAAATTTTCGGGTTTTGTGTTTTGGTTTTGGATTCCGTTCCGCGGCCGTGTTTTGGATTCGTACGCGTTTTGCCAAAACCTCCCTGAAAATTTTTTGTCGGATTCGGGTGTGTTTTGGATTCGGGTGTTTTTTTTACAAAAAAACCTCAAAAACAGCTTAAATCATAGAATTTGGGGGTCATTTTGATCCCATAGTATTATTAACCTCAATAACCATAATTTACACTCATTTTCAGTCTATTCTGAACACCTCACACCTCACAACACCTCACACCTTACAAAAAAACCTCAAAAACAGCTTAAATCATAGAATTTGGGGGTCATTTTGATCCCATAGTATTATTAACCTCAATAACCATAATTTACACTCATTTTCAGTCTATTCTGAACACCTCACACCTCACAATATTATTTTTAGTCCTAAAATTTGCACCGAGGTCGCTGGATGGCTAAGCTAAGCGACACAAGTGGCCGACACAAACACCTGGCCCATCTAGGAGTGGCACTGCAGTGTCAGGCAGGATGGCACTTCAAAAAAATAGTCCCCAAACAGCACATGATGCAAAGAAAAAAAGAGGTGCACCAGGGTCGCTGTGTGACTAAGCTAAGCGACACAAGTGGCCGACACAAACACCAGGCCCATCTAGGAGTGGCACTGCAGTGTCAGGCAGGATGGCACTTCAAAAAAATAGTCCCCAAACAGCACATGATGCAAAGAAAAAAAGAGGCACACCAAGGTCGCTGTGTGACTAAGCTAAGCGACACAAGTGGCCGACACAAACACCTGGCCCATCTAGGAGTGGCACTTCAGTGTCAGACAGGATGGCACTTAAAAAATAGTCCCCAAACAGCACATGATGCAAAGAAAAATGAAAGAAAAAAGAGGTGCAAGATGGAATTGTCCTTGGGCCCCCCCACCCACCCTTATGTTGTATAAACAGGACATGCACACTTTAACGAACCCATCATTTCAGCGACAGGGTCTGCCACACGACTGTGACTGAAATGACTGGTTGGTTTGGGCCCCCACCAAAAAAGAAGCAATCAATCTCTCCTTGCACAAACTGGCTCTACAGAGGCAAGATGTCCACCTCATCATCATCCTCCAATTCCTCACCCCTTTCACTGTGTACATCCCCCTCCTCACAGATTATTAATTCGTCCCCACTGGAATCCACCATCTCAGATCCCTGTGTACTTTCTGGAGGCAATTGCTGGTGAATGTCTCCACGGAGCAATTGATTATAATTCATTTTGATGAACATCATCTTCTCCAAATTTTCTGGAAGTAACCTCGTACGCTGATCGCTGACAAGGTGAGCGGCTGCACTAAACACTCTTTCGGAGTACACACTGGAGGGAGGGCAACTTAGGTAGAATAAAGCCAGTTTGTGCAAGGGCCTCCAAATTGCCTCTTTTTCCTGCCAGTATACTGTACGTACGGACTGTCTGACGTGCCTACTTGGATGCGGTCACTCATATAATCCTCCACCATTCTTTCAATGGTGACAGAATCATATGCAGTGACAGTAGACGACATGTCAGTAATCGTTGGCAGGTCCTTCAGTCCGGACCAGTTGTCAGCACTCGCTCCAGACTGCTCTGCATCACCTCCAGCGGGTGGGCTCGGAATTCTTAGCCTTTTCCTCGCACCCCCAGTTGCGGGAGAATGTGAAGGAGGAGCTGTTGACGGGTCACGTTCCGCTTGACTTGACAATTTTCTCACCAGCAGGTCTTTGAACCTCTGCAGACTTGTGTCGGCTGGAAAGAGAGATAGGTTTTAAATCTAGGATCGAGCACGGTGGCCAAAATGTAGTGCTCTGATTTCAACAGATTGACCACCCGTGAATCCTGGTTAAGCGAATTAAGGGCTCCATCCACAAGTCCCACATGCCTAGCGGAATCGCTCTGTTTTAGCTCCTCCTTAAATGTCTCCAGCTTCTTCTGCAAAAGCCTGATGAGGGGAATGACCTGACTCAGGCTGGCAGTGTCTGAACTGACTTCACGTGTGGCAAGTTCAAAGGGTTGCAGAACCTTGCACAACGTTGAAATCATTCTCCACTGCGCTTGAGTCAGGAGCATTCCCCCTCCTTTGCCTATATCGTGGGCAGATGTATAGGCTTGAATGGCCTTTTGCTGCTCCTCCATCCTCTGAAGCATATAGAGGGTTGAATTCCACCTCGTTACCACCTCTTGCTTCAGATGATGGCAGGGCAGGTTCAGGACTGTTTGCTGGTGCTCCAGTCTTCGGCACGCAGTGGCTGAATGCCGAAAGTGGCCCGCAATTCTTCGGGCCACCGACAGCATCTCTTGCACGCCCCTGTCGTTTTTTAAATAATTCTGCACCACCAAATTCAATGTATGTGCAAAACATGGGACGTGCTGGAATTTGCCCAGATGTAATGCACGCACAATATTGGTGGCGTTGTCCGATGTCACAAATCCCCAGGAGAGTCCAATTGGGGTAAGCCATTCTGCGATGATCTTCCTCAGTTTCCGTAAGAGGTTGTCAGCTGTGTGCCTCTTATGGAAAGCGGTGATACAAAGCGTAGCCTGCCTAGGAACGAGTTGGCGTTTGCGAGATGCTGCTACTGGTGCCGCCGCTGCTGTTCTTGCTGCGGGAGGCAATACATCTACCCAGTGGGCTGTCACAGTCATATAGTCCTGAGTCTGCCCAGCTCCACTTGTCCACATGTCCGTGGTTAAGTGGACATTGGGTACAACTGCATTTTTTAGGACACTGGTGACTCTTTTTCTGACGTCTGTGTACATTTTCGGTATCGCCTGCCTAGAGAAATGGAACCTAGATGGTATTTGGTACCGGGGACACAGTACCTCAATCAAGTCTCTAGTTGCCTGTGAATTAACGGTGGATACCGGACACCACCCAGGCTGACAAGACCTGAGTTATCCGCTTTGCAGCAGGATGACTGCTATGATATTTCATCTTCCTCGCAAAGGACTGTTGGACAGTCAATTGCTTACTGGAAGTAGTACAAGTGGTCTTCCGACTTCCCCTCTGGGATGACGATCGACTCCCATCAGCAACAACAGCAGCGCCAGCAGCAGTAGGCGTTACACTCAAGGATGCATCGGAGGAATCCCAGGGAGGAGAGGACTCGTCAGACTTGCCAGTGACATGGCCTGCAGGACTATTGGCTTTCCTGTCTAAGGTGGAAATTGACACTGAGGGAGTTGGTGGTGTGGTTTGCAGGAGCTTGGTTACAAGAGGAAGGGATTTAGTGGTCAGTGGACTGCTTCCGCTGTCATCCAAAGTTTTTGAACTTGTCACTGACTTCTGATGAATACGGTCCAGGTGACGTATAAGGGAGGATGTTCCTAGGTGGTTAACGTCCTTACCCCTACTTATTACAGCTTGACAAAGGCAACACACGGCTTGACACCTGTTGTTCGCATTTGTGTTAAAATAATTCCACACCGAAGAGCTGATTTTTTTTGTATTTTGACCTGGCATGTCAATGGCCATATTCGTCCAACGGACAACAGGTGTCTCCCCGGGTGCCTGACTTAATCAAACCACCTCACCATCAGAATTCTCCTTGTCAATTTCCTCCCCAGCGCCAGCAACACCCATATCCTCATCCTGGTGTACTTCAACAGTGACATCTTCAATTTGACTATCAGGAACTGGACTGCGGATGCTCCTTCCAGCACTTGCAGGGGGCGTGCAAATGGTGGAAGGCGCAAGCTCTTCCCGTCCAGTGTTGGGAAGGTCAGGCATCGCAACCGACACAATTGGACTCTCCTTGGGGATTTGTGATTTAGAAGAACGCACAGTTCTTTGCTGTGCTTTTGCCAGCTTAAGTCTTTTCATTTTTCTAGCGAGAGGATGAGTGCTTCCATCCTCATGTGAATCTGAACCACTAGCCATGAACATAGGCCAGGGCCTCAGCCGTTACTTGCCACTCTGTGTCGTAAATGGCATATTGGCAAGTTTACGCTTCTAATCAGACGCTTTAAATTTTGATTTTTGGGTCATTTTACTGAACTTTTGTTTTTTGATTTTACATGCTCTCTACTAAGACATTGGGCATCGGCCTTGGCAGACGACATTGATGGCATTTCATCGTCTCGGCCATGACTAGTGGCAGCAGCTTCAGCACGAGGTGGAAGTGGATCTTGATCTTTCCCTATTTTAACCTCCACATTTTTGTTCTCCATTTTTTAATGTGTGGAATTAAATGCCAGTATCAATAGCAATGGCCTACTACTATATATACTGCGCACAACTGAAATGCACCACAGGTATGGATGGAAAGTATACTTGACGACACAGAGGTAGGTAGAGCAGTGGCCTTCCGTACTGTCAAAGTCAGAAAAATATCAATATGCACACTGCCATATTTGCACCTCATGCGAGTGCCTGTTGCACGTTCATGAGCCCTGCCGTGCGTGCGCATACTCGCCGTTGCGGGCACCCGCAGGTGCACGGTGTGCGCATTTACGGTAAAGTTTATGTGCGTCTAGCGGGCGACTCGTTCATAACATATTTTAACTGTATAACGTATTTTGTAGATCATGGTCCCTTTGATAGATTCTGAAAGTTTAGTTAATATAGCATGTTCATGGACAAAGAGATCCCTCTTTGTTTGATACAAAGGGTCAGACAGGGATTATACAGTGGTGTTTAGTATCCATCGGAAGAGTATTTAATTAGCAATATTCCGGTGTTGGTTTGAAGCGAATTAATCGCTCGTGCGAATAGTTATGGACATAAGAAGTTTATGTCCATTTACTATTATTTGCACTCACTTATCCATGCGGCGGGAAACCTAGTTTCCCACCCACCTGAGCAGTTGGAAGTAGACACAGCCCACCTGTATGAATCAACCTATGACCTTTTGTTATAATGCGAAGACGAATTCCTGTGTCCAATGAACAATGAGATTGTAGGGACCATTGAATGGTATTGTTTGTGGGGCATAAATAGACAAGCCGATCATATCCAGCTCTCACTCTTCAACGGTTCTCATTGCTGATAATCGGGAGCTGGATATCCAGAGGCGCATGCAATCGTTCCCCTTTGTGCGTAAGTTTTCTCCGCAATCATATTGTCTTTCTTGTTGTTGTGAGCCATATCTCTCTCTCTTCTCTTTCTCTCTCGTTTCTCTTATATAGTTATTGTACTAATATTGTATTTCATGTGTAGTTATCTGGTTAGGTAATCTATGTTATATTGGTAGTGTATGACTTGTATTGTATTATTCTTTTGCAAGTATAACATTCATATAAGGCGTTAGACCCTAAGCCCGGTATTTGTGTATTTCTTATAGTGTTAAGTATTCTCAGAGCGTCGGTGACGCTCGAACAGCTTTTAAGTTAAAAAGGTTACACTGTGTTGCATCTACACCCTATCACTACACTAAGGTTTTACTGCATATTACATTGTTTATGGTTTAGATAGAAAGGTTTTACACTGTGAACGTCTGCACCGCTGGTGATCTCCTCGTGGTCCCGAGCGTCCGCTACGCTGATAGCGTATCATTACGTTAGTCGGCAGCCAATAGCGTGCCTGCCTGTGATCTCTTGGCCGTGAGCGAACGTGACGCTTGAGCGTCTCGACTACGGCTAAGCGATTGTTACACAACGTGCGTACCCTTACGGTATTCCATACGTTAATAGCGTACAGTGTTCTTAGACCTCTTAAAGGGTTTTAAGTAAGATAAATATTTAGCTTTATCAATTGGCGGCTCGTCCGTCCTTCACATATCTCTGCTAGGTAATTTCAGCAGACATTATCCATCAGCAAAGGGCGGGAGATCATATTCCTCGCAGTGCTGTCTGGATAAGCATCTGCTTCGCTTAGTAAAGGGTGCTGAGGGAATCCGGAACCGGAGGTAAGAACAACACGCTAGTGTCTTTTAAAACTATTATTTCTGTCATGCGTACGCACGCACGTATATATCTGCATTTCTTTTCATTTGTGTATTTTCATATATCACTCTCCTGTTTGCCATTTTATAATTGATAAACGTGCTAAGAGAGATTTGTCGCTATTTCATAGTTAAAGTATAAAAGTAATACATTAAGGGATAAATTGCAAAACACGCACGCAGCTCTACCTAAAGATACAAGGAGAGATTGGTGTGGTGTTCGGTAGATGATCGAGGATCATCTACATTGATAAACGTGAAAAATTGTGTTACGGTGGATATTTGCTTTGTGTAGTGTACACGTGTCTCTAACAAAGGGTGAGACTCGCATACGCAACTCAAAGGCCGACGCACGCAGCGTATATTACGCAACGGAGCGTCCGGGTACGCCCACGTAACTCAAATCACACGCTAGTGTTATTGTAACAGGCGAAAAGGTGGCAACGCGATAAATAGCGCAAATCTATTTTAGTGTCCGAAATTTAGACTAACAGATCCTTCTCCAAATTTACAACACATCTGGTCTAAAGGAAAGAAAATTTCTGCGCAGAAATAGAAATAGAAACAAAAGTGTACATGTGGTGAGTGAGTGTTTGCATATATAAGTTTATACAATTTTTTGAGGTTGAACCACAAGAAGTCGAGTTCTCGCAGGGTACATACATGTAAGTGACGTGCATGGTGGCAAGGGAGGCATCCTTTGTTAAACATAAAATCTGAGCATTAGAGTATAGCAGACCAGGAGGTCTATTGTAGCACAGACCAGGAGGTCCGGAATTGACCAGGAGGTCCAGGTACAGCGGACAAAGAAGTCCGCTATAAATAGAGAAAAGAGCACAACCCAGGGGGTTGGTGCAGAACCCATATAGGCCAATAAAGCTCATGCTGAAGGAATTCGCAGCCGCAATTTTCGATTCCACTGGTCGCTCCGCACATAAGATTAGTTGCTTATGTGCTGAACGATTGTACCGCACGTAATTGTGTGCATTAGTTAATCTGACCAGTACCATTTGTGTACGAAACGGGTCATAAACACTATTTGTACATTCTGACGTGATTTGTGTAATTTTTTATTTTCTAAAGGGAAGTTCGCTGGTCACTCAGGAATTATCCAACAACCAACAGTTACTGGAAAGGGTTAATGCTCTGCGGATCACACTCACATGTTCCAGTAAACGAAGGTTCATAGGGGCCCTGGGTCGAGTACGCCAGCACTAGGGCAGTGTGTAGGTCGTATTGGTTGGCGTGGGCGAGTGAGTGGGGTACTCGGTAAACCGCCACCGTCAGCCTATCTTGAACATTTTGGTTTTGTAAGGGTTCGCTGAAGACCCTGATTGAAGGTCAGAGGTGGTGAAAGCAACACCTACAGGTATGGGGGCCAATTGTTCAGGTAGGGGGCAATCAACCTCGGTTCGGGTTGATTCAGTAAACCGACCAATCGGGTCGGCAAGGTACGTAATGTGTGAAAAATACGGTTCACACACAGAGGTTTTATGTGATGAATGGGAGAGAATGACGGTACAAGACGGGGAGAAGTTCCCAAGAGTAGGCAGCTTTAGCCCAGAAGTGTTACAAAATTTAAGGAGGAGGATATGTCTCATTAAATCAACAAAGAGACGAATCAAACATTATGATTATTTGCAGTTATGGCAACAGGAGGGTGAAATACAGAGAGGATTGGCTCAGGCGGCGGGATCTAATCCTATCAGGAAACTGATAGCCACGGCCCCGCCGCCACCATACATATCAGGAGAGAAATTGGTTGCGGAGAATGACGCATTAGGGTGTAACAAACAAACACTTAGCAACTGTGTAAATGTTAATAAGTTAACCAATGCAAGTATTAACCCGTGCAAGTTGTACCCTGTTTTGAACTTTCCCCAGGAGTGTGATCAAGAGGACGAATCGGCAACAATATCGGCGCTCTCTCTAGCAGCCACCATATCAGAAACAACAGTAGGCACGGCCCAACCCTTAAGATTAGTAACAAAGGCCCCTAGCGGAGGGACAGGTGAGGTCGTATCTACGGGTAAGTACGGCACCATACACTATGCTGAAACCATTTCACCACAGGCTGTAGAATCTACACAGAACGATGTTATTAAACTTGCTCCCGTTAGGGTAATCGCAGTTCCCAATGGGAAAACGGACACCACAGGAGTCACTCCTATCAGAAACATTGCCATGTACAGCCCGTTTTCCCGAATGGAATTAAGAACCATAGTGTCTGAATTCCCTGACCCTAGGAAAGACTTAGTTGCTAGCCAGAAATACATAAGAGACCTAGGGAACACTTTAGAGCCCAATAACAAAGACTGGCAGGTATTGCTGAGGGCTTGTTTACCCTCCAATGTCGACTCGGCTCAATTTTTAGCTGACTGTGGATTGGATCAGGATGTACCTCTTACAGATGTGTACAACAAAGACAATGTAAAAAGGATAAGTTTACAGTTAAAGGAGTATTTTCCAGCTGTAGTTAAATGGAACAAGATTTTCTCCATTAAACAAAAAAAGTCAGAAACAGCTGCAGAGTATTTTCACAGGGCATTACTAGATATGGCAAAATACACAGGCATAGAGGACATTAAAACAAACATAAACCATCGAGAAGTAGCAGTATCTGTACTAATGGATGGTTTAAAAGAGGCATTAAAGACAAGGGTACAGACCACGCAACCATGTTGGCGAGGTCTGTCGGTGGCTACTTTGAGAGAGGCAGCTGTGGATCACGATCGGAATATCACCAGACACAGGGAGTCACAAAGTGATAAGTTAATGGCCGTAAGTATACAGGCCCTGACCACAAGGCAGCCTTTGTATAGATCACCAAACCCTGTGGGTAAGTCAAATGTGGTAACCTGTTATTCCTGTCATAGAGAGGGACACTTTGCACGAGACTGTAAATCAAGAAACATACAAAAGTCTTATCAACCCCCTAGACAACGACACGACACACGACATTGGGAGCAGGGTCCGCAGAAACGGAGTTATGAGCCACATGCAGGGGAAACAAAAAGATACCCCCCGAACAGAGACTGGCAAGCCTCTGGTAGTTCCCATTTAACCCCTTCACAAGTAGTTGCTGCCAGCGGGATTCAGGGAGGTCACCATACCCAATAGGGGTGTGGCCATACCTGTAATCTGCAGCCAGTAAAATTGATTGCAAGTCTTGGAAGTGAACCCGAAATTGCAATTAATGTAGCTGGTAAATCATTAAACTTTCTTGTAGATACGGGGGCGGCCAAATCAGTGATAAATTCGACAGTGGGCATGAGAACCACTGGTAAGACAATTCCAGCCATGGGAGTAACGGGAGTAGTCCAGCATTACCCTGTTAGCAAACCAGCCGAGATTACAATAGGGCCTTTACATACCAAGCATTCCTTTTTGCTGGCTGCATCGGCACCGACAAATCTCCTGGGAAGAGACTTATTGTGTAAAATGGGGTGCGTCATTTATTGTACTCCTGAAGGTGTATTCTTGGACATACCTGAGAATCACGCTCAAGAAGTGCGAGACATGTTAGACTCCCCATCAAAATTAATGTCACATACCATTATGACAAATAGGACTCCATCCCAAGTAGAAGAAATGACATCCCAGATACCAGAGTCACTTTGGACTAAAGATGGACAGGACACTGGATTGATGGCAAACGTAGCTCCGGTAGTTGTACAAGTAAAAGATGGTAGGATAGCTCCAAAAATCCCACAGTACCCTCTGAAGCCAGAGGTGGAGTTAGGAGTGTATCCCGTAATAGAGCGCTTGCTACAACAGGGCATTCTGGTAAGAACGTCCAGCACTGCCAATAGTCCCATCTTCCCTGTGAAAAAGAGTGGGGGGAGGGGTTACCGGCTAGTGCAGGATCTAAGGGGGATTAACAAAATAGTTGAGAGTCAGTTCCCCGTAGTGCCAAATCCAGCTGTCATCCTTATGCAAATCCCTCCCACTGCGAAATTTTTAACTGTTATTGACCTCTGCTCCGCTTTCTTTTCGGTACCCCTGCATCCTGACAGCCAATATTTGTTTGCATTTACATACAGAGGAGTCCAATACACATGGACTCGATTACCACAAGGTTTCATAGACAGTCCAAGTATATTTTCCCAGGCTTTGCATGATTGTTTACAGTCTTTCCAACCAGAGAGTGGATCAGTATTGATACAATACGTGGATGATTTACTACTATGTTCTGATTCAGTGGAAGCATCCCTGAAGGATACGAAACAGCTCCTGTTTCATCTTTCAGACACAGGACACAAGGTTTCCAAAGACAAGTTACAATTATGCCAAACTAAAGTAAAATATTTGGGACACTGTCTAACACAAGGACTGAGACACCTGACCGCTGATAGAATTCAAGCAATTAGAGACATGACTCTGCCACAAACCCAGCAACAGATCAGAACGTTTTTAGGAATGTGTGGGTATTGCCGTAACTGGATCCCAGGGTTTTCCATTCTGGCGTTACCTTTGCAGGAGATGGTCTCCTCAAACAAACCGGATCGGATTTCGCATACAGACGAGTCCGAGATGGCATTTGAGAAACTTAAACAGTGCCTAACACAGGCGCCAGCATTAGGTATGCCAGACTATGGGAAACCCTTTGAGCTGTACGGAACAGAAAGTGCTGGTTGCGCGGCAGGCGTCCTAACCCAAAAGCACGGTGATGCCAGCAGGCCAGTAGCATACTACAGCGCTCAGCTAGATACGGTAGCGCGATCCCTCCCCACATGCTTGCGAAGCGTTGCTGCGATAGCATTGCTAGTAACGAAAAGCGAAGATGTAGTGCTAGGTCACAACCTCACAATTCATACACCACATGCAGTGTCAGCCTTGCTAAATTCTGCCCAAACCAGGCACGTCTCATCAGCGCGGTTTACAAGATGGGAATTGGCACTAATGGCCCCCGTAAACATCACCATAAGGTGATGCAGTGCATTAAATCCTGCAACATATCTCCCAGGTGTGCCTGGACAGGCACAAAGGGTGGAGGATGAGAGTGGTGGGGAAGGAGAATTAAATACAAAGGAGGACACACATGATTGTATGGAATATTTGACCCAAAATTTTACCGCAAGGCCTGACATCAGTGACAACCCACTGGAAGATGTAGATATTACCTTCTACACGGATGGTAGTTGTCACAGACAGTCGGACTCGGGAGACTTGTGTACTGGATACGCAGTCGTAGATGACCAAGGCACCATAGAAGCTGAACCGCTAGGCCCACCTCACTCAGCCCAGGTTGCTGAACTGGTCGCCCTAACCAGAGCATGTGAATTGGCTAAGGGCAAATCAGCCAATATCTACACCGACTCTAGATACGCTTTCGGGGTAGTCCATGATTTCGGAGCCCTATGGCGCCTCAGAAATTTCATGACGGCAGCTGGTACACTGGTAGCGCATGCAGCTCACATAAAAAGGCTTCTAACAGCGATACAGGAACCCGACAGAGTGGCTGTTATCAAGTGTAAAGCACACACATATAGCCAGGACCCAGTATCACTTGGTAACAGCCGAGCAGACGAAGCTGCTAAGTTAGCAGCCGGTACCCCCAGACAGACAGACACCACACAATTGATGGTATTCAATACCATCAACACACAGAAGTTGTGTGAGATGCAAAATTTGTGTTCCACACAGGAAAAGGCAGTCTGGAAGGCAAAAGGATATGGCCAGGAGTCCTCAGGACTCTGGACGGATGGACAAGGTAAACCAGTGGCCCCCAGAGCATATCTTCCATGTTTAGCTGAGGCAGCACACGGGCTGACTCATCTGGGCAAGGAGGGAATGTGTAAGTTGGTAAGAGCATATTGGTGCGCCCCAGGATTTTCATCCCATGCAGGTAAGAGAGCAATGTCATGCCTTACCTGTTTGAGAAAGAATATCGGAAAGACAATACCAACAGAACCATCTCATATCCCACCTACAGGCGGACCTTTTCAGGTAATACAGATTGACTTTATCCAATTACCCCCTTGTCGAAATTTGAAATATGTACTTGTTTGTATAGATGTGTTCTCAAATTGGGTCGAAGCATTTCCTGCGGCCACAAATACCGCTATGTTTACTGCTAAGAAAATTGTGCAGGAATTTGTATGTAGATATGGTATCCCTAGAATTATCGAAAGTGATAGGGGTACCCATTTTACAGGTGATGTCTTTCAAGGAATGTGTAAGTTGATGGGAATTGATAGCAAGCTGCACACTCCATACCGTCCACAGGCGAGTGCGAAGGTGGAAAGAGTGAACAGCACTATTAAAAATAAACTGAGCAAAGTTATGGCAGAAACAGGATTGACATGGCCAGAAGCTTTACCCATTGTACTATACAGCATCAGAACCACTCCCAGGTCCCCTCTTAATCTGTCTCCCTTTGAAATCTTGTTTGGTCGACAACCGCATGTTATGATTAACCCTCAGGATGATTTGAAGTGTAACAATGAAGTGACTGTAAAATACTTGATTAACATGAGTAAACAGCTAAGGAATCAAAATGATAATTTGAAGTTGGTGATTCCTGATTTACCAGATAGTAATTGTCATGACATTGAACCTGGGGATTATGTAATGATACGGAATTTTCTACGCTCAGGTTGCCTTATTGACAGATGGGAAGGACCATACCAAGTCTTATTGACTAGCACTACAGCATTGAAGGTTGCCGAGAGAGAGACTTGGGTTCATTCGTCCCATTGTAAGAAGGTTGCTGATCCAGAGAGGTCCCGTGATAAGGAACAGATGGTAGAGGAAGTTGTATCACTGGAGTGTCTGTTCCAGGAGAACTGAGGCGGCACCTGAGCATTGAAAATCACAAGATCAAAAGCAGTTGTCGATTCCCTGTTCCCTTTTATTGTTTTTCTCCACTTCCCATCCCCTCTCCCTCAACCATTTTTTTCCCCCTTCTCATTCTTCTCCGTTCCCTCCTACAAGATGGACTTGCCTCAAGAGACTGTGATCCGGATTTTCCTGTTGACCATGATGTTGACCAGAGCAGTCTGTTCCGGCGAGAGTACCATGGAGGTCGAGAGAGGTTCTGGAATGGGTTCTGATGACGGAGATGGAGGCGTAGTTTTCCAAGAACAACATAATCAACAAGCAAAGGCGAGTATCAGAAAACGATCCGATAACATAGACCAAAGAAGGAATTGTGAAGGATTGTTAGCTGAAGAAAACTGTATCTGTAGGCTCTGTGACAATGTAGTTGAGGATGGGTGTATCAAGAAATGTCAGTCCAGTTTTAATATCCACATGGACCGGCATCCATTGAGTGACTATCACTCCTTAGTGGGTAATGTGTTAAATCAGACAGATTGTTGGGTATGCTCTCAAGTACCTCAAGGCCATAGTAAATCAGGCTTAGTACCATTTCCTTTAACGATAGGGGAGGTACTTGAGCTAAGTGGTGGGAGGCCGGTGGACAGGAGGTTTAATATCTCCAGTCCTCCTAGTTTGAAGCTCCACCAATATCATGTGGATAAGTCCCTAATATGTTTTAACATTTCCAATCCCCGAAAGCCGGGAAATTGGGAAGTGTCATGGAGTAACCAAACCATGACCTTTTCATACAGAGCCGACAGAATGCCAACAGATACAGAGCTTATACGCCACATAGCTGGTAGTGGAAAATATTTCCGATATAGGTATACCCTAGGAAGTAGGATTACAAGAGTTGGAGAGGTATCACCAGGATACTGTGCACATATCGTACAAACTGATACGTGTACTAGACAGATGGGAGAATTAGGGTTAGGAGATTTCACATGGAAGATGTGTAATATGGTTATGTCCTACTCCGTCCCATATGTTCTCCCCGATGATGCATATTTCATATGCGGGAGGAAGGCGTATAAGTGGCTTGCCCCAAACTCTGAAGGATTGTGTTATATTGGAAAAGTACTGCCTGAAGTTATGACTGTATCACATGCCAAAATGAAAGATATACACCGTGGTGCCCAAGCTCCTTATACTCACACTCATTACGAGCACGTAGTTAAACGGCACCTGATAGAAAGAACAGAGCATCCGGCCTCTGACATGATCCATGAATCCACCGGGATTCAGGTTCTACTCGCGTTAGACATCACTCGCACCGCCAGAGGAGTGTTGAATTATAAATACATATCTGCGCTCGCAAATTTGTTAGACAATATCACAGAAATGTATGATGACACTTTTAGGTATACTGGAAGAGAGCTTCAAGCTTATAAAACAGAACTGGTTCAGCATAGGATGGTTCTTAATTATCTCACGGCAGTGACAGGTGGATATTGTGTCACACTGGCAACGCAGTACGGCGTGAAATGCTGCACATATATAACGAATAGTACCGAGGATCCGGTCGAGGTCATAGACCAAAAGATGGACGATATTCTTCAATTAAAGTGGGAATTTCGCAGGAGACACAATCTCACCCTTGCTGCTGTGGGTAATGAGCTGACTGGTTGGGTGTCATGGTTGAACCCGCGAAATTGGTTCTCTGGTTTAGGAGAATGGGCTCAAGGAGTCATAATGGATGTAGGGAAGTTTCTCCTATGTATCTTAGGTGTTGTCATATCAATTGGCTTGATATTTAGATGCGGTCAGGCTTTAATGAAGTGCAAACGTAGTACCAGGGTAATGAGTCTAAGGAGTGAGGAAATTGTAATTCCAATGGATTTGATTTATGACCCAACGGTAGAGACAATGATGTGATGAAAATGCGATTATACGGTCCGTTTCTTTCACCTGTTTCTCCGTTTTCTCCAAGGTAAAAAGACCCACTTGGACGAGGAATTTGATGATCCTGTATACAGACAACTGATGGATTAAAGAAGAAGTTTTGACAACCTTATACACAGATATTTGATGAACTATGCCATAGACCCCCAGTTTCCCTAGAAATTTTAAATTTACGCTAGCCCAACACTCTTTGTAAGTCTATGGACATTGACAAAGCTTTTGCTCACACCTATTGGCAAAAGCCCAAAGAAGACTGCATTCAACAGACACCGAACAAGACTTCAACCGACAAATGTTCATTAACCTGACATAGAATACCACTGCATTTACCATAATTGTGTCTTATCTTCATCTCTACAACCTTCAGGTAATAACACACATAGTCGATAGGGAATACCAGCACAGATATCAGCAATCACATATTCCCCCATTCATGTATCATCAACTAAAATGTGCTTCCCCATTTTGTTACAACCACAGCCGAAAAGAGCTCGGTAAAGTTTGACAGCCCATCCACAGACCCGTACCACGGGATAAGAAGGAATTCAAATGTATACTTCGCAATACCTCGAAGCTTGATTTAAAACATGTACGGCACGATGATACATGACCCCCCAAACATGGATTTATACACACATGCTTCTGCTATCTCACTAGGTCATACCCTTTTCCTACCTTCTCCTTTCCTCCCCTACCCAACCATAGAAATATTTACACTTGACATATATTTTTCTCGTTTTGAAATGTTTTAGGAAGTGGCAGTTATTGTTGACTGCCAATGGGTGGACTGTCAAAGTCAGAAAAATATCACTATGCACACTGCCATATTTGCACCTCATGCGAGTGCCTGTTGCACGTTCATGAGCCCTGCCGTGCGTGCGCATACTCGCCGTTGCGGGCACCCGCAGGCGCACGGTGTGCGCATTTACGGTAAAGTTTATGTGCGTCTAGCGGGCGACTCGTTCATAACATATTTTAACTGTATAACGTATTTTGTAGATCATGGTCCCTTTGATAGATTCTGAAAGTTTAGTTAATATAGCATGTTCATGGACAAAGAGATCCCTCTTTGTTTGATACAAAGGGTCAGACAGGGATTATACAGTGGTGTTTAGTATCCATCGGAAGAGTATTTAATTAGCAATATTCCGGTGTTGGTTTGAAGCGAATTAATCGCTTGTGCGAATAGTTATGGACATAAGAAGTTTATGTCCATTTACTATTATTTGCACTCACTTATCCATGCGGCGGGAAACCTAGTTTCCCACCCACCTGAGCAGTTGGAAGTAGACACAGCCCACCTGTATGAATCAACCTATGACCTTTTGTTATAATGCGAAGACGAATTCCTGTGTCCAATGAACAATGAGATTGTAGGGACCATTAAATGGTATTGTTTGTGGGGCATAAATAGACAAGCCGATCATATCCAGCTCTCACTCTTCAACGGTTCTCATTGCTGATAATCGGGAGCTGGATATCCAGAGGCGCATGCGATCGTTCCCCTTTGTGCGTAAGTTTTCTCCGCAATCATATTGTCTTTCTTGTTGTTGTGAGCCATATCTCTCTCTCTCTCTCTTCTCTTTCTCTCTCGTTTCTCTTATATAGTTATTGTACTAATATTGTATTTCATGTGTAGTTATCTGGTTAGGTAATCTATGTTATATTGGTAGTGTATGACTTGTATTGTATTATTCTTTTGCAAGTATAACATTCATATAAGGCGTTAGACCCTAAGCCCGGTATTTGTGTATTTCTTATAGTGTTAAGTATTCTCAGAGCGTCGGTGACGCTCGAACAGCTTTTAAGTTAATAAGGTTACACTGTGTTGCATCTACACCCTATCACTACACTAAGGTTTTACTGCATATTACATTGTTTATGGTTTAGGTAGAAAGGTTTTACACTGTGAGCGTCTGCGCCGCTGGTGATCTCCTCGTGGTCCCGAGCGTCCGCTACGCTGATAGCGTATCATTACGTTAGTCTGCAGCCAATAGCGTGCCTGCCTGTGATCTCTTGGCCGTGAGCGAACGTGACGCTTGAGCGTCTCGACTACGGCTAAGCGATTGTTACGCAACGTGCGTACCCTTACGGTATTCCATACGTTAATAGCGTACAGTGTTCTTAGACCTCTTAAAGGGTTTTAAGTAAGATAAATATTTAGTATCAGTACCATACTGCTATATATACTGGTGGTCACTGTCAGCAAACTGCAAAACTAAAATGCACCACAAGTATAGAATCTAGATGGATAGTATACTTGACGACACAGAGGTAGGTAGAGCAGTGGCCTTCCGTACCGTACTGCTATATATACTGGTGGTCACTGTCAGCAAACTGCAAAACTAAAATGCACCACAGGTATAGAATCTAGATGGATAGTATACTTGACGACACAGAGGTAGGTAGAGCAGTGGCCTTCCGTACCGTACTGCTATATATACTGGTGGTCACTGTCAGCAAACTGCAAAACTAAAATGCACCACAGGTATAGAATCTAGATGGATAGTATACTTGACGACACAGAGGTAGGTAGAGCAGTGGCCTTCCGTACCGTACTGCTATATATACTGGTGGTCACTGTCAGCAAACTGCAAAACTAAAATGCACCACAGGTACAGAATCTAGATGGATAGTATACTTGATGACACAGAGGTAGGTAGAGCAGTGGCCTTCCGTACCGTACTGCTATTTATACTGGTGGTCACTGTCAGCAAACTGCAAAACTAAAATGCACCACAGGTATAGAATCTAGATGGATAGTATACTTGACGACACAGAGGTAGGTACAGCAGTGGCCTTCCGTACCGTACTGCTATATATAGTATACTGGTGGTCACTGTGTCAGCAAACTGCAAAACGAAAATGCACTACAGGTATAGAATGTAGATGGATAGTATACTTAATGACGACACAGAGGTAGGTACAGCAGTGGCCTTCCGTACCGTACTGCTATATATAGTATACTGGTGGTCACTGTGTCAGCAAACTGCAAAACTAAAATGCACCACAGGTATAGAATGTAGATAGATAGTATACTTAATGACGACACAGAGGTAGGTACAGCAGTGGCCTTCCGTACCGTACTGCTATATATAGTATACTGGTGGTCACTGTGTCAGCAAACTGCAAAACTAAAATGCACCACAGGTATAGAATGTAGATGGATAGTATACTTAATGACGACACAGAGGTAGGTACAGCAGTGGCCTTCCATACCGTACTGCTATATATAGTATACTGGTGGTCACTGTGTCAGCAAACTGCAAAACTAAAATGCACCACAGGTATAGAATGTAGATGGATAGTATACTTAATGACGACACAGAGGTAGGTACAGCAGTGGCCTTCCGTACCGTACTGCTATATATAGTATACTGGTGGTCACTGTGTCAGCAAACTGCAAAACTAAAATGCACCACAGGTATAGAATCTAGATGGATAGTATACTTGACGACACAGAGGTAGGTAGAGCAGTGGCCTTCCGTACCGTACTGCTATATATACTGGTGGTCACTGTCAGCAAACTGCAAAACTAAAATGCACCACAGGTATAGAATGTAGATGGATAGTATACTTGATGACACAGAGGTAGGTAGAGCAGTGGCCTTCCGTACCGTACTGCTATATATACTGGTGGTCACTGTCAGCAAACTGCAAAACTAAAATGCACCACAGGTATAGAATCTAGATGGATAGTATACTTGATGACACAGAAGTAGGTAGAGCAGTGGCCTTCCGTAACGTACTGCTATATGTACTGGTGGTCACTGTCAGCAAACTGCAAAACTAAAATGCACCACAAGTATAGAATCTAGATGGATAGTATACTTGACGACACAGAGGTAGGTAGAGCAGTGGCCTTCCGTACCGTACTGCTATATATACTGGTGGTCACTGTCAGCAAACTGCAAAACTAAAATGCACCACAGGTATAGAATCTAGATGGATAGTATACTTGACGACACAGAGGTAGGTAGAGCAGTGGCCTTCCGTACCGTACTGCTATATATACTGGTGGTCACTGTCAGCAAACTGCAAAACTAAAATGCACCACAGGTATAGAATCTAGATGGATAGTATACTTGACGACACAGAGGTAGGTAGAGCAGTGGCCTTCCGTACCGTACTGCTATATATACTGGTGGTCACTGTCAGCAAACTGCAAAACTAAAATGCACCACAGGTATAGAATCTAGATGGATAGTATACTTGACGACACAGAGGTATGTAGAGCAGTGGCCTTCCGTACTGTACTGCTATATATACTGGTGGTCACTGTCAGCAAACTGCAAAACTAAAATGCACCATAGGTATAGAATCTAGATGGATAGTATACTTGACGACACAGAGGTAGGTAGAGCAGTGGCCTTCCGTACCGTACTGCTATATATACTGGTGGTCACTGTCAGCAAACTGCAAAGCTAAAATGCACCACAGGTATAGAATCTAGATGGATAGTATACTTGACGACACAGAGGTAGGTAGAGCAGTGGCCTTCCATACCATACTGCTATATATACTGGTGGTCACTGTCAGCAAACTGCAAAACTAAAATGCACCACAAGTATAGAATCTAGATGGATAGTATACTTGACGACACAGAGGTAGGTAGAGCAGTGGCCTTCCGTACCGTACTGCTATATATACTGGTGGTCACTGTCAGCATAACTCTGCACTGTACTCCTCCTATATAATACTGCTGGTCCCCAGTCCCCACAATAAAGCAGTGTGAGCACAGATATATGCACCACACTGAGCACAGATATGGAGCGTTTTTCAGGCAGACAACGTATACTGGTGGTCACTGATCAGCAAAACTCTGCACTGTACTCCTCCTATATAATACAGCTGCTCCCCAGTCCCCACAATTAAGCAATAAGCACAAATATTTGCAGCAACATTAATAAACGGAGAGGACGCCAGCCACGTACTCTCCCTAACATTTCCAATGCACAAGTGAAAATGGCGGCGACGCGCGGCTCCTTATATAGAATACGAATCTCGCGAGAATCCGACCACAGGATGATGACGTTCGGGCGCAATCGGGTTAACCGAGCCATACGGGAGAATCCGAGTATGCCTCGGACCCGTGTAAAATGGGTGAAGTTCGGGGGGTTCGGTTTCCGAGGAACCGAACCCGCTCATCACTAGTTTAAATGCTACCTTAGAGTTGCCTAAGGATTATAACACAATGGACAGCGTTTTTAAAAAGTGGTAAACCCTTTTATATTTTAATAAGCATTTCCAAAGTTTATGGAAAAATAATCTAATAGACTTTGTTTTATATATAAATGGACAGAAATGTTGTAGGTCTGCTTCTCAAAACGCAGTAATCAAAATTTAGAAGCAATCAACTTAATTACCTCCTATTGGGCCTGATTCAGAGGTGGACCCAATGCTAATGTTTGCTACTTTAATTTGCACTTTGTCTGCATCTGAGTCACACTGCATATGTGCTGAGATTGTTAGCGATGTCGGTCGCAGTGAGAATTTGGACGAAAATTGATAGACAGTCATTGTGCATTTATATTAATTAGCATGTTGTGGGCAAGTTGTAGCCAACCACTGCATCCTTGTAGCAGTTGTAATAAGCCCAATGGGTTTGCTGTGATGGACATACGGCTGCTTAGAAGATCAGTGATGTGACCAATATGCTATTGATTATGCATCATTCTGCTGCGGGGTACACTGGGCTCCACAAGGAAAGACATAGGGGGTGTAGAGTAGGATCTTGAGCCGAGGCACCAACAGGCTCAAAATCTTTGACTGTTCACCAGAATGCACAGCGCTGCCTCCACTATAACCCCGCCTCCCTGCACAGGAGCTCAGTTTTGTAGTTGGTGCCGCAGATAGCAGGCACATTACAGAGGGGCTGCTCTAGGCAGCCCTAAGAAGAGCTTTTTTTGAGAAGAAAAGTGAAGACTTCAAGGGCTGTAGCAGCGTGTACCTGTCTAGTGACATTCACTGCTGCAGCTCCATCTCTCCCCAGCGGCGCTGTACATTCCCGAGCCCTGATTGCCGGGTAACTACAGCAGGAGGCTCCGGTTTTCTTCTGAGTCAGGCACACACAACGGGGGCTCTCCGGGATCGCGTGGTCGCACTTCGGGAGGTGGTGAGTGGATCCCGCTCGCGGGACCAGTGCTTTATCGCGATCCGGCACGGTTGGTGGGAGGCAGGCCGCGCGCGCTGGTGGTGGACACTGTGGCAGTACAGGCGATCCAACTAGATCACCAGGGCATGGGTGCAGGTTAGGTTTTCTCTTAAAACCTTTTTTGTGTGTAGCCCGCAGAACCTGGTGGTTTTGCCAGCAGAGGGGATAAGGCTTAGACCTGGAGCCCCTCCCCCAGCCCCAGGGCACCATTTCCAGCAAATGTTCCCACCCTGGAGCTGCATATCTGTCTCTCCCTCACTCCCTGTCAGTGTTTGGGCGCCATTTCTCTCAGCTACACTGTTACTGGGACTGCTTGGGCAAATCCTCCTTTGTAAAGCCGCCTGGTTGACAGCGCTGTGACTTTACATGACACTTAAGTATTCTACATGGCAATTAGACAGTGTTAGTTAAGAAAGAGTGCATTTAGTCAGGGTTCTCTGGTACAAGTACCCTGTGATATACATCCAGTTCTTACTGTGCAGTGTTATATCTATTGACTTCATAGCTATATATATAAGCTGGTCCAGTGCAGTATTATTGTTAGTAATAACCTCTGCATTGTATAACTGTGACTATATGTGTGTGCATTAGTTTGCTGAGTAGTTTCCATTTCGTGTCTCTCACTCAACTTGCTATTAGAGATGAGCGGGTTCGGTTTCTCTGAATCCGAACCCGCCAGAACTTCATGTTTTTTTTCACGGGTCCGAGCGACTCGGATCTTCCCGCCTTGCTCGGTTAACCCGAGCGCGCCCGAACGTCATCATGACGCTGTCGGATTCTCGCGAGGCTCGGATTCTATCGCGAGACTCGGATTCTATATAAGGAGCCGCGCGTTGCCGCCATTTTCACACGTGCATTGAGATTGATAGGGAGAGGACGTGGCTGGCGTCCTCTCCGTTTAGAATTAGAATAGATTAGAGAGACACTTGATTTACTAATTTTGGGGAGCATTAGGAGTACTCAGTAGTGTACAGTGCAGAGTTTTGCTGATAGTGACCAGTGACCACCACTTTTATTTATAATCCGTTCTCTGCCTGAAAAAAGCGATACACAGCACACAGTGACTCAGTCACATACCATATCTGTGTGCACTGCTCAGGCTCAGGCCAGTGTGCTGCATCATCTATTATCTATATATAATATTATATATATCTGTCTGACTGCTCAGCTCACACAGCTTATAATTGTGGGGGAGACTGGGGAGCACTACTGCAGTGCCAGTTATAGGTTATAGCAGGAGCCAGGAGTACATAATATAATCCGTTCTCTGCCTGAAAAAAGCGATACACAGCACACAGTGACTCAGTCACATACCATATCTGTGTGCACTGCTCAGGCTCAGGCCAGTGTGCTGCATCATCTATCTATATATAATATTATATATATCTGTCTGACTGCTCAGCTCACACAGCTTATAATTGTGGGGGAGACTGGGGAGCACTACTGCAGTGCCAGTTATAGGTTATAGCAGGAGCCAGGAGTACATAATATATTATATAGTGAGTGACCACCAGACACACAGTGCAGTTTATTTAATATATCCGTTCTCTGCCTGAAAAAAGCGATACACACAGTGACTCAGTCAGTCACATACCATATCTGTGTGCACTGCTCAGGCTCAGGCCAGTGTGCTGCATCATCTATATATATTATATATCTGTCTGACTGCTCAGCTCACACAGCTTATAATTGTGGGGGAGACTGGGGAGCACTACTGCAGTGCCAGTTATAGGTTATAGCAGGAGCCAGGAGTACATAATATTATATTAAAATTAAACAGTGCACACTTTTGCTGCAGGAGTGCCACTGCCAGTGTGACTAGTGACCAGTGACCTGACCACCAGTATATAATATTAGTAGTATACTATCTCTTTATCAACCAGTCTATATTAGCAGCAGACACAGTACAGTGCGGTAGTTCACGGCTGTGGCTACCTCTGTGTCGGCACTCGGCAGCCCGTCCATAATTGTATATACCAGTGACCTAACCGTGGTTTTTTTTTCTTTCTTTATACATACATACTAGTTACGAGTATACTATCTCTTTATCAACCAGTCTATATATTAGCAGCAGACACAGTACAGTGCGGTAGTTCACGGCTGTGGCTACCTCTGTGTCGGCACTCGGCAGCCCGTCCATAATTGTATATACCACCTAACCGTGGTTTTTTTTTCTTTCTTTATACATACATACTAGTTACGAGTATACTATCTCTTTATCAACCAGTCTATATATTAGCAGCAGACACAGTACAGTGCGGTAGTTCACGGCTGTGGCTACCTCTGTGTCGGCACTCGGCAGCCCGTCCATAATTGTATATACCACCTAACCGTGGTTTTTTTTTCTTTCTTTATACATACATACTAGTTACGAGTATACTATCTCTTTATCAACCAGTCTATATATTAGCAGCAGACACAGTACAGTGCGGTAGTTCACGGCTGTGGCTACCTCTGTGTCGGCACTCGGCAGCCCGTCCATAATTGTATATACCTCCTAACCGTGGTTTTTTTTTCTTTCTTTATACATACATACTAGTTACGAGTATACTATCTCTTTATCAACCAGTCTATAGATTAGCAGCAGACACAGTACAGTGCGGTAGTTCACGGCTGTGGCTACCTCTGTGTCGGCACTCGGCAGCCCGTCCATAATTGTATATACCACCTAACCGTGGTTTTTTTTTCTTTCTTTATACATACATACTAGTTACGAGTATACTATCTCTTTATCAACCAGTCTATATATTAGCAGCAGACACAGTACAGTGCGGTAGCTCACGGCTGTGGCTACCTCTGTGTCGGCACTCGGCAGCCCGTCCATAATTGTATACTAGTATCCAATCCATCCATCTCCATTGTTTACCTGAGGTGCCTTTTAGTTGTGCCTATTAAAATATGGAGAACAAAAATGTTGAGGTTCCAAAATTAGGGAAAGATCAAGATCCACTTCCACCTCGTGCTGAAGCTGCTGCCACTAGTCATGGCCGAGACGATGAAATGCCAGCAACGTCGTCTGCCAAGGCCGATGCCCAATGGCATAGTACAGAGCATGTCAAAACCAAAACACCAAATATCAGTAAAAAAAGGACTCCAAAACCTAAAATAAAATTGTTGGAGGAGAAGCGTAAACTTGCCAATATGCCATTTACCACACGGAGTGGCAAGGAACGGCTGAGGCCCTGGCCTATGTTCATGGCTAGTGGTTCAGCTTCACATGAGGATGGAAGCACTCAGCCTCTCGCTAGAAAACTGAAAAGACTCAAGCTGGCAAAAGCACCGCAAAGAACTGTGCGTTCTTTGAAATCCCAAATCCACAAGGAGAGTCCAATTGTGTCGGTTGCGATGCCTGACCTTCCCAACACTGGACGTGAAGAGCATGCGCCTTCCACCATTTGCACGCCCCCTGCAAGTGCTGGAAGGAGCACCCGCAGTCCAGTTCCTGATAGTCAGATTGAAGATGTCAGTGTTGAAGTACACCAGGATGAGGAGGATATGGGTGTTGCTGGCGCTGGGGAGGAAATTGACCAGGAGGATTCTGATGGTGAGGTGGTTTGTTTAAGTCAGGCACCCGGGGAGACACCTGTTGTCCGTGGGAGGAATATGGCCGTTGACATGCCAGGTGAAAATACCAAAAAAATCAGCTCTTCGGTGTGGAGGTATTTCACCAGAAATGCGGACAACAGGTGTCAAGCCGTGTGTTCCCTTTGTCAAGCTGTAATAAGTAGGGGTAAGGACGTTAACCACCTCGGAACATCCTCCCTTATACGTCACCTGCAGCGCATTCATAATAAGTCAGTGACAAGTTCAAAAACTTTGGGTGACAGCGGAAGCAGTCCACTGACCAGTAAATCCCTTCCTCTTGTAACCAAGCTCACGCAAACCACCCCACCAACTCCCTCAGTGTCAATTTCCTCCTTCCCCAGGAATGCCAATAGTCCTGCAGGCCATGTCACTGGCAATTCTGACGAGTCCTCTCCTGCCTGGGATTCCTCCGATGCATCCTTGCGTGTAACGCCTACTGCTGCTGGCGCTGCTGTTGTTGCCGCTGGGAGTCGATGGTCATCCCAGAGGGGAAGTCGTAAGCCCACTTGTACTACTTCCAGTAAGCAATTGACTGTTCAACAGTCCTTTGCGAGGAAGATGAAATATCACAGCAGTCATCCTACTGCAAAGCGGATAACTGAGTCCTTGACAACTATGTTGGTGTTAGACGTGCGTCCGGTATCCGCCGTTAGTTCACAGGGAACTAGACAATTTATTGAGGCAGTGTGCCCCCGTTACCAAATACCATCTAGGTTCCACTTCTGTAGGCAGGCGATACCGAGAATGTACACGGACGTCAGAAAAAGACTCACCAGTGTCCTAAAAAATGCAGTTGTACCCAATGTCCACTTAACCACGGACATGTGGACAAGTGGAGCAGGGCAGGGTCAGGACTATATGACTGTGACAGCCCACTGGGTAGATGTATGGACTCCCGCCGCAAGAACAGCAGCGGCGGCACCAGTAGCAGCATCTCGCAAACGCCAACTCTTTCCTAGGCAGGCTACGCTTTGTATCACCGCTTTCCAGAATACGCACACAGCTGAAAACCTCTTACGGCAACTGAGGAAGATCATCGCGGAATGGCTTACCCCAATTGGACTCTCCTGTGGATTTGTGGCATCGGACAACGCCAGCAATATTGTGTGTGCATTAAATATGGGCAAATTCCAGCACGTCCCATGTTTTGCACATACCTTGAATTTGGTGGTGCAGAATTTTTTAAAAAACGACAGGGGCGTGCAAGAGATGCTGTCGGTGGCCAGAAAAATTGCGGGACACTTTCGGCGTACAGGCACCACGTACAGAAGACTGGAGCACCACCAAAAACTACTGAACCTGCCCTGCCATCATCTGAAGCAAGAAGTGGTAACGAGGTGGAATTCAACCCTCTATATGCTTCAGAGGTTGGAGGAGCAGCAAAAGGCCATTCAAGCCTATACAATTGAGCACGATATAGTAGGTGGAATGCACCTGTCTCAAGTGCAGTGGAGAATGATTTCAACGTTGTGCAAGGTTCTGATGCCCTTTGAACTTGCCACACGTGAAGTCAGTTCAGACACTGCCAGCCTGAGTCAGGTCATTCCCCTCATCAGGCTTTTGCAGAAGAAGCTGGAGGCATTGAAGAAGGAGCTAAAAGGGAGCGATTCCGCTAGGCATGTGGGACTTGTGGATGCAGCCCTTAATTCGCTTAACAAGGATTCACGGGTGGTCAATCTGTTGAAATCAGAGCACTACATTTTGGCCACCGTGCTCGATCCTAGATTTAAAGCCTACCTTGGATCTCTCTTTCCGGCAGACACAGGTCTGCTGGGGTTGAAAGACCTGCTGGTGAGAAAATTGTCAAGTCAAGCGGAACGCGACCTGTCAACATCTCCTCCTTCACATTCTCCCGCAACTGGGGGTGCGAGGAAAAGGCTCAGAATTCCGAGCCCACCCGCTGGCGGTGATGCAGGGCAGTCTGGAGCGACTGCTGATGCTGACATCTGGTCCGGACTGAAGGACCTGACAACGATTACGGACATGTCGTCTACTGTCACTGCATATGATTCTCTCAACATTGATAGAATGGTGGAGGATTATATGAGTGACCGCATCCAAGTAGGCACGTCACACAGTCCGTACTTATACTGGCAGGAAAAAGAGGCAATTTGGAGGCCCTTGCACAAACTGGCTTTATTCTACCTAAGTTGCCCTCCCACAAGTGTGTACTCCGAAAGAGTGTTTAGTGCCGCCGCTCACCTTGTCAGCAATCGGCGTACGAGGTTACATCCAGAAAATGTGGAGAAGATGATGTTCATTAAAATGAATTATAATCAATTCCTCCGCGGAGACATTGACCAGCAGCAATTGCCTCCACAAAGTACACAGGGAGCTGAGATGGTGGATTCCAGTGGGGACGAATTGATAATCTGTGAGGAGGGGGATGTACACGGTGATATATCGGAGGGTGAAGATGAGGTGGACATCTTGCCTCTGTAGAGCCAGTTTGTGCAAGGAGAGATTAATTGCTTCTTTTTGGGGGGGGTCCAAACCAACCCGTCATATCAGTCACAGTCGTGTGGCAGACCCTGTCACTGAAATGATGGGTTGGTTAAAGTGTGCATGTCCTGTTTTGTTTATACAACATAAGGGTGGGTGGGAGGGCCCAAGGACAATTCCATCTTGCACCTCTTTTTTCTTTTCTTTTTCTTTGCATCATGTGCTGATTGGGGAGGGTTTTTTGGAAGGGACATCCTGCGTGACACTGCAGTGCCACTCCTAGATGGGCCCGGTGTTTGTGTCGGCCACTAGGGTCGCTAATCTTACTCACACAGTCAGCTACCTCATTGCGCCTCTTTTTTTCTTTGCGTCATGTGCTGTTTGGGGAGGGTTTTTTGGAAGGGACATCCTGCGTGACACTGCAGTGCCACTCCTAGATGGGCCCGGTGTTTGTGTCGGCCACTAGGGTCGCTAATCTTACTCACACAGTCAGCTACCTCATTGCGCCTCTTTTTTTCTTTGCGTCATGTGCTGTTTGGGGAGGGTTTTTTGGAAGGGACATCCTGCGTGACACTGCAGTGCCACTCCTAGATGGGCCCGGTGTTTGTGTCGGCCACTAGGGTCGCTAATCTTACTCACACAGTCAGCTACCTCATTGCGCCTCTTTTTTTCTTTGCGTCATGTGCTGTTTGGGGAGGGTTTTTTGGAAGGGACATCCTGCGTGACACTGCAGTGCCACTCCTAGATGTGCCCGGTGTTTGTGTCGGCCACTAGGGTCGCTAATCTTACTCACACAGCTACCTCATTGCGCCTCTTTTTTTCTTTGCGTCATGTGCTGTTTGGGGAGGGTTTTTTGGAAGGGCCATCCTGCGTGACACTGCAGTGCCACTCCTAGATGGGCCCGGTGTTTGTGTCGGCCACTAGGGTCGCTAATCTTACTCACACAGCTACCTCATTGCGCCTCTTTTTTTCTTTGCGTCATGTGCTGTTTGGGGAGGGTTTTTTGGAAGGGACATCCTGCGTGACACTGCAGTGCCACTCCTAGATGGGCCCGGTGTTTGTGTCGGCCACTAGGGTCGCTAATCTTACTCACACAGTCAGCTACCTCATTGCGCCTCTTTTTTTCTTTGCGTCATGTGCTGTTTGGGGAGGGTTTTTTGGAAGGGCCATCCTGCGTGACAGTGCAGTGCCACTCCTAGATGGGCCCGGTGTTTGTGTCGGCCACTAGGGTCGCTAATCTTACTCACACAGCTACCTCATTGCGCCTCTTTTTTTCTTTGCGTCATGTGCTGTTTGGGGAGGGTTTTTTGGAAGGGACATCCTGCGTGACACTGCAGTGCCACTCCTAGATGGGCCCGGTGTTTGTGTCGGCCACTAGGGTCGCTTATCTTACTCACACAGCGACCTCGGTGCAAATTTTAGGACTAAAAATAATATTGTGAGGTGTGAGGTATTCAGAATAGACTGAAAATGAGTGTAAATTATGGTTTTTGAGGTTAATAATACTTTGGGATCAAAATGACCCCCAAATTCTATGATTTAAGCTGTTTTTTAGTGTTTTTGGAAAAAAACACCCGAATCCAAAACACACCCGAATCCGACAAAAAAAATTCGGTGAGGTTTTGCCAAAACGCGTTCGAACCCAAAACACGGCCGTGGAACCGAACCCAAAACCAAAACACAAAACCCGAAAAATTTCAGGCGCTCATCTCTACTTGCTATCCCTATATTCTATAACCTGAGGGGGCTTGGTGCGTCAGGTTTTATAATTATATAGGATTTTCACAAGATATACTTTAATACGTATTTTTCTCTGTAATTTTAGTCACCATATCTCTCCTGTATCCCTGTTTGTGCTGACTACACTGCGCAGGGGTTTGGGCAAGAGGTATTGTGCTGCTGACAATTGTACTGTGTTACTTGATACTGCAAGTTATATCATGACTGCTTCTGAAGGTAACGGTTCTAGGGCTGAACACACTGCCGGTGTTGCTGAAGCCACAGATCCCTATGCGGAGACCATAGCAGCTGTGGGCTCTGGTTCTGGGGGCTCCTTGCCCCCCAGTGGGACTGTGGCAACAGGGGTGCATAATGACCTGCCGTGGGCTACTTTCTCCACGCTTCTACATATGCTAGTTACTAAACTAACACCCCCTATGGGACCTCCTATGCCGGTGCAACCGTATGTGGTCCCTGCAGCTAACCCGCCAGGGGGCGGATAATTTGTCTGCTCAATTGAAGAAGTTGAACCAGTCCTTGACTACTAAAAAGTCTGACCCTCGCTCGCCTAAGACCAAGGGGTCCTCTTATCTCCTCACAATCCACTGCTGTCACTGACACCTCGTCTGATGAAGATGGAGCTTACACTGACCCCACAGATTTAGACACAGATACTACTGAGGGGGAGGGTAGTTCACATGTGGATGTTCCTGATCTTTTGGAGGCTATTAAGTTGATTTTACAGATTAAGGACGATCCCGAGCCATCTGCCTCTCCTAAGAAACCAGATAGGTTCAAGCGTCAGAAGGTGGTTAAACAAGTTTTACCTCACTCTGACCACATAGTGGATATATGTCAGGAACCCTGGGGAAACCCGGGAAAGAAGTTTGTGCCTCAAAAGAAGATGCTGGCTCGCTATCCCCTTGCGCCAGAGCAGTCTAAAAATTGGGAAACGCCTCCTCCAGTAGACTCACATGTGGCTAGGATGGTGGTTTCCTCAGCTCTACCTGTCACTACCGTCACGTCTCTAAAAGAGCCTACGGATAAACGTGTGGAGGGTTGTCTAAAAGCGATTTACACCCTCACGGGTGCTGCACAAAGGCCCACTATTGCAGCAACATGGGCTGCAGAGGCTATTGAAGCATGGGCCCTAGAGTTAGAAGCTGAAATCTCTTCTGACCATGCTAGACAATGCTTGTCATATATTGTCACAGCTTCTCACTATATTAAAGAGGCGGCTTCTGATGCTGGTATCCTTGCAGCCAAGGCCTCTACTACATCAGTCCTGGCTCGCCGGATATTGTGGCTGAGATCCTGGTCTGTGGATCTGGATTCTAGAAAAACCCTGGAGGTACTCCCTTTCAAGGGAGATATTCTGTTTGGGGAGGACTTAAATTAGATAGTGGCTGACTTGGCTACTGCCAAAACTGCCTGTCTGCCAAGTACCGCTCCTTCTGTGTCGAAGGCTAAAGGTACTTCCTTTCGCCCCTTTCGTCCTTCAGGTAAAGCAAAAGGTCAGGCGTACAATAAGCAGGCCCGCACTTCCAAACCTGGTAAGCCAAAGCCCAAAAGAGCCTGGGCTGCCCGTCAGCCAGCTTCCAAGACCGATAAGCCTGCCGCATGATGGGACGGGCCTCCCCCTGGAGGATCCCAGGGTGGGGGGCCGGCTTCTAGGGTATACCCAGGAAAGGTTGAAGACAACTTCAGATGCCTGGGTACGGGAAGTCGTCACTCGAGGTTACGCCATAGCCTTCAAAAACCGCCCCCCCCCTCATCGATTTTGCCGGACAGACGTCCCGTTGGACCAGACAAAGTAAAACACTCTACATTCGGTGGTACAGACCCTTCTGGATACAGGAGTCGTGGTACAGGTGCCTCTTGCTCAGAGGGGCCGGGGGTACTATTATCTGCTGTTTCTGGTCCCGAAACCAAATGGGTCTTCCCGGCCCATTCTCAACCTCAAGGCATTGAACAGGTTTGTGAAAGTTTCCAAGTTCCGTATGGAAACCCTTCGCTCTATAGTTCTGGCCTTGGAACCTGGGGACTACATGGTCTCCCTGGACATATAGGATGCTTACCTGCATATTCCTATAGCAGCGTCACATCAGCAATACCTGAGGTTTGCGATTGGCAACCTCCATTACCAGTTTCGGGCGTTACCTTTTGGTTTAACAACGGTTCCGCGAGTCTTCACCAAAGTTATGGCGGTGATGACGGTGGTTCTCCGCCGTCAAAGGGTCAGGATACTGCCGTATCTGGACGACTTGTTAATCCTGGCAAATTCCCCAGAACTTCTCCTACGTCATCTGGATATGACGGTCCGGTTTCTACAAGCCCACGGGTGGCTCATCAACTGGAAGAAATCCTCCCTGGTCCCTGCTCAGAGCATGGTGCACCTGGGAGCGCTATTGGACACTCACAACCAGCGGTTGTTCTTGTCTCAGGAGAAAGTCCTGAAACTTCAGGACAGGATTCGTTGCTTCCTTTCTCATCCGCAAGTGTCGATATATTCGGCGATGCAGGTGCTGGGCCTCATGGTATCAGCATTTCGACATGGTGGAGTATGCTCAATTCCATTCTCGCCCCCTCCAGAGGCTGATTCTAGCCAAGTGCGACGGCCTGCCTCACCGGATCAGGTCTCACATGATCTCATTGACTCCGGAGGTCCGTCTGTCCGACTAGGTCCTGTTGATGACAGATGCCAGTCTAAGAGGTTGGGGAGCGGTGATGGAGCAAAACTCCCTTCAGGGTCAGTGGACCAAGGAGGAATCTCTCCTCTCGATCAACATTCTGGAATTGCGGGCGGTCTTCAATGCGTTGACCCTGGCCCAGCATTTCATTCAGAACCGTCCTGTTCAAGTACAGTCGGACAACACCACCACAGTGGCTTACATAAACCATCAAGGCGGCACTCGAAGCCGTTTGGCAATGAAGGAAGTCTCACGGATTCTACATTGGGCGGAACGCCATCTACCGGCCATATCGGCAATATTCATTCCGGAAGTCCTGAATTGGGAAGCGGACTTTCTCAGTCGTCAGGACGTACACGCCGGGGAGTGGTGCCTCCATTCAGAAGTGTTTCAACTCCAAATGGAAAAGTGGGGCCTTCCAGACGTGGATCTGATGGCGTCTCGACACAATCACAAGGTTCCGGTCTTCGGAGCAAGGACAAGGGATCCTCAAGCAGCATTCGTGGAGGTTTCGGCTGCCATACGTGTTCCCTCCGGTGTCACTCCTGCCCAGGGTAATTCAGAAGTTCAAGCAAGAAAGAGGAACTCTGCTTCTCATAGCTCCAGCGTGGCCCAGAAGGCACTGGTTCTCAGACCTGCAGGGCCTATCGTCAGAGTGTCCAATTCTACTTCCACAACGCCCAGACCTCCTCGTTCAGGGCCCCTGTGTCTAGCCCGGCTGTCTTTGACGGCGTGGCTCTTGAAGCTTCCGTCTTAAGGGCTAAAGGGTTTTCTGAGGCGGTCATTCAAACTATGTTGCGGGCCCGGAAACCGGCTTCTGCTCGGATTTACTATAGGGTCCTGCATTCTTACTTTGTTTGGTGTGCATCTAACGATTATGATGCTTCCAAGTTTAGTATTGCCAAGTTGTTGGCATTTCTTCAGCAGGGCCTGGACTTAGGCCTGCGTCTGGCCTCCCTCAAGGTTCAAATATCTGCCTTGTCGGTGTGGTTTCAGAGAAAGATTGCAACCTTACCTGACGTACATAACTTTACTCAGGGTGTGTTGCGTATCCAACCTCCCTATGTCCCGCCTGTGGCTCCTTGGTGGTTTTGGAGGCGTTACAAGAGTCTCCGTTTGAACCTCTTGGTTCAGCTGATCTTAAGTGGCTTTCCCTTAAGGTGGTGTTTCTGCTGGCTATTGCTTCAGCTAGAAGAGTGTCAGATTTGGGTGCCTTGTCTTGTAGTTCCCCATATCTGATATTTCACTGTGACCGGGCGGTTCTTAGGACTCGTCTCGGATATTTACCTAAGGTGGTTTCTTCGTTCCACCTTAACCAGGAGATTGTGGTTCCGGCACTTGTTTCTCCTGATCTGTCTCCCAAAGAGCGGTCTTTGGATGTGGTACGGGCTCTCCGTATCTATGTGAAGAGAACTGCTTCTATTAGGAAATCTGATTCTCTCTTTGTGCTGTTTGGATTTCACAAACGGGGCTGGCCTGCTCACAAGCAAACTTTGGCCAGATGGATTAGAATGGTGATTGCACATGCTTATGTGAGGGCTGGTCTATCAGCTCCTGCTCACATTACTGCCCATTCTACTCGGCCTGTTGGACCTTCTTGGGCGGCCACTGTGGTGCGACCCTTGAACAATTGTGCAAGGCTGCTACGTGGTCTTCAGTGAGCACGTTCATAAGGTTCTATGCCTTCGATACTGCTGCTTCCTGGGATGCTTCCTTTGGACGCCGGGTTCTTGTGACCGCTACAGTGTGTCCCCTCCCATAAGGAACTGCTTTAGGACATTCCCTATGTCTTTCCTTGTGGAGCTCAGTGTGCCCCGAAGCAGAAAACGAGTTTTATGGTAAGAACTTACCTTTGTTAAAACTCTTTCTGCGAGGTACACTGGGCTTCACAAGGCGCCCACCCTGATGCACTTAGCTTCTTTGGGTTGGTATGGCATTAGCCGCTGACACTTCTCCTGTCGTGAGAGTGTGGTGTAAGTGGCTACTAACCATTGTTGTCTCTTTTCCTGCTACTGCATTGGGCTGGTTAACTAAAAAATAGAGGAGGCGGCGCTATGCACTCTGGGAACAGTCAAAGCTTTTAAGCCTGTTGGTGCCTCGGATCAAGATCCTACTCTACACCCCCCTATGTCTTTCCTTGTGGAGCCCAGTGTACCTCGCAGAAAGAGTTTTAACAAAGGTAAGTTCTTACCATAAAACTCGTTTTGTACATATCATATCTTCATAGTCAGCACTATTTTTGTAGAAAAATAGGTTCAGGAACTCACGTGGGTGAGCAGTGGTTGGCGGAGCTGTGGGTAATGTGGGAGGAGCTTCAGTGCGGGAACCTATGAAAGAAAAAAGGGGTGTGACCTCACTGTAAGGGGTGTGGCTTTGCTGTGAGGGGTATGACCTTGCAGGAAAAGACTACCCCAGTTTTGCAACCCACACAACAAGACATTGCCAACCACAGGGGGGAAAAATCCTGATTCATGCCCATTTTAATTATTTGTTATTTTTTTCCCTTATTTTAATGCCCCTTACACATAATGCAACACACTGTAATGCCCATTACACATTATGCCACACACCGTAATTCCCATTGCTCAATATGCCACACACCATAATTCCCATTACACAATATACCAGATACCGTAATGCCCATTACGCATTATGTCTAGAGATGTGCAGCGGGCATTTTTCGGGTTTTGTGTTTTGGTTTTGGATTCGGTTCCGCGGTCGTGTTTTGGATTCGGACGCATTTTGGCAAAACCACCCTTTCGAATTTTTGTTGGATTCGGATGCGTTTTGGATTCGGGTGTTTTTTTTTCTTCAAAAAACCCTCAAAAACAGCTTAAATCATATAATTTGGGGGTAATTTTGATCCTATAGTATTATTAACCTCATTAACCATAATTTCCACTCATTTCCAGTCTATTCTGAACACCTCACACCTCACAATATTATTTTTAGTCCTAAAATTTGCACCAAGGTCGCTGGATGACTAAGCTAAGCCACCCAAGTGGGCGGCACAAACACCTGGCCCATCTAGGAGTGGCACTGCAGTGTCAGACAGGAAGGCACTTATAAAAATAGTCCCAAAACAGCACATGATGCAAAGATAAATAAAAAAAGAGGTGCAAGGTAAAATTGTCCTTGGGCCCTCCCACCCACCCTTATGTTGTATAAACAGGACATGCACAATTTAACAAACCCATCATTTTAGCGATAGGGTCTGCCACATGACTGTGGCTGAAATGACTGGTTGGTTTGTGCCCCCACCAAAAAAGAAGCAATCAGTCTCTTCTTGCACAAACTGGCTCTACAGAGGCAAGATGTCCACCTCATCATCATCCCCCGATTCCTCACCCCTTTCACTGTGTACATCCTCCTCCTCACAGAGTATTAATTCGTCCCCACTGGAATCCACCATCACAGGTCCCTGTGTACTTTCTGGAGTCAATTGCTGGTCAATGTCTCCATGGAGGAATTTATTATAATTAATTTTGATGAACATCATCTTCTCCACATTTTCTGAAAGTAACCTCCTACGCCGCTCGCTGACAAGGTGAGCGGCTGCACTAAACACTCTTTTGGAGTACACACTGGAGGGGGGGCAACTTAGGTAAAATAAAGCCAGTTTGTGCAAGGGCCTCCAAATTGCCTCTTTTTCCTGCCAGTATATGTACGGACTGTCTGACATGCCTACTTGGATGCTGTCACTCATATAATCCTCCACCATTCTTTCAATGGTGACAGAATCATATGCAGTGAAAGTAGACAACATGTCAGTAATCGTTGGCAGGTCCTTCAGTCCGGACCAGATGTCAGCACTTGTTCCTGACTGCCCTGCATCACTACCAGTGGGTGGTTTTGGAAATTTGATCCTTTTCCTGGCAGCTCCAGTGGCGGTAGAAAATGAAGGAGGAGCTATTGGCGGGTCACGTTCCACTTGACTTGACAATTGTCTCACCAGCAGTTCTTTGAACATCTGCAGACTTGTGTCTGCCAGAAAGAGAGCTACAACGTAGTCTTTAAACCTAGGATCGAGCACGGTGGCCAAAATGTAGTGCTCTGATTTCAACAGATTGACGCCCGTGAATCCTGGTTAAGCGAATGAAGGGCTCCATCCACAAGTCCCATATGCCTAGTGGAATTGCTCCGTCTTAGCTCCTCCTTCAATTTCTCCAGCTGCTTCTGCAAAAGCCTGATGAGGGGAATGACCTGACTCAAGCTGGCAGTGTCTGAACTGACTTCACGTGTGGCAAGTTCGAAGGGTTAGAGAACCTTGCACAAGATGGAAATCATTCTCCCCTGCGCTTGAGTCAGGTGCATTACCCCTCCTTTGCCTATATCGTAGGTGAATGCATAGGCTTGAATGGCCTTTTGCTGCTACTCCATCCTCTGAAGCATAAAGAGTGTTGAATTCCACCTCTTTACCACCTCTTGCTTCAGTTGATGATGGAGCAGGTTCTGGAGTGTTTGCTGGCGCTCCAGTCTTCGGCACGCAGTTGTTACGTTCCTGATGCTCAGAACTGGAGAGATGTTTGTGTAGAGAGTCCAGAGCACCAGGACGTGACGCTGAAATAAGGGATGGTATGGGAATAGCCCCTAGCACCCTACATCCGTTGTTTTACCCATGTGGTCAGTTCACGCCTGAGTGACTATGGTTTCTTGGGCCCACGGCAGCCGCGTTTGAAGGGCGGATTAGGTCTGCCCAACTCCGATGCCCCCAGGTCTTAGAGTGAGACAAGGCGTGAACCGAGACAGTATAATAACAAGGGGACCTCTAACTAAAGCAAACAGAAGCTAGGGGCTACTAACTACCCTAAAACTAAATATATGTGCGGCACGCCGCCAAAGGAAAAGAACAACAAAAGATACCACTGTCCACTCCCCCACACAGCACCGCCGAGTTCCGGGGAGGACAGTGAAAAGCGGAAACCTCCGCAAAAACCACCAATACAAAAGTAAAACAAGGACTAAGCGGCCTAGGCCGCAACATGCGGCAGAAGCCGCTACTCACGAAACCAGGAGTTACCCCAACAAGCGAGAACCCCCAGATGACCGCAACAGGTTCACTTGGACAGGAAGGATTCCCAGGACCGGCTTCAGAACTCCAGAACTCAGGAGCACAGGGAGCAGGATCGACCAGATACAGCTGACCAGGAACAGACGTTGCAAGGCAGGAACAGCATACAGGAAGCTATCACCGGCAAGGCTACAGTGTGCTGGCTCCCATAAAAAGACCCTGCTGGCCAGCAAGACCAGCCCATAGACCCTAATTACTAGTTGCGGTGCAGCTGCCCTGCTGCACGAGCAACTAATCAATCCTATCTGGCAACGGGGAATGAGGTCCGCCAATGGCGTCCCCGTTGCTATGGAGCCAGCGGCTGAGGACGCCCAGCGTCCTAGCATTGCCAGGGACCCGGCGGCTACAGTACGCACGGCGTCCTGGCGTTGCTAGGCGCCGGGCGGGCAGGGAGGGAGGTGCGGCGGCCGTGAGCGTCGCTCGGAAGCAGACCGAGCGGCGCCGCGGTCCGTGGCACCTAACAGTACCCCCCCCCCCCTTGTGGAGGGGTTAAAGAACCCCTAAAGCCAGGTTTCTGAGGAAATTCCTGAAAGAATAATCTCTTAAGTTTAGGGGCATGTAAATCGTTATCCAGGACCCAAGACCTTTCTTCCGGGCCATAGCCTTTCCAGTGAACCAAAAAATAAAGCCGGCGCCGAGAAACTTTGGAATCTAAAACCTTCTCCACCAAGAACTATTGTTGCCCCTGAACATCCACCGGAGGTCTACCCTGGGACGTCTTCCAAGGGAATCTCCTGGAAGAAAAATACTGATTCAGAAGGGAACAGTGAAAAGTATTGCCAATTTTGAGTGATTTAGGCAAGCGTAGCCAAAAAGCAACTGAGTTGACCTTCTTAACGATAAGGAACGGTCCAATAAATTTGGGTCCCAATCTAGCCGAGGGTTGTCGGAGCTTGATGTTGCGGGTTGACAACCACAGCTTATCTCCCACCTTAAAAGTGCATGGGCGTCGGAACCTATCAGAAATTTTTTTTTCTCAGAAGGCAGCCTTCTTAAGGGCAAAGTACACCTTTTTCCAAATCATTCTGAGACGGGAAGTTAAGGTCAACGAGGAGACTGGAAAATGAGGGTAAAAAGAATTGGCTCTAGGATGAAAGCCCAAGACTGAAAAGAATGGAGACTCCTTGGTGGAAGAATGACAAGAGTTATTATAGGCAAACTCGGCCAAAGGAAGAAATTCAGACCAATCATTCTGAAGTTTGGCCGAATATAGCCGTAAATACTGTTTTAACGACTGATTAACACGTTCAGTTTGTCCATTAGACTGTGGATGGTACCCAGATGTTAAAGAGAGTTTCATATTTAATGAGGCACAAAAACGTTTCCAGAAACGGGCGATGAATTGCGGTCCCCGATCAGAGACAATATCCCTGGGTAAACCATGGAGCCTGAACACATGGTGGAGAAATAAAACTGCCAACCCTTGAGCAGAGGGTAATCGGGGGAGAGCAATGAAGTGGGCCATCTTACTAAAACGGTCTACTACCACCCAAATGACTCGAAATCCAGCTGAAAGAGGAAGGTCCACCACGAAATCCATGGATATATGTGACCATGGCCTGAGAGGAACGGCTAAAGGCATGAGTTGCCCGACCGGCAACGATCGAGATACCTTGTACTGAGCACAAACCTGACAGGAACGGACAAATTCCCTTACATCTTTAGAAAGATTAGGCCACCACACTGAGCGAGAGATTAACTCCAAGGTCTTAGTGATACCCGGAAGACCAGAAACCTTATTATCATGAAACTCAGCTAGAACAGTGCCTCTCAGAAATTCAGGGACGAAGAGACGATCTGCAGGAGTGACTTTGGGAGCCTGCTGCTGAAGCTGGACTAGCTGTGTAAATAAATCCTGTGTGAGGCCAGCCCGGATGACAGATGATGGGACTATGGGGGTAGTAGCTGGGTGGTTATTGTGAACCGGAAGAAAACAAGGTGACAGGGCATCGGCTTTTGTATTCTTGGAACCGGGCCTGAAGGTGATAATAAACCTGAAACATGCCTGTCGAGCATTAAGCCGTTTAGCTGACTCAATATACTGCAGGTTCTTGTGGTCAGTAAACACCGTAATGGTATGCCTCGCTCCTTCCAGCCAGTGCCTCCACTCCTCGAAAGCCCATTTAACTGCCAACAATTCTCGATTACCAACATCATAGTTGGATTCTGCGGTGGAGAATTTTCTGGACATGAAGGCACATGGGTGTAATTCCTGAGACTCCGGGTCTTCCTGAGAAAGGATAGCCGCCACTCCAACCTCTGAGGCATCTACCTCGACAATAAAGGGGAGATCCGGGTTAGGGTGTCTGAGTACTGGAGCTGAGACAAAGGCCTGCTTTAAGGCCAGAAAGGCAGACTTGGCTTCAGGCGACCAATTGGAAGGATACGCTCCTTTTTTAGTCAATGCCACAATAGGAGCAACCAAATCTGAGAAGGTATGAATAAAACGCGTATAGTAATTTGCAAACCCTAAAAAGCGCTGAATTGCTTTTAAGTTTGTGGGTTGTGCCCAATTTAGGATGGCCTGGAGTTTTTTTGGTTCCATGAAAAACCCCTTAGGAGAAATAATATACCCCAGGAAGGACACTTCTGTGATGTGGAAATCACATTTCTCCAGTTTGGCGTATAAATGATTTTCCCGTAACTTCTGAAGGACCAGTCGCACATGGGTAATATGTTGTTCAAAAGACTCAGAGTAAATCAAAATGTCATCTAAATAAACGACTACGAACTTTCCTAGAAAGTTGCGAAGAACGTCGTTAATGAGATCTTGAAATACAGCCGGAGCATTAGACAGCCCAAATGGCATCACCAGGTATTCATAATGTCCCGACTGTGTGCTGAAAGCCGTCTTCCACTCATCCCCAGATTTTATTCGGATGAGATTGTAAGCCACTCTGAGATCGATCTTGGAAAAGATAACGGCAGTCCGGAGCTGATCAAACAGTACTGAAATCAGTGGCAAGGGGTAGGTGTTTTTAACAGAAATTTTATTCAGAGCCCGATAATCAATACATGGTCTGAGCGACCCATCTTTTTTCTCAACAAAAAAGAACCCTGCACTCAATGGAGATTTCGAGGGCCTAATGAAGCCTTTTTTTAGGCTCTCCTGTACATAATCATTCATTGCCGTAGTTTCCGGCCCAGACAGGGCATATAGTCTCCCCTTAGGCAAAGAGGCACCGGGAACTAAGTCGATAGCGCAGTCATAGGACCGATGAGGAGGCAGAATATCCGCATTACCTTTGGAGAAAACGTCAGCAAAGTCCTGATATTCCAAAGGAATAAGTTCTGGGGTGACTGCCGCAACCCAGACTGGACGGGAAATACATTCCTTAACACAAAAGGGACCCCATCGGGAAATCTCCCCAGACCGCCAATCTATGGTGGGATTATGAAAGGCAAGCCAGGGGTGACCCAAAACTACGGGGACAGCCGGACAATGGGTAAGGTAAAATTCGATTTTCTCCGAATGTCGGGCCCCCACTGACAGTTGTACTGGAGGTGTGCAGTGAGTGATTACCCCATTAGAAAGCGGACCCCCATCCAAGCCATGCATGGTGATACGTTTATCCAAAGGTATCTGTGGAACGCCCAAAGCCTGAGCCCAACCAAGATCCATGAAATTTCCCGCAGCTCCACTGTCGACGAAGGCCGACACCAACGAACTGAGGCTACCAAAGGACATTTTTACAGGAACTAATAAGGAATCATTAGAGGAGATCAACTGCAGACCCAAGTGAACCCCCTCACAATTCACTGGGTCAGAGCGTTTCCCTGCTTATTCGGGCAATTACGTGCGATATGTCCCTTGCCACCACAATACAAGCAAAGACCAGAATTTAGCCTTCTGGTTCTTTCCTCTGGGGACAGCCGGGAGAGACACATTTGCATGGGCTCCTCGACGTCCTCAGGGAAAGTATACACACATGGACTAGGCCTGAAACTAGCTCCTCTTTCAGCCCTCCGCTCCCGGAGACGACGATCAATTTTAATAGCAAGCTCCATGAGTTTGTCTAAAGTCTCTGGAGCAGGGTACTGCAGGAGACTGTCTTTAATAACTTCAGACAAACCGAGGCGAAACTGACTGCGCAGGGCCGGGTCATTCCAGCAACAGTCGTTCGACCAACGGCGAAACTCGGTACAATACGCCTCTGCTGGATTTTTCCCTTGCTTAAGTGCACGCAAGTGGCTCTCAGCCGACGCTTCTCTATCAGGGTCATCGTACAAAAGGCCTAGAGACTTAAAAAAGGCATCTACAGATAGCAAGGCAACATCATCGGCTTTTAGCCCAAAAGCCCAGGTTTGCGGATCGCCTTGTAGTAAAGACATCACAATCCCGACCCGTTGAGACTCAGTACCAGAGGATCGGGGCCTTAAACGAAAATAAAGCTTACAAGCTTCCTTGAAATTAAAAAAATCCTTTCGGTTACCTGAAAAACGGTCAGGAAGGTGCATCTTTGGTTCTGGAATCATACTCGGGGAGGCTCGCAAAAGACTTCCTGCGATCTCACCCGAAGAGTAAGATCCTGAACCATCTGAGTTAGTTCCTGAATCTGGTTGGCCAAAAGCTGGCTGGGATTCGGTCCTAATACTGCCAGATTCATGAGGCCGAATTTCAAGGCCCACCAAAAACAAATAACTCTTAATATTATTCTTTTTTTTTTTTGGGGCCAGTGATAATGTTACGTTCCTGATGCTCAGAACTGGAGAGATGTTTGTGTAGAGAGTCCAGAGCACCAGGACGTGACGCTGAAATAAGGGATGGTACGGGAATAGCCCCTAGCACCCTACCTCCGTTGTTTTACCCGTGTGGTCAGTTCACGCCTGAGTGACTATGGTTTCTTGGGCCCACGGCAGCCGCGTTTGAAGGGCTGATTAGGTCTGCCCAACTCCGATGCCCCCAGGTCTTAGAGTGAGACAAGGCGTGAACCGAGACAGGATAATAACAAGGGGACCTCTAACTAAAGCAAACAGAAGCTAGGGGCTACTTACTACCCTAAAACTAAATATATGTGCGGCACGCCGCCAAAGGAAAAGAACAACAAAAGATACTACTGTCCACTCCCCCACACGGCACCGCCGAGTTCCGGGGAGGACAGTGAAAAGCGGAAACCTCCGCAAAAACCACCAATACAAAAGTAAAACAAGGACTAAGCGGCCTAGGCCGCAACATGCGGCAGAAGCCGCTACTCACGAAACCGGGAGAGAACCCCAACAAGCGAGAACCCCCAGATGACCGCAACAGGTTCACTTGGACAGGAAGGATTCCCAGGACCGACTTCAGAACTCCAGAACTCAAGAGCACAGGGAGCAGGATCGACCAGATACAGCTGACCAGGAACAGATGTTGCAAGGCAGGAACAGCATACAGGAAGCTATCACCGGCGAGGCTGCAGTGTGCTGGCTTCCATAAAAAGACCCTGCTGGCCAATGACAGGAGGGCCAGCAAGACCAGCCACCCAGACCCTAATTACTAGTTGCGGTGCAGCTGCCCTGCTGCACGAGCAACTAATCAATCCTATCTGGCAACGGGGAATGCGGTCCGCCAATGGCGTCCCCGTTGCTATGGACCCAGCGGCTGAGAAAGCCCGGCGTCCTAGCGTTGCCAGGGACCCGGCGGCTACAGTACGCACGGCGTCCTGGCGTTGCTAGGCGCCGGGCGGGCAGGGAGGGAGGTGCGGCAGCCGTGAGCATCGCTCGGAAGCAGACCGAGCGGCGCCGCGAACCGCGGCACCTAACAGCAGTAGCAGAATGCCGAAAGTGGCCCGCAACTTTTTGGGCCACCGACAGCATCTCCTGCACACCCCTGTAATTTTTCTAAAATTTCTGCACCACCAAATTAATTGTATTTGCAAAACATGGGACATGCTGGAATTTGCCCAGATATAATGCACGCACAATATTGGTGGCATTGTCCGATATCACAAATCCCCAGGAGAGTCCAATAGGGGTAAGCCATTCTGCGATGATGTTCCTCAGTTTCTGTTAGAGGTTGTCAGCTGTGTACCTCTTAAGGAAAGCGGTGATACATAGCGTAGCCTGCCTAGGAATGAGTTGGCGTTTGCAAGATGCTGCTACTGGTGCCGCTGCTGTTGTTGCTGCTGGAGGCCATACATCTACCCAGTGGGCTGTTACAGTCATATAGTCCTTAGTCTGCCCTGTTCCAATTGTCCATATGTTTGTGGTTAAGTGGACACTGGATACAACCGCATTTTGTTGGACACTGGTGACTCTTTTTCTGATGTCTGTGTACATTCTCGGTATCGCCTGCCTAGAGAAGTGAAACCTAGATGGGATTTGATACCGGGACACAGTACATCAAACAATTCTCTAAGTCCCACTGAACTAATGGCGGATACCAGATGCACGTCTGACACCAACATGGCTGTCAAGGCCTCAGTTATCCGCTTTTCAAAAGGATGACTGCTGTCATATTTCATCTTCCTCACAAAGGACTGTTGGACAGTTAATTGCTTACTGGAAGTAGTACAAGTGGTCTTCCGACTTCCCCTCTGGGATGATGATCCACTCCCAGCAGCAACAACAGCAGCGGCAACAACAGCAGGCGTACCACTCAAGGATCCTCCGGAGGAATCCTAGTTAGGAGAGGACTCCTCAGTCTTCACAGTGACATGGCCTGCAGGACTACTGACATTCCTGACTGAGGAGGAAGTTGACATTGAGGGAGTTGGTGGTGTGGCTTGCAGGAGCTTGAGTACAGGAGGAAAAAGGGATTTAGTTGTCAGTGGACTGCTTACGCTCTTACCCAAAGTTTCACAACTTGACACTGACTTCTGATGAATGCGCAGCAGGTGACGTATAAGGGAGGATGTTCCTAGGTAGTTAACATCCTTACCCCTACTTATTACAGATTGACAGAGGCAACAGATGGCTTGACACCTGTTGTCCGTATTTCTGGAGAATTAATTCCACCCCGAAGGGGTGGCTTATTTGGTAGTTTGCCCAGGCATCACAATGGGCTTCTTCGTCCCAAGGACAACAGGTGTCTCCCCCGGTGCCTGACTTAAACAAACCACATCACCATCAGAATCCTCTTCGTCAACTTACTCCTCAGCGCCAGCAACACCCATATCCTCATCCTGGTGTACTTCAACAGTGACATCTTCAATTTGAATATCAGGAACTGAACTGTGGGTGCTCCTTCCAGCACTTGCAGGGGGCGTGCAAATGGTGGAAGGAGCTACCTCTTCCCGTCCAGTGTTGGGAAGGTCAGGCATCGCAACTGCCGACACACTTGGACTCTCCTTGGGGATTTGTGATACCATCTCAGAACGCACAGTTCTTTTCTGTGCTCTTTCCAGCTTAACTCTTTTAATTTTTCTAGCTGGAGGATGAGGGCTTCCATCGTCATGTGAAGCTGAACCACTAGCCATGAACATAGGCCAGGGCCTCAGCCGTTCCTAAATGGCATATTGGCAAGTTTACGTTTCTCCTCAGACAATTTAAATTTATTTTTTTGGTTCTTTTTACTGAACTTTGGCTTTTTGGATTTGACATGCCCTCTACTATCACATTGGCCATCGGCCTTGGCAGATGACATTGATGGCATTTCATCGTCTATGTCATGGCTAGTGGCAGCAGCTTCAGCACTAGGAGGAAGTGGTTCTTCTTGATCTTTCCCTATTTTATCCTCAACATTTTTGTTCTCCATTATTTTTTGGGAGTTATATGAGACAATATGCGGCACAGGAATGACTGAAATGATTGATGGACAAGACTACAATGCAGCACAACACAACAACACTGTAAGGGACTTGTGGTTGTTGTTATAATTGTTATACGGCAGCAGTGGACATATCGCAGCAGCGTATATCGTCACTGGAATGACTGATGAGACAGGACACTACCACTGGTCTGATGCAGCACAACACAACAACACTGTAAGGGTCTTGTGGTTGTTATTGTTATTATTATTATTATTATTATTATTATTATACTGCAGCAGTGGACATATAGCAGCAGCGTATATCGTCACTGGAATGACTGATGAGACACGACACTACCACTGGTCTGATGCAGCACAACACATCAACACTGTAAGGGACTTGTGGTTGTTATTGTTATTATTATTCTTAATATACGGCAGCAGTGGACATATAGCAGCAGCGTATATCGTCACTGGAATGACTGATGAGACAGAACACTACCACTGGTCTGATGCAGCACAACACAACAACACTGTAAGGGACTTGTGGTTGTTGTTTCATTATTATACGGCAGCAGTGGACATATAGCAGCAGCGTATATCGTTACTGGAATGACTGATGAGACAGGACACTACCACTGGTCTGATGCAGCACAACACAACAACACTGTAAGGGACTTGTGGTTGTTGTTATTATTATTATTATATGGCAGCAGTGGACATATAGCAGCAGCGTTTACCACTGTGACTGCCTCGTCACTGGAATGACTGATGATACAGGACACTACCACTGGTCTGATGCAGCACAACACAACAACAATGTAAGGGTCTTGTGGTTGTTGTTATTATTATTATACGGCAGCAGTGGACATATAGCAGCAGCGTATACCACTGTGACTGCCTCATCACTGGAATGACTGATGAGACAGGACACTACCACTGGTCTGATGCAGCACAACACAACAACACTGTAAGGGACTTGTGGCTGTTGTTATAATTGTTATACGGCAGCAGTGGATATATAGCAGCAGCGTATATCATCACTGGAATGACTGATGAACAGAACACTACCACTGGGCTGATGCAGCACAACACAACAACACTGTAAGGGACTTGTGGTTTTTGTTTAATTATGATACGGCAGCAGTGGACATATAGCAGCAGCGTATATCGTTACTGGAATGACTGATGAGACAGGACACTACCACTGGTCTGATGCAGCACAACACAACAACACTGTAAGGGTCTTGTGGTTGTTGTTATTATTATTATATGGCAGCAGTGGACATATAGCAGCAGCGTATATCGTCACTGGAATGACTGATGAGACAGGACACTACGACTGGTCTGATGCAGCACAACACAACAACACTGTAAGGGTCTTGTGGTTGTTGTTATTATTATTATATGTCAGCAGTGGACATATAGCAGCAGCGTATATATTGTCACTGGAATGACTGATGAGACAGGACACTACCACTGGTTTCATGCAGCACAAACACAGCAACACTGTAAGGGACTTGTGGCTGTTGTTATAATTGTTATACGGCAGCAGTGGACATATAGCAGCAGCGTATACCACTGTGACTACCTTGTCACTGGAATGATTAATGAGACAGGACACTACCACTGGTCTGATGCAGCACAACACAACACCACTTTATACAGCTACACTGGATATATGGCAACACAGGACACCAACACTGTGACTGGCTGGACTGATGCAGCACAATACAGTGACTACACTGGACTGAACAGCACAACACAGCACCACTTTATACAGCTACACTGGATATATGGCAGCAGAGGACACCAACACTGTGTCTGATGCAGCACAATACAATAACTACACTGGGCTGGACAGCACAACACAGCACCACTTTATACAGCTACAATGGATATATGGCAGCAGAGGACACCAACACCGTGATTACTCTGGACTGGACTGAGCAGCACAACACAGCACAAGACTCGCCAACCCACTTTCCCGCCCCCACACAGACACTGAACACTGAGGCCACGTCCTCTCAATACACTCTCCGAGACTGGAGTGAAAATGGCCACGACGCGGGACTTCTTATATGGAATCCAAATCCCGCGAGAATCCGACAGCGGGATGATGACATTTTGCCGCATTCGGGTTTCCGAGTCAGGCGGTAAAACCCGTCCGGGCTTGGAACCGAACTCAGAAGGCAAAGTCCGGTAGGGTTCGGTTCTCTGAGAACCGAACCCGCTCATCTCTACTCAAAGGCCGGTCATTGCAGGTTGCAGGATGACACATGCAATTCATTCCTGGGCTAATCAAATTAACGAAGGTCTGTCGGGTGATATGACCTTAGTTAATACTGTTACTTTCCTGAATCACATTCAGGACACGGCAAGAGTCCTCTGTGACTCCCTTAAAGAGATTGGCAATATTAATGCTAGGACCACGGCTATGGCTGTGTCTGCATGCAGAGCTATATGGTTGCGTCAGTGGATTGCTTATTCTGACTCCCAATGTAATGTGGAATCTCTTCCCTTCACAGGTGAATGGCTCTTTGGAGGTGAATTGGACGCATGGATTTCCAAAGCTACTGCTGGAAAATCCACGTTTCTCCCTTCGGGAGCTCCGCCTGTTAGAGGTACCTACCCGGACCATCAAATCAGTCCTTTTCAGTGCTTTTCAGTCCGCCAGATTTTAATCTAGGGCCAGAGGGGCCTCCAACGCAGCTAGAGGCTCCAGAGGTAAACCTAATAAACCAGCCATTACCGGATTTCAGGACCAGAACACTAGTTCTGCTTCCGCAAAGACTTCAGCATGACCGTGCCCACCCACTCCGAGGGGATCTCATGGTGGTAGCTTGGTTACGTCACTACAGCCACATCTGGGACGGTTCCTGTGAAGATGCTTGGGTAAGGAACCTTATCTCTCAGGGTTACAAGCTGGAGTTCGACGGTACTCCTCCCCAACAATTTTTCAAATCCTGCTTACTAGCTTTTCAAATTATGCGTGGTACGCTACTGCTGGCCATAAACAAGTTGGTCCAGTCCCATGTCATTGTTCCAGTACCCCTTCTACAGCAAGGACAAGGTTACTACTCCAGTCTGTTTGTAGTACCAAAACCAGAGGGGTCTGTGAGACCCATTCTGAATCTGAAGTCCTTAAATCCTTACCTGAAGGTTTTCAAATTCAAGATGAAATCTTTGAGAGCGGTGATCGCAGGCCTGGAACAACAGGAATTCCTAGTGTCCCTGGATATCAAGGATGCTTACCTACATATCCCAATCTGGCCTCCTCATCAGGCCTATCTGAGGTTTGCCCTGCTGAACGATCACTACCAGTTTCAGGCGTTGCCCTTCGTCCTGTCTACAGCTCCGAGGGTGTTCACGAAGGTGATGACAGAAATGATGTTTCAACTCAGGGTCCATTGGGTCCATATAATTTCATACCTGGATGATCTCCTGATAAAAGCAAGCTCCAGGGAGCTTCTATTGCTCCATATAGATCGCACTATCCAACTTCTGTCACACCACGGGTGGATCCTCAATCTGCAGAAGTTCCACCTGGAACTGTCTCAACGGCTCCTATTTCTGGGGATGCTACTGGATACTGTAGCTCAGAAAGTGTTCCTCCCAGAGGAAAAAGTAAGAACACTTCAAGAAATGGTTTGCATGGTGCTCCAACCTGCTCGAGTCTCCATTCATCTATGCATAAAATTGTTGGGAAAGATGGTGGCCTTGTACGAGGCTGTCACATCTAGCAAAGTTTGAGGATTCGGCAGCTGAGATTTGCCCGAGGAGGTAGCAGGCTGTGGATGAACAAGATGAGGGGTTGGATCTAGTTCCTTCGCATGGGACACAGAGCAATGAAGAACATAGGCGGGGTTTGAGAGTCAATAGAAAGTATTTATTATGTACAGGGCTGAGGTAGAGAACTGAGGCTGGAGCACGATGGTCAAGGAACGTAATTGCGGATAAAGAACTGCGGGTTGTGGCTTGAAAGACGAGGTTGTGATTAATGAACTGCGGAACTGTGGATAGTGGTTAAAGACGTGGCTGGAGGCGAAGAACTGTGGACTGTGATTTGAAAGACGAGACTGTAGACGATGAACTGTGGAACTGTGGATGGTGGTTGAAGACGTGGCTGGAGACCAGGACTGTGGACTGTGGTTTGGAAAATGAGGCTGAAGATAATCTGCAGGCTGTGGTCGGTGGTACAAAGGCGTGGCTGGTGAAGGAGATCTGTGGAGTGTGGCTTGAAAGACGAGGCAGAAGACCCGGGGCTGACTGTGCCCAAAGAGTCTTACTGGACCGGGTTCTCCAGGAGCGTTTCCACAGGCAGTAGCAGGCTAGAAACGGCAGGGCTGCAGCAGCAACAGAGAACCGACCAAGCAGGATCAGGAGGAACCAGAATACAGCATGAATCCTGGGAGCACAGGCTAAAGCACCTACAACAGAGTTGTAACTTGAAGCACTGGCGTCCCTGTCCTAAACCAGCCCCCTTTTATAGGGAGAGCTTCCCCTGGATTGGCTGGAAGAAACAGGAAACAGGAGCTATGCTTAAAACATGGTCTCCAACATGGCGGCGCCCAGTAATGCAGACCATTTTGCAAAGCTATATTGCTCACTGCCCCATGTCTCCTAGTAACGGCCCAGCAAGAGCGACCCGCTGTAGCGGTGTCCCGCCGCCATGAGCGGACCCCCTCACTGCCGCTACTGCTGTCCACGGATTCGGTGCAGCAGCCCACCTCCGCCGCTGCCCGCACATCGCCAAGGAAGCCGGCCCCAGCATACCGGTAAGACTCCGGACACTGACAGAGGCAATTCAATTCAGAAGGTTTCATGCCAGACCATTCCAATTAGACATCCTGAACAAGTGATCCAGTTCCCATCTTCAGATGCACCGGATGATTCGGCTGTCACCCCAGGCCAGGATCTCTCTCCTGTGGAGGCTACAGTCTTCCAACCTGCTGGAAGGTCTACGCTTTGGGATTCAGGATTGGATCCTCCTCACGACGGATGCAAGTCTGAGAGGATGGGGAGCTGTCACCCAGGGAGCGCAGTTTCTGGGCAGGTGGTCTGCCCAAGAGGCCCTACTTTCAATCAACGTTCTGGAACTTCAGGCTATCTACAATGCTCTGATTCAGACATCCCCTCTACTCCGGGATCAGGCGATCCAGGTGCAGTCGGACAACGCGACGGTGGTGGCGTACATCAATCGACAAGGAGGGACAAAAAGCAAGACCTGCATGCGAGAAGTGTCAAGAACACTCATCTGGTCAGAAAGAATGCAAGAGCACAGTCCGCGATCTTCATTCCGGGAGTGGACAACTGGGAAGCGGACTTCCTAAGTCGCCACGACCTCCATCCGGGGGAGTGAGGACTACACCCTCAGGTGTTTCAGCAAATCATCGACAGGTAGGGATGCCCACAGATCGACTTGATGGCCTCTCGTCTCAACAAGAGGCTTCGCTGCTATTGCTCATGAACCAGGGACCCTCAGGCGAGCGCAGTGGATGCGCTGACATCACCTTGGCCTTACCAGCTGGTCTACCTGTTTCCCCCGATTCCACTGCTCCCAAGGTTGATCAAGTGGATCAGACATCAAAGAGTGGAAGCAATCTTGATTGCCCCGAATTGGCACTGAAGAACGTGGTACGTGGCTCTTCTGGACATGTCCGTAGAGGACCCTTGGCCTCTACCACTAAGAAGAGATCTTCTTCAACAAGGACTGTTCATCTACCTGGACTTAAGGCGGCTTCGTTTGACGGCATGGAAGTTGAGTGGAACATCCTAGCTCACAAAGGGCTTTCCAGAAAGGTCATTGCCACTATGGTGCAAGCAAGAAAACCTGTGATGTCAAAACACTATCATCATATCTGGCGGAGATATGTCTCTTGGTGCGAGGAACGCACATATCCCTGTGCAGAATTCAACTTTGGAAGGTTCATACGATTCCTGCAGGCTGGAGTGGATATAGGCTTACGTCTGGGATCCATTAAGGTCCAGATTTCAGCTCTTTCCATCTTCCAGAAGAAGTTAGCTCTCTTGCCAGAAGTTCAGACCTTCTTGCAAGGGGGACTTCACATACAACCTCCATTCATGCCGCCTAGGGCACCTTGGGATCTGGATGTAGTGTTACGTTTTCTACAGTCCTCCTGGTTTGAACCTCTGATGACAGTACAAGATAAGTACCTCACGTGGAAAACGGTGATGTTACTGGCCCTGGCTTCTGCTAGGCGTGTCTCAGAATTGGGGGCCTTGTCATGCAAAAGTCCGTACTTGGTCTTTTACGAGAACAGAGCGGAGCTCAGGACTATACAGCAGCTCTTGCCGAAGGTGGTCTCCGTGTTTCATTTGAATCAACCTATCATGATTCCGTCCAGTTCTGACATTTCTGCTCCTCTGGAGGCATTGGATGCTGTGCGAGCCTTGAAAATTTATATCAAAAGGACGGCTCAGATCAGAAAGACGGATTCCTTGTTCATGCTCTATGATGCGCAGAAAAAGGGTTGGCCTGCTTCTAAGCAGTCCATTGCTCATTGGATTAGGCTTACTAACCAACAGGCCTATGTGTCGGCAGTCTTACCTGTTCCACAGTCTCTGTAGGCCCACTCTACAAGATCGGTGGGCTCTTCCTGGGCGGCTGCACGTGGAGTCTTGGCCCTGCAACTATGCTGAGCTGCTACCTGGTCGGGGAAGAACACCTTTGTGAAGTTCTACAAGTTTGATACCCTGACCAAAGAGGATACTCCGTTTGGGCAGGCGGTGCAGCAGATGTTTCCACACATTCCCGCCCATTCTGGAAGCTTTAGGGCATCCCCATCGTACTAATCTGTCCCTAATATCCATTATGGATGCTAGAGGAAATAGGATTTTAAATACCTACCAGTAAATCCTTTTATCGTAGTCCATAAGGGATATTGGGTGCCCGCCTCTGTGCGGTGACTTTCTGCAGGTTCTCTGTATGTGTTCCTGTTCAGCTGTTGCTGTTAATGTTGCCAGATGTTGCTGGATAAGTTATATATTGGTGTGCTGGTGTGACATTCTCACCATACTTTTTGTTGTTGTGTTCCTTCTCTCAAGTATGTAATTCTCCTTCGGGCACTGATTACCTATAACTGAGCTGTGGGAGGGGGCATAGAGGGGAGAAGCCAGCACAAAGTGCACTGGCTCCTTTGGACCCGTCTATACCCATCGTACTAATCTGTCCCCAATATCCCTTATGGACTGCGAGAAAAGGATTTACCGGTAGGTATTTAAAATCCTATTTTCAGTTATTCAACTTAAAAGGTGAAATTAATAGACTCATTACATGCAAAGTGAGATATTTCAAGACTTTATTTGTTATAATTTTGATGATTGTGGCTTACATCTTAAAATAACCCCAAATCCAAAATCACAAAAATTTAGAATATTACAGAAAATCAATAAAAAAAAGTATTTTAAATACAGAAATGTCGGCTGTCAGAAAAGTATAATCATTCATATGTACTCAGTGCTTGGTTTGGGCCTCTTTTGCATGAATTACTGCCTCAATGCGGCGTGGCATGGATTCTATCTGTGGCACTGCTGAGGTGTTCTGGAAGGCCAAAATGCTTCAATAGAAGCCTTCAGCTCTTCTGCATTGTTTCAGTTTCATGTCTCTCATCTTTCTCTTGGCAATGCCCCATAGATTCTCTATGGGGTTCAGGTCAGGCGAGTTTGCTGGCCAATCCAGCACAGTAATCCCACAGTCACTGAACCAGGTTTTGGTACTTTTGGCAGTGTGGGCAGGTGCCAAGTCCTGCTGGAAAATGAAGTCAGCATCTCCATAAAGCTTGTCTGCTGACGGAAGCATGAAGTGCTCTAAAATGTCCTGGTAGACGGTAGAGATGAGCGCCTGAAATTTTTCGGGTTTTGTGTTTTGGTTTTGGGTTCGGTTCCGCGGCCGTGTTTTGGGTTCGAACGCGTTTTGGCAAAACCTCACCGAATTATTTTTGTCGGATTCGGGTGTGTTTTGGATTCGGGTGTTTTTTTCAAAAAACCCTAAAAAACAGCTTAAATCATAGAATTTGGGGGTAATTTTGATCCCAAAGTATTATTAACCTCAAAAAACATAATTTACACTCATTTTCAGCCTATTCTGAACACATCACACCTCACAATATTATTTTTAGTCCTAAAATTTGCACCGAGGTCGCTGTGTGAGTAAGATAAGCGACCCTAGTGGCCGACACAAACACCGGGCCCATCTAGGAGTGGCACTGCAGTGTCACGCAGGATGTCCCTTCCAAAAAACCCTCCCCAAACAGCACATGACGCAAAGAAAAAAAGAGGCGCAATGAGGTAGCTGTGTGAGTAAGATTAGCGACCCTAGTGGCCGACACAAACACCGGGCCCATCTAGGAGTGGCACTGCAGTGTCACGCAGGATGGCCCTTCCAAAAAACCCTCCCCAAACAGCACATGACGCAAAGAAAAAAAGAGGCGCAATGAGGCGCAATAAAAAAACCACGGTTAGGTGGTATATATTATAATAATAATACAATTATGGATGGACGGACTGCCTGCCGAGTTCCGACACAGAGGTAGCCACAGCCGTGAACTACCGCACTGTACACTGGTTGATAAAGAGATAGTAGTATACTCGTAACAACTAGTATGACACTATGACGACGGTATAAAGAATGAAAAAAAAACCACGGTTAGGTGGTATATATTATAATAATAATACAATTATGGATGGACGGACTGCCTGCCGACTGCCGACACAGAGGTAGCCACAGCCGTGAACTACCGCACTGTACACTGGTTGATAAAGAGATAGTAGTATACTCGTAACAACTAGTATGACACTATGACGACGGTATAAAGAATGGAAAAAAAACCACGGTTAGGTGGTATATATTATAATAATAATACAATTATGGATGGACGGACTGCCTGCCGACTGCCGACACAGAGGTAGCCACAGCCGTGAACTACCGCACTGTACACTGGTTGATAAAGAGATAGTAGTATACTCGTAACAACTAGTATGACACTATGACGACGGTATAAAGAATGAAAAAAAAACCACGGTTAGGTGGTATATATTATAATAATAATACAATTATGGATGGACGGACTGCCTGCCGACTGCCGACACAGAGGTAGCCACAGCCGTGAACTACCGCACTGTACACTGGTTGATAAAGAGATAGTAGTATACTCGTAACAACTAGTATGACACTATGACGACGGTATAAAGAATGGAAAAAAAACCACGGTTAGGTGGTATATATTATAATAATAATACAATTATGGATGGACGGACTGCCTGCCGACTGCCGACACAGAGGTAGCCACAGCCGTGAACTACCGCACTGTACACTGGTTGATAAAGAGATAGTAGTATACTCGTAACAACTAGTATGACACTATGACGGTATAAAGAAAGAAAAAAAAATACCACGGTTAGGTGGTATATATTGTAATACAATTATGGATGGACGGACTGCCTGCCGAGTTCCGACTGCCGACACAGAGGTAGCCACAGCCGTGAACTACCGCACTGTACTGTGTCTGCTGCTAATATAGACTGGTTGATAAAGAGATAGTATACAATACATACAACAATATACTACTATACTGGTGGTCAGGCACTGGTCACCACTAGTCACACTGGCAGTGGCACTCCTGCAGCAAAAGTGTGCACTGTTTAATTTTAAATTAATATAATATTATGTACTCCTGGGGGCTCCTGCTATAACAACCTGCAGTGCTCCCCAGTCTCCCCCACAATTATTATAAGCTTTGCCTTTTATACATTGATGTGCAGCACACTGGGCTGAGCTGAGTGCACACAGACTGAGTCACACTGTGTGACTGGCTGCTGCTGTGTATCGTTTTTTTTCAGGCAGAGAACGGATATAGCAGAGAACGGATATATATTAAAATAAATAAAAGTTAACTAACAACAACTGCACTGGTCACTGTGGTAAACTCTGTCTGACTCTGCACAATCTCTCTCTCTCTTCTAATCTAATTTCTAATGGAGAGGACGCCAGCCACGTCCTCTCCCTATCAATCTCAATGCACGTGTGAAAATGGCGGCGACGCGCGGCTCCTTATATAGAATCCGAGTCTCGCGAGAATCCGACAGCGTCATGATGACGTTCGGGCGCGCTCGGGTTAACCGAGCAAGGCGGGAGGATCCGAGTCTGCTCGGACCCGTGAAAAAAACATGAAGTTCGTGCGGGTTCGGTTTCAGAGAAACCGAACCCGCTCATCTCTAGTAGACGGCTGCATTTACTCTGGACTGCCGCTGCCGGTCTGTGAGCTCTGATTGGACTTGGCCTGCTTGCAATTGTGAAGAATGCATTTGTTAAGAATGTGATTTAAGAATGGCGTTAGAACCGGAACTGAAAACCATTTCTCCTCTCTTCACAGGTAAAAACACCATCTTCATGCTTGTATATCTGAGTCTCTCATCTCTCTCTGGCTACACTTTTCACACCCCAAGGAAGTTTGTCTGCAAATGTCTGTGATCCTTCTTCAATGCAAAATAACCTCTGTTAATTAGCTGAAATTCTGATTGCATACCTCCCCCTTTGCCAGCTGATATAGTTGGAGCATTTAAGAGCAATATTATCAAGGCCTGCAGTCAGGACTTGGCCTGCTTGCAATTGTGAAGAATGCATTTGTTAAGAATGTGATTTAAGAATGGAGTTAGAACCGGAACTGAAAACCATTTCTCCTCTCTTCACAGGTAAAAACACCATCTTCATGCTTGTATATCTGAGTCTCTCATCTCTCTCTGGCTACACTTTACACACCCCAAGGAAGTTTGTCTGCAAATGTCTGTGATCCTTCTTCAATGCAAAATAACCTCTGTTAATTAGCTGAACTTCTGATTGCATACCTCCCCCTTTGCCAGCTGATATAGTTGGAGCATTTAAGAGCAATATTATCAAGGCCTGCAGTCAGGACTTGGCCTGCTTGCAATTGTGAAGAATGCATTTGTTAAGAATGTGATTTAAGAATGGAGTTAGAACCGGAACTGAAAACCATTTCTCCTCTCTTCACAGGTAAAAACACCATCTTCATGCTTGTATATCTGAGTCTCTCATCTCTCTCTGGCTACACTTTTCACACCCCAAGGAAGTTTGTCTGCAAATGTCTGTGATCCTTCTTCAATGCAAAATAACCTCTGTTAATTAGCTGAAATTCTGATTGCATACCTCCCCCTTTGCCAGCTGATATAGTTGGAGCATTTAAGAGCAATATTATCAAGGCCTGCAGTCAGGACTTGGCCTGCTTGCAATTGTGAAGAATGCATTTGTTAAGAATGTGATTTAAGAATGGAGTTAGAACCGGAACTGAAAACCATTTCTCCTCTCTTCACAGGTAAAAACACCATCTTCATGCTTGTTTATCTGAGTCTCTCATCTCTCCCTGGCTACACTTTTCACACCCCAAGGAAGTTTGTCTGCAAATGTCTGTGATCCTTCTTCAATGCAAAATAACCTCTGTTAATTAGCTGAACTTCTGATTGCATACCTCCCCCTTTGCCAGCTGATATAGTTGGAGCATTTAAGAGCAATATTATCAAGGCCTGCAGTCAGGACTTGGCCTGCTTGCAATTGTGAAGAATGCATTTGTTAAGAATGTGATTTAAGAATGGAGTTAGAACCGGAACTTAAAACCATTTCTCCTCTCTTCACAGGTAAAAACACCATCTTCATGCTTGTATATCTGAGTCTCTCATCTCTCTCTGGCTACACTTTTCACACCCCAAGGAAGTTTGTCTGCAAATGTCTGTGATCCTTCTTCAATGCAAAATAACCTCTGTTAATTAGCTGAACTTCTGATTGCATACCTCCCCCTTTGCCAGCTGATATAGTTGGAGCATTTAAGAGCAATATTATCAAGGCCTGCAGTCAGGACTTGGCCTGCTTGCAATTGTGAAGAATGCATTTGTTAAGAATGTGATTTAAGAATGGAGTTAGAACCGGAACTGAAAACCATTTCTCCTCTCTTCACAGGTAAAAACACCATCTTCATGCTTGTATATCTGAGTCTCTCATCTCTCTCTGGCTACACTTTTCACACCCCAAGGAAGTTTGTCTGCAAATGTCTGTGATCCTTCTTCAATGCAAAATAACCTCTGTTAATTAGCTGAACTTCTGATTGCATACCACCCCCTTTGCCAGCTGATATAGTTGGAGCATTTAAGAGCAATATTATCAAGGCCTGCAGTCAGGACTTGGCCTGCTTGCAATTGTGAAGAATGCATTTGTTAAGAATGTGATTTAAGAATGGAGTTAGAACCGGAACTGAAAACCATTTCTCCTCTCTTCACAGGTAAAAACACCATCTTCATGCTTGTTTATCCGAGTCTCTCATCTCTCTCTGGCTACACTTTTCACACCCCAAGGAAGTTTGTCTGCAAATGTCTGTGATCCTTCTTCAATGCAAAATAACCTCTGTTAATTAGCTGAACTTCTGATTGCATACCTCCCCCTTTGCCAGCTGATATAGTATGAGCATTTAAGAGCAATATTATCAAGGCCTGCAGTCAGGACTTGGCCTGCTTGCAATTGTGAAGAATGCATTTGTTAAGAATGTGATTTAAGAATGGAGTTAGAACCGGAACTGAAAACCATTTCTCCTCTCTTCACAGGTAAAAACACCATCTTCATGCTTGTTTATCTGAGTCTCTCATCTCTCTCTGGCTACACTTTTCACACCCCAAGGAAGTTTGTCTGCAAATGTCTGTGATCCTTCTTCAATGCAAAATAACCTCTGTTAATTAGCTGAACTTCTGATTGCATACCTCCCCCTTTGCCAGCTGATATAGTTGGAGCATTTAAGAGCAATATTATCAAGGCCTGCAGTCAGGACTTGGCCTGCTTGCAATTGTGAAGAATGCATTTGTTAAGAATGTGATTTAAGAATGGAGTTAGAACCGGAACTGAAAACCATTTCTCCTCTCTTCACAGGTAAAAACACCATCTTCATGCTTGTATATCTGAGTCTCTCATCTCTCTCTGGCTACACTTTTCACACCCCAAGGAAGTTTGTCTGCAAATGTCTGTGATCCTTCTTCAATGCAAAATAACCTCTGTTAATTAGCTGAACTTCTGATTGCATACCACCCCCTTTGCCAGCTGATATAGTTGGAGCATTTAAGAGCAATATTATCAAGGCCTGCAGTCAGGACTTGGCCTGCTTGCAATTGTGAAGAATGCATTTGTTAAGAATGTGATTTAAGAATGGAGTTAGAACCGGAACTGAAAACCATTTCTCCTCTCTTCACAGGTAAAAACACCATCTTCATGCTTGTTTATCCGAGTCTCTCATCTCTCTCTGGCTACACTTTTCACACCCCAAGGAAATTTGTCTGCAAATGTCTGTGATCCTTCTTCAATGCAAAATAACCTCTGTTAATTAGCTGAACTTCTGATTGCATACCTCCCCCTTTGCCAGCTGATATAGTTGAAGCATTTAAGAGCAATATTATCAAGGCCTGCAGTCAGGACTTGGCCTGCTTGCAATTGTGAAGAATGCATTTGTTAAGAATGTGATTTAAGAATGGAGTTAGAACCGGAACTGAAAACCATTTCTCCTCTCTTCACAGGTAAAAACACCATCTTCATGCTTGTTTATCTGAGTCTCTCATCTCTCTCTGGCTACACTTTTCACACCCCAAGGAAGTTTGTCTGCAAATGTCTGTGATCCTTCTTCAATGCAAAATAACCTCTGTTAATTAGCTGAACTTCTGATTGCATACCTCCCCCTTTGCCAGCTGATATAGTTGGAGCATTTAAGAGCAATATTATCAAGGCCTGCAGTCAGGACTTGGCCTGCTTGCAATTGTGAAGAATGCATTTGTTAAGAATGTGATTTAAGAATGGAGTTAGAACCGGAACTGAAAACCATTTCTCCTCTCTTCACAGGTAAAAACACCATCTTCATGCTTGTATATCTGAGTCTCTCATCTCTCTCTGGCTACACTTTTCACACCCCAAGGAAGTTTGTCTGCAAATGTCTGTGATCCTTCTTCAATGCAAAATAACCTCTGTTAATTAGCTGAAATTCTGATTGCATACCTCCCCCTTTGCCAGCTGATATAGTTGGAGCATTTAAGAGCAATATTATCAAGGCCTGCAGTCAGGACTTGGCCTGCTTGCAATTGTGAAGAATGCATTTGTTAAGAATGTGATTTAAGAATGGAGTTAGAACCGGAACTGAAAACCATTTCTCCTCTCTTCACAGGTAAAAACACCATCTTCATGCTTGTTTATCCGAGTCTCTCATCTCTCTCTGGCTACACTTTTCACACCCCAAGGAAGTTTGTCTGCAAATGTCTGTGATCCTTCTTCAATGCAAAATAACCTCTGTTAATTAGCTGAACTTCTGATTGCATACCTCCCCCTTTGCCAGCTGATATAGTTGGAGCATTTAAGAGCAATATTATCAAGGCCTGCAGTCAGGACTTGGCCTGCTTGCAATTGTGAAGAATGCATTTGTTAAGAATGTGATTTAAGAACGGAGTTAGAACCGGAACTGAAAACCATTTCTCCTCTCTTCACAGGTAAAAACACCATCTTCATGCTTGTTTATCTGAGTCTCTCATCTCTCTCTGGCTACACTTTTCACACCCCAAGGAAGTTTGTCTGCAAATGTCTGTGATCCTTCTTCAATGCAAAATAACCTCTGTTAATTAGCTGAACTTCTGATTGCATACCTCCCCCTTTGCCAGCTGATATAGTTGGAGCATTTAAGAGCAATATTATCAAGGCCTGCAGTCAGGACTTGGCCTGCTTGCAATTGTGAAGAATGCATTTGTTAATAATGTGATTTAAGAATGGAGTTAGAACCGGAACTGAAAACCATTTCTCCTCTCTTCACAGGTAAAAACACCATCTTCATGCTTGTATATCTGAGTCTCTCATCTCTCTCTGGCTACACTTTTCACACCCCAAGGAAGTTTGTCTGCAAATGTCTGTGATCCTTCTTCAATGCAAAATAACCTCTGTTAATTAACTGAACTTCTGATTGCATACCTCCCCCTTTGCCAGCTGATATAGTTGGAGCATTTAAGAGCAATATTATCAAGGCCTGCAGTCAGGACTTGGCCTGCTTGCAATTGTGAAGAATGCATTTGTTAAGAATGTGATTTAAGAATGGAGTTAGAACCGGAACTGAAAACCATTTCTCCTCTCTTCACAGGTAAAAACACCATCTTCATGCTTGTATATCTGAGTCTCTCATCTCTCTCTGGCTACACTTTTCACACCCCAAGGAAGTTTGTCTGCAAATGTCTGTGATCCTTCTTCAATGCAAAATAACCTCTGTTAAGTAGCTGAAATTCTGATTGCATACCTCCCCCTTTGCCAGCTTATATAGTTGGAGCATTTAAGAGCAATATTATCAAGGCCTGCAGTCAGGACTTGGCCTGCTTGCAATTGTGAAGAATGCATTTGTTAAGAATGTGATTTAAGAATGGAGTTAGAACTGGAACTGAAAACCATTTCTCCTCTCTTCACATGTAAAAACACCATCCTCATGCTTGTATATCTGAGTCTCTCATCTCTCTCTGGCTACACTTTTCACACCCCAAGGAAGTTTGTCTGCAAATGTCTGTGATCCTTCTTCAATGCAAAATAACCTCTGTTAATTAGCTGAACTTCTGATTGCATACCTCCCCCTTTGCCAGCTGATATAGTTGGAGCATTTAAGAGCAATATTATCAAGGCCTGCAGTCAGGACTTGGCCTGCTTGCAATTGTGAAGAATGCATTTGTTAAGAATGTGATTTAAGAATGGAGTTAGAACCGGAACTGAAAACCATTTCTCCTCTCTTCACAGGTAAAAACACCATCTTCATGCTTGTTTATCTGAGTCTCTCATCTCTCTCTGGCTACACTTTTCACACCCCAAGGAAGTTTGTCTGCAAATGTCTGTGATCCTTCTTCAATGCAAAATAACCTCTGTTAATTAGCTGAACTTCTGATTGCATACCTCCCCCTTTGCCAGCTGATATAGTTGGAGCATTTAAGAGCAATATTATCAAGGCCTGCAGTCAGGACTTGGCCTGCTTGCAATTGTGAAGAATGCATTTGTTAAGAATGTGATTTAAGAATGGAGTTAGAACCGGAACTGAAAACCATTTCTCCTCTCTTCACAGGTAAAAACACCATCTTCATGCTTGTATATCTGAGTCTCTCATCTCTCCCTGGCTACACTTTTCACACCCCAAGGAAGTTTGTCTGCAAATGTCTGTGATCCTTCTTCAATGCAAAATAACCTCTGTTAATTAGCTGAACTTCTGATTGCATACCTCCCCCTTTGCCAGCTGATATAGTTGGAGCATTTAAGAGCAATATTATCAAGGCCTGCAGTCAGGATTTGGCCTGCTTGCAATTGTGAAGAATGCATTTGTTAAGAATGTGATTTAAGAATGGAGTTAGAACCGGAACTGAAAACCATTTCTCCTCTCTTCACAGGTAAAAACACCATCTTCATGCTTGTATATCTGAGTCTCTCATCTCTCTCTGGCTACACTTTTCACACCCCAAGGAAGTTTGTCTGCAAATGTCTGTGATCCTTCTTCAATGCAAAATAACCTCTGTTAATTAGCTGAACTTCTGATTGCATACCATCCCCTTTGCCAGCTGATATAGTTGGAGCATTTAAGAGCAATATTATCAAGGCCTGCAGTCAGGACTTGGCCTGCTTGCAATTGTGAAGAATGCATTTGTTAAGAATGTGATTTAAGAATGGAGTTAGAACCGGAACTGAAAACCATTTCTCCTCTCTTCACAGGTAAAAACACCATCTTCATGCTTGTTTATCCGAGTCTCTCATCTCTCTCTGGCTACACTTTTCACACCCCAAGGAAATTTGTCTGCAAATGTCTGTGATCCTTCTTCAATGCAAAATAACCTCTGTTAATTAGCTGAACTTCTGATTGCATACCTCCCCCTTTGCCAGCTGATATAGTTGGAGCATTTAAGAGCAATATTATCAAGGCCTGCAGTCAGGACCTGGCCTGCTTGCAATTGTGAAGAATGCATTTGTTAAGAATGTGATTTAAGAATGGAGTTAGAACCGGAACTGAAAACCATTTCTCCTCTCTTCACAGGTAAAAACACCATCTTCATGCTTGTTTATCTGAGTCTCTCATCTCTCTCTGGCTACACTTTTCACACCCCAAGGAAGTTTGTCTGCAAATGTCTGTGATCCTTCTTCAATGCAAAATAACCTCTGTTAATTAGCTGAACTTCTGATTGCATACCTCCCCCTTTGCCAGCTGATATAGTTGGAGCATTTAAGAGCAATATTATCAAGGCCTGCAGTCAGGACTTGGCCTGCTTGCAATTGTGAAGAATGCATTTGTTAAGAATGTGATTTAAGAATGGAGTTAGAACCGGAACTGAAAACCATTTCTCCTCTCTTCACAGGTAAAAACACCATCTTCATGCTTGTATATCTGAGTCTCTCATCTCTCTCTGGCTACACTTTTCACACCCCAAGGAAGTTTGTCTGCAAATGTCTGTGATCCTTCTTCAATGCAAAATAACCTCTGTTAATTAGCTGAACTTCTGATTGCATACCTCCCCCTTTGCCAGCTGATATAGTTGGAGCATTTAAGAGCAATATTATCAAGGCCTGCAGTCAGGACTTGGCCTGCTTGCAATTGTGAAGAATGCATTTGTTAAGAATGTGATTTAAGAATGGAGTTAGAACCGGAACTGAAAACCATTTCTCCTCTCTTCACAGGTAAAAACACCATCTTCATGCTTGTTTATCTGAGTCTCTCATCTCTCTCTGGCTACACTTTTCACACCCCAAGGAAGTTTGTCTGCAAATGTCTGTGATCCTTCTTCAATGCAAAATAACCTCTGTTAATTAGCTGAACTTCTGATTGCATACCTCCCCCTTTGCCAGCTGATATAGTATGAGCATTTAAGAGCAATATTATCAAGGCCTGCAGTCAGGACTTGGCCTGCTTGCAATTGTGAAGAATGCATTTGTTAAGAATGTGATTTAAGAATGGAGTTAGAACCGGAACTGAAAACCATTTCTCCTCTCTTCACAGGTAAAAACACCATCTTCATGCTTGTATATCTGAGTCTCTCATCTCTCTCTGGCTACACTTTTCACACCCCAAGGAAGTTTGTCTGCAAATGTCTGTGATCCTTCATCAATGCAAAATAACCTCTGTTAATTAGTAGAGATGAGCGCCGGAAATTTTTCGGGTTTTGTGTTTTGGTTTTGGGTTCGGTTCCGCGGCCGTGTTTTGGGTTCGACCGCGTTTTGGCAAAACCTCACCTAATTTTTTTTGTCGGATTCGGGTGTGTTTTGGATTCGGGTGTTTTTTTCAAAAAACCCTAAAAACAGCTTAAATCATAGAATTTGGGGGTCATTTTGATCCCAAAGTATTATTAACCTCAAAAACCATAATTTACACTCATTTTCAGTCTATTCTGAATACCTCACACCTCACAATATTATTTTTAGTCCTAAAATTTGCACCGAGGTCGCTGTGTGAGTAAGATAAGCGACCCTAGTGGCCGACACAAACACCGGGCCCATCTAGGAGTGGCACTGCAGTGTCACGCAGGATGTCCCTTCCAAAAAACCCTCCCCAAACAGCACATGACGCAAAGAAAAAAAGAGGCGCAATGAGGTAGCTGACTGTGTGAGTAAGATAAGCGACCCTTGTGGCCGACACAAACACCGGGCCCATCTAGGAGTGGCACTGCAGTGTCACGCAGGATGGCCCTTCCAAAAAACCCTCCCCAAACAGCACATGACGCAAAGAAAAAAAGAGGCGCAATGAGGTAGCTGACTGTGTGAGTAAGATAAGCGACCCTTGTGGCCGACACAAACACCGGGCCCATCTAGGAGTGGCACTGCAGTGTCACGCAGGATGTCCCTTCCAAAAAACCCTCCCCAAACAGCACATGACGCAAAGAAAAAAAGAGGCGCAATGAGGTAGCTGACTGTGTGAGTAAGATAAGCGACCCTAGTTGCCGACACAAACACCGGGCCCATCTAGGAGTGGCACTGCAGTGTCACGCAGGATGTCCCTTCCAAAAAACCCTCCCCAAACAGCACATGACGCAAAGAAAAAAAGAGGCGCAATGAGGTAGCTGACTGTGTGAGTAAGATAAGCGACCCTAGTGGCCGACACAAACACCGGGCCCATCTAGGAGTGGCACTGCAGTGTCACGCAGGATGTCCCTTCCAAAAAACCCTCCCCAAACAGCACATGACGCAAAGAAAAAAAGAGGCGCAATGAGGTAGTTGACTGTGTGAGTAAGATAAGCGACCCTAGTGGCCGACACAAACACCGGGCCCATCTAGGAGTGGCACTGCAGTGTCACGCAGGATGTCCCTTCCAAAAAACCCTCCCCAAACAGCACATGACGCAAAGAAAAAAAGAGGCGCAATGAGGTAGCTGACTGTGTGAGTAAGATAAGCGACCCTAGTGGCCGACACAAACACCGGGCCCATCTAGGAGTGGCACTGCAGTGTCACGCAGGATGTCCCTTCCAAAAAACCCTCCCCAAACAGCACATGACGCAAAGAAAAAAAGAGGCGCAATGAGGTAGCTGACTGTGTGAGTAAGATAAGCGACCCTAGTGGCCGACACAAACACCGGGCCCATCTAGGAGTGGCACTGCAGTGTCACGCAGGATGTCCCTTCCAAAAAACCCTCCCCAAACAGCACATGACGCAAAGAAAAAAAGAGGCGCAATGAGGTAGCTGACTGTGTGAGTAAGATAAGCGACCCTAGTGGCCGACACAAACACCGGGCCCATCTAGGAGTGGCACTGCAGTGTCACGCAGGATGTCCCTTCCAAAAAACCCTCCCCAAACAGCACATGACGCAAAGAAAAAAAGAGGCGCAATGAGGTAGCTGACTGTGTGAGTAAGATAAGCGACCCTAGTGGCCGACACAAACACCGGGCCCATCTAGGAGTGGCACTGCAGTGTCACGCAGGATGTCCCTTCCAAAAAACCCTCCCCAAACAGCACATGACGCAAAGAAAAAAAGAGGCGCAATGAGGTAGCTGACTGTGTGAGTAAGATAAGCGACCCTAGTGGCCGACACAAACACCGGGCCCATCTAGGAGTGGCACTGCAGTGTCACGCAGGATGTCCCTTCCAAAAAACCCTCCCCAAACAGCACATGACGCAAAGAAAAAAAGAGGCGCAATGAGGTAGCTGACTGTGTGAGTAAGATAAGCGACCCTAGTGGCCGACACAAACACCGGGCCCATCTAGGAGTGGCACTGCAGTGTCACGCAGGATGTCCCTTCCAAAAAACCCTCCCCAAACAGCACATGACGCAAAGAAAAAAAGAGGCGCAATGAGGTAGCTGACTGTGTGAGTAAGATAAGCGACCCTAGTGGCCGACACAAACACCGGGCCCATCTAGGAGTGGCACTGCAGTGTCACGCAGGATGGCCCTTCCAAAAAACCCTCCCCAAACAGCACATGACACAAAGAAAAAAAGAGGCGCAATGAGGTAGCTGACTGTGTGAGTAAGATAAGCGACCCTAGTGGCCGACACAAACACCGGGCCCATCTAGGAGTGGCACTGCAGTGTCACGCAGGATGTCCCTTCCAAAAAACCCTCCCCAAACAGCACATGACGCAAAGAAAAAAAGAGGCGCAATGAGGTAGCTGACTGTGTGAGTAAGATAAGCGACCCTAGTGGCCGACACAAACACCGGGCCCATCTAGGAGTGGCACTGCAGTGTCACGCAGGATGGCCCTTCCAAAAAACCCTCCCCAAACAGCACATGACGCAAAGAAAAATAAAAGAAAAAAGAGGTGCAAGATGGAATTGTCCTTGGGCCCTCCCACCCACCCTTATGTTGTATAAACAGGACATGCACACTTTAACCAACCCATCATTTCAGTGACAGGGTCTGCCACACGACTGTGACTGATATGACGGGTTGGTTTTGACCCCCCCCCCCCCAAAAAGAAGCAATTAATCTCTCCTTGCACAAACTGGCTCTACAGAGGCAAGATGTCCACCTCATCTTCAACCTCCGATATATCACCGTGTACATCCCCCTCCTCACAGATTATCAATTCGTCCCCACTGGAATCCACCATCTCAGCTCCCTGTGTACTTTGTGGAGGCAATTGCTGCTGGTCAATGTCTCCGCGGAGGAATTGATTATAATTCATTTTAATGAACATCATCTTCTCCACATTTTCTGGATGTGACCTCGTACGCCGATTGCTGACAAGGTGAGCGGCGGCACTAAACACTCTTTCGGAGTACACACTTGTGGGAGGGCAACTTAGGTAGAATAAAGCCAGTTTGTGCAAGGGCCTCCAAATTGCCTCTTTTTCCTGCCAGTATAAGTACGGACTGTGTGACGTGCCTACTTGGATGCGGTCACTCATATAATCCTCCACCATTCTTTCAATGTTGAGAGAATCATATGCAGTGACAGCATCAGCAGTCGCTCCAGACTGCCCTGCATCACCGCCAGCGGGTGGGCTCGGAATTCTGAGCCTTTTCCTCGCACCCCCAGTTGCGGGAGAATGTGAAGGAGGAGATGTTGACAGGTCGCATTCCGCTTGACTTGACAATTTTCTCACCAGCAGGTCTTTCAACCCCAGCAGACTTGTGTCTGCCGGAAAGAGAGATCCAATGTAGGTTTTAAATCTAGGATCGAGCACGGTGGCCAAAATGTAGTGCTCTGATTTCAACAGATTGACCACCCGTGAATCCTTGTTAAGCGAATTAAGGGCTCCATCCACAAGTCCCACATGCCTAGCGGAATCGCTCCGTGTTAGCTCCTCCTTCAGTGTCTCCAGCTTCTTCTGCAAAAGCCTGATGAGGGGAATGACCTGACTCAGGCTGGCAGTGTCTGAACTGACTTCACGTGTGGCAAGTTCAAAGGGCATCAGAACCTTGCACAACGTTGAAATCATTCTCCACTGCACTTGAGACAGGTGCATTCCACCTCCTATATCGTGCTCAATTGTATAGGCTTGAATGGCCTTTTGCTGCTCCTCCAACCTCTGAAGCATATAGAGGGTTGAATTCCACCTCGTTACCACTTCTTGCTTCAGATGATGGCAGGGCAGGTTCAGTAGTTTTTGGTGGTGCTCCAGTCTTCTGTACGTGGTGCCTGTACGCCGAAAGTGTCCCGCAATTCTTCTGGCCACCGACAGCATCTCTTGCACGCCCCTGTCGTTTTTTAAAAAATTCTGCACCACCAAATTCAAGGTATGTGCAAAACATGGGACGTGCTGGAATTTGCCCATATTTAATGCACACACAATATTGCTGGCGTTGTCCGATGCCACAAATCCACAGGAGAGTCCAATTGGGGTAAGCCATTCCGCGATGATCTTCCTCAGTTGCCGTAAGAGGTTTTCAGCTGTGTGCGTATTCTGGAAAGCGGTGATACAAAGCGTAGCCTGCCTAGGAAAGAGTTGGCGTTTGCGAGATGCTGCTACTGGTGCCGCCGCTGCTGTTCTTGCGGCGGGAGTCCATACATCTACCCAGTGGGCTGTCACAGTCATATAGTCCTGACCCTGCCCTGCTCAACTTGTCCACATGTCCGTGGTTAAGTGGACATTGGGTACAACTGCATTTTTTAGGACACTGGTGAGTCTTTTTCTGACGTCCGTGTACATTCTCGGTATCGCCTGCCTAGAGAAGTGGAACCTAGATGGTATTTGGTAACGGGGGCACACTGCCTCAATAAATTGTCTAGTTCCCTGTGAACTAACGGCGGATACCGGACGCACGTCTAACACCAACATAGTTGTCAAGGCCTCAGTTATCCGCTTTGCAGCAAGATGACTGCTGTGATATTTCATCTTCCTCGCAAAGGACTGTTGGACAGTCAATTGCTTACTGGAAGTAGTACAAGTGGGCTTACGACTTCCCCTCTGGGATGACCATCGACTCCCAGCAGCAACAACAGCAGCGCCAGCAGCAGTAGGCGTTACACGCAAGGATGCATCGGAGGAATCCCAGGCAGGAGAGGACTCGTCAGAATTGCCAGTGACATGGCCTGCAGGACTATTGGCATGCCTGGGGAAGGAGGAAATTGACACTGAGGGAGTTGGTGGGGTGGTTTGCGTGAGCTTGGTTACAAGAGGAAGGGATTTACTGGTCAGTGGACTGCTTCCGCTGTCGGCCAAAGTTTTTGAACTTGTCACTGACTTATTATGAATGCGCTGCAGGTGACGTATAAGGGAGGATGTTCCGAGGTGGTTAACGTCCTTACCCCTACTTATTACAGCTTGACAAAGGGAACACACGGCTTGACAAATGTTGTCCGCATTTCTGGTGAAATACTTCCACACCGAAGAGCTGATTTTTTTGGTATTTTCACCAGGCATGTCAACGGCCATATTCCTCCCACGGACAACAGGTGTCTCCTCGGGTGCCTGACTTAAACAAACCACCTCACCATCAGAATCCTCCTGGTCAATTTCCTCCCCAGCGCCAGCAACACCCATATCCTCCTCATCCTGGTGTACTTCAACACTGACATCTTCAATCTGACTATCAGGAACTGGACTGCGGGTGCTCCTTCCAGCACTTGCAGGGGGCGTGCAAATGGTGGAAGGCGCATGCTCTTCACGTCCAGTGTTGGGAAGGTCAGGCATCGCAACCGACACAATTGGACTCTCCTTGTGGATTTGGGATTTCGAAGAACGCACAGTTCTTCGCGGTGCTACTGCTTTTGCCAGCTTGAGTCTTTTCATTTTTCTAGCGAGAGGCTGAGTGCCTCCATCCTCATGTGAAGCTGAACCACTAGCCATGAACATAGGCCAGGGCCTCAGCCGTTCCTTGCCACTCCGTGTGGTAAATGGCATATTGGCAAGTTTACGCTTCTCCTCCGACAATTTTATTTTAGGTTTTGGAGTCCTTTTTTTACTGATATTTGGTGTTTTGGATTTGACATGCTCTGTACTATGCCATTGGGCATCGGCCTTGGCAGACGACGTTGCTGGCATTTCATCGTCTCGGCCATGACTAGTGGCAGCAGCTTCAGCACGAGGTGGAAGTGGATCTTGATCTTTCCCTAATTTTGGAACCTCAACATTTTTGTTCTCCATATTTTAATAGGCACAACTAAAAGGCACCTCAGGTAAACAATGAAGATGGATGGATACTAGTATACTATTATGGATGGACTGCCGAGTGCCGACACAGAGGTAGCTACAGCCGTGGACTATTGTACTGTACTGTGTCTGCTGCTAATATAGACTGGATGATAATGAGATGTAGTATGTATGTATAAAGAAGAAAGAAAAAAAAAACACGGGTAGGTGGTATACAATTATGGACGGACTGCCGAGTGCCGACACAGAGGTAGCTACAGCCGTGGACTACCGTACTGTACTGTGTCTGCTGCTAATATAGACTGGATGATAATGAGATGTAGTATGTATAAAGAAGAAAGAAAAAAAAAACCACGGGTAGGTGGTATACAATTATGGATGGACTGCCGAGTGCCGACACAGAGGTAGCTACAGCCGTGGACTACCGTACTGTGTCTGCTGCTAATATAGACTGGTTGATAAAGAGATGTAGTATGTATGTATAAAGAAGAAAGAAAAAAAAACCACGGGTAGGTGGTATACAATTATGGACGGACTGCCGAGTGCCGACACAGAGGTAGCTACAGCCGTGGACTACCGTACTGTGTCTGCTGCTAATATAGACTGGTTGATAAAGAGATGTAGTATGTATGTATAAAGAAGAAAAAAAAAAACCACGGGTAGGTGGTATACAATTATGGATGGACTGCCGAGTGCCGACACAGAGGTAGCTACAGCCGTGGACTACCGTACTGTGTCTGCTGCTAATATAGACTGGTTGATAAAGAGATGTAGTATGTATGTATAAAGAAGAAAGAAAAAAAAACCACGGGTAGGTGGTATACAATTATGGATGGACTGCTGAGTGCCGACACAGAGGTAGCTACAGCCGTGGACTACCGTACTGTACTGTGTCTGCTGCTAATATAGACTGGATGATAATGAGATGTAGTATGTATAAAGAAGAAAGAAAAAAAAACCACGGGTAGGTGGTATACAATTATGGATGGACTGCCGAGTGCCGACACAGAGGTAGCTACAGCCGTGGACTACCGTACTGTGTCTGCTGCTAATATAGACTGGTTGATAATGAGATGTAGTATGTATAAAGAAGAAAGAAAAAAAAAACCACGGGTAGGTGGTATACAATTATGGACGGACTGCCGAGTGCCGACACAGAGGTAGCTACAGCCGTGGACTACCGTACTGTACTGTGTCTGCTGCTAATATAGACTGGATGATAATGAGATGTAGTATGTATAAAGAAGAAAGAAAAAAATAACCACGGGTAGGTGGTATACAATTATGGATGGACTGCCGAGTGCCGACACAGAGGTAGCTACAGCCGTGGACTACCATACTGTACTGTGTCTGCTGCTAATATAGACTGGATGATAATGAGATGTAGTATGTATAAAGAAGAAAGAAAAAAAAACCACGGGTAGGTGGTATACAATTATGGATGGACTGCCGAGTGCCGACACAGAGGTAGCTACAGCCGTGGACTACCGTACTGTGTCTGCTGCTAATATAGACTGGTTGATAATGAGATGTAGTATGTATAAAGAAGAAAGAAAAAAAAAACCACGGGTAGGTGGTATACAATTATGGACGGACTGCCGAGTGCCGACACAGAGGTAGCTACAGCCGTGGACTACCGTACTGTACTGTGTCTGCTGCTAATATAGACTGGATGATAATGAGATGTAGTATGTATAAAGAAGAAAGAAAAAAAAAGCCACGGGTAGGTGGTATACAATTATGGATGGACTGCCGAGTGCCGACACAGAGGTAGCTACAGCCGTGAACTACCGTACTGTGTCTGCTGCGACTGGATGATAAATAATGATATAAAAAATATATATATATCACTACTGCAGCCGGACAGGTATATATTATATAATGACGGACCTGCTGGACACTGTCTGTCAGCAGAATGAGTTTTTTATTTTATAGAATAAAAAAACACCACACAAGTCACACGACGTGTGTTTAACTTTTACAGGCAGACATTCACAATGCAATATAGTATACTATATACTGGTGGTCAGGTCACTGGTCAGTCACACTGGCAGTGGCACTCCTGCAGAAAAAAAGTGTGCACTGTTTAATTTTAATATGTACTCCTGGCTCCTGCTATAACCTAACTGCTCCCCAGTCTCCCCCACAATTAAGCTGTGTGAGCACAGTCAGATATTATACATAGATGATGCAGCAGCACACTGGGCTGAGCACAGATATGGTATGTGACTGAGTCACTGTGTATCGTTTTTTCAGGCAGAGAACGGATTATATTAAATAATATAAAACTGCACTGGTGGTCACTGGTCAGTCACTAGTATAACTAACTAATACTATCAGCAAAATTCTGCACTCTCTGTCTGAGTACTCCTCCTAAGCTCCAGTAAATGAAGTGTCACTGTCTCACTCTCACTCTCCTAAGTATCTATTTCTTCTCTAAACGGAGAGGACGCCAGCCACGTCCTCTCACTATCAATCTCAATGCACGTGTAAAATGGCGGCGACGCGCGGCTCCTTATATAGAATCCGAGTCTCGCGATAGAATCCGAGCCTCGCGAGAATCCGACAGCATCATGATGACGTTCGGGCGCGCTCGGGTTAACCGAGCAAGGCGGGAAGATCCGAGTCGCTCGGACCCGTGTAAAAAAACATGAAGTTCGGGCGGGTTCGGATTCAGAGGAACCGAACCCGCTCATCTCTATTAATTAGCTGAACTTCTGATTGCATACCACCCCCTTTGCCAGCTGATATAGTTGGAGCATTTAAGAGCAATATTATCAAGGCCTGCAGTCAGGACTTGGCCTGCTTGCAATTGTGAAGAATGCATTTGTTAAGAATGTGATTTAAGAATGGAGTTAGAACCGGAACTGAAAACCATTTCTCCTCTCTTCACAGGTAAAAACACCATCTTCATGCTTGTTTATCCGAGTCTCTCATCTCTCTCTGGCTACACTTTTCACACCCAAAGGAAGTTTGTCTGCAAATGTCTGTGATCCTTCTTCAATGCAAAATAACCTCTGTTAATTAGCTGAACTTCTGATTGCATACCTCCCCCTTTGCCAGCTGATATAGTTGGAGCATTTAAGAGCAATATTATCAAGGCCTGCAGTCAGGACTTGGCCTGCTTGCAATTGTGAAGAATGCATTTGTTAAGAATGTGATTTAAGAATGGAGTTAGAACCGGAACTGAAAACCATTTCTCCTCTCTTCACAGGTAAAAACACCATCTTCATGCTTGTTTATCTGAGTCTCTCATCTCTCTCTGGCTACACTTTTCACACCCCAAGGAAGTTTGTCTGCAAATGTCTGTGATCCTTCTTCAATGCAAAATAACCTCTGTTAATTAGCTGAACTTCTGATTGCATACCTCCCCCTTTGCCAGCTGATATAGTTGGAGCATTTAAGAGCAATATTATCAAGGCCTGCAGTCAGGACTTGGCCTGCTTGCAATTGTGAAGAATGCATTTGTTAAGAATGTGATTTAAGAATGGAGTTAGAACCGGAACTGAAAACCATTTCTCCTCTCTTCACAGGTAAAAACACAATCTTCATGCTTGTTTATCCGAGTCTCTCATCTCTCTCTGGCTACACTTTTCACACCCCAAGGAAGTTTGTCTGCAAATGTCTGTGATCCTTCTTCAATGCAAAATAACCTCTGTTAATTAGCTGAAATTCTAATTGCATACCTCCCCCTTTGCCAGCTGATATAGTTGGAGCATTTAAGAGCAATATTATCAAGGCCTGCAGTCAGGACTTGGCCTGCTTGCAATTGTGAAGAATGCATTTGTTAAGAATGTGATTTAAGAATGGAGTTAGAACTGGAACTGAAAACCATTTCTCCTCTCTTCACAGGTAAAAACACCATCTTCATGCTTGTATATCTGAGTCTCTCATCTCTCTCTGGCTACACTTTTCACACCCCAAGGAAGTTTGTCTGCAAATGTCTGTGATCCTTCTTCAATGCAAAATAACCTCTCTTAATTAGCTGTGTCAAAGTCAGAAAAATATCTCTATGCACACTACCATATTTGCACCTCACACAGGTCCGTGCTGCGCATGCGTACGCTCTCCCGTACGTGCGCATACTCACAGTCGCGGGCACCCGCAGGCGCACGGTATGCGTATTTACGGTAGAGTTTATGTGATCATAGCGTGCGACTCAATCATTACATATTTTCACTATATAATGTATTTTTTAGATCATGGTCCCTTTGATAGATTCTGAAAGTTTGGTTAATATAGAATGTTCATGAACAGAGAAATCCCTCTTTGTTTGATACGAAGGGTCAGACAGGAGTAATACAGTGGTGTTTAGTATCCATCGGAAGAATATTTAATTAGAAATATTCCGGTGTTGGTTTGAAGCAGATCAATCGCTCGTGCGAATAGTTATGGACATAAGAAGTTTATGAACATTTACTTTATTTGCACTTTATTACCCATGCGGCGGGAAACTCAGTTTCCCTCCCACCTGAGCTGTTGGAAATAGTCACAGCCCACCTGTATGAATCAACCTATGACCTTTTGTTATAATGCGAGGAGGAATTCCTGTGTCCAATGAACAATGAGATTGTAGGGACCATTGAATTGCATTGTGTGTGGGGCATAAATAGAAAGGCCGATCACATCCAGCTCTCACTCTTCAACGGTTATCATTGCTGAAAATCGGGAGCTGGATGTCCAGAGGCGCATGCGATCGTTTCCTTTGTGCGTAAGTTTTTCTCCGTAATCATACTGTTTCTCTCTTGTTATTATGGGCCATATCTTTCTCTCTCTTCTCTTTCTCTCATTTTTCTCTTAAACTTAATTGTATTGTATTTACTGTGTAGTTACCTGGTTAGTTAGTCTATGTTATATTGTAGTGTATGATTTGTATTTGTATTAATTCTTTTGCAAGTATATCATTCAAAATATATATATATTAGGCGTTGGACCCTAAGCCCAGGTATCTGTGTATTTCTTATAGAGTTAAGTATTCTCAGAGCGTCGGTGACGCTCAAACTGCTTTTAAGCTAGTAAGGTTATACTGTGTTGCATTTACACCATATCACTACACAAAGGGTTTACTGCATAATACACTGTTTATGGTTTAGATATAAAGGTTTTACATTGTGAGCGTATGCGCCGCTGGTGATCTCCTCGTGGTCTCGAGCGGTCGCATCGCTATAGCGAATCATTACAGTAGTCGGCAGCCAATAGCGTGCCTGCCAGTGATCTCTTGGCCGTGAGCGAACGTAACGCTTGAGCGTCTCGACCACGGCTAAGCGATTGTTACGCAACGTGCGTACCCTTACGGTACTTCATACGTAGTTAGCGTACAGTGTTCTTAGACCTCATAAAGGGTATTATATAAGATAAATAATCTGCTTTAACAATTGCGGGCTCGTCCTGTCCTTCACATATCTGCACTAGGTAATTACAGCAGACATTATCCAGCAGCAAAGGGCGGGAGATCATATTCCTCGTAGTGCTGTTTGGATAAGCGTCTGCTTCTCTTAGTAAAGGGTGCTGAAGGAATCCGGGAACCGGAGGTAAGAACAACACGCTAGTCTCTTTTAAAACTGTTTATTTTTCTGTCTTGCGTACACACGCACGCACATATATATCTGCATTTCTTTTTCATTTGTGTATTTTCGTATATATCACTCTCCTGTTTGCTATTATATAGTTGATAAACGTGCTAAGAGAGATTTGCCGCTATTTCAAAGTGTAAAAGTAAAGGTAATATAGTTAAAGTATAGACAAACACACAGCTGTGCCTGAGAGACAAGGCGAAGTCAGTGTGGTGCGTGGTAGATGATAAAGGATCATCTACATTGATAAACGTATAAATTGTGTTACGGTGGATCTTTGCTTTGCGTACACGTGTCTCTAACAAAGGACTGAGATTTGTGTACGCAATCCAAGGGCCGACGCACGCAGCGTATAACACGCAGCGGAGCGTCCGGGTACGCCCACGTAACTCAAATCACAAGTTTTTTCTCTCCTCTCAACGCGATAAGTAGCGCCACGCGGTAAATAACGCCAGGCGATAAATCGCACAAATTTATTTTAAATTCGAAATTTAAATTAATAGATCCTTCTCCTAATTTGTAACACATCTGGTCTAAAGAGAAATTTCTGCGCAGAAATAGAAATAGAAACAAAAGTGTACATGTGGTGAGTGAGTGTGGTGTATACAATTTTACAGGTTGAACCACAAGAAAAGTCGAGTTCTCGTGAAGTACATGCGTGTAAGTGACGTACATGGTGGCTAGGGAGGCATCCCTGGTTAAAACATACAATTTGAGCATTAGAGTGTAGCAGACCAGGAGGTCATACTGTAACAGACCAGGAGGTCATAGCAGACCAACAGGTTCAGGTACAGCAGACAAGGAAGTCCGCTATACAGTCCACAGGCACAACACCAAGAAAGGGTTGGTGCAACACCCATATAGGCCATACAAGCTCTTGCTGAAGGAATTCGCAGCCGCAATTTTCGATTCCACTGGTCGCTCCGTACATAAGATTAGTTGCTTATGTGCTGAACGATTGTACCGCACGTAATTGTGTACATTAGTAAACCTGACCGGTACTATTTGTGTACGAAGGTCATAAACGCTATTTGTACATTCTAACGTGATTTGTGTAATTTTTTTTATTTTAAGGGAAGTTCGCTGCTCACTCAGGAACTATCCAGCAACCAATAGTTACTGGAAAGAGTAAGTGTTCTTCGGATCACCCTCACAGGTTCCAGTAAATAGAGGTTCAGGTCGCAGGGGCCCTAGGTCGAGTACGCCAGCACCATATCAGTGTGATCAGGTCGTATTGGTCGGCGTGGGCGAGTGAGTGGGGTACTCGGTAAACCGCCACCGTCAGCCTATTTTGAACATTTTGGTTTGCGTAAGGGTTGGCTGAATAAAGCAACACCTTCGAACTATGGGGGCCACTTGTTCAGGTAGGGGGCGATCAACCTCGGTTCGGGTTGATTCAGTGAACCGACCAGTTGGGTCGGCAAGGTACGTGATGTGTGAAAAATACGGTTCACACACAGAGGTTTTATGTGATGAATGGGAGAGAATGACAGTACATGACGGGGAGAAATTCCCAAGAGTAGGTAGCTTCAGCACAGAAGTGTTAACGAATTTAAGGAGAAGGATATGTCTCATTAAATCAGCAAAGAGACGAATCAAGCATTATGATTATTTGCAGTTGTGGCAACAGGAGGGTGACATACAGAGAGGATTGGCTCAGGCGGCGGGATCTGGCTCAATCAGAAAACTGATAGCCACGGCCCCACCGCCACCATACTGTTATGCACACCAGTGCCTGCAGGAAAGTACTGGTGTCAGAACTGTTATGCACTCCAGTGTCTGAAGGAATGTACTGGTGTTTGAACTGTTATGCAAAACAAATGGACTCACAGACAAACTGGGGAATATGACATAATGTACACAGAAGGTAATAGGGTAACAAAATACACACAAAGTGAACAGAGAAGCCCAGAGGCTAAGGAACTGGGTATCTCCCTTGTATTAGAACTGCACAGATGTAAAAAGCAAGATGTTGTGTTTTAATACGTAGAGAACCCGAAATGCTGTTGCTAAGGGCAACAGCAAAACCCTAAAGGGTTACCAACGGGTGTGGCAGTAAACTCCTTGGTCAGAGATGGAATGATAGACACAAGGAGAGTCTCCACAATCCTATTTCTCACTTGCAGTGCACAGGTTTTAGCTTACTGCCACTAAACTGACCCCTGACACCTAGCACAGTGAGACAGGATTAGACAGGCAAGTCTTAGAATACAGCCGCAAACTTGCTAAGTTCACAGAGTAGTAACAGAACCCCAGCAAGCTAAACGACTGACTCCAGTCTTACTGCTAGGTCTGGATTGGCAGAGTGTAATACCAAATCCCCAGGCCTATTTGCAGTAAGCAACAAACAAATACAAAGCTACACAGTACTGGCTAACTTTCATGAACTGACTAACCAACAAAGATTCAGCAGCATCTGCTTACCCTGAAAAGAGGCCTTATAAAGCAGGTGCTGTCCACGCCCCACTCAGACCTCACAGACTGTGAGCACAAAAACCAGCACCGGATCCCCTGCCGTGCACAGAGCCTATAACCACTGCACAGCAAAAGACCCGAACCGGAGTATCAGCTGCGCTCAGGTTACTCCACTAGCACTTGTCTCCCGGTTGACATGACGACGTGGCAGCACAGGGCAGGAGACCCTAACACATACATATCAGGAGAGAAATTGGTTGACGCACTAAGGTGTAACACACAAACACTTAGCAACTGTGTAAATGTTAAAGATAATGTTAACCAATTAACCAATGCAAGTATTAACCCGTGCAAGTTGTACCCTGTTTTGAACTTTCCTCAGGAGTGTGATCAAGAAGACGAATCAGCAACAATTTCAGCGCTCTCTCTAGCAGCCACCATAGCAGAGACCACAGTAGGCACAGCTCCACCCACGAGATTAGTAACAAGGGCCCCTAGCGGAGGGATAGGTGAGGTCGTATCTACAGGTAAGTACGGCACCATACACTATGCTGAAGCCATTTCACCACAGGCTGTAGAACCCACACAGAGTGATGTTGTTAGAGTTAATCCTGTTAAGGTAATAGTAGTTCCAAATGGGAAAACAGACACTTCAGGAGTCACTCCTGTTAGGAACATTGCCATGTATAGCCCATTTTCCAGAATGGAATTAAGGACCATAGTGTCTGAATTCCCTGACCCTAGAAAAGACTTAGTTGCCAGCCAAAAATACATCAGAGACCTAGGTAACACTGTAGAGCCCAACAATAAAGACTGGCAGATATTGCTGAGAGCATGTTTACCCTCCAATGTTGACGCAACTCAATTTTTAGCTGACTGTGGATTAGATCAGGATGTACCTCTTACAGATGTGTACAACAAAGACAATGTAAAAAGAATAAGCTTACAGTTAAAGGAGTATTTCCCAGCCGTAGTTAAATGGAACAAAATATTCTCCATTAAACAGAAGGAGTCAGAAACAGCTGCAGAGTATTTTCACAGAGCATTATCAGAAATGGCAAAATACACAGGCATAGAGGACATTAAAACAAACATAAACCATCGAGAAGTAGCAGTATCGGTACTGATGGATGGTTTAAAAGAATCATTAAAGACTAGGGTACAGACCACACAACCATGTTGGCGAGGTCTGTCTGTGGCTACTTTGAGAGAGGCTGCTATTGATCACGATAGGAACATCACCAGACACAGGGAACAACAAAGTGATAAGTTAATGGCAGTAAGTATACAGGCCCTGACCACAAAACAGCCTGTGTTAACATCACCAAACCCTGTGGGTAAGTCAAATGTGGTAACATGTTATTTTTGTCACAAACAGGGACACTTTGCACGAGACTGTAGATCGAGAAATGTACAAAAATCTTATCAACCCCCTAGACAACGACACGACACACGACATTGGGAGCAGGGTCCGCAGAAACGGAGTTATGAGCCACATGCAGGGGAAACAAAAAGATACCCCCCAAACAGAGATTGGCAAACCTCTGGTAGTTCCCAGCTAACTCCCTCACAAGTAGTTGCTGCCAGCGGGATTCAGGGAGGTCACCATACCCAATAGGGGTGTGGCCATACCTGTAATCTGCAGCCAGTAAAATTGATTGCAAGCCTTGGAAGTGAACCAGAAATTGCAATCAATGTAGCTGGTAAATCATTAAACTTTCTTGTAGACACAGGGGCGGCCAAATCAGTGATAAATTCGACAGTGGGCATGAGAACCACTGTTAAGACAATTCCAGCCATAGGGGTAACGGGAGTAGTCCAGCACTACCCTGTTAGCAAACCAGCCGAGATTACAGTAGGGCCGTTACATACCAAGCATTCCTTTTTGCTGGCTGCATCGGCACCGACCAATCTCCTGGGTAGAGACTTATTGTGTAAAATGGGGTGCGTCATTTATTGTACTCCTGAAGGTGTATTCTTGGACATACCTGAGAATCACGCTCAGGAAGTACGAGACATGTTAGACTCCCCGTCAAAATTAATGTCACATACCATTATGACAAATAGGACTCCCTCCCAAGTAGAAGAAATGACATCTCAGATACCAGAGTCACTTTGGACAAAAGATGGACAGGACACTGGATTAATGGCAAACGTAGCTCCGGTAGTTGTACAAGTAAAAGATGGTAGGATAGCTCCAAAAATCCCACAGTACCCTCTGAAGCCAGAGGTGGAGTTAGGAGTTTATCCCGTAATAGAGCGCTTGCTACAACAGGGCATTCTGGTAAGAACGTCCAGCACTGCAAATAGTCCCATCTTCCCTGTTAAAAAGAGTGGGGGGAGGGGTTACCGGCTAGTGCAGGATCTAAGGGGGATTAACAAAATAGTTGAGAGTCAGTTCCCCGTAGTGCCAAATCCAGCTGTCATCCTAATGCAAATCCCTCCCACTGCGAAATTTTTCACTGTTATTGACCTCTGCTCCGCTTTCTTTTCGGTACCTCTGCACCCTGACAGTCAATATTTGTTTGCATTCACATACAGAGGAGTCCAATACACATGGACTCGATTACCACAAGGATTCATAGATAGTCCAAGTATATTTTCTCAGGCTTTGTATGATTGTTTACAGTCTTTCCAACCAGTGAGTGGATCAGTATTAATACAGTACGTGGACGATCTACTACTGTGTTCTGATTCATTGGAAGCATCCCTGAAGGATACGAAACAGCTCCTGTTTCATCTTTCAGACACAGGACACAAGGTTTCCAAAGACAAGTTGCAATTATGCCAAACTAAGGTAAAATATTTGGGACACTGTTTAACACAAGGACTGAGACACCTGACCGCTGATAGAATTCAAGCAATTAGAGACATGACTCTGCCACAAACCCAGCAACAGATCAGAACATTTTTAGGAATGTGTGGGTATTGCCGTAACTGGATCCCAGGGTTTTCCATCCTAGCGTTACCCTTGCAGGAGATGGTCTCCTCAAACAAACCTGATCGGATTTCGCATACAGACGAGTCTGAGACAGCATTTGAGAGACTTAAACAGTGCCTAACGCAGGCACCAGCATTAGGTATGCCTGACTATGGGAAACCCTTTGAACTATACGGAACAGGAAGTGCTGGTTGCGCGGCAGGCGTACTAACCCAAAAGCACGGTGATGCCAGCAGGCCGGTAGCATATTACAGCGCTCAGCTAGATACGGTAGCGCGATCCCTCCCCACATGCTTGCGAAGCGTTGCTGCGATAGCATTGCTAGTAACGAAAAGCGAAGACGTCGTGCTAGGTCACAACCTCACAATTCATACACCACATGCAGTGTCAGCCTTGTTAAATTCTGCCCAAACCAGACATGTCTCATCAGCGCGGTTTACAAGATGGGAATTGGCACTAATGGCCCCCGTAAACATCACCATAAGGAGATGCAGTGCATTAAATCCGGCAACATATCTCCCAGGTGTGCCTGGACAGGCACAAAGGGTGGAGGATGAGAGTGGTGGGGAAGGAGAATTTAATACAAAGGAAGACACTCATGATTGTATGGAATATTTGACCCAAAATTTTACCGCAAGGCCTGACATCAGTGACAACCCACTGGAAGATGCAGAACTTACGCTCTACACGGACGGTAGCTGTCATAGACAGTCAGACTCGGGAGACTTGTGTACTGGATACGCAGTCGTAGATGACCAAGGCACCATAGAAGCGGAACCGCTAGGCCCACCTCACTCAGCCCAGGTTGCTGAACTGGTCGCCCTAACCAGAGCATGTGAATTGGCTAAGGGCAAATCAGCCAATATCTACACCGATTCTAGATACGCATTCGGGGTAGTCCATGATTTCGGAGCCCTATGGCGCCTCAGAAATTTCATGACGGCAGCTGGTACACCGGTAGCGCATGCAGCTCATATAAAAAGGCTTCTAACAGCGATACAGGAACCCGACAGAGTGGCTGTTATCAAATGTAAAGCACACACATATAGCCAAGACCCAGTATCACTTGGTAACAGCCGAGCAGACGAAGCGGCTAAATTAGCAGCTGGTACCCCCAGACAGACAGACACCACACAACTGATGGTATTTAATACCATCAACACACAGAAGTTGTGTGAGATGCAAAATTTGTGTTCCACACAGGAAAAGGCAGTCTGGAAGGCAAAGGGATATGGCCAGGAGTCCTCAGGACTCTGGACGGATGGACAAGGTAAACCGGTGGCCCCCAGAGCATATCTTCCATGTTTGGCTGAAGCAGCTCACGGGCTGACTCATCTAGGCAAGGAAGGGATGTGCAAGTTGGTAAGAGCATATTGGTGCGCCCCAGGATTCTCCTCTCATGCGAGTAAAAGAGCCATGTCATGCCTTACCTGTTTGAGAAAGAATATTGGAAAGGCAATACCTACAGAACCATCCCATATCCCACCTGCCGGCGGCCCTTTCCAGGTAATACAGATTGACTTTATTCAATTACCCCCTTGTCGAAATTTGAAATATGTACTTGTTTGTATAGATGTTTTCTCAAATTGGGTCGAAGCATTTCCGACGGCCACAAATACCGCTATGTTTACTGCTAAGAAAATTGTGCAGGAATTTGTATGTAGATATGGTATCCCTAGAATTATCGAAAGTGATAGGGGTACCCATTTTACAGGTGATGTCTTTCAAGGAATGTGTAAATTGATGGGAATTGATAGCAAGCTGCACACTCCATACCGTCCACAGGCGAGTGCGAAAGTGGAAAGAGTGAACAGCACTAGTAAAAATAAACTGAGTAAAGTGATGGCAGAGACAGGATTGACATGGCCAGAAGCTTTACCCATTGTACTGTACAGCATCAGAACCACTCCCAGGTCCCCTCTTAATCTGTCTCCCTTTGAAATCTTGTTTGGTCGACAACCGCATGTTATGATTAACCCTCAGGATGATTTGAAGTGTAACAATGAAGTGACTGTAAAATACTTGATTAACATGAGTAAACAGTTGAGGAATCAAAATGATAATCTGAAGTTAGTGATTCCTGATTTACCAGATAGTAATTGTCATGACATTGAACCTGGGGATTATGTAATGATACGGAATTTTCTACGCTCAGGTTGCCTTATTGACAGATGGGAATGACCATACCAGGTCTTATTGACTAGCACTACAGCATTGAAGGTTGCTGAGAGAGAGACTTGGGTTCATTCGTCCCACTGTAAGAAGGTCGTTGATCCAGAGAAGTCCTGTGATAAGGAACAGACGGTAGAGGTTGTATCACTAGAGTGTCTGTTCCAGGAGGACTAAGGCGGCACCTGAGCATCGAGAACCACAAGATCAAAAGCAGTTGTCGATCCCCTGTTCCCTTTTATTGTTTTTCTCCAACTTCCCATCCCCTCTCCCTCAAATTATTTTTTCCCCCTTCTCATTCTTCTCCGTTTCCTCCTACAAGATGGACTTGCCCCAAGAGACTGTGATCCGGATTTTCCTGTTGACCATGATGTTGACCAGAGCAGTCTGTTCCGGCGAGAGTACCATGGAGTTCGAGAGAGGTTCTGGAATGGGTTCTGATGACAGAAATGGAGGCGTAGTTTTCCAAGAATAACTTAACCAACAAGTAAAGGCGAGTATCAGAAAACGATCCGATAGCATTGACCATAGAAGGAATTGTGAAGGATTGTTAGCTGAAGAAAACTGTATCTGTCGGCTTTGTAACAATGTCATTGAGGATGGGTGCATAAAGAAATGCCAATCCAGTTTTAATATCCATATGGACCGGCATCCCTTGAGTGACTATCACTCTTTAGTGGGTAGTGTGTTACATAAAACAGATTGTTGGGTATGCTCTCAAGTACCTCAAGGTCATAGCAAATCAGGGCTAGTACCATTTCCTTTAACGTTAGGGGAGGTACTTGAGTTAAGTGGTGGGAGACCGGTGGACAGGAGGTTTAATATCTCCAGCCCTCCTAGTTTGAAGCTCCACCAATACCATGTGGATAGGTCCCTATTATGTTTTAACATCTCCAATCCCCGAAAGCCGGGAAATTGGGAAGTGTCATGGAGTAATCAAACCATGACCTTTTCACACAGAGCAGATAGAATGCCTACAGGTACAGAGCTTATACGCCACATAGCCAGTAGAGGAAAATCTTTCCGGTATAGGTATACCTTAGGAAATAGGATTACGAGAGTTGGAGAGGTATCACCAGGATACTGTGCACATATCGTACAACCTGATACGTGTACTAAGCAGATGGAAGAATTAGGGTTAGGAGATTTCACATGGAAGGTGTGTAATATGGTTATGTCCTACTCCGTCCCATATGTTCTCCCCGATGATGCATATTTCATATGCGGGAGAAAGGCGTATAAGTGGCTTGCCCCAAACTCTGAAGGATTGTGTTATATTGGAAAAGTACTGCCTGAAGTAATGACTGTATCACATGACAAAATGAAAGACATACACCGTGTTGCCCAAACTCCTTATACTCATACTCATTACGAGCACATCGTTAAACGGCACCTGATAGAAAGAACAGAGCACCCGGCCTCTGACATGATCAGTGAATCCACCGGGATTCAATTCTTAATCGCGTTAGATATCACTCACACCGCTAGAGGAGTGTTGAATTATAAATACATTTCTGCGCTCGCCAATTTGTTAGATAATATCACTGAAATGTATGATGACACGTTTAGGTATACTGGAAGGGAACTTCAGGCTTACAAAACAGAACTAGTCCAGCATAGAATGGTTCTCAATTACCTCACAGCAGTGACAGGCGGATATTGTGTCACACTGGCAACACAATACGGCGTGAAATGTTGCACATATATTACGAATAGCACCGAGGATCCGGTCGAGGTCATAGACCAAAAGATGGACGATATTCTCCAACTAAAGTGGGAATTTCGCAGAAGACACAATCTCACCCTTGCTGCTGTGAGTAATGAGCTGACTGGTTGGGTGTCATGGTTGAACCCGCGAAATTGGTTCTCCGGTTTAGGAGAATGGGCCCAAGGAGTTATAATGGATGTTGGGAAGTTTCTCCTATGTATCTTAGGTGTTATCATAACGATTGGTTTGATATTTAGATGCGGTCAGGCTTTAATGAAGTGCAAACATCGTACCAGGGTAATGAGTTTGAGGAGTGAGGAAACTGTAATTCCAATGGACTTGATTTATGACCCAACGGTAGAAACAATGATGTGATGAAAATGTGATTTCTACGGTCCGTTTCTTTCACCTGTTTTTTCCGTTTTCCTCCAAGGTAAAAAGACCCACTTGGACGAGGAATTTGATGAGCCGATATACAGACAACAGATGGATTAAATTAGAAGTTTTGACAACCTGATACACAGATTTTGATGAACTATGCCATGGATCCCCAGTTTCCCTAGAAATTTTAAAATTACGCTAGCCCAACACTTTTGTAAATCTATGGACATTGACAGCTTTGCTCGCACCTTATGGGCAAAAGCACAAAGAAGACTGCATTAAACAGACACCAAACAAGACCTCAATCGACGAATGTACATTTACCTGACATAGAATACCACCGCATTTACCGTAATTATGTCTTTTCTTCATTTCTACAACCCTCAGGTAATGACACACATAGTCGATAGGGAATACAGGCACAGATATCAGCAATCACATATCACCCCCATTCATGTATCATCAACTAAAATGTGCTCCCCCATTTTGTTACAACCAAAGCCGAAAAGAGCTCGGTAAAGTTTGACAGCCCATCCACAGACCCGTACCACGGGATAAGAAGGAATTCAAATGTATACTTCGCAATACCTCGAAGCTTGATTTAAAACACGTACGGCACGATGATACATGACCCCCAAGCACGGATTCATACACACACATGCTTCTGCTATCTCACTAGGTCATACCCTTTTCCTACCTTCTCCTCTCCTCCCCTACCCAACCATGTAAATGTATTAACCCCTAACATATATTTTTCTCTTTTTGAAATGTTTTCAGGAAGTGGCAGTTATTGTTGACTGCCAAAGGGTGGACTGTCAAAGTCAGAAAAATATCTCTATGCACACTACCATATTTGCACCTCACACAGGTCCATGCTGCGCATGCGTACGCTCTCCAGTACGTGCGCATACTCACAGTCGCGGGCACCCGCAGGCGCACGGTATGCGTATTTACGGTAGAGTTTATGTGATCGTAGCGTGCGACTCAATCATTACATATTTTCACTATATAATGTATTTTTTAGATCATGGTCCCTTTGATAGATTCTGAAAGTTTGGTTAATATAGAATGTTCATGAACAGAGAAATCCCTCTTTGTTTGATACGAAGGGTCAGACAGGAGTAATACAGTGGTGTTTAGTATCCATCGGAAGAATATTTAATTAGAAATATTCCGGTGTTGGTTTGAAGCAGATCAATCGCTCGTGCGAATAGTTATGGACATAAGAAGTTTATGAACATTTACTTTATTTGCACTTTATTACCCATGCGGCGGGAAACTCAGTTTCCCTCCCACCTGAGCTGTTGGAAATAGTCACAGCCCACCTGTATGAATCAACCTATGACCTTTTGTTATAATGCGAGGAGGAATTCCTGTGTCCAATGAACAATGAGATTGTAGGGACCATTGAATTGCATTGTGTGTGGGGCATAAATAGAAAGGCCGATCACATCCAGCTCTCACTCTTCAACGGGTATCATTGCTGAAAATCGGGAGCTGGATGTCCAGAGGCGCATGCGATCGTTTCCTTTGTGCGTAAGTTTTTCTCCGTAATCATACTGTTTCTCTCTTGTTATTATGGGCCATATCTTTCTCTCTCTTCTCTTTCTCTCATTTTTCTCTTAAACTTAATTGTATTGTATTTACTGTGTAGTTACCTGGTTAGTTAGTCTATGTTATATTGTAGTGTATGATTTGTATTTGTATTAATTCTTTTGCAAGTATATCATTCAAAATATATATATATTAGGCGTTGGACCCTAAGCCCAGGTATCTGTGTATTTCTTATAGAGTTAAGTATTCTCAGAGCGTCGGTGACGCTCAAACTGCTTTTAAGCTAGTAAGGTTATACTGTGTTGCATTTACACCATATCACTACACAAAGGGTTTACTGCATAATACACTGTTTATGGTTTAGATATAAAGGTTTTACATTGTGAGCGTATGCGCCGCTGGTGATCTCCTCGTGGTCTCGAGCGGTCGCATCGCTATAGCGAATCATTACGGTAGTCGGCAGCCAATAGCGTGCCTGCCAGTGATCTCTTGGCCGTGAGCGAACGTAACGCTTGAGCGTCTCGACCACGGCTAAGCGATTGTTACGCAACGTGCGTACCCTTACGGTACTTCATACGTAGTTAGCGTACAGTGTTCTTAGACCTCATAAAGGGTATTATATAAGATAAATAATCTGCTTTAACAGCTGAACTTCTGATTGCATACCTCCCCCTTTGCCAGCTGATATAGTTGGAGCATTTAAGAGCAATATTATCAAGGCCTGCAGTCAGGACTTGGCCTGCTTGCAATTGTGAAGAATGCATTTGTTAAGAATGTGATTTAAGAATGGAGTTAGAACCGGAACTGAAAACCATTTCTCCTCTCTTCACAGGTAAAAACACCATCTTCATGCTTGTTTATATGAGTCTCTTATCTCTCTCTGGCTACACTTTTCACACCCCAAGGAAGTTTGTCTGCAAATGTCTGTGATCCTTCTTCAATGCAAAATAACCTCTGTTAATTAGCTGAACTTCTGATTGCATACCTCCCCCTTTGCCAGCTGATATAGTTGGATCATTTAAGAGCAATATTATCAAGGCCTGCAGTCAGGACTTGGCCTGCTTGCAATTGTGAAGAATGCATTTGTTAAGAATGTGATTTAAGAATGGAGTTAGAACCGGAACTGAAAACCATTTCTCCTCTCTTCACAGGTAAAAACACCATCTTCATGCTTGTTTATCTGAGTCTCTCATCTCTCTCTGGCTACACTTTTCACACCCCAAGGAAGTTTGTCTGCAAATGTCTGTGATCCTTCTTCAATGCAAAATAACCTCTGTTAATTAGCTGAACTTCTGATTGCATACCTCCCCCTTTGCCAGCTGATATAGTTGGAGCATTTAAGAGCAATATTATCAAGGCCTGCAGTCAGGACTTGGCCTGCTTGCAATTGTGAAGAATGCATTTGTTAAGAATGTGATTTAAGAATGGAGTTAGAACCGGAACTGAAAACCATTTCTCCTCTCTTCACAGGTAAAAACACCATCTTCATGCTTGTTTATCTGAGTCTCTCATCTCTCTCTGGCTACACTTTTCACACCCCAAGGAAGTTTGTCTGCAAATGTCTGTGATCCTTCTTCAATGCAAAATAACCTCTGTTAATTAGCTGAAATTCTGATTGCATACCTCCCCCTTTGCCAGCTGATATAGTTGGAGCATTTAAGAGCAATATTATCAAGGCCTGCAGTCAGGACTTGGCCTGCTTGCAATTGTGAAGAATGCATTTGTTAAGAATGTGATTTAAGAATGGAGTTAGAACTGGAACTGAAAACCATTTCTCCTCTCTTCACAGGTAAAAACACCATCTTCATGCTTGTATATCTGAGTCTCTCATCTCTCTCTGGCTACACTTTTCACACCCCAAGGAAGTTTGTCTGCAAATGTCTGTGATCCTTCTTCAATGCAAAATAACCTCTGTTAATTAGCTGAACTTCTGATTGCATACCTCCCCCTTTGCCAGCTGATATAGTTGGAGCATTTAAGAGCAATATTATCAAGGCCTGCAGTCAGGACTTGGCCTGCTTGCAATTGTGAAGAATGTATTTGTTAAGAATGTGATTTAAGAATGGAGTTAGAACCGGAACTGAAAACCATTTCTCCTCTCTTCACAGGTAAAAACACCATCTTCATGCTTGTATATCTGAGTCTCTCATCTCTCTCTGGCTACACTTTTCACACCCCAAGGAAGTTTGTCTGCAAATGTCTGTGATCCTTCTTCAATGCAAAATAACCTCTGTTAATTAGCTGAACTTCTGATTGCATACCTCCCCCTTTGCCAGCTGATATAGTTGGAGCATTTAAGAGCAATATTATCAAGGCCTGCAGTCAGGACTTGGCCTGCTTGCAATTGTGAAGAATGCATTTGTTAAGAATGTGATTTAAGAATGGAGTTAGAACCGGAACTGAAAACCATTTCTCCTCTCTTCACAGGTAAAAACACCATCTTCATGCTTGTATATCTGAGTCTCTCATCTCTCTCTGGCTACACTTTTCACACCCCAAGGAAGTTTGTCTGCAAATGTCTGTGATCCTTCTTCAATGCAAAATAACCTCTGTTAATTAGCTGAACTTCTGATTGCATACCACCCCCTTTGCCAGCTGATATAGTTGGAGCATTTAAGAGCAATATTATCAAGGCCTACAGTCAGGACTTGGCCTGCTTGCAATTGTGAAGAATGCATTTGTTAAGAATGTGATTTAAGAATGGAGTTAGAACCGGAACTGAAAACCATTTCTCCTCTCTTCACAGGTAAAAACACCATCTTCATGCTTGTTTATCTGAGTCTCTCATCTCTCTCTGGCTACACTTTTCACACCCCAAGGAAGTTTGTCAGCAAATGTCTGTGATCCTTCTTCAATGCAAAATAACCTCTGTTAATTAGCTGAACTTCTGATTGCATACCTCCCCCTTTGCCAGCTGATATAGTTGGAGCATTTAAGAGCAATATTATCAAGGCCTGCAGTCAGGACTTGGCCTGCTTGCAATTGTGAAGAATGCATTTGTTAAGAATGTGATTTAAGAATGGAGTTAGAACCGGAACTGAAAACCATTTCTCCTCTCTTCACAGGTAAAAACACCATCTTCATGCTTGTTTATCTGAGTCTCTCATCTCTCTCTGGCTACACTTTTCACACCCCAAGGAAGTTTGTCTGCAAATGTCTGTGATCCTTCTTCAATGCAAAATAACCTCTGTTAATTAGCTGAACTTCTGATTGCATACCTCCCCCTTTGCCAGCTGATATAGTTGGAGCATTTAAGAGCAATATTATCAAGGCCTGCAGTCAGGACTTGGCCTGCTTGCAATTGTGAAGAATGCATTTGTTAAGAATGTGATTTAAGAATGGAGTTAGAACCGGAACTGAAAACCATTTCTCCTCTCTTCACAGGTAAAAACACCATCTTCATGCTTGTTTATCTGAGTCTCTCATCTCTCTCTGGCTACACTTTTCACACCCCAAGGAAGTTTGTCTGCAAATGTCTGTGATCCTTCTTCAATGCAAAATAACCTCTGTTAATTAGCTGAACTTCTGATTGCATACCTCCCCCTTTGCCAGCTGATATAGTTGGAGCATTTAAGAGCAATATTATCAAGGCCTGCAGTCAGGACTTGGCCTGCTTGCAATTGTGAAGAATGCATTTGTTAAGAATGTGATTTAAGAATGGAGTTAGAACCGGAACTGAAAACCATTTCTCCTCTCTTCACAGGTAAAAACACCATCTTCATGCTTGTTTATCTGAGTCTCTCATCTCTCTCTGGCTACACTTTTCACACCCCAAGGAAGTTTGTCTGCAAATGTCTGTGATCCTTCTTCAATGCAAAATAACCTCTGTTAATTAGCTGAACTTCTGATTGCATACCTCCCCCTTTGCCAGCTGATATAGTTGGAGCATTTAAGAGCAATATTATCAAGGCCTGCAGTCAGGACTTGGCCTGCTTGCAATTGTGAAGAATGCATTTGTTAAGAATGTGATTTAAGAATGGAGTTAGAACCGGAACTGAAAACCATTTCTCCTCTCTTCACAGGTAAAAACACCATCTTCATGCTTGTATATCTGAGTCTCTCATCTCTCTCTGGCTACACTTTTCACACCCCAAGGAAGTTTGTCTGCAAATGTCTGTGATCCTTCTTCAATGCAAAATAACCTCTGTTAATTAGCTGAACTTCTGATTGCATACCTCCCCCTTTGCCAGCTGATATAGTTGGAGCATTTAAGAGCAATATTATCAAGGCCTGCAGTCAGGACTTGGCCTGCTTGCAATTGTGAAGAATGCATTTGTTAAGAATGTGATTTAAGAATGGAGTTAGAACCGGAACTGAAAACCATTTCTCCTCTCTTCACAGGTAAAAACACCATCTTCATGCTTGTTTATCTGAGTCTCTCATCTCTCTCTGGCTACACTTTTCACACCCCAAGGAAGTTTGTCTGCAAATGTCTGTGATCCTTCTTCAATGCAAAATAACCTCTGTTAATTAGCTGAACTTCTGATTGCATACCTCCCCCTTTGCCAGCTGATATAGTTGGAGCATTTAAGAGCAATATTATCAAGGCCTGCAGTCAGGACTTGGCCTGCTTGCAATTGTGAAGAATGCATTTGTTAAGAATGTGATTTAAGAATGGAGTTAGAACCGGAACTGAAAACCATTTCTCCTCTCTTCACAGGTAAAAACACCATCTTCATGCTTGTATATCTGAGTCTCTCATCTCTCTCTGGCTACACTTTTCACACCCCAAGGAAGTTTGTCTGCAAATGTCTGTGATCCTTCTTCAATGCAAAATAACCTCTGTTAATTAGCTGAACTTCTGATTGCATACCTCCCCCTTTGCCAGCTGATATAGTTGGAGCATTTAAGAGCAATATTATCAAGGCCTGCAGTCAGGACTTGGCCTGCTTGCAATTGTGAAGAATGCATTTGTTAAGAATGTGATTTAAGAATGGAGTTAGAAGCGGAGTTTGAACTGGATTTGGACTACGCTAAAATCTCGGATAAAACAATTTCCCCAAACACTGCAACTCAGGACCATCATGTGGCCTCTCCTCACCTCTGCATTGAGAACACCAGGACCAATGCCTACTACTTCTCTGTCCAAGAACATCATGACTGCCCCCAAGACTACCCCTCAAGCTGAGCAGGGAACTGAGGGGCGTGCGCATCAGGACCAGATTTTGCTGGGTCAGTTCCATTGGACATTAGTGTGCACTCCACATTCTTACACCCACCCGCACTGCTCCCCACACTCTCACACCCACCCGCACTGCTCTCATGAGACCAGGACATTTATCATTTTCACAAATTAATGTTTTCCTGCAAATGTGTCTTTCTCTTCTTTCTTCTTACAGGGTACTTTCCCCCCACTGTGTGCTATTCCTGTAATGTGTACCTCCATTGGTTGCACACCCTGCCAGCAGTAACCTACACAGTGCGCCTCACATGGCTGCCTCGGATGGTTCCTCCATGGACAGGGTGTGCTTCATTTGGATCTTTCCATGCAGGGTATAGCATACTCCTACACTCGTGTCAGTTTTCCCGTGAATGCATTTGGCCCTTGTATGGCTCATCTCCCACTGTGTAACCTTCGTAGTGCGCCCAACATGGCTGCCTTATCTGGTAAACTTGTGGATGGGATGAAAAATACATGGACATGATGGTTTTATTGGAACCCTACTCTGAACCTAAGGACTCTGCAATCTCCCCGTTTTGTGTTCTCTTCTAGGGGTGGACTATTCCACCCTGGGTAATCCTACGCAGAGCGCCTAAGATGGCTGCCGCACCTGGTACCTTGTGAGGGTGGAATACACAACCCCTGGAGGTTATTACCCAAAATGCTCACACCAACCCTGCATTATGCTTTCTGTCTTTATTGTCTGTGTGGTTTATCTTTTGATGTAATACTTAAATCTTCTGTATTATGTGCATTGTTTGAGTTCTAGTTGGCGCCGCGGATGGCTGCCTCGGTGCTGCTCTGCCAAGCAGCCTTTGCGTTTAGTCCTACGTGTATAATATGTCTAATATGTTGAGTCTATTGTACAGTTGCAATGTGCAGTATCAACTCATACGTGTAATGTGTGTAATGTATGCTATGTTCTTCCCCCTTCGTATGCTATGTATTCCCCCTTCATGTTGCTGCTTGGCGATGCATTGTACCACAAAGAATTCCTAGTGTACGTGAGTACACCTGGCCAATAAAGCTGATTCTGATTCTGATTGGCTGATGGACCTGCGGCTGATTTAAAATTAAGGCCGGCTAGCAGCCACCCTTAGGAGTCAGTGCCCTGTGCGGCCGTCCCTAAGAAACATGTCTGGAGCCGGCCCTGAGCTACATAATCAAACAACTATTTAATGGCATTTATAGGCTTTTAGTTTTGATTTAACATTTTACAATTTCTTTAAAATATTTTTTTTTGCCACCTAACTTAAAAACTAAAACATTAATACAAGTACAAGTTTTACCTTGATATACATGTCTTTAAATGTGTCTCTTAACAATGTCAATGCGATCCTTGAGCTTGTTTCATGGAGTTGAGTTTTTTAAAATCAGGTTCAAATGAAGACAGGCAGCCTGTGTGGGGTTAAAGGAGGTATAGGGGGCCCGACGGGGACCTGTGCGTGGGCCCACACTGCTCCCTCCCACCTCTGAGCGACCAGGACATGCTGAACAGGAGCCCCCGGGGGTATCACACAGCAGAGACCCCGGTCGCTACATACATCAGTGTAAGCACCCCTATCCCTGCCCACACCCCAGAAACTCTCAGCGGTGGCGGCAGGCTCTGGTCTGTCAGTGCTGCCAGAGCAGGCTGCGGCTGCAGCATATGATCATCGCAGCGGGCGCCGGCTTCTCAAATGTGCAGAGCCTTGTGTAGGGGGGCTATCGTCTTTCCGCTCCTGTCTGGATCCTCCATTACTGGCTTTGTTTTTAAGTACCCCCCATCAGTCCGCAGCATACCCCCGTGGGTACGTGTACCACGGATTGGAAACTGCTAGTCTAGGTAACTAACAGACATTATGGGGGAGATTCAAATGTGTGAAAAGTCGGTTGGGTGTCTGTTTTTTCCTGTCTATTAGATAGGAAAAAACAGACTCCCAAATGACTTTCCAAACATTTGAATCTCCCCCTAGGACTTCTGTTTCTGCACATTTCCTACCAATCGATTTACTACTATGTCCTAGATTTAAAAAAAAACTAACTGAGTTACCTTTGAACTTTTTTACAGAGTACTGCCAGTAGTTTTTTAGTTTGTGTTTAAATCCAGAAAATATGGTGTAAGTTGGCTTTTTCTCCACATTGTCTCAAACATATAGACAAGCTGCCATGGGAAATCTTATACAGTCTAAGGGGGTAATTCAGAGCTGATCGCAGCAGCAACTTTGTAAGCTAATGGGCAAAACCATGTGCACTGCAGCTGGGGCAGATATAACATGTGCAGAGAGAGTTAAGAGTCGTACTGACGGGGAGATTTCCCCCAGAGATGTGTGCTGAGCGATCTAGCACAGACCGCTCAGCACACATCTCTCCCCCAACTCCGCACACAGCGTGATGTGCTGAGTGAGGGGGGGACGGATACAGGGGGCAGCTCATTTCACCCAGCGGTGAAATGAGCGACCTGCTAAATTGTGCCTGCATGCAGGCCAATCTAGCACCGGTGATAGCGATGCGCGGGACTGCGCATCACTGTCGCCGGCACCCCTACACACGGAGCGATGTTCAGCTAATTTCTAAGCAATCTAGTCAAATATCTTAGAAATTAGCTGAACATCGCACCGTGTGATTTGGGTGGGTTATTTTGTTTCTGTGCAGGGTTAATACTGTCTGCCTTGTTTTTACACTGCAATTTAGATATTTCAGATTGAACACACCATATCCAAATCTAACTTTCTCTGCATGTTATATCTGCCCCCCCACCCCCACCCCTGCAGTACACATGTTTTTTTTCCCAACTGCGATCAGATCTGAAGTAGGCCCTAAGTACCCACAAAGGAAAAAAAATTCAAAGCCTTGCTGAAGGTCAATGAGCAACTAAAATGAGAAACACATTTACACATCTTAGAAACCCATTACTTATGAGGTTAGGTCGCTCTTAGGCACAGTATCAAGGATGTCTCTCACTTCAGTATTGTGTTCCTGGTACAATATTACACTTCAGCTGATTTTCACTTACATGGCCTGTTAATATTATTTCATTGTCTTCCAGTGCCTTTATAAGATTATTATGTGACGCTACAGGAGAAATAGCTGCAGGTACCTTTCTTGTCTTGCATGAGGGCCATCGGTGACATGTTGGGCTGTACCACAGCGTGGTTTGTACAGTAAAAAAGAGCTCTTCATAGAAACATAGAAACATAGAATTTGACGGCAGATAAGAACCACTTGGCCCATCTAGTCTGCCCGTTTTTTATCCTTTAGGTAATCTCAACCCTTTTTGAACCTTAATTCTTTGTAAGGAAATTCATATGCCTATACCAAGCATGTTTAAATTGCTCTACAGTCTTAGTGTCTACCACCTCTGATGGGAGGCTATTCCACTTATCAACTACCCTTTCTGTGAAGTAATTTGTCCTTAAATTTCCCCTGAACCCCCCACCCCTCCAGTCTCAGTGTATGTCCTCGAGTTCTAATACTTCTCTTCCTTTGAAGAATGTTTCCCTCCTGAACTTGAAAGATTCTATCATGTCTCCCCTTTCCCTTCTCTGCTCCAAACTATACATGTTAAGATCTTTTAGCCTTTCCGGGTAAGTTTTGTGATGTAGGCCATGCACCATTTTAGTTGCCCTTCTTTGTACACTCTCTAATGTATTTATATCCTTCTGGAGATATGGTGTCCAGAACAGGACACAGTATTCCAGATGAGGCTGTACCAATGACCTATACAGTGGCATTATCACTTCTTTTTTCCTGCTACTGATTCCTCTCCCTATGCAACCAAGCATCTGACTTACCTTTCTCATTGCTTTGTTGCATTGCTTTCCTGCCTTTAGTGACTCCTAAATCCCTTTCCTCCTCAGTAGTTTCCATTATAGTACCATTGATACTATATTTAGCCTTTGGGTTTTAGAGACCCAAGTGCATGATTTTGCATTTTTTAGCAATAAACTGTAGTTGCCATGGTCTTGACCATTTTTCAAGCCTAGCTAGGTCATCAATCATTTGTTTTACCCCTCCTGGTGTGTCTACCCTGTTGCATATCTTTGTATCATCTGCAAAAAGGCGTACTTTCCCTTCAATACCATTTGCAATGTCACCAACAAAGATATTAAAGAGAACTGGTCCGAGTACAGATCCCTGGGGTACTCCACTGGTAACATTTCCCTCCATAGATTGCACTCCATTTACTACAACTGTCTGTTTTCCTATCTTGCAGCCAGGTTCTTATCCATTTAACCATTTTATAATCCACCCCCACACTTTCAAGTTTATTTAGCAGTCTGCGATGTGGGACAGTGTCAAATGCCTTACTAAAGTCTAGATATGCTACATCTACAGCTCCCCCTTGATCTATTATTTTCATCACAGAGTCAAAAAAGTCAATAAGATTTGTTTGGCATGATCTCCCACCTGTAAATCCATGCTGTTTTGGATCCTGTAAGTTGTTTGATTTAAGATATTCCACAACTCTTTCTTTTAATAGTTTTTCCATTACTTTCCCTACTACTGATGTAAGGCTTACTGGTCTGTAGTTACTTGCTTCTTCCTTGCTTCTGCTTTTGTACAGTGGAATTACATTCGCTCTTTTCCAGTCCTCTGGAATGGCACCTGTATTTAGTGACTGGCTAAATAATTCTGTTAATGGTGCCACCAGCACATCTTTTAGCTCTTTTAGTATCCTTGTGTGTATCCCATCTGGCCCCATTGATTTATCCATTTTTAGTTTTGAAAGTTCTGTTAGGACCTTCTCTGTAAATGTAGTTTCATCTACCTTATTTTTATGAATGTCCTTGCAACTTAACTGTGGCCCCTTCCCTTCTTCTGTAGTAAATACTGAGCAAAAATAATTATTTAGGTGATCTGCTATTGCCTTGTTCTGCTCATGTTTGCTACCAACCTAGAGATGTTGGTTATTTCTGGGGGAAGAAGACAGTTTTTAAGGTTCTATTGATTAGAAGGGATGTTAATTTATTAATTCAGTGCAATTTATTTCTTTAAATTCATTTTTTTTAATACACATAAGGTCTTGGCAGATAAGTTCAGGAACTGAGTTGGTGTTTAGTTTTTAATTAAGGACAGTGCCAGATAAAGGTCCACGTGGGCCTGAAGCGGACATTTATGAAGGGCCTATTGTATACCACTGCAAGAAGTGTGACCAGCGCTGCATGGGTGTGACTAGTGTTGTGGAGGTGTGGTCTGCACAGGGGATATACTAAGCATTGGAGTGGACTGAACATTGAATCCCATTATGTCACCTAGCATACAAGTGCTGAATTCCTTTGGCGGGCGGGGAATTTTGTAAGTTGAATGCCATCACACTTGTAATTTGACTTATCATTAATAATTCAAGAGCGCATTTTATTTTTTTAATAGCAAAATGGGTGGGGGCGAGGGAGGGGGCATCTGCCTGTTTAGGTAGATTGAGAAGACACAGCACTGGATCCTATAGTGCGTAATGAAGTGTAACTGTGAGCATATACAGTAAATGATTATTATATGAAATCTATATAAAAATGACAGATATAAGTAGAATAACAGAATATCAGTATGTTGGTATACAAGTTATATATGCAAAGGAAGGAAGGAGAAAAAGACATGACAAGCAGGGTTAAATTGAACTATTTGTAAATATATATATATATATATTTATAAAGTACAGGATATATATATATACATATATATATATATATATATATATATATATATATATATAATATATACACAGTGCATCCCACATGAGTCTGGGACTAAAACAATTTCAAGGGCCTATGGTGAGAAGGGGATAAACTGTCACCAGTGCTGTGTGGGTGTGGCCAGTGCCATGTAGGTGTGGCCAATGCAGTGTGGGTGTGGCCAGAGCCACATGGGTGTGTACATCCCTACTCTTTCATCCCCTATGCTTCCCTAAATCCATAAAAATAGAAACATCTCCATTTCTTGTCTAGTCGCTCCTGAACAAAAAACAATGTCAGAAGCGTCTTACCTGGGCTAAAGAAAAAAAGAAATAGTCTGTTGCTCAGTGGTCCAAAGTCCTTTTCTTTCTGATGAGAGCAAAATATGCATCTCATTTGAAAACCAAAGTTCCAGAGTATGGATGCAGAATGGAGAGGCACACAATCCAAGATGCTTGAATTCCATTGTGAAGTTTCCACAGTCTGTGTTGATTTGGGGAGCCATGTCATCTGCTGGTGTTGGTCCACTGTGCTTTATTAAGTCCAGAATCAATGCAGCTGTCTACCAGGACATTTTAGAGCACTTCATGTTTCTATCAGCAGACAAGCTTTATGGAGATGCTGACTTCATTTTCCAGCAGGACTTGGCACCTGCCCACACTGCCAAAAGTACCAAAACCTGGTTCAATGACCGTGCGATTACTGTGCTGGATTGGCCAGCAAACTCGCCTGACCTGACCCCATAGAGAATCTATGGGGCATTGCCAAGAGAAAGATAACAGACATGAGAACGAACAATGCAGAAGAGCTGAAGGCCGCTATTGAAGCATCCTGGTCTTCCATAACACTTCAGCAGTGCCACAGGCTGATAGAATCCATGCCACGCCGCATTGAGGCAGTAATTCATGCAAAAGAGGCCCAAACCAAGTTCTGAGTACATATGCATGATTATACTTTTCAGAGGGTCGATATTTCTGTATTTAAGATCCTTTTTTTATTGATTTCTGTAATATTCTAATTTTCTGAGATTTTGGATTTGAGGTTTTCTTAAGCTGTAAACCACAATCATCAAAATTATAACAATTAAAAATGCTTGAAATATCTCACTTTGCATGTAATGAGTCTATATAATATATTAGTTTCACCTTTTAAATTGAATTACTGGAATAAATTAACTTTTCCACGATATTCTGATTTTCTGAGTTTCACCTGTATATGTTTTCACTCTTCCAGATGCTTTTATGTTCTTATGGTCTTGCACACATCATTATGGATCAATTCTAATGGATAACAGATGTATTTCGTAGACCTAATGCACAGTGATCTACATAAATCAAAAGTCGTGGTTTTGTTCAGTAGTTTACTGTATTTATGATGCTTATGTCCCAGGTGTGTGTGTCATTCATGACTGCACTCCTGATGAGGGGACTTTAGTGTTGACGTTTGCTTCATTGTTTCAGCTCAGGCAGGTAACTGTCCTTCTGTCAGGATTTCTGAAGCGTGCAGAAATGTGTGTACTTTGCCTTTGAGACAAGCAGAGAACCCTGAATTTATTAAGAATTTTGCAGATAGAAGGTAAATTGAATAAACAGAACACATCTTTCACAAGGAATTTGGCTAATTGTCCAAAAATAGTGAAATTCCTTTTATAGCAGCAAACAGCCATTTCATTTATACTGCTTGGGATTTGGCTTGTAGCATACTCTGGGAATTCCTTTGATGTGACTTATTTGTGTATTATTTATTATCATCATGGCTTACTAACTTTCAAAGCGATACATGACTAGGGCCCAAGGTATCTGTCATAGAGATGAGCGCCTGAAATTTTTCGGGTTTTGTGTTTTGGTTTTGGGTTCGGTTCCGCGGCCGTGTTTTGGGTTCGACCGCGTTTTGGCAAAACCTCACCGAATTTTTTTTGTCGGATTCGGGTGTGTTTTGGATTCGGGTGTTTTTTAAAAAAAACACTAAAAAACAGCTTAAATCATAGAATTTGGGGGTCATTTTGATCCCATATTATTATTAACCTCAAAAACCATAATTTCCACTCATTTTCAGTCTATTCTGAATACCTCACACCTCACAATATTATTTTTAGTCCTAAAATTTGCACCAAGGTCGCTGGATGACTAAGCTAAGCGACACTAGTGGCCGACACAAACACCTGGCCCATCTAGGAGTGGCACTGCAGTGTCACGCAGGATGTCCCTTCCAAAAAACCCTCCCCAATCAGCACATGACGCAAAGAAAAAAAGAGGCGCAATGAGGTAGCTGACTGTGTGAGTAAGATAAGCGACCCTAGTGGCCGACACAAACACCGGGCCCATTTAGGAGTGGCACTGCAGTGTCACGCAGGATGTCCCTTCCAAAAAACCCTCCCCAATCAGCACATGACGCAAAGAAAAAAAGAAGCGCAATGAGGTAGCTGACTGTGTGAGTAAGATTAGCGACCCTAGTGGCCGACACAAACACCGGGCCCATTTAGGAGTGGCACTGCAGTGTCACGCAGGATGTCCCTTCCAAAAAACCCTCCCCAATCAGCACATGACGCAAAGAAAAAAAGAGGCGCAATGAGGTAGCTGACTGTGTGAGTAAGATTAGCGACCCTAGTGGCCGACACAAACACCGGGCCCATTTAGGAGTGGCACTGCAGTGTCACGCAGGATGTCCCTTCCAAAAAACCCTCCCCAATCAGCACATGACGCAAAGAAAAAAAGAGGCGCAATGAGGTAGCTGACTGTGTGAGTAAGATTAGCGACCCTAGTGGCCGACACAAACACCGGGCCCATTTAGGAGTGGCACTGCAGTGTCACGCAGGATGTCCCTTCCAAAAAACCCTCCCCAATCAGCACATGACGCAAAGAAAAAAAGAGGCGCAATGAGGTAGCTGACTGTGTGAGTAAGATTAGCGACCCTAGTGGCCGACACAAACACCGGGCCCATTTAGGAGGGGCACTGCAGTGTCACGCAGGATGTCCCTTCCAAAAAACCCTCCCCAATCAGCACATGACGCAAAGAAAAAAAGAGGCGCAATGAGGTAGCTGACTGTGTGAGTAAGATTAGCGACCCTAGTGGCCGACACAAACACCGGGCCCATTTAGGAGTGGCACTGCAGTGTCACGCAGGATGTCCCTTCCAAAAAACCCTCCCCAATCAGCACATGACGCAAAGAAAAAAAGAGGCGCAATGAGGTAGCTGACTGTGTGAGTAAGATTAGCGACCCTAGTGGCCGACACAAACACCGGGCCCATTTAGGAGTGGCACTGCAGTGTCACGCAGGATGTCCCTTCCAAAAAACCCTCCCCAAACAGCACATGACGCAAAGAAAAATAAAAGAAAAAAGAGGTGCAAGATGGAATTGTCCTTGGGCCCTCCCACCCACCCTTATGTTGTATAAACAAAACAGGACATGCACACTTTAACCAACCCATCATTTCAGTGACAGGGTCTGCCACACGACTGTGACTGATATGACGGGTTGGTTTGGACCCCCCCCAAAAAAGAAGCAATTAATCTCTCCTTGCACAAACTGGCTCTACAGAGGCAAGATGTCCACCTCATCATCACCCTCCGATATATCACCGTGTACATCCCCCTCCTCACAGATTATCAATTCGTCCCCACTGGAATCCACCATCTCAGCTCCCTGTGTACTTTGTGGAGGCAATTGCTGCTGGTCAATGTCTCCGCGGAGGAATTGATTATAATTCATTTTAATGAACATCATCTTCTCCACATTTTCTGGATGTAACCTCGTACGCCGATTGCTGACAAGGTGAGCGGCGGCACTAAACACTCTTTCGGAGTACACACTTGTGGGAGGGCAACTTAGGTAGAATAAAGCCAGTTTGTGCAAGGGCCTCCAAATTGCCTCTTTTTCCTGCCAGTATAAGTATGGACTGTGTGACGTGCCTACTTGGATGCAGTCACTCATATAATCCTCCACCATTCTTTCAATGGTGAGAGAATCATATGCAGTGACAGTAGACGACATGTCCGTAATCGTTGTCAGGTCCTTCAGTCCGGACCAGATGTCAGCATCAGCAGTCGCTCCAGACTGCCCTGCATCACCGCCAGCGGGTGGGCTCGGATTTCTGAGCCTTTTCCTCGCACCCCCAGTTGCGGGAGAATGTGAAGGAGGAGATGTTGACAGGTCGCGTTCCGCTTGACTTGACAATTTTCTCACCAGCAGGTCTTTCAACCCCAGCAGACTTGTGTCTGCCGGAAAGAGAGATCCAAGGTAGGCTTTAAATCTAGGATCGAGCACGGTGGCCAAAATGTAGTGCTCTGATTTCAACAGATTGACCACCCGTGAATCCTTGTTAAGCGAATTAAGGGCTCCATCCACAAGTCCCACATGCCTAGCGGAATCGCTCCGTGTTAGCTCCTCCTTCAATGTCTCCAGCTTCTTCTGCAAAAGCCTGATGAGGGGAATGACCTGACTCAGGCTGGCAGTGTCTGAACTGACTTCACGTGTGGCAAGTTCAAAGGGCATCAGAACCTTGCACAACGTTGAAATCATTCTCCACTGCGCTTGAGACAGGTGCATTCCACCTCCTATATCGTGCTCAATTGTATAGGCTTGAATGGCCTTTTGCTGCTCCTCCAACCTCTGAAGCATATAGAGGGTTGAATTCCACCTCGTTACCACTTCTTGCTTCAGATGATGGCAGGGCAGGTTCAGTAGTTTTTGGTGGTGCTCCAGTCTTCTGTACGTGGTGCCTGTACGCCGAAAGTGTCCCGCAATTTTTCTGGCCACCGACAGCATCTCTTGCACGCCCCTGTCGTTTTTTAAATAATTCTGCACCACCAAATTCAAGGTATGTGCAAAACATGGGACGTGCTGGAATTTGCCCATATTTAATGCACACACAATATTGCTGGCGTTGTCCGATGCCACAAATCCACAGGAGAGTCCAATTGGGGTAAGCCATTCCGCGATGATCTTCCTCAGTTGCCGTAAGAGGTTTTCAGCTGTGTGCGTATTCTGGAAACCGGTGATACAAAGCGTAGCCTGCCTAGGAAAGAGTTGGCGTTTGCGAGATGCTGCTACTGGTGCCGCCGCTGCTGTTCTTGCGGCGGGAGTCCATACATCTACCCAGTGGGCTGTCACAGTCATATAGTCCTGACCCTGCCCTGCTCCACTTGTCCACATGTCCGTGGTTAAGTGGACATTGGGTACAACTGCATTTTTTAGGACACTGGTGAGTCTTTTTCTGACGTCCGTGTACATTCTCGGTATCGCCTGCCTAGAGAAGTAGAACCTAGATGGTATTTGGTAACGGGGGCACACTGCCTCAATAAATTGTCTAGTTCCCTGTGAACTAACGGCGGATACCGGACGCACGTCTAACACCAACATAGTTGTCAAGGCCTCAGTTATCCGCTTTGCAGCAGGATGACTGCTGTGATATTTCATCTTCCTCGCAAAGGACTGTTGAACAGTCAATTGCTTACTGGAAGTAGTACAAGTGGGCTTACGACTTCCCCTCTGGGATGACCATCGACTCCCAGCAGCAACAACAGCAGCGCCAGCAGCAGTAGGCGTTACACGCAAGGATGCATCGGAGGAATCCCAGGCAGGAGAGGACTCGTCAGAATTGCCAGTGACATTGCCTGCAGGACTATTGGCATTCCTGGGGAAGGAGGAAATTGACACTGAGGGAGTTGGTGGGGTGGTTTGCGTGAGCTTGGTTACAAGAGGAAGGGATTTACTGGTCAGTGGACTGCTTCCGCTGTCACCCAAAGTTTTTGAACTTGTCACTGACTTATTATGAATGCGCTGCAGGTGACGTATAAGGGAGGATGTTCCGAGGTGGTTAACGTCCTTACCCCTACTTATTACAGCTTGACAAAGGGAACACACGGCTTGACACCTGTTGTCCGCATTTCTGTTGAAATAGTTCCACACCGAAGAGCTGATTTTTTTGGTATTTTCACCAGGCATGTCAACGGCCATATTCCTCCCACGGACAACAGGTGTCTCCCCGGGTGCCTGACTTAAACAAACCACCTCACCATCAGAATCCTCCTGGTCAATTTCCTCCCCAGCGCCAGCAACACCCATATCCTCCTCATCCTGGTGTACTTCAACACTGACATCTTCAATCTGACTATCAGGAACTGGACTGCGGGTGCTCCTTCCAGCACTTGCAGGGGGCGTGCAAATGGTGGAAGGCGCATGCTCTTCACGTCCAGTGTTGGGAAGGTCAGGCATCGCAACCGACACAATTGGACTCTCCTTGTGGATTTGGGATTTCGAAGAACGCACAGTTCTTTGCGGTGCTACTGCTTTTGCCAGCTTGAGTCTTTTCATTTTTCTAGCGAGAGGCTGAGTGCCTCCATCCTCATGTGAAGCTGAACCACTAGCCATGAACATAGGCCAGGGCCTCAGCCGTTCCTTGCCACTCCGTGTGGTAAATGGCATATTGGCAAGTTTACGCTTCTCCTCCGACAATTTTATTTTAGGTTTTGGAGTCCTTTTTTTACTGATATTTGGTGTTTTGGATTTGACATGCTCTGTACTATGACATTGGGCATCGGCCTTGGCAGACGACGTTGCTGGCATTTCATCGTCTCGGCCATGACTAGTGGCAGCAGCTTCAGCACGAGGTGGAAGTGGATCTTGATCTTTCCCTAATTTTGGAACCTCAACATTTTTGTTCTCCATATTTTAATAGGCACAACTAAAAGGCACCTCAGGTAAACAATGGAGATGGATGGATACTAGTATACAATTATGGACGGACTGCCGAGTGCCGACACAGAGGTAGCTACAGCCGTGAACTACCATACTGTGTCTGCTGCTAATATAGACTGGTTGATAAAGAGATGTCGTAGTATGTATGTATGAAGAAGAAAGAAAAAAAAACCACGGTTAGGTGGTATACAATTATGGACGGACTGCTGAGTGCCGACACAGAGGTAGCCACAGCCGTGAACTACCGTACTGTACTGTGTCTGCTGCTAATATAGACTGGTTGATAAAGAGATGTCGTAGTATGTATGTATGAAGAAGAAAGAAAAAAAACCCACGGGTAGGTGGTATACAATTATGGACGGACTGCCGAGTGCCGACACAGAGGTAGCCACAGCCGTGAACTACCGTACTGTACTGTGTCTGCTGCTAATATAGACTGGTTGATAAAGAGATGTAGTAGTATGTATGTATAAAGAAGAAAGAAAAAAAAACCACGGGTAGGTGGTATACAATTATGGACGGACTGCCGAGTGCCGACACAGAGGTAGCCACAGCCGTGAACTACCGTACTGTACTGTGTCTGCTGCTAATATAGACTGGTTGATAAAGAGATGTCGTAGTATGTATGTATGAAGAAGAAAGAAAAAAAAAACACGGTTAGGTGGTATACAATTATGGACGGACTGCCGAGTGCCGACACAGAGGTAGCCACAGCCGTGAACTACCGTACTGTACTGTGTCTGCTGCTAATATAGACTGGTTGATAAAGAGATGTCGTAGTATGTATGTATAAAGAAGAAAAAAGAAGAAAGAAAAAAAAACCACGGTTAGGTGGTATACAATTATGGACGGACTGCCGAGTGCCGACACAGAGGTAGCCACAGCCGTGAACTACCGTACTGTACTGTGTCTGCTGCTAATATAGACTGGTTGATAAAGAGATGTCGTAGTATGTATGTATGAAGAAGAAAGAAAAAAAAACCACGGTTAGGTGGTATACAATTATGGACGGACTGCCGAGTGCCGACACAGAGGTAGCCACAGCCGTGAACTACCGTACTGTACTGTGTCTGCTGCTAATATAGACTGGTTGATAAAGAGATGTCGTAGTATGTATGTATAAAGAAGAAAAAAAAACCACGGTTAGGTGGTATACAATTATGGACGGACTGCCGAGTGCCGACACAGAGGTAGCCACAGCCGTGAACTACCGTACTGTACTGTGTCTGCTGCTAATATAGACTGGTTGATAAAGAGATGTAGTAGTATGTATGTATAAAGAAGAAAGAAAAAAAAACCACGGGTAGGTGGTATACAATTATGGATGGACTGCCGAGTGCCGACACAGAGGTAGCTACAGCCGTGAACTAACGTACTGTGTCTGCTGCGACTGGATGATAAATAATGATATAAAAAATATATATATATCACTACTGCAGCCGGACAGGTATATATATTATATAATGACGGACCTGCTGGACACTGTCTGTCAGCAGAATGAGTTTTTTATAGAATAAAAAAAAACACACCACACAAGTGAAGTCACACGACGAGTGTTTAACTTTTTCAGGCAATCACAATATAGTATACTACTAACTATACTGGTGGTCAGTGTGGTCAGGTCACTGGTCAGTCACACTGGCAGTGGCACTCCTGCAGCAAAAGTGTGCCCTGTTTAATTTTAATATAATATGTACTCCTGGCTCCTGCTATAACCTATAACTGGCACTGCAGTGCTCCCCAGTCTCCCCCACAATTATAAGCTGTGTGAGCTGAGCACAGTCAGATATATAATATATATACATAGATGATGCAGCACACTGGGCTGAGCAGTGCACACAGATATGGTATGTGACTGTCTTGTACTCCTGGCTCCTGCTATAACCTATAACTGGCACTGCAGTGCTCCCCAGTCTCCCCCACAATTATAAGCTGTGTGAGCTGAGCACAGTCAGATATATAATATATACATAGATGATGCAGGCATGCAGCACACTGGGCTGAGCAGTGCACACAGATATGGTATGTGACTGAGTCACTGTGTGTACCGTTTTTTTCAGGCAGAGAACGGATATATTAAATAAAACAACTGCACTGCTGGTGGTCACTGTGGTCAGTCACTAAACTCTGCACTCTCTTCTACAGTATCAGCCTCAGGTCAATCTCTCTCTCTCTCTCCTAATCTAAATGGAGAGGACGCCAGCCACGTCCTCTCCCTATCAATCTCAATGCACGTGTGAAAATGGCGGCGACGCGCGGCTCCTTATATAGAATCCGAGTCTCGCGAGAATCCGACAGCGTCATGATGACGTTCGGGCGCGCTCGGGTTAACCGAGCAAGGCGGGAAGATCCGAGTCGCTCGGACCCGTGAAAAAAAACATGAAGTTCGTGCGGGTTCGTATTCAGAGAAACCGAACCCGCTCATCTCTAGTATCTGAAGCAGATTCTGATTCCATACTGTCCCGCTCGATTACTGCGACCTGTAGATGAAGGACTATTAGCAGTACCTACAATCTCCCTGAATTCTTCTGGGGGTCAATCTTTTAGCTTTGGCTTGACTCTATAGAACTTGCTTCTCCGCACAGTTCTAGAGGCCTCCACTCTAGAATACTTCAACAACATACTTAAGCCCAACCTGTTTACTCACACATTTCACTAATGTCCCTTGTTAACCTTATTTTGTATTTAATGTTGTAAATGCAAATGTAAAGCACTTTGAGTCCTATTGTGAGAAAACGGGTTGGGTACGAAATCCCAGCAATCAGAAGGCTGCCAGGAAAATCCCAACAGCCAGAATCCTGACAGATGGCAGTTACTCACCCCTCCCACAGCCTAACCCTAACCTCCCCCTCCTGCAGCCTCCACTAGTAAGGTTTAAAGTAGCGCTTGAAAAATGTGACCCTCTAAAGAGAATGTGGTCAGGATTCCAGCTGTCAGGATCCCAGCACTCAGAATACTGACAGCAGGATCTCGACAGATCCCGAAGGTAAGTACAGTGGTTGGGGTAAGGGTTAGGCATTAAAGGGAGGGTTAGTGTTATGTATGGTTAAGCTATGGGTGGTAGGATTTGGCTGCCTTTTTAGAATATAATTGGGAGTTCTCACATATGCAATATTTAGTGAAGATTGGAAGAAGTGGAAATATTAATGTTTCTAGACATATCTTGCAGCAAATATAGGCTAGTGTGTATCTGTCCCAGTGATGACAATGGATAGCAACCAAAGAGAACAGACAGGCCACAAAGATGCAAACAAGTCTACATACAAACAAATCTGCAGCTGAGTTGCATTCAATTCTGCGTCAGATCCTTGCTGAGCACTGGAAAAAGTGTCATTTTTCTATTAGTCTCTCTTATTTCCTATAGTGTTGCACATGTGCCATGGGAAATAGGGAGATAGACTTGGGCACTAAATGATTTGCTTCTGAGCTTTAATATGCTCTGATGCTTCTCTCAACAAATGAACAATGCTCTTCATACCCTGTTTCCTTGCTGCTCACCTCATGTATCTCTGCTTTATGCTCATCTCTCGCCCTTAGGCTCTGCAGCTGGCTAAGGGTTATTGCACTTGGGAATAGCCAGCGATAGTATCACTATAATGAAAACAGCAAGCGTATGTTGTAAACACAACTAAATGTCTGTGCTATGCCTTATGGCAAGAATTAATTAAGGCTCCAAGATCCGAAATTCCCAAGAAGACTGCACTTTGTGTTGTTGTGCTGTAGTGACATCCATGCTTGGTAATAGCAGGATGTTGAACATGTAATGGTCTTCTCGCTATGGGGCTCTTTTGTGCATCTACCAATAACACTACATGTTTTTATTATTTACATTAATATCCTTGTAATTCAATATAAAGACAGAGTACTGGTAAACAATCTTTAACTTTAACCCATGTATTCACAACCCTATTTGACTGCTCTCTTAAACTCTACATCAAACCCCATAGGGCCTTTCTTATAATATGAATACAGTATTCATTGAAGGTTATCACCAAGATTTCAGGTTCATTGACTGTGACAAAATACAACAGATGCAGCAACATGAAGCTACTCTCTTGACTGCGAATAAAAACTTTATTAGCTATAAACGAATAATAGGAGACTGAAGTAATATGGACTAAGAGGTCGGGGAAGAGATTTATTTCTGTTGTTTGTTTGTTTGTTTTAATATAAAAGAAAATGTCTGTACACTGCTGTGGAATATATACAATGAAATATATTATATTATTTGTTCAACAAACATTGTGACAAATGTAAGAAAAATAAAACTATGGCAAAAATATCTATACAAAGACAGGGTTTTAGCTCAAAATGAACTTATTTAGACCAGTGGTAAGCAACAAATGGAACTCCATCTGCCATGGAACTACGTATCCCAGCATGCCCTGTCACAGTTTCAGTGTGTACTAACTGCAAATCTGTGGCAGGACAATTTGGGGTGTGTAATTTAACAGTAAATGGAGTGCCCCATGTCGGCAAACTCTGTTTTACACTATTATATAAAACATATACTTGTCTGATATAGTTTATAGCTTTTTGTTTTGGTTACCTCACACTTGCCTACAAGAAGGAAGTACTTACACAGGAGGCAATTCAGGAATTGCATCATTGTGGTATGATGATGTGTTCACGCAATCATGAACCTGTTCTGCCCCCTATTCTGCATAATGTTTCACAACCCGCACCCCACACTGTGCCGACCTGGCTGCCCCCTCCCGACACATTCAGCAATTCCTAGCCCTGATGGTGGTATCACACAGATATCTATATAGACGGACAGACCCCTCCCCTACCCACAGTAATATGCCTTCCCTCCACTGCTTACATCCCACTATACAGTGCCCTCCACATTTCTCAGCCCACTATAACAATATTATAATATTATTATTATTATGATTATGATTATTATTATTATTTAATCTGAAATGTCTATTGAGTGTACAATACATATTTAAAAGTAGCTATGTTACTTTACCAAACCCTGACTAGGGCAAGTCTTCATTAACTTCATGAATTTTCATGGTGTTCATTCTCAACTTTAGCCATAGCAACTATGCTGGTGTTAGACGTGCATCCGGTATCCAAAATTAGTGCAGTGGGATTTAGATAGTTGATGGATGTACTGTGTACCCAGTACCAAATCCCGTCTAGATTCCTCTTCACTAGGAAAGCAATTCCCGGACTCCCGAAAATGCGGTTGTACCTACTGCCCACTTAACCATGGAAATGTGGACAAGTGGAGCAGGGAAAACTAAGGGCTACATGACTGTGACAGCCCACTGGGTAGATGTATTGCCTCCCGCAGCAACAACAGCAGCGGCACCACCAGCAGCATCTCACAAATGCCAACTCGTTCCTAGGCAGGCTACGCTGTGTATCACCGGTTTCCGTAAGAGGCACACCACTGACAACCTCTTACGGAAACTGAGGGACATCATCGAACAATGGCTTACCCCACTAAGACTCTCCTGGGGATTTGTGATATCTGACAATGCCACCAATATTGTGCGTGCATTACACCTGGGCAAATTCCAGCACGTCCCATGTTTGCATATACAATTAATTTGGTGGTGCAGAATTTTTTTGAAAAATGACAGGGGTGTGCAGGAGATGCTGTCAGTGGCCACTTTCGACATTCAGTGACTGCGTGCCGAAGACTGGAGCACCAGCAAACACTCCTGAACCTGCCCTGCCATGACCTGAAGCAAGAGGTAGTAACAAAGTGGAATTCAACCCTCTATATGCTTCAGAGGATGGAGGAGCAGCAAAAGGCGATTCAAGCCTATACATCCACCTATTAGGGGGAATGCACCTGACTCAAGCACAGTGGAGAATAATTTCCGTGTTGTGCAAGGTTCTCCAACCCATCAAACTTGCCACATGTGAAGTCAGTTCAGACACTGCCAGCTTGAGTCGGGTCATTCCTCTCATCAGGCTTTTGCAGAAGCAGCTGGAGAAATTGAAGAAGGAGCTAATACAGAGCAATTCAACTAAGTATGTGGGACTTGCGGATGGAGTCCTTCATTCGCTTTGCCAGGATTCAAAGGTGGTCAATCTGTTAAAATCAGAGCACTACATTTTGGCCACCGTGCTCAATCCTAGGTTTAAAGCTTACATTGTATCTACCTTTTCGGCGGACACAAGTCTGCAGAGGTGCAAAGACCTGCTGGTGAGAAAATTGTCAACTCAATTGGAACATGACATGTCAACAGCTCATCCTTCATTTTCTCCCGCAACTGGGGCTGCGAGGAAAATAATAAAATTTCCCAGCCAACCCGCTGGCGGTGATACAGGGCAGTCAGAAGCAAGTGTTGACATCTGGTCTGGACTGAAGGAGCTGCCAACACTTACTGACATCTCTACTGTCACTACATATGATGCTGTCAACATTAAAAGAATGGTGGAGGAGTATATCGGTGACAGCATTCAAGTAGGCATGTTAAACTGTCAATATGTATACTGGCAGGAAAAAGAGGCAATTTGGATTCCCTTGCACAAACTGGCTTTATTTTACCTAAGTTGCCCCCCCCCCCCCCCCCCCCCAGTGTGTACTCCGAAAGAGTGTTTAGTGCAGCCGGTAACCTTGTCAGCGATCGGCGTAAGAGGTTACTTCCACAAAATGTGGAGAAGATGATGTTCATCAAAATTAATTATAAATTCCACCAGGAAGACTTTTACCAGCAATTGCCTCCAGAAAGTACACAGTGTCCTGTGATAGTGGATTCCAGTGGGGACAAATTAATACTCTGTAGTGATGAGGATGTAAACACTCAAAGGGGTGAGAAATCGGAGGATAAGGAGGAGAACAACATTTTGACTCTGTAGAGCTAGTTTGTGCAAGGAGAGATTAATTGCTTCTTTTTTGGTGGCGGCCCAAACAAACCAATCATTTCAGCCACAGTCGTGTGGCAGACCCTGTTGCTGAAATGATGGGTTTGTTAAAGTGTGCATGTCCTGTTTATACAACATAAGGGTGGATGGGAGGGCCCAAGGACAATTCCATCTTACACCTTTTTTTTCCTTTGCATTATGTGCTTTTTGGAGAAAAGTTTTTAAAACTGCCATCCTGTCTGCTACTGCAGTGCCACTCCTAGATGGGCCACGTGATTATGCCACCCACTTGTGTCACTTAGGTTCGTCATCCAGCTATCTCAGTGCAACCTTTTGGCCTAAAAACAATATTGTGAGGTGTGAGGTGTTCAGAATAGACTGGAAATGAGTGGAAAGGAATGTTATTGAGGTTAATAATACCGTAGGATCAAAAACACCAACAAATTCTGTGATTTTAGCTGTTTTTATGTTTAAAAAAAAAATCCAGATCCAAAACCAAAACCGTAACCCTGTAGCGTGGTTTTGGCAAAACCAATCCAGATCCAAAACAAGAACAAAGATCCAGATCCAAAACCAGAACACAAAACCTGATAAGTGTCCGCTGCACATCTCTAGTTAGCACTTGTAACAAATGGAGAGAATGGGGTAAATTTACTAAGAATCGTATTTTCCCGTTTGAGGTCAAAGTTCAATCACGAATGACATCGAAAGTGTAAATATGCAACTTTTTGAATTGATTACGACTAATTTATTAAGCTGCCGTATTCTGCATTTTCGGTTTTTCCGATGTCGATGTCATTCGTTTTTTTAGGCAGTGTTTTACGTGAGTGACTTGTAAAACACTGCCGACTTTAATACAATGAATCTCGGCCGGATCTGAGAGATCCGTGCAGGGCTTCATTGTGCACCTTGTAAAAAAAAAAAAAAAATGTTTAAACTTTAAAAAAAAATTGCGTGGGGTCCCCCCTCCTAAGCCAAACCAGCTCTTTGAGCCGGTCCTGGTTGAAAAAATATGGGAAAAAAATTGACAGGGGTTCCCCCATATTTAAGCAACCAGCACCTGGCTCTGCGGTTGACCGAAAGTGACCTCACCGCTGACCACAAAGTTCCCACCATTGGTTACAATGGAGCGCATAGGCGCTACATTGTAACACTGCCGTGTGCCGCCTGTCAGACAGTACAGGAGCACACAGCCGATCAGGAGGGTGCCACAACGTGGCGCTCCCTGATTGGCTGAAGAAACCCACTTAGACATCAGTCAGAGGGGGTTTCTGGCATTCGGGGAAAGGGGTCCCATGTGAAAACATGGGGCCCCTTTCAGTTCGTGGTCGGGTGTTCCGTTTTTTTATTTTTACAAGTACGTGGATTACAAATGGATTACCTGAGGAGCCCTCTACACTGGATTTGGTGAGTAGAATTTTTTCAACAGGTACCCCATGGATTCTACATGGAGAAGAGGACCGACCCTCGTGTGAACATAAGGTAAGTATGTGTATATGGTGGTGTGTATGTATGCATTAAAGTTATACTTTCAAGGTGTGTGTGTAATGTCTTTATTGGGGTATTTTTTTAGTAGTAGTACTACAGGTACCAGCGGGCACGGTTTTCCGCCGCATGCTGGTACTTGTGGTTCTCCAAGTACCAGCTTGCAGGGGAGGCTTGCTGGGACTTGTAGTACTGCTACTAAAAACAATATTCATAACTTTCAACAAAGGCTATCAGCCCCCCATCCGCAGCCAATTGGATGGGGGGACAGCCTCGGGCTTCACCCCTGGCCCTTGGGTGGCTCGAGGGGGGGGACCCCTTGATTGAAGGGGTTCCCACTCCTCCAGGGTACCCCGGCCAGGGGTGACTAGTTGGGTATTTAATGCCACGGCCGCAGGGCGCTGTATAAAAGTGACCCCCGGCTGTGGCATTATCTGTCCAGCTAGTGGAGCCCGGTGCTGGTTTCAAAAATACGGGGGACCCCTACGCTTTTTGTCCCCCGTATTTTTGGAACCAGGACCAGGCGCAGAGCCCGGTGCTGGTTGTTTAAATATGGGGGAACCCCTGTCAATTTTTTCCCCATATTTTTGCAACCAGGGCCGGCTCAAAGAGCCCGAGGCTGGTTTGGTTTAGGAGGGGGGACCCCACGCATTTTTTTGGGGAAAAATTAAAACATTTCCCACCCCTTCCCACTGAAAAAAATGCACAGATCTCATGGATCCGTGCATGCCTATACAAACACGGGATAAAAAAGCAGGTCTGGGTTTTTTTAGCACTTTTTCACGATTTGTAATTCATCACGGCAGTGTTTGGCTATTGTCGGCAGTGTTTGTGTTTTGCACTTTTTAGTAAATGACCGATTTCTACCAAATTGCAGGCGTATTTGACCGATGGTGTATTGATTCGTGATTTTTTCCTAGGACTTCCAAAATATTACGAATGCCCTCATCACTGCCGTGATTTTTGCTTAGTAAATTACCGAGATGACACTTTGAAGAAAAAACGACATCTCGGTCAAAATCGGGACCTTAGTAAATATACCCCAATGTATCCAGGTGACCACTGAAATGTATAGTGTACTGAAATGCAGTAATTTAAATGAAACTGTCATGGGTTTAGGTGGTCATTCCGAGTTGTTCGCTCATTGCCGATTTTCGCTATACTGCGATTAGTCGCTTACTGCGCATGCGCAAGGTTCGCAGAGCGCATGCGGTTAGTTATTTTACACAAAAGTTAGGTATTTTACTCACGGCATAACAAGGATTTTTCTTCGTTCTGGTGATTGTAGTGTGATTGACAGGAAGTGGGTGTTTCTGGGCGGAAACTGTCCGTTTTCTGGGCGTGTGTGAGAAAACGCTGGCGTTTATGGGAAAAACGCGGGAGTGTCTGAAGAAACGGGGGAGTGTCTGGGCGAACGCTGGGTGTGTTTGTGACGTCAAACCAGGAACGAAACTGACTGAACTGATCGCAATGGCTGAGTAAGTCTGGAGCTACTCAGAAACTGCTAAGAAAGTTCTATTCGCAATTCTGCGAATCTTTCGTTCGCAATTCTGCTAAGCTAAGATACACTCCCAGAGGGCGGCGGCTTAGCGTGTGCAATGCTGCTAAAAGCAGCTAGCGAGCGAACAACTCGGAATGAGGGCCTTAGTTCCAGAGTCTAGCACTACTCCTGAAACAGTGAGAGTTGAACCAATAATCCTAACAGGATTATAGTGGCAGAGACCAAAGTTAGAGGCAATTGATGAGCAGAGTATCAGGTCCAATATCGGTTATAGTATCGGTTATAAGAGACACGTGTTGGGGAGTAGTATTACTGCCCATTTATGAGCATGGTGCAAACTTAACTACCTTTGTTTTCTCTCTTCCAGTAGAAGCCCAAAGAGAATATGTAGCTCAGGCCTGGCCAACCAGTGGCTCTCCAGCTGTTGCAAAACTACAAGTCCCATCATACCTTGCCACAGTTCTGCTATTAGGTAATGCTAAAACTGTGGCAGAGCGTGCTGGGATGTGTAGTTTCACAACATCTGGAGAGCCACAGGTTGACCAGGCCTGATGTAGCTGATGTGGGCAGGCTGGGTGCTTCTTGTCATTTGCAATGCAGGTCTTTGGAGAGGGGATGGTTGAAAAAATAATGTGAACCCATAAAATCACTTCATATTGGTGCCGGTTCTTCCCCATGGAACCAGGAATTTCAACATTATGCCTTCCATCCTGCCCAGTTTTATATTTTACAAGGAAATTGGCAGGATGCAGGAAGACCACATGGGGACTCCAAAAATGTTGTGTTTCTCATGGACTTTTCTGTAGAGTAGGTACTGTAGGTATGATACTCGGCCATGGATCAGGGAGACACAGGGTGGCAAGGCAATGATCACCTATCATACTCCAGTATATTTCTGAGTTTTAACCATAGAAATGATTAGAATAATACATATAATACATTATAAATTATAATTTGTAAATATCATCTTTGTATTTTTATGGTCATTTTTATAGTCAAAACCCTCCAAATTTTCATCACTTTTCTGGAAATAAAGATACTGTCATGGAGAGATGAGAGGTGAAGCAGCTATGAGCTCAGCATCCCCTCTGTCATCGTCAAACCTGGCGCTTGGGTTGAAGATGCATTGTGGCTAATAATACTGCAAAAGAAAGTACAAGGGGAATCTTGCTCATTGATGGAGGCATGGCTTGATGCAGTATCAGCAGTGGAGAATTTCCCATTAGGCACATGCCTAGGGACGGCACTTGTTTGTGGGGAGGCACTTGGATGCTTGGTTTGGTACTGTCAGCCTAAAAAGTACCAGGAACTGCAAAATATTTCCACTGTACTGTGCCATATTCCATCTTGAATGGAGTGTAAACAGGTAGGACATGCACATACTGCCCCTGTAAGCTGTGCTACTTAGTTAATATGTATACATAATAAAAAATAAAAAAAATGTCATAGTGGCTTTTTTAAATTATTATATTAAATTGGCTATCCTAATATGATGGCTTATAACCAATCATTAAAAATAATAAAATTAGGCAAGAAGGGGGTGGCCGTTACTGTTATGCCTAGGGGAGCCCTCTCCCCTAAATCCGCCACCGACTGTCAGGTGACCTATCCAGGAATTTCCCCAGCACAAAACCAGAAACAGCAAACATGGCGAAACTGATTATCAAGATGGCTAAAATGCAGGGAAACTTGCTGATGAGTGGCTGCTGGGGCCACGCAAGGGGACACAGTACTGACCCACTCCACTCCCATGGACAGCATACCCCTCTGCTACCAGAAGGAAGCAGATAGTGTCCAACAAGTTTTAGGCTGCTTCTGCAACCTGTTTTATATGTTATTATAAAGGGTTAGTGCAGTATAGTGGTTAGTGCAGTATAGTGGGTTTTAAAAACGTTTTAATGTTCTTTTCCCTACGTTTTGTGGTTAGGATTTCTGGCGGTTGGAAAGCTGGAGTAGGCTTCAGTAACATTGGGCCTGCAAACTGAGGTCTGGAGGTACATAGTAGGCCTCAGGGTTGCTAAAGCAGTTTGGGGAAGTTTTCAGTTAGTCTGGTGTGGTGGGTGTCAGGGGACCTAGAATTCTCTATGCGTGAAGTTGTGTTCTGGTTCCTATAGTAAGCAGTGGATTCTTGTATTGTGATCCAGGCTTGTTTCTTCCCCCTGATGTTCTAATTTTTTGCTGATTTACTTGATGTATCACTGAATTGTTTACTTAATTTTTAAGTATTCATTGGTCTTCAATTTAGAAATAGTATTATTATTATTATTATTATTATTATTATGTAATTCAATGATTGCAAGCAGCTGAGTAGGAATATGTATTGTTAATGCCTCTCCTTTAGACCTAGCCCCACTCCTTGCATTATGGGGAAGGTGATTAGAAGAACTTGAACTACTTGCCAGAGGCACTGATATGGAGTCATTGAGCTGTGACTTCCTTAGTGGGTTAAGATTGCTTTTTTGACAAGTTGAATTGAGCTCTTATAAAGCTGTGGCCAGATCTATGTCTCACATACAGTAATTGGCTGCCAAAGACACTTTAAACAAACTGTAAGTTTATTCAAACACACACACACACACACACACACACACACACACACACACACACATATTTTAGGTAGTCATTAATATATTTCTGACATTCAACCAACAAATAAATCTGGGACTTATTTTAATATTTGTAATGTGAAATAATATTTAGTTATTACTTAGGAGGATGGATAAAATACCCCTCTTGACTCTTGTTTACGGATTGACCATTAACTTTACAAACCCACTGAAATTTGCATATTGTATGAACAGCCTTCATAAAATTTGGTGTGGTCGATGAAAAGATGACAAATTGCTTATTTCACTTTATTGTCCTTCGTTACTATATTGCAGTGTGCTTTGATGTGTCCTTTGGATCTAGTTATGGGTTGATACAAATTATTAGATAATATTTCTATTAATAAAAGTTTGTAAATTAAAAACTGCTTTACAGTAATTCAAGCATTTTTTTTCTTTCTATCTACTGCCTTCTTTTAAATAACAATACAATTAAAAAAATGATTTATGCAGGGCCGGTGCAAGGTTTCTCGGCGCCCTAGCCAAATCTTCAGCGCAGTCCCCCTCTCCCCCCCCCCCCCCTACAATAGCCAGCCCCTCAGGTAGAAATGTGCGGAGGCGGCGTCTTATAAGTTCCAAATAACTGCCTGATAAATGTGAGTTTGTGCCGCGCAAAATAATATTTTCTTCACATAGAAGTTGACGGCATATAAGAGCATTATGGCCTATCCAGTCTGCTCCTATGGTTAGAGACTAGAGTATTCAGGATAGGTTAGGGGTTAGTTACTGGATTGGGTTAGGATATTAAGGTGAGGGTATTAGGGATATTTTAGAAGTTTTAGCTAGGGTATTAGGGTTAGTATGTGGGATGGGTTTAGGGTATTAGGAATAGGATATTATTGTTGGTTTATCAGTTTGGGTTAAGGTACTAGGGTTAGGGGTTCTGATTAGGGAGACATTGATAGATACTGTATACTCCTGTACTAATTGGCGCCACTCCATGCATTTAAAAAAACGCAGAAATAGCTTACAATGTTTTCAGATGATTTAATATTGTATCTTTAACATTGCATCTATTCCCCCAAGATGCAATATTAAAGCATCTGAAATGTTGAAAAGCTATCTCTGCGTATGTGTAGAATGTGTGGAATTGACAAATCAAGGGAGGGCACCCAGGTACATGCAAAAGTGGAGTGCCTGTCTTTTCTGCTCGCTTTATGGGAATACATATATCACTCGGAGTCTAGCAGATCTGTGAAAGAAATCAGCATTTAATTATCAATGATTCGGGGACTGTATTCCCATCTTCAGGATACACTGCAGTGCAAATGTTAATAATTAAACACTGATTACTGCACTGACTTGCAAGACTCCGAGTATATATATATATTAGTGATGTGCACCGGACATTTTTCGGGTTTTGTGTTTTGGTTTTGGATTCGGTTCCGCGGCCGTGTTTTAGATTCTGACGCGTTTTGGCAAAACCTCACCGAAAATTTTTTGTCGGATTTGGGTGTGTTTTGGATTCGGGTGTCTTTTTCAAAAACCCTAAAAAACAGCTTAAATCATAGAATTTGGGGGTAATTTTGATTCCATAGTATTATTAACATCAATAACCATAATTTCCACTCATTTCCAGTCTATTCTGAACACCTCACACCTCACAATAATATTTTTAGTCCTAAAATTTGCACCGAGGTCGCTGGATGGCTAAGCTAAGCGACACAAGTGGCCAACACAAACAACTGGCCCATCTAGGAGTGGCACTGCAGTGTCAGGCATGATGGCACTTCAAAAAATAGTCCCCAAACAGCACATGATGCAAAGAAAAAAGAGGCGCACCAAGGTCGCTGTGTGACTAAGCTAAGCGACACAAGTGGCCGACACAAACACCTGGCCCATCTAGGAGTGGCACTGCAGTGTCAGGCAGGATGGCACTTAAAAAAAATTGTCCCCAAACAGCACATGATGCAAAGAAAAAAAAGAGGCGCACCAAGGTCGCTGTGTGACTAAGCTAAGCGACACAAGTGGCCGACACAAAGACCTGGCCCATCTAGGAGTGGCACTGCAGTGTCAGGCAGGATGGCACTTCAAAAAAATTGTCCCCAAACAGCACATGATGCAAAGAAAAATGAAAGAAAAAGAGGTGCAAGATGGAATTGTCCTTGGGCCCTCCCACCCACCCTTATGTTGTATAAACAGGACATGCACACTTTAACGAACCCATCATTTCAGCGACAGGGTCTGCCACACGACTGTGACTGAAATGACTGGTTGGTTTGGGCCCCCACCAAAAAAAGAAGCAATCAATCTCTCCTTGCACAAACTGGCTCTACAGAGGCAAGATGTCCACCTCATCATCATCCTCCGATTCCTCACCCCTTTCACTGTGTACATCCCCCTCCTCACAGATTATTAATTCGTCCCCACTGGAATCCACCATCTCAGGTCCCTGTGTACTTTGTGGAGGCAATTGCTGCTGGTGAATGTCTCCACGGAGGAATTGATTATAATTCATTTTAATGAACATCATCTTCTCCACATTTTCTGGAAGTAACTTCGTACGCCGATTGCTGACAAGGTGAGCGGCTGCACTAAACACTCTTTCGGAGTACACACTGGAGGGAGGGCAACTTAGGTAGAATAAAGCCAGTTTGTGCAAGGGCCTCCAAATTGCCTCTTTTTCCTGCCAGTATACGTACGGACTGTCTGACGTGCCTACTTGGATGCGGTCACTCATATAATCCTCCACCATTCTTTCAATGGTGAGAGAATCATATCAAGTGACAGTAGACGACATGTCAGTAATCGTTGGCAGGTCCTTCAGTCCGGACCAGATGTCAGCACTCGCTCCAGACTGCCCTGCATCACCGCCAGCGGGTGGGCTCGGAATTCTTAGCCTTTTCCTCGCACCCCCAGTTGCGGGAGAATGTGAAGGAGGAGATGTTGACGGGTCACGTTCCGCTTGACTTGACAATTTTCTCACCAGCAGGTCTTTGAACCTCTGCAGACTTGTGTCTGCCGGAAAGAGAGATACAACGTAGGTTTTTTAATCTAGGATCGAGCACGGTGGCCAAAATGCAGTGCTCTGATTTCAACAGATTGACCACCCGTAAATCCTGGTTAAGCGAATTAAGGGCTCCATCCACAAGTCCCACATGCCTAGCGTAATCGCTCTGTTTTAGCTCCTCCTTCAATGTCTCCAGCTTCTTCTGCAAAAGCCTGATGAGGGGAATGACCTGACTCAGGCTGGCAGTGTCTGAACTGACTTCACGTGTGGCAAGTTCAAAGGGTTGCAGAACCTTGCACAACATTGAAATCATTCTCCACCGCGCTTGAGTCAGGTGCATTCCCCCTCCTTTGCCTATATCGTGGCAAGATGTATAGGCTTGAATGGCCTTTTGCTGCTCCTCCATCCTCTGAAGCATATAGAGGGTTGAATTCCACCTCGTTACCACCTCTTGCTTCAGATGATGGCAGGGCAGGTTCAGGATTGTTTGGTGGTGCTCCAGTCTTCTGTACGCGGTGGCTGAATGCCGAAAGTGGCCCGCAATTCTTCGGGCCACCGACAGCATCTCTTGCACGCCCCAGTCGTTTTTTAAATAATTCTGCACCACCAAATTCAATGTATGTGCAAAACATGGGACGTGCTGGAATTTGCCCAGATGTAATGCACGCACAATATTGCTGGCGTTGTCTGATGTCACAAATCCCCAGGAGAGTCCAATTGGGGTAAGCCATTCTGCGATGATCTTCCTCAGTTTCCGTAAGAGGTTGTCAGCTGTGTGCCTCTTCTGGAAAGCGGTGATACAAAGCGTAGCCTGCCTAGGAACGAGTTGGCGTTTGCGAGATGCTGCTACTGGTGCCGCCGCTGCTGTTCTTGCTGCGGGAGGCCATACATCTACCCAGTGGGCTGTCACAGTCATATAGTCCTGAGTCTGCCCTGCTCCACTTGTCCACATGTCCGTGGTTAAGTGGACATTGGGTACAACTGCATTTTTTAGGACACTGGTGAGTCTTTTTCTAAGGTCTGTGTACATTTTCGGTATCGCCTGCCTAGAGAAACCTAGATGGTATTTGGTACCGGGGACACAGTACCTCAATCAAGTCTCTAGTTGCCTCTGAATTAACGGTGGATACCTCGAACCACGTTTCTCACCGCCCAGGCTGCCAAGGCCTGAGTTATCTGCTTTGCAGCAGGATGACTGCTGTGATATTTCATCTTCCTCGCAAAGGACTGTTGGACAGTCAATTGCTTACTGGAAGTAGTACAAGTGGTCTTCCGACTTCCCCTCTGGGATGACAATCGACTCCCAGCAGCTACAACAGCAGCGCCAGCAGCAGTAGGCGTTACACTCAAGGATGCATCGGAGGAATCCCAGGCAGGAGAGGACTCGTCAGACTTGCCAGTGACATGGCCTGCAGGACTATTGGCTTTCCTGGGTAAGGAGGAAATTGACACTGAGGGAGTTGGTTGTGTGGTTTGCCGTAGCTTGGTTACAAGAGGAAGGGATTTAGTGGTCAGTGGACTGCTTTCGCTGTCACCCAAAGTTTTTGAACTTGTCACTGACTTATGATGAATGCGCTGCAGGTGACGTATAAGGGAGGATGTTCCGAGGTGGTTAACGTCCTTACCCCTACTTATTACAGCTTGACAAAGGCAACACACGGCTTGACACCTGTTGTCCGCATTTGTGTTGAAATAATTCCACACGAAGAGCTGATTTTTTTTGTATTTTGACCAGGCATGTCAATGGCCATATTCGTCCCACGGACAACAGGTGTCTCCCCGGGTGCCTGACTTAAACAAACCACCTCACCATCAGAATCCTCCTTGTCAATTTCCTCCCCAGCGCCAGCAACACCCATATCCTCATCCTGGTGTACTTCAACAGTGACATCTTCAATTTGACTATCAGGAACTGGACTGCGGGTGCACCTTCCAGCACTTGCAGGGGGCGTGCAAATGGTGGAAGGCGCAAGCTCTTCCCGTCCAGTGTTGGGAAGGTCAGGCATCGCAACCGACACAATTGGACTCTCCTTGGGTATTTGTGATTTAGAAGAACGCACAGTTCTTTGCTGTGCTTTTGCCAGCTTAAGTCTTTTCATTTTTCTAGCGAGAGGATAAGTGCTTCCATCCTCATGTGAAGCTGAACCAATAGCCATGAACATAGGCCAGGGCCTCAGCCGTTCCTTGCCACTCCGTGTCGTAAAATGCATATTGGCAAGTTTACGCTTCTCCTCAGACGCTTTTAATTTTGATTTTTGGGTCATTTTACTGAACTTTTGTTTTTTGGATTTTACATGCTCTCTACTATGACATTGGGCATCGGCCTTGGCAGACGACGTTGATGGCATTTCATCGTCTCGGCCATGACTAGTGGCAGCAGCTTCAGCACGAGGTGGAAGTGGATCTTGATCTTTCCCTATTTTAACCTCCACATTTTTGTTCTCCATATTTTAATGTGTGGAATTATATGCCAGTATCAATAGCAATGGCCTACTACTATATATACTGCGCACAACTAAAATGCACCACAGGTATAGAATGTAGATGGATAGTATACTTAATGACGACACAGAGGTAGGTACAGCAGTGGCCTTCCGTACCGTACTACTATATATAGTATACTGGTGGTCACTGTGTCAGCAAACTGCAAAACTAAAATGCACCACAGGTATAGAATGTAGATGGATAGTATACTTAATGACGACACAGAGTTAGGTACAGCAGTGGCCTTCTGTACAGTACTGCTATATATAGTATACTGGTGGTCACTGTGTCAGCAAACTGCAAAACTAAAATGCACCACAGGTATAGAATGTAGATGGATAGTATACTTAATGACGACATAGAGGTAGGTACAGCAGTGGCCTTCCATACCGTACTGCTATATATTGTATACTGGTGGTCACTGTGTCAGCAAAACTCTGCACTATACTCCTCCTATATAATATTGTACTGGTGGTCCCGACTCCCCATTACTCCCCAAAATAAAGCAGCACACTGAGCACAGATATGGAGTGTTTTTCAGGCAGACAACGTATACTGGTTATCACTGTCAGCAAAACTCTGCACTATACTCCTGCTATATAATACAGCTGCTCCCCAGTCCCCACAATTAAGCAGTGTGAGCACAGATATATATGCAGCACACTGAGCACAGATATGGAGCGTTTTTTTTCAGGCAGAGAACGGATAACTGGTGGTCACTGATCAGCAAAACTCTGCACTGTACTCCTCCTATATTATACAGCTGCTCCCCAGTCCTCCCCACAATGAATTAAGCAATAATGCACAACAAATTCAACAATAACGGAGAGGACGCCAGCCACGTCCTCTCCCTAACATTTGCAATGCACGAGTGAAAATGGCGGCGACGCGCGGCTGCTTATATAGAATCCGAATCTTGCGAGAATCCGACAGCGGGATGATGACGTTCGGGCGCGCTCGGGTAGGAACAACAAAATGAGTACTGCTATGGGTGAGGGGGTGATGGTGCTGGGAAAGAGGTGCAGAGGCGCTACTAGCGGCGGTGCTAGGGGGCACCAGCTAAAATCTTGCCTAGGGCATCATATTAGTTAGGGCCGGCTTTGCACGTGGAGTACGATTGGAATGGTAATCTGTGCCGAGCGAAGCGGTAGCGGAGCGAAGGCACCATGCCCGAAGCATGGCGAGCGAAGCGGTGCACTAATTGGGGTTCCCAGTCACTTTACGCAAAAAACGACACCAAAAAAAGTTAAAAAACTCATGTTGACCTTTTCATGTGTCGACTTTCATGTGTCGACCATTTTCATGTGTCGCCCATGTGTCCATGTCGACCATGTCAATGTCGACTTATAGTGGTTGACCTAATGACTGTCGACCATAACATGGTCGACCATTCATACCGGTACCGTAAAAATGGATGCTGCTACCAGTGCTTAATCTAAATTCACAGTGTTGAGTCTGCCTAATCAGAACTGTCAGACATGGTTATTTAAAGTAAAGATGCTGCTCATAAGAGACGGAATGTGTAAATGTAAAGAAGAGGCTAAATCTGATCCAGTCGCTCAAGAATGGACTAAGAGAGACCAGAAAGCCTAGAGTACAATGGCCCTCATTCCAAGTTGAGCTGCCGTTGTTCGCTGCGTAGCGATCACTTAAAAAATGGCAAAACTACGCATGCGTATGGGTTGCAATGCGCACGCGCGGCGTACGGGTACAAAGAGCATCGTTGTTTTGCACTGCTTCTAGCGACGATTCCATTCTCACAGCCGATCGCAAGGAGATTGACAGGAAGTGGGAATTTATGGGTGTCAACTGACCGTTTTCTGGGTGTGTTTGGTAAAATGCAGGCGTATCCAGCCGTTTGCAGGGCGGGTATCTGACGTCAATTCCAGGACTTTTGTCGCAGCAATCATTGCACAGAATAAGTAGCTACAGAGCTGGCCTTGTTTTGCACAACATTTTTTTGTACTGCTCGGCTGCACAGGCGTTCGCACTCTTGCAAAGCGAAAATACACTCCCCCGTGGGTGGCGACTATGCATTTGCACGGCTTCTAAAAGTAACTAGCGAGCGATCAATGAGGGCCAATATGTCTCAGTGCAGATTAGAGATGAGTGGGTTCGGTTCACAGTAGTGATGAGCGGGTTCGGTTTCTCGGAAACCGAACCCCCCGAACTTCACGCTTTTTACACGGATCCGAGGCAGACTCGGATCTTCCCGCCTTGCTCGGTTAACCCGAGCGCGCCCGAACGTCATCATCCCGCTGTCGGATTCTCGCGAGGCTCGGATTCTATCGCAAGACTCGGATTCTATATAAGGAGCCGCGCGTCGCCGCCATTTTCACACGTGCATTGAGATTGATAGGGAGAGGACGTGGCTGGCGTCCTCTCCGTTTAGAGTAGACTAGAGAGTAGTAGAGACACTTGATTTACTAATTTTGGGGAGCATATTAGGAGTACTACTTGCTGATAGTGTGACCAGTGACCACCAGTTTAATTAATCCGTTCTCTGCCTGAAAAAAAACGATACACAGTGTGACACAGTCACATACCATATCTGTGCTCAGCCTCAGTGTACCCTCAGTGTGCTGCATCATCTATGTAATACTGTATATCTGACTGTGCTGAGTGCTCACTGCTCACACAGCTTAATTGTGGGGGAGACTGGGGAGCAGTTATAGCAGGAGTACATATTTTAACAGTGCACACTTTTGCTGCCAGAGTGCCACTGCCAGTGTGACTGACAAGTATATTGTGATTGTCTGCCTGAAAAAGTTAAACACTCGTCGTGTGGTGTTTTTATTCTATAAACGCATTCTGCTGACAGTGTCCAGCAGGTCCGTCATTATATAATATATACCTGTCCGGCTGCAGTAGTGACATATATATATTTTTTATATCATTATCATCCAGTCTATATTAGCACTGCAGCAGACGCAGTACGGTAGTCCACGGCTGTAGCTACCTCTGTGTCGGCAGTCGCTCGTCCATCCATAATTGTATACCACCTACCCGTGGTGTTTTTTTTTTTTTCTATCTTCTTGATACTAGTAGCTTACTTTAGGAGTCTGCAGTGCTGAGCTGACAGTGTCCAGCAGGTCCATCATTATATAATATATACCTGTCCGGCTGCTGTAGTGATATATATATATTTTATATCTCATTATCATCCAGTCTATATTAGCAGCAGACGCAGTACGGTAGTCCACGGCTGTAGCTACCTCTGTGTCGGCAGTCGCTCGTCCATCCATAATTGTATACCACCTACCCGTGGTGTTTTTTTTTTTTTCTATCTTCTTGATACTAGTAGCTTACTTTAGGAGTCTGCAGTGCTGAGCTGACAGTATCCAGCAGGTCCGTCATTATATAATATATACCTGTCCGGCTGCAGTAGTGATATATATATATTTTATATCTCATTATCATCCAGTCTATATTAGCAGCAGACGCAGTACGGTAGTCCACGGCTGTAGCTACCTCTGTGTCGGCAGTCGCTCGTCCATCCATAATTGTATACCACCTACCTGTGGTGTTTTTTTTTTTTCTATCTTCTTGATACTACTAGTAGCTTACTTTAGGAGTCTGCAGTGCTGAGCTGACAGTGTCCAGCAGGTCCGTCATTATATAATATATACCTGTCCGGCTGCAGTAGTGATATAATAAGAATTTACTTACCGATAATTCTATTTCTCATAGTCCGTAGTGGATGCTGGGGACTCCGTAAGGACCATGGGGAATAGCGGCTCCGCAGGAGACTGGGCACATCTAAAGAAAGCTTTAGGACTATCTGGTGTGCACTGGCTCCTCCCCCTATGACCCTCCTCCAAGCCTCAGTTAGGATACTGTGCCCGGACGAGCGTACACAATAAGGAAGGATTTTGAATCCCGGGTAAGACTCATACCAGCCACACCAATCACACCGTACAACTTGTGATCTGAACCCAGTTAACAGCATGATAACAGAGGAGCCTCTAGAAAAGATGGCTCACTACAGCAATAACCCGATTTTTTGGTAACAATAACTATGTACCAGTATTGCAGACAATCCGCACTTGGGATGGGCGCCCAGCATCCACTATGGACTATGAGAAATAGAATTATCGGTAAGTAAATTCTTATTTTCTCTAACGTCCTAAGTGGATGCTGGGGACTCCGTAAGGACCATGGGGATTATACCAAAGCTCCCAAACGGGCGGGAGAGTGCGGATGACTCTGCAGCACCAAATGAGAGAACTCCAGGTCCTCCTCAGCCAGGATATCAATTTTGTAGAATTTTACAAACGTATTTGCTCCTGACCAAGTAGCTGCTCGGCAAAGTTGTAAAGCCGAGACCCCTCGGGCAGCCGCCCAAGATGAGCCCACCTTCCTTGTGGAGTGGGCATTTACAGATTTTTGGCTGTGGCAGGCCTGCCACAGAATGTGCAAGCTGAATTGTACTACAAATCCAACGAGCAATAGTCTGCTTAGAAGCAGGAGCACCCAGCTTGTTGGGTGCATACAGGATAAACAGCGAGTCAGATTTCCTGACTCCAGCCGTCCTGGAAACATATATTTTCAGGGCCCTGACAACGTCTAGCAACTTGGAGTCCTCCAAGTCCCTAGTAGCCGCAGGCACCACAAATAGGTTGGTTCAGGTGAAACGCTGAAACCACCTTAGGGAGAAAACTGAGGACGAGTCCTCAATTCCGCCCTGTCCGAATGGAAAATCAGATAAGGGCTTTTTCAGGATAAAGCCGCCAATTCTGACACGCGCCTGGCCCAGGCCAGGGCCAACAGCATGACCACTTTCCATGTGAGATATTTTAACTCCACAGATTTAAGTGGTTCAAACCAATGTGACTTTTGGAACCCAAAACTACATTGAGATCCCAAAGTGCCACTGGAGGCACAAAAGGAGGCTGTATATGCAGTACCCCTTTTACAAACGTCTGAACTTCAGGGACTGAAGCTAGTTCTTTTTGGAAGAAAATTGACAGGGCCGAAATTTGAACCTTAGTGGACCCCAATTTCAGGCCCATAGACACTCCTGTTTGCAGGAAATGTAGGAATCGACCCAGTTGAATTTCCTCCGTCGGGCCTTACTGGCCTCGCACCACGCAACATATTTTCGCCAATTGCGGTGATAATGTTTTTGCGGTTACATCCTTCCTGGCTTTGATCAGGATAGGGATGACTTCATCCGGAATGCCTTTTTTCCTTCAGGATCCGGCGTTCAACCGCCATGCCGTCAAACGCAGCCGCGGTAAGTCTTGGAACAGACAGGGTCCTTGCTGGAGCAGGTCCCTTCTTAGAGGTAGAGGCCACGGATCCTCCGTGAGCATCTCTTGAAGTTCCGGTTACCAAGTCCTTCTTGGCCAATCCGGAGCCACGAATATAGTGCTTACTCCTCTCCATCTTATCAATCTCAGTACCTTGGGTATGAGAGGCAGAGGAGGGAACACATACCCTGACTGGTACACCCACGGTGTTACCAGAGCGTCTACAGCTATTGCCTGAGGGTCCCTGGACCTTGCGCAATACCTGTCGAGTTTTTCCCAACGGTTTATAATCATGTGGAAGACTTCTGGATGAAGTCCCCACTCTCTTGGGTGGAGGTCGTGCTGAGGAAGTCTGCTTCCCAGTTGTCCACTCCCGGAATGAATACTGCCGACAGTGCTATCACATGATTTTCCGCCCAGCGAAGAATCCTTGCAGCTTCTGCCATTGCCCTCCTGCTTCTTGTGCCACCCTGTCTGTTTACGTGGGTGACTGCCGTGATGTTGTCCGACTGGATCAACACCGGCTGACCTTGAAGCAGAGGTCTTGCTAAGCTTAGAGCATTGTAAATGTCCCTTAGCTTCAGGATATTTATGTGAAGTGATGTCTCCAGGCTTGACCATAAGCCCTGGATATTCCTTCCCTGTGTGACTGCTCCCCAGCCTCGCAGGCTGGCATCCGTGGTCACCAGGACCCAGTCCTGAATGCCGAATCTGCGGCCCTCTAGAAAATGAGCACTCTGCAACCACCACAGGAGGGACACCCTTGTCCTTGGTGACAGGGTTATCCGCTGATGCATCTGAAGATGCGACCCGGACCATTTGTCCAGCAGGTCCCACTGGAAAGTTCTTGCGTGGAATCTGCCGAATGGGATTGCTTTGTAGGAAGCCACCATTTTACCCAGAACCCTTGTGCATTGATGCACTGAGACTTGGCTCGGTTTTAGGAGGTTCCTGACTAGCTCGGATAACTCCCTGGCTTTCTCCTCCGGGAGAAACACCTTTTTCTGGACTGTGTCCAGGATCATCCCTAGGAACAGAAGACAAGTCGTCGGAACCAGCTGCGATTTTGGAATATTGAGAATCCAATCGTGCTGCCGCAACACTACCTGAGATAGTGCTACACCGACCTCCAACTGTTCCCTGGATCTTACCCTTATCAGGGAATTGTCCAAGTAAGGGATAACTAAAATTCCCTTCCTTCGAAGGAATATCATCATTTCGGCCATTACCTTGGTAAAGACCCGGGGTGCCGTGGACCATCCATACGGCAGCGTCTGAACTGATAGTGACAGTTCTGTACCATAAACCTGAGGTACCCTTGGTGAGAAGGGTAAATTTTGACATGAAGGTAAGCATCCTTGATGTCCCGAGACATCATGTAGTCCCCTTCTTCCAGGTTCGCAATCACTGCTCTGAGTGACTCAATCTTGAATTTGAACCTCTGTATGTAAGTGTTCAAAGATTTTAGATTTAGAATCGGTCTCACCGAGCCGTCCGGCTTCGGTACCACAACAGTGTGGAATAATACCCCGTTCCCTGTTGCAGGAGGGGTATCTTGATTATCACCTGCTGGGAATACAGCTTGTGAATGGCTTCCAAAACTGTCTCCCTGTCAGAAGGAGACATCGGTAAAGCCGACTTTAGGAAACGGCGAGGGGGAGACGTCTCGAATTCTAATTTGTACCCCTGAGATATCACCTGAAGGATCCAGGGGTCTACTTGCGAGTGAGCCCACTGCGCGCTGAAATTCATTGAGACGGGACCCCCACCGTGCCTGATTCTGCTTGTAAAGCCCCAGCGTATACTGAGGGCTTGGCAGAGGCGGGAGAGGGTTTCTGTTCCTGGGAACTGGCTGATTTCTGCAGCCTTTTTCCTCTCCCTCTGTCACGGGGCAGAAATGAGGAACCTTTTGCCCGCTTGTCCACGAAAAGACTGCGCCTGATAATACGGCGTCTTCTCATGTTGAGAGGCGACCTGGGGTACAAACGTGGATTTCCTAGCTGTTGCCGTGGCCACCAGGTCTGAAAGACCGACCCCAAATAACTCCTCCACTTAATAAGGCAATACTTCCAAATGCCGTTTGGAATACGCATCACCTGACCACTGACGTGTCCATAACCCTCTACTGGTAGAAATGGACAACGCACTTAGACTTGATGCCAGTCGGCAAATATTCCGCTGTGCATCACGCATATATAGAAATGCATCTTTTAAATGCTCTATAGGCAAAAATATACTGTCCCTATCTAGGGTATCAATATTTTCAGTCAGGGAATCCGACCACGCCAACCCAGCACTGCACATCCAGGCTGAGGCGATTGCTGGTCGCAGTATAACACCAGTATGTGTGTAAATACATTTTAGGATACCCTCCTGCTTTCTATCAGCAGGATCCTTAAGGGCGGCCATCTCAGGAGAGGGTAGAGCCCTTACAAGCGTGTGAGCGCTTTATCCACCCTAGGGGGTGTTTCCCAACGCACCCTAACCTCTGGCGGGAAAGGATATAATGCCAATAACATTTCAGAAATTATCAGTTGTTATCGGGGGAAAACCACGCATCATCACACACCTCATTTATTTTCTCAGATTCAGGAAAACTACAGGTAGTTTTTCCTCACCGAACATAATACCCCTTTTTGGTGGTACTCGTATTATCAGAAATGTGTAAAACATTTTTCATTGCCTCAATCATGTAACGTGTGGCCCTACTGGAAGTCACATTTGTCTCTTCACCGTCGACACTGGAGTCAGTATCCGTGTCGGCGTCTATATCTGCCATCTGAGGTAACGGGCGCTTTAGAGCCCCTGACGGCCTATGAGACGTCTGGACAGGCACAAGCTGAGTAGCCGGCTGTCTCATGTCAACCACTGTCTTTTATACCGAGCTGACACTGTCACGTAATTTCTTCCAACAGTTCATCCACTCAGGTGTCGACCCCCTAGGGGGTGACATCACTATTACAGGCAATCTGCTCCGTCTCCACATCATTTTTCTCCTCATACATGTCGACACAAAAGTACCGACATACAGCACACACACAGGGAATGCTCTGAAAGAGGACAGGACCCCACTAGCCCTTTGGGGAGACAGAGGGAGAGTTTGCCAGCACACACCAGAGCGCTATATATATACAGGGATAACCTTATATAAGTGTTTTTCCCCTTATAGCTGCTGTATAGTTAATACTGCGCCTAATTAGTGCCCCCCTCTCTTTTTTAACCCTTTCTGTAGTGTAGTGACTGCAGGGGAGAGCCAGGGAGCTTCCCTCCAACGGAGCTATGAGGGAAAATGGCGCCAGTGTGCTGAGGAGATAGGCTCCGCCCCCTTAACGGCGGCCTTATCTCCCGTTTTTCTATGTATTCTGGCAGGGGTTAAATGCATCCATATAGCCCAGGAGCTATATGTGATGCATTTTTTTTTTCCATCCAAGGTGTTTTTATTGCGTCTCAGGGCGCCCCCCCCCCCCAGCGCCCTGCACCCTCAGTGACCGGAGTGTGAAGTGTGCTGAGAGCAATGGCGCACAGCTGCAGTGCTGTGCGCTACCTTGTTGAAGACAGGACGTCTTCTGCCGCCGATTTTCCGGACCTCTTCTGCCTTCTGGCTCTGTAAGGGGGCCGGCGGCGCGGCTCTGGGACCCATCCAAGCTGGGCCTGTGATCGTCCCTCTGGAGCTAATGTCCAGTAGCCTAAGAAGCCCAATCCACTCTGCACGCAGGTGAGTTCGCTTCTTCTCCCCTTAGTCCCTCGATGCAGTGAGCCTGTTGCCAGCAGGTCTCACTGAAAATAAAAAACCTAAACTAAAACTTTCACTAAGAAGCTCAGGAGAGCCCCTAGTGTGCACCCTTCTCGTTCGGGCACAGAGATCTAACTGAGGCTTGGAGGAGGGTCATAGGGGGAGGAGACAGTGCACACCAGATAGTCCTAAAGCTTTCTTTAGATGTGCCCAGTCTCCTGCGGAGCCGCTATTCCCCATGGTCCATACGGAGTCCCCAGCATCCACTTAGAACGTTAGAGAAATATATATATTTTTTATATCATTATCATCCAGTCTATATTAGCAGCAGACGCAGTACGGTAGTCCACGGCTGTAGCTACCTCTGTGTCGGCAGTCGCTCGTCCATCCATAATTGTATACCACCTACCCGTGGTGTTTTTTTTTTTTTCTATCTTCTTGATACTAGTAGCTTACTTTAGGAGTCTGCAGTGCTGAGCTGACAGTGTCCAGCAGGTCCATCATTATATAATATATACCTGTCCGGCTGCAGTAGTGATATATATATATATTTTATATCTCATTATCATCCAGTCTATATTAGCAGCAGACGCAGTACGGTAGTCCACGGCTGTAGCTACCTCTGTGTCGGCAGTCGCTCGTCCATCCATAATTGTATACCACCTACCTGTGGTGTTTTTTTTTTTTTCTATCTTCTTGATACTACTTGTAGCTTACTTTAGGAGTCTGCAGTGCTGAGCTGACAGTGTCCAGCAGGTCCGTCATTATATAATATATACCTGTCCGGCTGCAGTAGTGATATAGATATATATATTTTTTATATCATTATCATCCAGTCTATATTAGCAGCAGACGCAGTACGGTAGTCCACGGCTGCAGCTACCTCTGTGTCGGCAGTCGCTCGTCCATCCATAATTGTATACCACCTACCTGTGGTGTTTTTTTTTTTTTTCTATCTTCTTGATACTAGTAGCTTACTTTAGGAGTCTGCAGTGCTGAGCTGACAGTGTCCAGCAGGTCCGTCATTATATAATATATACCTGTCCGGCTGCAGTAGTGATATATATATATATTTTTTATATCATTATCATCCAGTCTATATTAGCAGCAGACGTAGTACGGTAGTCCACAGCTGTAGCTACCTCTGTGTCGGCAGTCGCTCGTCCATCCATAATTGTATACCACCTACCTGTGGTGTTTTTTTTCTTTCTATCTTCTTGATACTAGTAGCTTACTTTAGGAGTCTGCAGTGCTGACAGTGTCCAGCAGGTCCGTCATTATATAATATATACCTGTCCGGCTGCAGTAGTGATATATATATATTTTATATCTCATTATCATCCAGTCTATATTAGCAGCAGACGCAGTACGGTAGTCCACGGCTGTAGCTACCTCTGTGTCGGCAGTCGCTCGTCAATCCATAAGTATACTAGTATCCATCCATCTCCATTGTTTACCTGAGGTGCCTTTTAGTTGTGCCTATTAAAATATGGAGAACAAAAATGTTGAGGTTCCAAAAATAGGGAAAGATCAAGATCGACTTCCACCTCGTGCTGAAGCTGCTGCCACTAGTCATGGCCGAGACGATGAAATGCCAGAAACGTCGTCTGCCAAGGCCGATGCCCAATGTCATAGTACAGAGCATGTAAAATCCAAAACACCAAATATCAGTAAAAAAAGGACTCAAAAATCTAAAATAAAATTGTCGGAGGAGAAGCGTAAACTTGCCATGATGCCATTTACCACACGGAGTGGCAAGGAACGGCTGAGGCCCTGGCCTATGTTCATGGCTAGTGGTTCAGCTTCACATGAGGATGGAAGCACTCAGCCTCTCGCTAGAAAAATGAAAAGACTCAAGCTGGCAAAAGCACAGCAAAGAACTGTGCGTTCTTCGAAATCACAAATCCACAAGGAGAGTCCAATTGTGTCGGTTGCGATGCCTGACCTTCCCAACACTGGACGGGAAGAGCTTGCGCCTTCCACCATTTGCACGCCCCCTGCAAGTGCTGGAAGGTGCACCCGCAGTCCAGTTCCTGATAGTCAGATTGAAGATGTCAGTGTTGAAGTACACCAGGATGAGGAGGATATGGGTGTTGCTGGCGCTGGGGAGGAAATTGACCAGGAGGATTCTGATGGTGAGGTGGTTTGTTTAAGTCAGGCACCCGGGGAGACACCTGTTGTCCGTGGGAGGAATAGGGCCATTGACATGCCTGGTGAAAATACCAAAAAAATCAGCTCTTCGGTGTGGAAGTATTTCAACAGAAATGCGGACAACATTTGTCAAGCCGTGTGTTGCCTTTGTCAAGCTGTAATAAGTAGGGGTAAGGACGTTAACCACCTCAGAACATCCTCCCTTATACGTCACCTGCAGCGCATTCATCATAAGTCAGTGACAAGTTCAAAAACTTTGGGCGACAGCGGAAGCAGTCCACTGACCAGTAAATCCCTTCCTCTTGTAACCAAGCTCACGCAAACCACCCCACCAACTCCCTCAGTGTCAATTTCCTCCTTCCCCAGGAATGTCAATAGTCCTGCAGGCCATGTCACTGGCAATTCTGACGAGTCCTCTCCTGCCTGGGATTCCTCCGATGCATCCTTGCGTGTAACGCCTACTGCTGCTGGCGCTGCTGTTGTTGCTGCTGGGAGTCGATGGTCATCCCAGAAGGGAAGTCGTACTCGTAAGACCACTTTTACTACTTCCACCAAGCAATTGACTGTCCAACAGTCCTTTGCGAGGAAGATGAAATATCACAGCAGTCATCCTGCTGCAAAGCGGATAACTGAGGCCTTGGCATCCTGGGCGGTGAGAAACGTGGTTCCGGTATCCATCATTACTGCAGAGCCAACTAGAGACTTGTTGGAGGTACTGTGTCCCCGTTACCAAATACCATCTAGGTTCCATTTCTCTAGGCAGGCGATACCGAAAATGTACACAGACCTCAGAAAAAGACTCACCAGTGTCCTAAAAAATGCAGTTGTACCCAATGTCCACTTAACCACGGACATGTGGACAAGTGGAGTAGGGCAGGCTCAGGACTATATGACTGTGACAGCCCACTGGGTAGATGTATGGACTCCCGCCGCAAGAACAGCAGCGGCGGCACCAGTAGCAGCATCTCGCAAACGCCAACTCTTTCCTAGGCAGGCTACGCTTTGTATCACCGCTTTCCAGAATACGCACACAGCTAAAAACCTCTTACGGCAACTGAGGAAGATCATCGCAGAATGGCTTACCCCAATTGGACTCTCCTGTTAATTTGTGGCATCGGACAACGCCAGCAATATTGTGTGTGCATTAAATATGGGCAAATTCCAGCACGTCCCATGTTTTGCACATACCTTGAATTTGGTGGTGCAGAATTATTTAAAAAACGAGAGGGGCGTGCAAGAGATGCTGTCGGTGGCCAAAAGAATTGCGGGACACTTTCAGCGTACAGGCACCACGTACAGAAGACTGGAGCACAACCAAAAACGCCTGAACCTGCCCTGCCATCATCTGAAGCAAGAAGTGGTAACGAGGTGGAATTCAACCCTCTATATGCTTCAGAGGTTGGAGGAGCAGCAAAAGGCCATTCAAGCCTATACAACTGAGCACGATATAGGAGGTGGAATGCACCTGTCTCAAGCGCAGTGGAGAATGATTTCAACGTTGTGCAAGGTTCTGCAACCTTTTGAACTTGCCACACGTGAAGTCAGTTCAGATACTGCCAGCCTGAGTCAGGTCATTTTCCTCATCAGGCTTTTGCAGAAGAAGCTGGAGACATTGAAGGAGGAGCTAACACAGAGCGATTCCGCTAGGCATGTGGGACTTGTGGATGGATCCCTTAATTCGCTTAACAAGGATTCACGGGTGGTCAATCTGTTGAAATCAGAGCACTACATTTTGGCCACCGTGCTCGATCCTAGATTTAAAACCTACCTTGGATCTCTCTTTCCGGCAGACACAAGTCTGCTGGGGTTCAAAGAACTGCTGGTGACAAAATTGTCGAGTCAAGCAGAACGCGACCTGTCAACATCTCCTCCTTCACATTCTCCCGCAACTGGGGGTGCGAGGAAAAGGCTCAGAATTCCGAGCCCACCCGCTGGCGGTGATGCAGGGCAGTCTGGAGCGACTGCTGATGCTGACATCTGGTCCGGACTGAAGGACCTGACAACGATTACGGACATGTCGTCTACTGTCACTGCATATGATTCTCTCCCCATTGAAAGAATGGTGGAGGATTATATGAGTGACCGCATCCAAGTAGGCACGTCAGACAGTCCGTACTTATACTGGCAGGAAAAAGAGGCAATTTGGAGGCCCTTGCACAAACTGGCTTTATTCTACCTAAGTTGCCCTCCCACAAGTGTGTACTCCGAAAGAGTGTTTAGTGCCGCCGCTCACCTTGTCAGCAATCGGCGTACGAGGTTACATCCAGAAAATGTGGAGAAGATGATGTTCATTAAAATGAATTATAATCAATTCCTCCGTGGAGACATTGACCAGCAGCAATTGCCTCCACAAAGTACACAGGGAGCTGAGATGGTGGATTCCAGTGGGGACGAATTGATAATCTGTGAGGAGGGGGATGTACACGGTGATATATCGGAGGATGATGATGAGGTGGACATCTTGTCTCTGTAGAGCCAGTTTGTGCAAGGAGAGATTAATTGCTTCTTTTTTGGTGTGGGTCCAAACCAACCCGTCATTTCAGTCACAGTCGTGTGGCAGACCCTGTCTCTGAAATGATGGGTTGGTTAAAGTGTGCATGTCCTGTTTATACAACATAAGGGTGGGTGGGAGGGCCCAAGGACAATTCCATCTTACACCTCTTTTTTCTTTCATTTTTCTTTGCGTCATGTGCTGTTTGGGGGGTGTTTTTTGGAAGGGCCATCCTGCGTGACACTGCAGTGCCACTCCTAGATGGGCCAGGTGTTTGTGTCGGCCACTAGGGTCGCTTAGCTTACTCACACAGCTACCTCATTGCGCCTCTTTTTTTCTTTGCGTCATGTGCTGTTTGGGGAGTGTTTTTTGGAAGGGCCATCCTGCGTGACACTGCAGTGCCACTCCTAGATGGGCCAGGTGTTTGTGTCGGCCACTAGGGTCGCTTAGCTTACTCACACAGCTACCTCATTGCGCCTCTTTTTTTCTTTGCGTCATGTGCTGTTTGGGGAGTGTTTTTTGGAAGGGCCATCCTGCGTGACACTGCAGTGCCACTCCTAGATGGGCCAGGTGTTTGTGTCGGCCACTAGGGTCGCTTAGCTTACTCACACAGCTACCTCATTGCGCCTCTTTTTTTCTTTGCGTCATGTGCTGTTTGGGGAGTGTTTTTTGGAAGGGCCATCCTGCGTGACACTGCAGTGCCACTCCTAGATGGGCCAGGTGTTTGTGTCGGCCACTTGGGTCGCTTAGCTTAGCCATCCAGCGACCTCGGTGCAAATTTTAGGACTAAAAATAATATTGTGAGGTGTGAGGTGTTCAGCATAGACTGAAAATGAGTGGAAATTATGGTTATTGAGGTTAATAATACTTTGGGATCATAATGACCCCCAAATTCTATGATTTAAGCTGTTTTTTAGGTTTTTTTAAAAAAAACACCCGAATCCAAAACACACCCGAATCCGACAAAAAAAATTCGGTGAGGTTTTGCCAAAACGCGTTCGACTTCGAACCCAAAACACGGCCGCGGAACCGAACCCAAAACCAAAACACAAAACCCGAAAAATTTCCGGTGCTCATCACAAGTTCACAGAGAAACGAACCCCCCGAACATCCCGCTCAGAGCCCAGATCTGAGTCCCGCTCGGGACTTCCTGCTAGACTGTGAAACAAGAACGAGGCATAAAGTCATCATCCCACTGTTGGATTCTCACGGGTTTGGGATTCCAACCAATCCAGGACTGGCTCAAAGGGCCTGGTGCTGGTTTTGCTTTTGCGGGAGAAACCTACACCATTTTTAAACTCAGTTTAAACATAGAAGCTGCTTTTGCATCAATTAGCTGAATTTGCACCTCACAACACTCCACAAAACAACTAGATACATCATGGAAGAAAATACGCAAGGCAACACGATTGTTAGCAAATATGCAATTTGCAGTGCAAAACGTTTCAGTGATAAGAGATAGTCATGGCTCGCAGGCAAAAATTATTCTTGGAAAATTTTCTATAGGATCTAACTGTCCATCTCTGAACTCAACTTTGTCTTTAGTTTGTGATTAAGTAGAGATGAGCAGGTTCGGTTCTCAGAGAACCAAACCCCTCCGAACTTCACGCTCCAAGTCCGACTCGGGACTTCCCGCCAGATTCGGAGACCAGAACAAGGCAAAATGTCATCATCCCACTGTCAGATTCTCATGGGTTTTGGATTCCATATAAACAGCTGCGCATCGCCGCCATTTTCACTCTGGACTTGGAGAGTAAGGTAAACATACTTATGTCTCTCTGTGGGTGGTGGCATCGGGTGGGGTTAGTGTGTGCTCTGTAGGGGTGCTGCTGCAGTCACTGTGGTGTACCTGTGCTGTGTTAGGGGTGCTGTTCTGGCTGTCACTGGTGTTTCATGTGCTGTTACGGGTGCTTCAGCTGTACATGGGTGTAGCTGTCCTCCTGTATGCTGTAAAATATAGGGGTGCTGCTGTTAAAATAACATTACACTGGCCCTGTATGCTGTAAAAATTCAGGAGTGCAGTTTTAAAAATTAAAAGCACACTGGTCCTGTATGCTGTAAAAATATAGGGGTGCTGCTATTAAAATAATATTACACTAGCCATGTATGCTGTAAAAATTCAGGGGTGCAGTAAAATTAATGTACACTGGCCCTGTCTTGTATGCTGTAAACATTCTGGGGTGCAGTGAAAATAAATGTACACTGGCCCTGTATGCTGGAAAAATTTAGGGGTGCAGTGAAAATAATGTACACTTGCCCTGTCTTGTATGCTGTAATAATTTCAGGGTGCAGTAAAACAAAAATCAATGAATACTGGCCCTGTCTTGTATGCTGTAATAATTCTAGGGTGCAGTGAAAATCAATGTACACTGGCCCTGTCTTGTATGCTGTAAAAATTCAGGGGTGCAGTGAAAATAAATTTACACTGGCCCTGTATGATGGAAAAATTAGAGGTGCAGTTAAAATCTATGTACACTGGCCCTGTCTTGTATGCTGTAATAATTCTAGGGTGCAGTAAAAAAATCAATGTATACTGGCCCTGTCTTGTATGCTGTAATAATTCTAGGGTGCAGTGAAAATCAATGTACACTGGCCCTGTCTTGTATGCTGTAAAAATTCAGGGATGCAGTGAAAATAAATATACACTGGCCCTGTATGCTGCAAAAAATCAGGGTGCTTTTGTTAAAATAACAGTACACTGGTCCTGTATGCTGTAAAAATACAGGGGTGTAGTGAAAATAAATGTACACTGGCCTTGTCTTATATGCTGCAAAATTGCAGGGGTGTTGTTTAAATACAGGGGTGCTGCCATGGTCTGTGGTTGCGATGTCTAGGACTGACATTCACAACACTGTATGGGAAAAGGAGGCTCCTACTACCATTTGCACGCCCCCTGCAAGTCCTGGGAGGAGCACCGACAGTCCAGGTGCTGCTATTGAGATTGAGTATGTCACTGTAGAAGTACACCAGGATGAGGAGGATATGGGTGTAGATGGCGCTGCAGAGGAAGTTGATGATTAAGATTCCAGTGGTGATGTGGTTTGTTTAAATAAGCCACCGGTGGAGACAGTTGTTGCCCATGGGATGAAAAGCCCATTGTCATGCCTGGGTAAAATGCCAAAAAAGCCATATTTTCAGTGTGGAATTATTTCTCCACAAATCCGGACAATAGGTGTCAAGCCATCTGTTGCCTTTGTCAATCCATAATAAGTAGGGGTAGGGACATTAACCACCTAGGAACATCCTCCCTTATACGTCACCTGCAGTGCATTCATCACAAGTCATTGTCAACTTCAGATACTTTGGGTAATAGCATAAGCAGTCCACTGACACCTAAATGATGTGGTTTGTTTGTTAGTATTTCTCTGTGAGGATGAGGATGTAAACACAGAAAGGGGGGGATCTGAGGATGAGGATGACATCTTGCCACTGTAGAGCCAGTTTGTGCAAGGAGAGACTAATTGCTTCTTTTTTGGTGGGGGCCCAAACAAACCAATCATTTTAGCCACAATTGTGCTGCCCAATTGTGTCGCTTATCTTAGTAATCCAGCTACCTCGGTGCAACCTTTTTGCCTAAAAACAATATTGTGAGGTGTCCAGAATAGACTGGAAATGAGTGGAAATGAATGTTATTGAGGTTAATAATACCGTAGGATCAAAATTACCCCCACATTCTGTGATTTTAGCTGTTTTTATGTTTAAAAAAAAAATCATCCTGATCCAAAACCAAAACTCGAAAGGGTGGTTTTGCAAAAACCAGTCCAGATCTACAACACGAGTGGGAATCCAGATACAAAACCAAAACACAAAACCTGAAAAGTGTCCGCCGCACATCTCTGGTGCAGATGATGATCAGATTGTGCATATACTGCATGAGAAAAATGGGATGGCAGCAGAAAGTGCACGAGAGAGAGAATTTAAGCAATAAGCTGTATTTAATAAGAAAGTTGGACCAGACTAAACTGCTTAAAGCTTTTTGAAAAACAAAAGAAAAGTACTGTTTCTTGGAGGCACAAAAGAGAGTAAATAATAAAACTTTTAATTTGTTCTATATAAAAATGTTGTGATTATTACTTACATTTTTATCAAATATTATAGTGAAAAATAGAGGTTTAAGGGGTCTATTCATGAAGCAGTGCAAAGTGTAGAGAAGTGAGCAGTGGAGATGTTGCCCATGGCAACCAATCAGCATTGAAGTAACATTTATCATTTGCATACTATACAATTGTACAGAGCAGCTGATTAGTTGCCATGGGCAACTTCTCCACTGGCTTACTTCTCTACTCTTTTCACTGCTTCATGAATAGACCCCTTAATGCCTATTTTACATATACTTATTCTCTCTTTCATTATTACTTGAGTCCTTTCTATAAATTTGAGACGTTCTAAGTCTAAACCAAAATTACCTCATAAAAGAGACAATGCTCCTCTTCAGTTTTATATCTGATACATTTGAGCCAAATAATGTCACCTCGCTCATACTCACTGATTATTACCCAAAACACAATAATTTTTTGTGGGGTGTGAGTATAAATTATAGTGACTTTATTTTATTTTAATCTCTTAGGCTCAGTTAATCCTTTTAGGCATAAATATGCAGTAGTATTCACAAATAATCATATACAGGTTGAGTATCCCTCAGGTTGAGTATGCTTGGGACTAGAAGTATTTTGGATATCGGATTTTTCTGTATTTTGGAATAATTGCATACCATAATGAGATATCATGGTGATGGGACCTAAGTCTAGGCACATAATGCATTTATGTTTAGGGTAATTTTAGCCAATATGTTTAATAACTTTGTGCATTAAACAAAGTGTGTGTACAGTCACACAATTCATTTATGTTTCATATACACCTTATACACACAGCCTGAAGGTCATTTAATACAATATTTTTGATAACTTTGTGAATTAAACAAAGTTTGTGTACATTGAGCCATCAGAAAACAAAGGTTTCACTATCTCACTCTCACTGAAAAAAATCTGTATTTCGGAATATTCCGTATTTTGGAATATTTGGATATGGGATACTCAACCTGTATTAGGTTTTGGTCTTTAGACTAAATATGTGTACGCCCCCTAGAAAGTGATTGGGTATAGTAAAGGCAGAGGGGATATTATATTCCATAAAAATAATGTAACTAGACACCTTAAATTGTTTTTAGGAAGTGTCAGCTTGCAGCATAGTTCTAGAATTGTATCCGGTCCATATAGTTATAACCACCTTGGTTTAGTACTACAAACAGATGGTAAATTGCATTATTTCAATATAATCTTTTCTGTTGCCTGCTCCAGTTGAGAACTACAACAGTCCAAAGAAAAGGTGTTTCTATAGAAGATATAAATATAAGCATGTGTAAGCATGATACAGCATTGAGAATTCTGGTCTCTATTATAAAGAGCACTAGTTACAGAAACGTGAATGTTTTGTGTGTAAGAAATCTGGTCACTTAAAGGCAGATTGCAGATTCAGGAGAGCCAAGAAAGAATGAATCAGCTTAAGAAACAAGATGCAAAGTAAAAAGCAGAGTTCTATAAAAGAGCTTGAAAATATGCTAAAGTTACATGTGCTTTCAGTACAAACACAGACACAGTAATAAAGGCTTGGTGTATGGAATCAGGAGCTACAAGTCATGAGAAATTATTTACTCAGACCAAAATAATTCAGAAAGAAAAATTACTGGTAAATATATGTTCTCCTAAGGAATATGCAAAGCTTACATTTACTGTCCAGTCTCTCCAACAATTACTAGAAATATACTTATCAAGAATGTCTAACATATGTTTAATCTTGACACCAGTCTGCTATCTGTGAAAAAGCTTACCAAGCAAAGACATGTGACATTTAGAGGTGATAAGTGCATTACAAATGGTAGATACAATTGCAGAAGGAAAAAACACAAACCAGCCATATCAGTTACATTTTACTGTAGATAGTAACAATGCTAAGCAGCAGTATATTAACTGTATTCATGTAAGGCACCATCATCTAGGGCTCAGATTCCAGTAGATATAATAATGCCAACCCAAGAACAATATGCAAATGATATAAAGATTGATCCCTGACCCATGTAATCAAATGTGTAAGTTGTTTAAAATTGAAAATGACAAAAGATTTTTAAAATATAAAATAACAGCAGAGCTAAAAAGTGTCTATGCCTAATTTACACAGATGTACTGTATGTGGACCAATGACAATATCTGACCCTTAGACAAAATAATTTTTTTCTCACATTCATTGATGATTATTCAAAGTTCAAAACACTTTACCTTTGGCACAGTAAGGATAGAAAGGTCTCAGAATAACTGGAAGAATATCTTGCTCAAATGGAGTTTGGACTTTTCCAAACACTACATGCAGAAATTGAGACATAATATATAAGTGGCAAGGCACAGGACTTTCTTAAAAATATGGAATTATGGGGGTCATTCCGAGTTGATCGCTAGCTAGCAGTTTTTAGCAGCCGTGCAAACGCTATGCCGCCGCCCACTGGGAGTGTATTTTAGCTTAGCAGAAGTGCGAACGTTTTTATCGCAGAGCGCCTGCAAACATTTTTTGTGTAGTTTCACAGTAGCTCAAAACCTACTCAGCGCTTGCGATCACTTCAGACTATTCAGTTCCGGATTTGACATCACACACCAGCCCAGCGTTCGCCCAGCCATGCCTGCGTTTTCCCTGGCACGCCTGCGTTTTTCCAAACACTCCCTGAAAACGGTCAGTTGCTACACAGAAACGCCCACTTCATGTCAATCACTCTGCAGCAAGCAGTGCGACTGAAATGCATCGCTAGACCTTGTGCAAAACTGCATCGTTTGTTGTGCCTGTACGTCGCGCGTGCGCATTGCACCGCATACGCATGCGCAGAACTGCCATTTTTTAGCCTGATGCGAACAAATGCAGCTAGCAATCAACTCGGAATGACCATCTATGTACCAATTAACAGTATTGTACACTCCAGAGCACAACGTTGTCACTGAGAGGATAATTGAGACACTCTGGGATAGTGGGCGGGCATGCTCTTTGATGTAGATATGCCAGCAATTTACTGGAGAGAAACAATCATGATGGCCTGCTATCTTCCATCGTCAATGTGAAGCATTATAGTGCAAATATGCATTTCTTTCTAACCTTTTTAGAATAATTGGCCAGTCCCCGCTTCTGAAAGGAAGTCCTCATTATCACAAGTCTTGGAGGTATATTTAGGAATAGGCCTACATTGCACCATGGTTCAGTAACCCATAGCTACCAATCATGTGTTTTCATGTTCTAAATTGCTATAGAAACTAGTGATGAGCGGGTTCGGTTCCTCGGAATCCGAACCCCCCCGAACTTCAGCCTTTTTACACGGATCCGAGGCAGACTCGGATCTTCCCGCCTTGCTCGGCTAACCCGAGCGCGCCCGAACGTCATCATCCCGCTGTCGGATTCTCGCGAGGCTCGGATTCTATCGCGAGACTCGGATTCTATATAAGGAGCCGCGCGTCGCCGCCATTTTCACATGTGCATTGAGATTCATAGGGAGAGGACGTGGCTGGCGTCCTCTCCATTTAGATTAGAAGAGAGAGAGTGAGAGTGAGACACTTGATTTACTGGAGCTTAGGAGTACTCAGAGAGTGCAGAGTTTACTAGTGACTGACCAGTGACCACCAGTGCAGTTTTATTATATTATTATTTAATATAATCCGTTCTCTGCCTGAAAAAAAACGATACACAGTGACACAGTAACAGTATACCATATCTGTGCTCAGCCTCAGTGTGCTGCATCATCTATGTATATCTGACTGTGCTGAGTGCTCAGTGCTCACACAGCTTAATTGTGGGGGAGACTGGGGAGCAGTAGCAGGAGTACATATTATTTAACAGTGCACACTTTTGCTGCCAGAGTGCCACTGCCAGTGTGACTGACAAGTATATTGTGATTGTCTGCCTGAAAAAGTTAAACACTCGTCGTGTGGTGTTTTTATTCTATAAACGCATTCTGCTGACAGTGTCCAGCAGGTCCGTCATTAATTATATAATATATACCTGTCCGGCTGCAGTAGTGATATATATATATATTTTTTATATCATTATCATCCAGTCTATATTAGCAGCAGACGCAGTACGGTAGTCCACGGCTGTAGCTACCTCTGTGTCGGCAGTCGCTCGTCCATCCATAATTGTATACCACCTACCTGTGGTGTTTTTTTTTTCTATCTTCTTGATACTAATAGTAGCTTACTTTAGGAGTCTGCAGTGCTGCTGACAGTGTCCAGCAGGTCCGTCATTATATAATATATACCTGTCCGGCTGCAGTAGTGATATATATATATTTTTTATATCATTATCATCCAGTCTATATTAGCAGCAGACGCAGTACGGTAGTCCACGGCTGTAGCTACCTCTGTGTCGGCAGTCGCTCGTCCATCCATAATTGTATACCACCTACCTGTGGAGTTTTTTTTCTTTCTATCTTCTTGATACTACTAGTAGCTTACTTTAGGAGTCTGCAGTGCTGCTGACAGTGTCCAGCAGGTCCGTCATTATATAATATATACCTGTCCAGCTGCAGTAGTGATATATATATATATATTTTATATCATTATCATCCAGTCTATATTAGCAGCAGACGCAGTACGGTAGTCCACGGCTGTAGCTACCTCTGTGTCGGCAGTCGCTCGTCCATCCATAATTGTATAACACCTACCTGTGGTGTTTTTTTTTTCTATCTTCTTGATACTAGTAGCTTACTTTAGGAGTCTGCAGTGCTGACAGTGTCCAGCAGGTCCGTCATTATATAATATATACCTGTCCGGCTGCAGTAGTGATATATATATATTTTTAATATCATTATCATCCAGTCTATATTAGCAGCAGACGCAGTACGGTAGTCCACGGCTGTAGCTACCTCTGTGTCGGCAGTCGCTCGTCCATCCATAATTGTATACCACCTACCTGTGGTGTTTTTTTTTTTCTATCTTCTTGATACTAGTAGCTTACTTTAGGAGTCTGCAGTGCTGACAGTGTCCAGCAGGTCCGTCATTATATAATATATACCTGTCCGGCTGCAGTAGTGATATATATATATATTTTTTATATCATTATCATCCAGTCTATATTAGCAGCAGACGCAGTACGATAGTCCACGGCTGTAGCTACCTCTGTGTCGGCAGTCGCTCGTCCATCCATAATTGTATACCACCTACCTGCGTTTTTTTTTTTTTTTTTTCTATCTTCTTGATACTAGTAGCTTACTTTAGGAGTCTGCAGTGCTGACAGTGTCCAGCAGGTCCGTCATTATATAATATATACCTGTCCGGCTGCAGTAGTGATATATATATATTTTTTATCTCATTATCATCCAGTCTATATTAGCAGCAGACGCAGTACGGTAGTCCACGGCTGTAGCTACCTCTGTGTCGGCAGTCGCTCGTCCATCCATAAGTATACTAGTATCCATCCATCTCCATTGTTTACCTGAGGTGCCTTTTAGTTGTGCCTATTAAAATATGGAGAACAAAAATGTTGAGGTTCCAAAAATAGGGAAAGATCAAGATCGACTTCCACCTCGTGCTGAAGCTGCTGCCACTAGTCATGGCCGAGACGATGAAATGCCAGCAACGTCGTCTGCCAAGGCCGATGCCCAATGTCATAGTACAGAGCATGTAAAATCCAAAACACCAAATATCAGTAAAAAAAGGACTCAAAAATCTAAAATAAAATTGTCGGAGGAGAAGCGTAAACTTGCCAATATGCCATTTACCACACGGCTGAGGCCCTGGCCTATGTTCATGGCTAGTGGTTCAGCTTCACATGAGGATGGAAGCACTCAGCCTCTCGCTAGAAAAATGAAAAGACTCAAGCTGGCAAAAGCACAGCAAAGAACTGTGCGTTCTTCGAAATCACAAATCCACAAGGAGAGTCCAATTGTGTCGTTTGCGATGCCTGACCTTCCCAACACTGGACGTGAAGAGCATGCGCCTTCCACCATTTGCATGCCCCCTGAAAGTGCTGGAAGGAGCACCCGCAGTCCAGTTCCTGATAGTCAGATTGAAGATGTCAGTGTTGAAGTACACCAGGATGAGGAGGATATGGGTGTTGCTGGCGCTGGGGAGGAAATTGACCAAGAGGATTCTGATGGTGAGGTGGTTTGTTTAAGTCAGGCACCCGGGGAGACACCTGTTGTCCGTGGGAGGAATAGGGCCATTGACATGCCTGGTGAAAATACCCAAAAAATCAGCTCTTCGGTGTGGAAGTATTTCAACAGAAATGCGGACAACATTTGTCAAGCCGTGTGTTGCCTTTGTCAAGCTGTAATAAGTAGGGGTAAGGACGTTAACCACCTCGGAACATCCTCCCTTATACGTCACCTGCAGCGCATTCATCATAAGTCAGTGACAAGTTCAAAAACTTTGGGCGACAGCGGAAGCAGTCCACTGACCAGTAAATCCCTTCCTCTTGTAACCAAACTCACGCAAACCACCCCACCAACTCCCTCAGTGTCAATTTCCTCCTTCCCCAGGAATGCCAATAGTCCTGCAGGCCATGTCACTGGCAATTCTGACGAGTCCTCTCCTGCCTGGGATTCCTCCGATGCATCCTTGCGTGTAACGCCTACTGCTGCTGGCGCTGCTGTTGTTGCTGCTGGGAGTCGATGGTCATCCCAGAGGGGAAGTCGTACTCGTAAGACCACTTTTACTACTTCCACCAAGCAATTGACTGTCCAACAGTCCTTTGCGAGGAAGATGAAATATCACAGCAGTCATCCTGCTGCAAAGCGGATAACTGAGGCCTTGGCATCCTGGGCGGTGAGAAACGTGGTTCCGGTATCCATCATTACTGCAGAGCCAACTAGAGACTTGTTGGAGGTACTGTGTCCCCGGTACCAAATACCATCTAGGTTCCATTTCTCTAGGCAGGCGATACCGAAAATGTACACAGACCTCAGAAAAAGACTCACCAGTGTCCTAAAAAATGCAGTTGTACCCAATGTCCACTTAACCACGGACATGTGGACAAGTGGAGCAGGGCAGGCTCAGGACTATATGACTGTGACAGCCCACTGGGTAGATGTATGGACTCCCGCCGCAAGAACAGCAGCGGCGGCACCAGTAGCAGCATCTCGCAAACGCCAACTCTTTCCTAGGCAGGCTACGCTTTGTATCACCGCTTTCCAGAATACGCACACAGCTAAAAACCTCTTACGGCAACTGAGGAAGATCATCGCAGAATGGCTTACCCCAATTGGACTCTCCTGTGGATTTGTGGCATCGGACAACGCCAGCAATATTGTGTGTGCATTAAATCTGGGCAAATTCCAGCACGTCCCATGTTTTGCACATACCTTGAATTTGGTGGTGCAGAATTTTTTAAAAAACGACAGGGGCGTGCAAGAGATGCTGTCGGTGGCCAGAAGAATTGCGGGACACTTTCGGCGTACAGGCACCACGTACAGAAGACTGGAGCACCACCAAAAACGCCTGAACCTGCCCTGCCATCATCTGAAGCAAGAAGTGGTAACGAGGTGGAATTCAACCCTCTATATGCTTCAGAGGTTGGAGGAGCAGCAAAAGGCCATTCAAGCCTATACAACTGAGCACGATATAGGAGGTGGAATGCACCTGTCTCAAGCGCAGTGGAGAATGATTTCAACGTTGTGCAAGGTTCTGCAACCTTTTGAACTTGCCACACGTGAAGTCAGTTCAGACACTGCCAGCCTGAGTCAGGTCATTCCCCTCATCAGGCTTTTGCAGAAGAAGCTAGAGACATTGAAGGAGGAGCTAACACAGAGTGATTCTGCTAGGCATGTGGGACTTGTGGATGGAGCCCTTAATTCGCTTAACAAGGATTCACGGGTGGTCAATCTGTTGAAATCAGAGCACTACATTTTGGCCACCGTGCTCGATCCTAGATTTAAAACCTACCTTGGATCTCTCTTTCCGGCAGACACAAGTCTGCTGGGGTTCAAAGAACTGCTGGTGACAAAATTGTCAAGTCAAGCGGAACGCGACCTGTCAACATCTCCTCCTTTACATTCTCCCGCAACTGGGGGTGCGAGGAAAAGGCTCAGAATTGCGAGCCCACCCGCTGGCGGTGATGCAGGGCAGTTTGGAGCGACTGCTGATGCTGACATCTGGTCCGGACTGAAGGACCTGACAACGATTACGGACATGTCGTCTACTGTCACTGCATATGATTCTCTCCCCATTGAAAGAATGGTGGAGGATTATATGAGTGACCGCATCCAAGTAGGCACGTCAGACAGTCCGTACTTATACTGGCAGGAAAAAGAGGCAATTTGGAGGCCCTTGCACAAACTGGCTTTATTCTACCTAAGTTGCCCTCCCACAAGTGTGTACTCCGAAAGAGTGTTTAGTGCCGCCGCTCACCTTGTCAGCAATCGGCGTACGAGGTTACATCCAGAAAATGTGGAGAAGATGATGTTCATTAAAATGAATTATAATCAATTCCTCCGTGGAGACATTGACCAGCAGCAATTGCCTCCACAAAGTACACAGGGAGCAGAGATGGTGGATTCCAGTGGGGACGAATTGATAATCTGTGAGGAGGGGGATGTACACGGTGATATATCGGAGGATGATGATGAGGTGGACATCTTGCCTCTGTAGAGCCAGTTTGTGCAAGGAGAGATTAATTGCTTCTTTTTTGGTGGGGGTCCAAACCAACCCGTCATTTCAGTCACAGTCGTGTGGCAGACCCTGTCACTGAAATGATGGGTTGGTTAAAGTGTGCATGTCCTGTTTATACAACATAAGGGTGGGTGGGAGGGCCCAAGGACAATTCCATCTTGCACCTCTTTTTTCTTTCATTTTTCTTTGCGTCATGTGCTGTTTGGGGAGGGTTTTTTGGAAGGGCCACCCTGCGTGACACTGCAGTGCCACTCCTAGATGGGCCAGGTATTTGTGTCGGCCACTTGGGTCGCTTATCTTACTCACACAGCTACCTCATTGCGCCTCTTTTTTTTCTTCTTTGCGTCATGTGCTGTTTGGGGAGTGTTTTTTGGAAGGGCCATCCTGCGTGACACTGCAGTGCCACTCCTAGATGGGCCAGGTGTTTGTGTCGGCCACTTGGGTCGCTTATCTTACTCACACAGCTACCTAATTGCGCCTCTTTTTTTCTTTGCGTCATGTGCTGTTTGGGGAGTGTTTTTTGGAAGGGCCATCCTGCGTGACACTGCAGTGCCACTCCTAGATGGGCCTGGTGTTTGTGTCGGCCACTTGGGTCGCTTATCTTACTCACACAGCTACCTAATTGCGCCTCTTTTTTTCTTTGCGTCATGTGCTGTTTGGGGAGTGTTTTTTGGAAGGGCCATCCTGCGTGACACTGCAGTGCCACTCCTAGATGGGCCAGGTGTTTGTGTCGGCCACTTGGGTCGCTTATCTTACTCACACAGCTACCTCATTGCGCCTCTTTTTTTCTTTGCGTCATGTGCTGTTTGGGGAGTGTTTTTTGGAAGGGCCATCCTGCGTGACACTGCAGTGCCACTCCTAGATGGGCCAGGTGTTTGTGTCGGTCACTTGGGTCGCTGAGCTTAGTCATCCAGCAACCTCGGTGCAAATTTTAGGACTAAAAATAATATTGTGAGGTGTGAGGTGTTCAGAATAGACTGAAAATGAGTGGAAATAATGGTTATTGAGGTTAATAATACTTTGGGATCAAAATGACCCCCAAATTCTATGATTTAAGCTGTTTTTTAGGGTTTTTTGGAAAAAAAAAACCGAATCCAAAACACACCCGAATCCGACAAAAAAAATTCGGTGAGGTTTTGCCAAAACGCGTTCGAACCCAAAACACGGCCGCGGAACCGAACCCAAAACCAAAACACAAAACCCGAAAAATTTCCGGTGCTCATCACTAAAAACCTGTTAGAACAGATTTGCAGCTATTGCATTATTTTTGCACACTTTTTATTCTATTAACCTCAAACACATCAAATTATTTTTAGAGATGAGTGGGTTCGGTTCCTCGGAATCCGAACCCCCCCGAACTTCACCCATTTTACACGGGTCCGAGGCAGACTCGGATCCTCCCGCCTTGCTCGGTTAACCCGAGCACGCCCGAACGTCATCATCCCGCTGTCGGATTCTCGCGAGATTCGTATTCTATATAAGGAGCCGCGCGTCGCCGCCATTTTCACTCGTGCATTGGAGATGATAGGGAGAGGACGTGTGCAGCGTTCTCTCAGTTGTGTTCAGTGTGCTGCAAATATCTGTGCTCAGTGTGCTGCAAATATCTGTGCTCAGTGTGCTTGCAAATATCTGTGCTCAGTGTGCTGAAAATATCTACGTTATCTGCCTGAAAAACGCTCCATATCTGTGCTCAGTGTGCTGCAAATATCTGTGTCAGTGTGTTTTATTGTGGGGACTGGGGACCACCAGTATTATATAGTAGGAGGACAGTGCAGAGTTTTGCTGACCAGTGACCACAAGTATTATACGTTTTCTGCCTGAAAAACGCTCCATATCTGTGCTGCATTAGAGTATATAGTAGGAGGACAGTGCAGAATTTTGCTGACCAGTGACCACCAGTATTATATCAGTACGGTACAGTAGTCCACTGCTCTACCTACCTCTGTGTCGTCAAGTATACTATCCATCCATACCTTTGGTGCATTTTAGTTGTTGTGCGCAGTAGTAGGAGGACAGTGCATAATTTTGCTGACCACCAGTATATAATATATAGCAGTATGGTACAGTAGTCCACTGCTCTACCTAACTCTGTATCGTCAAGTATACTATCCATCCATACCTGTGGTGCATTTTAGTTGTTGTGCGCAGTAGTAGGAGGACAGTGCATAATTTTGCTGACCACCAGTATATAATATATTGCAGTACGGTACAGTAGTCCACTGCTCTACCTACCTCTGTGTCATCAAGTATACTATCCATCGATACCTGTGGTGCATTTTAGTTGTTGTGCGCAGTAGTAGGAGGACAGTGCATAATTTTGCTGACCACCAGTATATAATATATAGCAGTACGGTACAGTAGTCCACTGCTCTACCTACCTCTGTGTCGTCAAGTATACTATCCATCCATACCTGTGGTGCATTTTAGTTGTTGTGCGCAGTAGTAGGAGGACAGTGCATAATTTTGCTGACCACCGGTATATAATATATAGCAGTACGGTACAGTAGTCCACTGCTCTACCTACCTCTGTGTCATCAAGTATACTATCCATCCATACCTGTGGTGCATTTTAGTTGTTGTGCGCAGTATATATAGTAGGAGGACAGTGCATAATTTTGCTGACCAACAGTATATAATATATAGCAGTATGGTACAGTAGGCCATTGCTATTGATATATTACTGACATATAATTCCACACATTAAAAAATGGAGAACCAAAATGTGGAGGGTAAAATAGGGAAAGATCCACTTCCACCTCGTGCTGAAGCTGCTGAGACGATGAAATGCCATCAATGTCGTCTGCCAAGGCCGATGCCCAATGTCATAGTAGAGAGCATGTAAAATCCAAAAAACAAAAGTTCAGTAAAATTACCCAAAAATCTAAATTAAAAGCGTCTGATGAGAAGCGTAAACTTGCCAATATGCCATTTACGGCTGAGGCCCTGGCCAATGTTCATGGCTAGTGGTTCAGATTCACATGAGGATGGAAGCATTCATCCTCTCGTTAGAAAACTGCAGTGCCACTCCTAGATGGGCCAGGTGTTTGTGTCGGCCACTTGGGTCGCTTAGCTTAGCCATCCAGCGACCTTGGTGCACCTCTTTTTTTCTTTGCATCATGTGCTGTTTGGGGACTATTTTTTAAATCTGCCATCCTGTCTGACACTGCAGTGCCACTCCTAGACGGGCCAGGTGTTTGTGTCGGCCACTTGGGTCGCTTAGCTTAGCCACACAGCTACCTCATTGCACCTCTTTTTTTCTTTGCATCATGTGCTGTTTGGGGACTATTTTTTAAATCTGCCATCCTGTCTGACACTGCAGTGCCACTCCTAGATGGGCCAGGTGTTTGTGTCGGCCACTTAGGTCGCTTAGCTTAGTCACACAGCTACCTCATTGCACCTCTTTTTTTCTTTGCATCATGTGCTGTTTGGGAACTATTTTTTAAATCTGCCATCCTGTCTGACACTGCAGTGCCACTCCTAGATGGGCCAGGTGTTTGTGTCGGCCACTTGGGTCGCTCAGCTTAGTCACACTGCGACCTTGGTGTACCTTTTTTTTTTTTGCATCATGTGCTGTTTGGGGACTATTTTTTGAAGTGCCATCCTGCCTGACACTGCAGTGCCACTCCTAGATGGGCCAGGTGTTTGTGTCGGCTACTTGGGTCGCTTAGCTTAGTCACACAGCGACCTTGGTGCGCCTCTTTCTTTCTTTGCATCATGTGATGTTTGGGTACTATTTTTTGAAGTGCCATCCTGTCTGACACTGCAGTGCCACTCCGAGATGGGCCAGGTGTTTGTGTCGCCACTTGGGTCGCTTAGCTTAGTCATTCAGCGACCTCGGTGCAAATTTTAGAACTGAAAATAATATTGCGAGGTGTGAGGTGTTCAGAATAGACTGGAAATGAGTGGAAATTATGGTTATTGAGGTTAATAATACTATGGGATCAAAATTACCCCCAAATTCTATGATTTAAGCTGTTTTTGAGGTTTTTTTGGTAAAAAAAATACCCGAATCCAAAACACACCCGAATCTGACAAAACATTTTCAGGGAGGTTTTGCCAAAAGGCGTCCAAATCCAAAACACGGCCGCGGAACCGAATCCAAAACCAAAACACAAAACCCGAAAAATGTCCGGTGCACATCACTAATTATTTTATGTGCATTCCATCCTGTTGTCATTAGATTACCTGTACTTCATTCTAGCTATACATTCCATCTATACTGTACTTCAAATACGGCACCATACCAATTTTCGTTGCTTGCCATCTCAGCATAATAAAATAAAAACAAGGTGATGACCAGCAGGTCTGCATGTTAATGGCCCGACAGACACTCTGCAAAACTCCTGTGAATTAAGCAAAGCACAAAACGCGTGGAAAGCACAAAAGAACGTCATCAGTACAGTATTTCATTGTTTTCACTGTTCAATTCTCACAGCTCATTGCCTCAGTTTGCTACCTAACACAGGGCTGTCAGATGTTTTAATAAAATATCCCTACAATAACCATACAGAGGAGCGATGAGCCATAGAGGTAATTGTTGCACTTTGCAAGAGGAGGCTTTGGATTGTCAATGAATTGTACTGAAAACCTGTTTCTGCCATGTACTGTACTATACTAATGCAGCATAACAGTTTTCAAAGAGGAAGTCAGAGACACTTTATCATTTCTGCCCTGCACCATACTTACCTACATTCTGGCTGCTCTCTGCGGGAGAGAGCAGCCAGGTCGTCTCAGAGGGCGGGCAGTGGAGGCTGTGACGTGGATGAAGGGGTGGACCGGAGGCGGGACGGGGGCGGAGTCACGATGACACTGCCTTTAAGCCACGCCCCCACACTGTAATGCCGCGATCACCGGCATTACACTGAAGGGGGCGTGGCTATGATGACGCGATTCAGCAAGAATCGCGTCATCAACTGCCCGGACCGCCCACTTTACACACTAAGTGGGCGGACGGGCAGGGGGACCCCGCGAATCGGGAGACTTGCCTGCTCTTCCGGGGGGCCGGGAGGGTCACCCGATTTTCGGGAGCCTCCCGGCCATTCCGGGTGAGTAGGCAAGTATGCCCTGCACATTTCTGTATCATCAGGTTATATACTGGTCACTAGCTAGACCAGGGTATGGAAGTGCTTATGGGGGAGATTTGTTAAACTAAAGGGCCCCATACACTACAGCAATATGTCTGAGGCTGAAGTCGGAGGCGATTTCCCTTGAACTCTCCCGGGAGCTTCCCGGGAGTGGTTCCATACCATTCCAAACGATTTGGTACATGTGTGACTTTTTTTGCATGTGACATATCGCCGGCGATTTATCGCAATGCATTCACATGTACCATAAGATATATCTGATGGGCTGGATTATGGTGCCCATACACTTGTGAGATAATTGGTGCTAACCTTCGATTTCGAGCGCATCTGTGAGAGAAATCGAAGGATTGTATGCACATTTTAGGAAACTGTCGACGCGATGCGCGGGCACGCCGGTCAAATCTCACGTCTCAAGATAGTATGTGCTGCACTTAATATTTATCGAATCGCAGTGCGATCGCATGTGTTTTTAAAAACTCCCACTTGGCGGTGATGTGCCCATCACGTGATTACCATGCAATCTATCGCATGATAGCATGGTAATCACTTTGGCAGTTCAGGTGCGATTTCATCGCACCTGAACTGCCGGTGCAATGCCCCGTGATAAAATCAGGCATTATCGTTCTAGTATAGGGGGCCCTTTAGGATAGAGATAAAGTATGAGAGTGGAGAGAGGTGAAGTACCAACCAATCAGCGTCTAACTAATTTTACAGATGGTGCTTCACAAATGTCAGGAGCTGATTGGTTTATACTTTTATATCTCTCCAGGTCTTGCTACTTCTCCCCCTATATGTTGAAAAAATATTAATAAAAGATTCTATTCTCTGTACAAGTCTTTAGACATTTATGATTTTCTGATGTTATTTTACTGACTTCTTACTGGAACTAGCCAGCGTTGGACTGGCCCACAGGGGCACAGGGACAACCCCCGGCGGGTCCCATTGCCCGCAGCCCCACTTCATCTTCTACAGACAAGGTTCCAGACTGTGCACTTGAATAATATTTTATACATACAATATGTTACATTATGCTGTACAGGACTATGCTGTATTTTCTGCAGTGCATCGCCTTTATTAATCTGGTACAATATCATGCATGCACTAGCAGTATTTACAGTTTATATTTATCAAGGGGCACTCTCTTATGGTTAGCAAAGCATCTGGGGATTGGCCACACCCCTAACCATAGGCCCCTACGAATGCATTCCTCCGGTGGGCCCTTTATGCTCCAGTCCGACAGTGGAACTAGCTATCTAAAAGTGGTATCATACTAATGTGCATCATCAGAACACAGTATATTATTATTATAATAATAATAATAATAATAATAATAATAATTATTATTATTATTATTATTATTATTATTATAATTATAACAATTTTAGAGTATTTATATTTTTTTGTGTGAAAACCTAATATTCATATATGATATGGATTAGTGCTCACCCTACTTCGATATTAAAGAAAAGAAAAGTCTAATGAAATTTTGTAATGCAAATTATTACAATGTAAAGGTGTTGGTAATGTAATTTATATCACTAATTTATGATGGTAGAATATATAACAAAACAGTTAAAATGCACAAGATCATTAGTGATGAGCAGGTTCGGTTCCTCAGAAACCGAACCCCCCCGAACTTCACCCGGGTCCGAGGCATACTCGGATTCTCCCGTATGGCTCGGTTAATCCGAGCGCGCCCGAACGTCATCATCCCGCTGTAGGAATCTCGCGAAATTCGGATTCTATATAAGGAGCCGCGCGTCGCCGCCATTTTCACTCGTGCATTGGAAATGTTAGGGAGAGGACGTGGCTGGCGTCCTCTCCGTTTATTAATGTTGCTGCAAATATTTGTGCTTATTGCTTAATTGTGGGGACTGGGGAGCAGCTGTATTATATAGGAGGAGTACAGTGCAGAGTTTTGCTGATCAGTGACCACCAGTTTTATCCGTTCTCTGCCTGAAAAACGCTCCATATCTGTGCTCAGTGTGCTGCATATATCTGTGCTCACACTGCTTTATTGTGGGGACTGGGGACCACCAGTATTACATAGGAGGAGTACAGTGCAGAGTTTTGCTGACCAGTGACCACCAGCATACGTTGTCTGCCTGAAAAACGCTCCATATCTGTGCTCAGTGTGCTGCATATATCTGTGCTCACACTGCTTTATTGTGGGGACTGGGGACCAGCAGTATTATAGAGGAGTACAGTACAGAGTTTTGCTGACCAGTGACCACCAGTATACGTTGTCTGCCTGAAAAACGCTCCATATCTGTGCTCAGTGTGCTGCATATATCTGTGCTCACACTGCTTTATTGTGGGGACTGGGGACCAGCAGTATTATATAGGAGGAGTACAGTGCAGAGTTTTGCTGACAGTGACCACCAGTATATATAGCAGTACGGTACGGAAGGCCACTGCTCTACCTACCTCTGTGTCGTCAAGAATACTATCCATCTAGATTCTATACCTGTGGTGCATTTTAGTTTTGCAGTTTGATGACAGTGACCACCAGTATATATAGTAGTACGGTACGAAAGGCCACTGCTCTACCTACCTCTGTGTCGTCAAGTATACTATCCATCTAGATTCTTTACCTGTGGTGCATTTTAGTTTTGCAGTTTGCTGACAGTGACCACCAGTATATATAGCAGTACGGTACGGAAGGCCACTGCTCTACCTACCTCTGTGTCGTCAAGTATACTATCCATCTAGATTCTATACCTGTGGTGCATTTTAGTTTTGCAGTTTGCTGACAGTGCCCACCAGTATATATAGCAGTACGGTACGGAAGGCCACTGCTCTACCTACCTCTGTGTCGTCAAGTGTACTATCCATCTAGATTCTATACCTGTGGTGCATTTTAGTTTTGCAGTTTGCTGACAGTGACCACCAGTATATATAGCAGTACGGTACGGAAGGCCACTGCTCTACCTACCTCTGTGTCGTCAAGTATACTATCCATCTATATTCTATACCTGTGGTGCATTTTAGTTTTGCAGTTTGCTGACAGTGACCACCAGTATATATAGCAGTACGGTACGGAAGGCCACTGCTCTACCTACCTCTGTGTCGTCAAGTATACTATCCATCTAGATTCTATACCTGTGGTGCATTTTAGTTTTGCAGTTTGCTGACAGTGACCACCAGTATATATAGCAGTACGGTACGGAAGGCCACTGCTCTACCTACCTCTGTGTCGTCAAGTATACTATCCATCTAGATTCTATACCTGTGGTGCATTTTAGTTCTACAGTTTGCTGACAGTGACCACCAGTATTTATAGCAGTACGGTACGGAAGGCCACTGCTCTACCTACCTCTGTGTCGTCAAGTATACTATCCATCCATACCTGTGGTGCATTTCAGTTGTGCGCAGTATATATAGTAGTAGGCCATTGCTATTGATACTGGCATATAATTCCACACATTAAAAAATGGAGAACAAAAATGTGGAGGTTAAAATAGGGAAAGATCAAGATCCACTTCCACCTCGTGCTGAAGCTGCTGCCACTAGTCATGGCCGAGACGATGAAATGCCATCAACGTCGTGTGCCAAGGTCAATGCCCAATGTCATACTAGAGAGCATGTAAAATCCAATAAAACAAAAGTTCAGTAAAATGACCCAAAAATCAAAATTGAAAGCGTCTGATGAGAAGCGTAAACTTGCCAATATGCCATTTACGACACGGAGTGGCAAGGAACGGCTGAGGCCCTGGCCTATGTTCATGGCTAGTGGTTCAGCTTCACATGAGGATGGAAGCACTCATCCTCTTGCTAGAAAACTGCAGTGCCACTCCTAGATGGGCCAGGTGTTTGTGTAGGCCACTTGGGTCGCTTAGCTTAGTCACACAGCTACCTCATTGCGCCTCTTTTTTTCTTTGCATCATGTGCTGTTTGGGGACTATTTTTTTGAAGTGCCACCCTGTCTGACACTGCAGTGCCACTCCTAGGTGGGCCAGGTGTTTGTGTCGGCCACTTGTGTTGCTTAGCTTAGTCACACAGCGACCTTGGTGCGCCTCTTTTTTTCTTTGCATCATGTGCTCTTTGGGGACAATTTTTTGGAAGTGCCATCCTGCCTGACACTGCAGTGCCACTCCTAGATGGGCCAGGTGTTTGTGTCGGTCACTTGTGTCGCTTAGCTTAGCCATCCAGCGACCTCGGTGCAAATTTTAGGACTAAAAATAATATTGTGAGGTGTGAGGTGTTCAGAATAGACTGAAAATGAGAGTAAATTATGGTTATTGAGGTTAATAATACTATGGGATCAAAATGACCCCCAAATTCTATGATTTAAGCTGTTTTTGAGGGTTTTTTGTAAAAAACACCTGCATCCAAAACACACCCGAATCCGACAAAAAAATTTCAGGGAGGTTTTGGCAAAACGCGTCCGAATCCAAAACACGTCAGCGGAACCGAATCCAAAACCAAAACACAAAACCCGAAAAATTTCCGGTGCACATATCTGAAGATCTTATAATTGACTAATTATTATAAACACTGTGTGATTATTTCATATTTAAGCATACACTTGTGTTTGCTTTGTGTTTTATTTAAAGTTATTTCCTAATTCCATTGGAATAAATTCAACTTAATAGAAAGTTATTTTACTGATGCAGTACACTCTAATGTATTCTGTCCTAAACATAGAATCAGTGGGGGCGAGGGTTATGCTAAGACAACCATAAGAAACAACTCTTGGTTTAAATACATTGCTCTGACATTTAGTAAATCTTTTAAGAGCCTTAACCAATGTGCCTCAATGTAATATATAATATTGCAAATAAAAAAAGAAACATGTATAGTGTACATAGGGCCTTATTCATAGCTACTGTATACAGATACGAATGACCATTCGCGGGAGGGTTGGCATTCACGTAATCCTATGGCTCGCAGGTGCATTTGCAGCGCACGCCCACAGCACACTAGTCATGGCAAATGACCCCTGGTTGCTGCGGCTAGTGGCAAAGTTGACCAAGGACTCATCTGTACCTACTAGAGATGAGCAGGTTTGGTTCCTCGGGATCCGAACCCCCCCGAACTACACCCATTTTACACGGTTCCGAGGCAGCCACGGATTTTCCTGCCTTGCTCGGTTAACCAGAACGCGCCCGAACATCATCATCCCGCTGTCGGATTCTCGCGAGATGCGTATTCTATATAAGGAGCCGCGCGTTGCCACCCTTTTCACTCATGCATTGGAGATTGAACAAAGAGGACGTGGCAGCGTTCTCCCCCTGAAAAGCTCCGTAATCTGTGCTAAGTGTGCTGCAAATATCTGTGCTCAGTGTGCTGCAAATAATCTGTGCTCAGTGTGCTGAAAATATCTACGTTCTCTGCTTGAAAACACTCCATATCTGTGCTCAGTGGGCTGCAAATATCTGATCAGTGTGCTGCATTTTGGGGACTGGGAACCACCAGTATAAGTATATACATGATGTGGCCATTCACTGGTACCTGGTGACAGAACGTATACTGGATTCCCCCACAATGTAACTTTATATCTGTCACCTACTGTATATACATGATGTGGTCATTCATTGGTACCCGGTGACAGAACGTATTCTGGATTCCTTCACAATGTAACTTTATATCTGTCACCTATATACATGATGTGGCCATTCACTGGTACCTGGTGACAGAACGTATACTGGATTCCCCCACAATGTAACTTTATATCTGTCACCTATATACATGATGTGGTCATTCACTGGTACCTGGTGACAGAACATATACTGGATTCCCCCACAATGTAACTTTATATCTGTCATCTATATACATGATGTGGTCATTCACTGGTACCTGGTGACAGAACATATACTGGATTCCCCCACAATGTAACTTTATATCTGTCACCTATATACATGATGTGGCCATTCACTGGTACCTGGTGACAGAACGTATACTGGCTTCCCCCACAATGTAATTTTATATCTGTCACCTATATACATGATGTGGCCATTCACTGGTACCTGGTGACAGAACGTATACTGGATTCCCCCACAATGTAACTTTATATCTGTCATCTATATAATAATTATAGTAGTACAGTAGAGTAGGCCATTGCTGTATCTTGCAGCTCTGTGTCACTGCAAATATCCATTCCATATCTGTGCTGCATTTTGTGAGCAGTATATATAGTATTACAGTGCAGCATTTTGGTGACTAAAAGTATATAGTTGTACAGTAGGCCATTGCTGTATCTTGCAGCTCTGTGTCACTGCAAGTATCCATTCCATATCTGTGCGGCATTTTTCTGAGCAGTATATATAGTATTACAGTTAGAGATGAGCAGGTTCGGTTTCTCTGAATCCGAACCCGCCAGAACTTCATGTTTTTTTTCACGGGTCCGAGCGACTCGGATCTTCCCGCCTTGCTCGGTTAACCCGAGCGCGCCCGAACGTCATCATGACGCTGTCGGATTCTCGCGAGGCTCGGATTCTATCGCGAGACTCGGATTCTATATAAGGAGCCGCGCGTCGCCGCCATTTTCACACGTGCATTGAGATTGATAGGGAGAGGACGTGGCTGGCGTCCTCTCCATTTAGATTATAAGAGACTGAGAGAGATTTACTGGAGCTGACTAGGAGGAGTACTGTTACTGTAGAAGTGTAGAGACTGAGTGGAGAGAGTTTACTAGTGAGGACAGTGCAGTTTACTTTATAATCCGTTCTCTGCCTGAAAAAAGCGATACACAGCACACAGTGACTCAGTCACATACCATATCTGTGTGCACTGCTCAGGCTCAGGCCAGTGTGCTGCATCATCTATTATCTATATATAATATTATATATATCTGTCTGACTGCTCAGCTCACACAGCTTATAATTGTGGGGGAGACTGGGGAGCACTACTGCAGTGCCAGTTATAGGTTATAGCAGGAGCCAGGAGTACATAATATATTATATAGTGAGTGACCACCAGACACACAGTGCAGTTTATTTAATATATCCGTTCTCTGCCTGAAAAAAGCGATACACACAGTGACTCAGTCAGTCACATACCATATCTGTGTGCACTGCTCAGGCTCAGGCCAGTGTGCTGCATCATCTATATATATTATATATCTGTCTGACTGCTCAGCTCACACAGCTTATAATTGTGGGGGAGACTGGGGAGCACTACTGCAGTGCCAGTTATAGGTTATAGCAGGAGCCAGGAGTACATAATATTATATTAAAATTAAACAGTGCACACTTTTGCTGCAGGAGTGCCACTGCCAGTGTGACTAGTGACCAGTGACCTGACCACCAGTATATATAATATTAGTAGTATACTATCTCTTTATCAACCAGTCTATATTAGCAGCAGACACAGTACAGTGCGGTAGTTCACGGCTGTGGCTACCTCTGTGTCGGCACTCGGCAGCCCGTCCATAATTGTATATACCACCTAACCGTGGTTTTTTTTTCTTTCTTTATACATACATACTAGTTACGAGTATACTATCTCTTTATCAACCAGTCTATATTAGCAGCAGACACAGTACAGTGCGGTAGTTCACGGCTGTGGCTACCTCTGTGTCGGCACTCGGCAGCCCGTCCATAATTGTATATACCACCTAACCGTGGTTTTTTTTTCTTTCTTTATACATACATACTAGTTACGAGTATACTATCTCTTTATCAACCAGTCTATATTAGCAGCAGACACAGTACAGTGCGGTAGTTCACGGCTGTGGCTACCTCTGTGTCGGCACTCGGCAGCCCGTCCATAATTGTATATACCACCTAACCGTGGTTTTTTTTTCTTTCTTTATACATACATACTAGTTACGAGTATACTATCTCTTTATCAACCAGTCTATATATTAGCAGCAGACACAGTACAGTGCGGTAGTTCACGGCTGTGGCTACCTCTGTGTCGGCACTCGGCAGCCCGTCCATAATTGTATATACCACCTAACCGTGTTTTTTTTTTCTTTCTTTATACATACATACTAGTTACGAGTATACTATCTCTTTATCAACCAGTCTATATTAGCAGCAGACACAGTACAGTGCGGTAGTTCACGGCTGTGGCTACCTCTGTGTCGGCACTCGGCAGCCCGTCCATAATTGTATATACCACCTAACCGTGGTTTTTTTTTTCTTTCTTTATACATACATACTAGTTACGAGTATACTATCTCTTTATCAACCAGTCTATATATTAGCAGCAGACACAGTACAGTGCGGTAGTTCACGGCTGTGGCTACCTCTGTGTCGGCACTCGGCAGCCCGTCCATAATTGTATATACCACCTAACCGTGGTTTTTTTTTCTTTCTTTATACATACATACTAGTTACGAGTATACTATCTCTTTATCAACCAGTCTATATATTAGCAGCAGACACAGTACAGTGCGGTAGTTCACGGCTGTGGCTACCTCTGTGTCGGCACTCGGCAGCCCGTCCATAATTGTATATACCACCTAACCGTGGTTTTTTTTTCTTTCTTTATACATACATACTAGTTACGAGTATACTATCTCTTTATCAACCAGTCTATATATTAGCAGCAGACACAGTACAGTGCGGTAGTTCACGGCTGTGGCTACCTCTGTGTCGGCACTCGGCAGCCCGTCCATAATTGTATATACCACCAAACCGTGGTTTTTTTTTCTTTCTTTATACATACATACTAGTTACGAGTATACTATCTCTTTATCAACCAGTCTATATATTAGCAGCAGACACAGTACAGTGCGGTAGTTCACGGCTGTGGCTACCTCTGTGTCGGCACTCGGCAGCCCGTCCATAATTGTATACTAGTATCCAATCCATCCATCTCCATTGTTTACCTGAGGTGCCTTTTAGTTGTGCCTATTAAAATATGGAGAACAAAAATGTTGAGGTTCCAAAATTAGGGAAAGATCAAGATCCACTTCCACCTCGTGCTGAAGCTGCTGCCACTAGTCATGGCCGAGACGATGAAATGCCAGCAACGTCGTCTGCCAAGGCCGATGCCCAATGTCATAGTACAGAGCATGTCAAATCCAAAACACCAAATATCAGTAAAAAAAGGACTCCAAAACCTAAAATAAAATTGTCGGAGGAGAAGCGTAAACTTGCCAATATGCCATTTACCACACGGAGTGGCAAGGAACGGCTGAGGCCCTGGCCTATGTTCATGGCTAGTGGTTCAGCTTCACATGAGGATGGAAGCACTCAGCCTCTCGCTAGAAAAATGAAAAGACTCAAGCTGGCAAAAGCAGCACAGCAAAGAACTGTGCATTCTTCGAAATCCCAAATCCACAAGGAGAGTCCAATTGTGTCGGTTGCGATGCCTGACCTTCCCAACACTGGACGTGAAGAGCATGCGCCTTCCACCATTTGCACGCCCCCTGCAAGTGCTGGAAGGAGCACCCGCAGTCCAGTTCCTGATAGTCAGATTGAAGATGTCAGTGTTGAAGTACACCAGGATGAGGAGGATATGGGTGTTGCTGGCGCTGGGGAGGAAATTGACCAGGAGGATTCTGATGGTGAGGTGGTTTGTTTAAGTCAGGCACCCGGGGAGACACCTGTTGTCCGTGGGAGGAATATGGCCGTTGACATGCCAGGTGAAAATACCAAAAAAATCAGCTCTTCGGTGTGGAGGTATTTCACCAGAAATGCGGACAACAGGTGTCAAGCCGTGTGTTCCCTTTGTCAAGCTGTAATAAGTAGGGGTAAGGACGTTAACCACCTCGGAACATCCTCCCTTATACGTCACCTGCAGCGCATTCATAATAAGTCAGTGACAAGTTCAAAAACTTTGGGTGACAGCGGAAGCAGTCCACTGACCAGTAAATCCCTTCCTCTTGTAACCAAGCTCACGCAAACCACCCCACCAACTCCCTCAGTGTCAATTTCCTCCTTCCCCAGGAATGCCAATAGTCCTGCAGGCCATGTCACTGGCAATTCTGACGAGTCCTCTCCTGCCTGGGATTCCTCCGATGCATCCTTGCGTGTAACGCCTACTGCTGCTGGCGCTGCTGTTGTTGCCGCTGGGAGTCGATGGTCATCCCAGAGGGGAAGTCGTAAGCCCACTTGTACTACTTCCAGTAAGCAATTGACTGTTCAACAGTCCTTTGCGAGGAAGATGAAATATCACAGCAGTCATCCTACTGCAAAGCGGATAACTGAGTCCTTGACAACTATGTTGGTGTTAGACGTGCGTCCGGTATCCGCCGTTAGTTCACAGGGAACTAGACAATTTATTGAGGCAGTGTGCCCCCGTTACCAAATACCATCTAGGTTCCACTTCTCTAGGCAGGCGATACCGAGAATGTACACGGACGTCAGAAAAAGACTCACCAGTGTCCTAAAAAATGCAGTTGTACCCAATGTCCACTTAACCACGGACATGTGGACAAGTGGAGCAGGGCAGGGTCAGGACTATATGACTGTGACAGCCCACTGGGTAGATGTATGGACTCCCGCCGCAAGAACAGCAGCGGCGGCACCAGTAGCAGCATCTCGCAAACGCCAACTCTTTCCTAGGCAGGCTACGCTTTGTATCACCGCTTTCCAGAATACGCACACAGCTAAAAAACCTCTTACGGCAACTGAGGAAGATCATCGCGGAATGGCTTACCCCAATTGGACTCTCCTGTGGATTTGTGGCATCGGACAACGCCAGCAATATTGTGTGTGCATTAAATATGGGCAAATTCCAGCACGTCCCATGTTTTGCACATACCTTGAATTTGGTGGTGCAGAATTTTTTAAAAAACGACAGGGGCGTGCAAGAGATGCTGTCGGTGGCCAGAAAAATTGCGGGACACTTTCGGCGTACAGGCACCACGTACAGAAGACTGGAGCACCACCAAAAACTACTGAACCTGCCCTGCCATCATCTGAAGCAAGAAGTGGTAACGAGGTGGAATTCAACCCTCTATATGCTTCAGAGGTTGGAGGAGCAGCAAAAGGCCATTCAAGCCTATACAATTGAGCACGATATAGGAGGTGGAATGCACCTGTCTCAAGTGCAGTGGAGAATGATTTCAACGTTGTGCAAGGTTCTGATGCCCTTTGAACTTGCCACACGTGAAGTCAGTTCAGACACTGCCAGCCTGAGTCAGGTCATTCCCCTCATCAGGCTTTTGCAGAAGAAGCTGGAGGCATTGAAGAAGGAGCTAAAAGGGAGCGATTCCGCTAGGCATGTGGGACTTGTGGATGCAGCCCTTAATTCGCTTAACAAGGATTCACGGGTGGTCAATCTGTTGAAATCAGAGCACTACATTTTGGCCACCGTGCTCGATCCTAGATTTAAAGCCTACCTTGGATCTCTCTTTCCGGCAGACACAGGTCTGCTGGGGTTGAAAGACCTGCTGGTGACAAAATTGTCAAGTCAAGCGGAACGCGACCTGTCAACATCTCCTCCTTCACATTCTCCCGCAACTGGGGGTGCGAGGAAAAGGCTCAGAATTCCGAGCCCACCCGCTGGCAGTGATGCAGGGCAGTCTGGAGCGACTGCTGATGCTGACATCTGGTCCGGACTGAAGGACCTGACAACGATTACGGACATGTCGTCTACTGTCACTGCATATGATTCTCTCAACATTGATAGAATGGTGGAGGATTATATGAGTGACCGCATCCAAGTAGGCACGTCACACAGTCCGTACTTATACTGGCAGGAAAAAGAGGCAATTTGGAGGCCCTTGCACAAACTGGCTTTATTCTACCTAAGTTGCCCTCCCACAAGTGTGTACTCCGAAAGAGTGTTTAGTGCCGCCGCTCACCTTGTCAGCAATCGGCGTACGAGGTTACATCCAGAAAATGTGGAGAAGATGATGTTCATTAAAATGAATTATAATCAATTCTTCCACGGAGACATTGACCAGCAGCAATTGCCTCCACAAAGTACACAGGGAGCTGAGATGGTGGATTCCAGTGGGGATGAATTGATAATCTGTGAGGAGGGGGATGTACACGGTGATATATCGGAGGGTGAAGATGAGGTGGACATCTTGCCTCTGTAGAGCCAGTTTGTGCAAGGAGAGATTAATTGCTTCTTTTTTGGGGGGGGTCCAAACCAACCCGTCATATCAGTCACAGTCGTGTGGCAGACCCTGTCACTGAAATGATGGGTTGGTTAAAGTGTGCATGTCCTGTTTTGTTTATACAACATAAGGGTGGGTGGGAGGGCCCAAGGACAATTCCATCTTGCACCTCTTTTTTCTTTTCTTTTTCTTTGCATCATGTGCTGATTGGGGAGGGTTTTTTGGAAGGGACATCCTGCGTGACACTGCAGTGCCACTCCTAGATGGGCCCGGTGTTTGTGTCGGCCACTAGGGTCGCTAATCTTACTCACACAGCTACCTCATTGCGCCTCTTTTTTTCTTTGCGTCATGTGCTGTTTGGGGAGGGTTTTTTGGAAGGGACATCCTGCGTGACACTGCAGTGCCACTCCTAGATGGGCCCGGTGTTTGTGTCGGCCACTAGGGTCGCTAATCTTACTCACACAGCTACCTCATTGCGCCTCTTTTTTTCTTTGCGTCATGTGCTGTTTGGGGAGGGTTTTTTGGAAGGGCCATCCTGCGTGACACTGCAGTGCCACTCCTAGATGGGCCCGGTGTTTGTGTCGGCCACTAGGGTCGCTAATCTTACTCACACAGCTACCTCATTGCGCCTCTTTTTTTCTTTGCGTCATGTGCTGTTTGGGGAGGGTTTTTTGGAAGGGACATCCTGCGTGACACTGCAGTGCCACTCCTAGATGGGCCCGGTGTTTGTGTCGGCCACTAGGGTCGCTTATCTTACTCACACAGCGACCTCGGTGCAAATTTTAGGACTAAAAATAATATTGTGAGGTGTGAGGTATTCAGAATAGACTGAAAATGAGTGTAAATTATGGTTTTTGAGGTTAATAATACTTTGGGATCAAAATGACCCCCAAATTCTATGATTTAAGCTGTTTTTTAGGGTTTTTTGAAAAAAACACCCGAATCCAAAACACACCCGAATCCGACAAAAAAAATTCGGTGAGGTTTTGCCAAAACGCGTTCGAACCCAAAACACGGCCGTGGAACCGAACCCAAAACCAAAACACAAAACCCGAAAAATTTCAGGCGCTCATCTCTAATTACAGTGCAGCATTTTGGTGACTAACAGTATATAGTTGTACAGTAGGCCATTGCTGTATCTCGCAGCTCTGTGTCACTGCAAGTATCCATTCCATATCTGTGCAGCATTTTTGTGAGCAGTATATATAGTATTACAGTGCAGCATTTTGGTGACCCAACAGTATATAGTTGTGCACAGTAGGCCATTGCTGTAACTTGCAGCTCTGTGTCACTGCAAGTATCCATCTATTCCATTTTCTTCCAGTGATTTGGACCAGTAATACCATTGATTAGAACGAATAATTCCAGTGATTTTGTCATTTTCTTCCAGTTATTTGGACCAATAATACCTAGTGATGTGCACCGGAAATTTTTCGGGTTTTGTGTTTTGGTTTTGGGTTCGGTTCCGCGGCCGTGTTTTGGGTTCGAACGCGTTTTGGCAAAACCTCACCGAATTTTTTTTTCGGATTCGGGTGTGTTTTGGATTCTGGTGTTTTTTTCAAAAAAACCTAAAAAACAGCTTAAATCATAGAATTTGGGGGTCATTTTGATCCCAAAGTATTATTAACCTCAATAACCATAATTTCCACTCATTTTCAGTCTATTATGAACACCTCACACCTCACAATATTATTTTTAGTCCTAAAATTTGCACCGAGGTCGCTGGATGGCTAAGCTAAGCGATACAAGTGGCCGACACAAACACCTGGCCCATCTAGGAGTGGCACTGCAGTGTCAGGCAGGATGGCACTTCCAAAAAATTGTCCCCAAACAGCACATGATTCAAAGAAAAAAAGAGGCACACCAAGGTTGCTGTGTGACTAAGCTAAGCGACCCTAGTGTCCGACACAAACACCTGGCCCATCTAGGAGTGTCACTGCAGTGTCACGCAGGATGGCCCTTCAAAAAAATACTCCCCAAACAGCACATGATGCAAAGAAAAAAAGAGGCGCAATGAGGTAGCTGTGTGACTAAGCTAAGCGACCCTAGTAGCCGACACAAACACCTGGCCCATCTAGGAGTGGCACTGCAGTGTCACGCAGGATGGCCCTTCAAAAAAATACTCCCCAAACAGCACATGATGCAAAGAAAAAAAGAGGTGCAATGAGGTAGCTGTGTGACTAAGCTAAGCGACCCTAGTGGCCGACACAAACACCTGGCCCATCTAGGAGTGGCACTGCAGTGTCAGGCAGGATGGCACTTCCAAAAAATTGTCCCCAAACAGCACATGATGCAAAGAAAAAAAGAGGCACACCAAGGTCGCTGTGTGACTAAGCTAAGCGACCCTAGTGGCCGACACAAACACCTGGCCCATCTAGGAGTGGCACTGCAGTGTCACGCAGGATGGCCCTTCAAAAAAATACTCGCCAAACAGCACATGACGCAAAGAAAAAAATAGGCGCAATGAGGTAGCTGTGTGACTAAGATAAGCGAACCAAGTGGCCGACACAAACACCTGGCCCATCTAGGAGTGGCACTGCAGTGTTACGCTGGATGGCCCTTCAAAAAAATACTCCCCAAACAGCACATGACGCAAAGAAAAATGAAAGAAAAAAGAGGTGCAAGATGGAATTGTCCTTGTGCCCTCCCACCCACCCTTATGTTGTATAAACAGGACATGCACACTTTAACGAACCCATCATTTCAGCGACAGGGTCTGCCACACGACTGTGACTGAAATGACTGGTTGGTTTGGGCCCCCACCAAAAAAGAAGCAATCAATCTCTCCTTGCACAAACTGGCTCTACAGAGGCAAGATGTCCACCTGATCATCATCACCCGATTCATCACCCCTTTCACTGTGTACAGCCCCCTCCTCACAGATTATCAATTCGTCCCCACTGGAATCCACCATCTCAGGTCCCCGTGCACTTTCTGGAGGCAATTGCTGCTGGTGAATGTCTCCACGGAGGAATTGAATCTTATATATTATATATATTGAATTAAGTCTTTTCATTTTTCTAGCGAGAGGATGAGTGCTTCCATCCTCATGTGAAGCTGAACCACTAGCCATGAACATAGGCCAGGGCCTCAGCCGTTCCCTGCCACTCTGTGTCGTAAATGGCATATTGGCAAGTTTACGCTTCTCCTCAGACGCTTTTAATTTTGATTTTTGGGTCATTTTACTGAACTTTTGTTTTTTGGATTTTACATGCTCTGTACTATGACATTGGGCATCGGCCTTTGCAGACGACGTTGATGGCATTTCATCGTCTCGGCCATGACTAGTGGCAGCAGCTTCAGCATGAGGTGGAAGTGGATCTTGATCTTTCCCTATTTTTTTAACCTCCACATTTTTGTTCTCCATATTTTAATGCGCACAACGAAAAGCCACCACAGGTATACAATGTAGATGGATGGATAGTATAGTATTATATTACTTATGGAGGACGAGTGACGACACAGAGGTAGGTACAGCCGTGGCCTACCGTACTGCTTTATATATATATATATACTGTATAATAATAACGGACCTGGTGGACACTGTCAGCAGACTGCCAAACTAGTATGAAGAAAAAAAAAGCAACCACAGGTATACAATGTAGATGGATGGATAGTATAGTATTATTATATTACTTATGGACGACGAGTGCACTGACGACACAGAGGTAGGTACAGCCGTGGCCTACCGTACTGCTATATATATATATATATATATATATATATTCTATATAATAATAATGGACCTGGTGGACACTGTCAGCAGACTGCTAAACTAGTATGAAGAAAAAAAAAGCCACCACAGGTATTCAATGTAGATGGATGGATAGTATAGTATTATATTACTTATGGACGACGAGTGCACGGATGACACAGAGGTAGGTACAGCCGTGGCCTACCGTACTGCTATATATAATATACTGTATAATAATAACGGACCCGGTGGACACTTTCAGCAGACTGCTAAACTAGTATGAAGAAAAAAAAAGCCACCACAGGTATACAATGTAGATGGATGGATAGTATAGTATTATATTACTTATGGACGACGAGTGCACTGACGACACAGAGGTAGGTACAGCCGTGGCCTACCGTACTGCTATATATAATATACTGTATAATAATAACGGACCTGGTGGACACTGTCAGCAGACTGCTAAACTAGTATGAAGAAGAAAAAAGCCACCACAGGTATACAATGTAGATGGATGGATAGTATAGTATTATATTACTTATGGAGGACGAGTGCACTGACGACACAGAGGTAGGTACAGCCGTGGCCTACCGTACTGCTATATATATATATAATATACTGTATAATAATAACGGACCTGGTGGACACTGTCAGCAGACTGCTAAACTAGTATGAAGAAAAAAAAAGCCACCACAGGTATACAATGTAGATGGATGGATAGTATAGTATTATATTACTTATGGAGGACGAGTGCACTGACGACACAGAGGTAGGTACAGCTGTGGCCTACCGTACTGCTATATATATAGATAATATACTGTATAATAATAACGGACCTGGTGGACACTGTCAGTAGACTGCTAAACTAGTATGAAGAAAAAAAAAGCCACCACAGGTATACAATGTAGATGGATGGATAGTAAAGTATTATATTACTTATGGACGACGAGTGCACGGATGACACAGAGGTAGGTACAGCCGTGGCCTACCGTACTGCTATATATATATACTGTATAATAATAACGGACCTGGTGGACACTGTCAGCAGACTGCTAAACTAGTATGAAGAAAAAAAAAGCCACCACAGGTATACAATGTAGATGGATGGATAGTTTAGTATTATATTACTTATGGAGGACGAGTGCACTGACGACACAGAGGTAGGTACAGCCGTGGCCTACCGTACTGCTATATATAATATACTGTATAATAATAACGGACCTGGTGGACACTGTCAGCAGACTGCTAAACTAGTATGAAGAAAAAAAAAAGCCACCACAGGTATACAATGGAGATGGATGGATAGTATAGTATTATATTACTTATGGACGACGAGTGCACTGACGACACAGAGGTAGGTACAGCCGTGGCCTACCGTACTGCTATATATAATATACTGTATAATAATAACGGACCTGGTGGACACTGTCAGCAGACTGCTAAACTAGTATGAAGAAAAAAAAAGCCACCACAGTTATACAATGTAGATGGATGGATAGTATAGTATTATATTACTTATGGAGGACGAGTGCACTGATGACACAGAGGTAGGTACAGCCGTGGCCTACCGTACTGCTATATATATATATATATATAATATACTGTATAATAATAACGGACCTGGTGGACACTGTCAGCAGACTGCTAAACTTGTATGAAGAAAAAAAAAGCCACCACAGGTATACAATGTAGATGGATGGATAGTATAGTATTATATTACTTATGGACGACGAGTGCACTGACGACACAGAGGTAGGTACAGCCGTGGCCTACCGTACTGCTATATATAATATACTGTATAATAATAACGGACCTGGTGGACACTGTCAGTAGACTGCTAAACTAGTATGAAGAAAAAAAAAGCCACCACAGGTATACAATGTAGATGGATGGATAGTATAGTATTATATTACTTATGGAGTACGGGTGCACTGACGACACAGAGGTAGGTACAGCCGTGGCCTACCGTACTGCTATATATATATATAATATACTGTATAATAATAACGGACCTGGTGGACACTGTCAGCAGACTGCTAAACTAGTATGAAGAAGAAAAAAGCCATCACAGGTATACAATGTAGATGGATGGATAGTATAGTTTTATATTACTTATGGACGACGAGTGCACTGACGACACAGAGGTAGGTACAGCCGTGGCCTACCGTACTGCTATATATATATATATATATATATAATATACTGTATAATAATAACGGACCTGGTGGACACTGTCAGCAGACTGCTAAACTAGTATGAAGAAAAAAAAAGCCACCACAGGAGTGTTTTTCAGGCAGACAGACGTATACTGGACTGGTGGTCACTGTCAGCAAAACTGTGCACTGTACTCCTGCTATAACTGCTCCCCAGTCCCCACAATTAGGCAGTGTGAGCAGTGCACTCACCACAGATATATCATGCAGCAGTGCAGCACACTGAGCACAGATATGCTAGAGCGTTTTTTCCAGGCAGAGAAACAACGGATTAAACTCACTGGTGGTATTATAATCAAAACCCTGCACTGTACTCCCTAACAGCTGCTCCCCGTCCCCAATCCTCCCCACAATTATAACTAAGTCACTCTTTTCTACTATAACGGAGAGGACGCCAGCCACGTCCTCTCCCTATCAATCTCAATGCACGTGTGAAAATGGCGGCGACGCGCGGCTGCTTATATAGAATCCGAGTCTCGCGAGAATCCGACAGCGGGATGATGACGTTCGGGCGCGCTCGGTTTACCCGAGCCACACGGGAGAATCCGAGCATGGCTCGGACCCGTGTAAACAGGCTGAAGTTCGGGGGGGTTCAGTTTCCGAGAAACCGAACCCGCTCATCACTAATAATACCATTGATTAGAACGAATAATTCCAGTGATTTTGTCATTTTCTTCCAGTGATTTGGACCAATAATACCATTGATTAGAACAGATAATTCCAGTGATTTTGTCATTTTCTTCCAGTGATTTGGACCAATAATACCATTGATTAGAACAAATAATTCCAGTGATTTTGTCATTTTCTTCCAGTGATTTGGACCAATAATACCATTGATTAGAACGTATAATTTCAGTGATTTTGTCATTTTCTTCCAGTGATTTTGACCAATAATACCATTGATTAGAACAAATAATTCCTGTGATATTGAGGTGTTTGTGTCGCTTAGCTTAGCCGTCCAGCGACCACAGTGCACCTCTTTTTCTCTTTTCTTTGCATCATGTGATGTTTGGAGCCAATTTTTTTAAGTGCCATCCTGTCTGACACTGCAGTGCCACTCCTAGATGGGCCAGGTGTTTGTGCCGCCCTCTTGGGTCGCTTTGCTTAGTCATTCAGCGACCTCGGTGCAAATTTTAAGACTAAAAATAGTATTGTGAGGTGTTCAGAATAGACTGGAAATGAGTGGAAATTACGGTTATTGAGGTTAATAATACTATAGGATCAAAATTACCCCCAAATTCTATGATTTAAGCTGTTTTTGAGGGTTTTTTTAAAAAAAAACATCCGAATCCAAAACACACCCGAATCTGACAAAAAAAATTTCAGGGAGGTTTTGTCAAAACGTGTCCGAATCCAAAACACGGCCGCGGAACCAAATCCAAAACCAAAACACAAAACCCGAAAAATGTATGGTGCACATCTCTAGTACCTACACAAATTTCTTGCAGATTCAATTCCGTACACAGTGGCTGTGCAAAAATACACCCACTGGGGGTGTCAGAGATCCACTGCTTCAGTACAAACATGCAACCACTGGACACACATTGGTAGATAATTGACCTTCTGAAAAACCCTATGGTCACGCATCTGTCTGAAGTAAGATGTTTACTATGGGATTACAGAAACACGCTGTGATGTGCAACCAAATCAGTCGTTAGTGATGTGCAACCGAATCAGTCGTTAGTAGCCACTCGCCCCTTACTTCCCACAAATGCAGGGAGTCAGGGAGACTGCCAATCATTTGCGTATAAATTCATACTGCGACTATCATCGCAAGACCATTGTGGCACATGCGCAAGTGCAATGTAGATGCATGTGTATTTGCAAAAAAATTGCTCCACTGCATACATCGACATTGCATCCATCCCTAGTGTAGTATGAATGCATCATCATTTTTTTGTTTGCTGATCCTGCAGTTCCAAGCTGCTACATGTTTGGCTCTATCTCGATTTGGCCAGAGGAAGAACCAACACCCATTCACCATCTTACCTGGACTCATCTGTTTATGGGGCCTATTCATCATCACTAATGGGCTCGTTACACATGAGTTGTTTTGTGTAATGGACCCATTCATTATTAGTCACCCTAATATTCAACAACTCCAAAAACGTTTGCTTGCGAGAATCAACATCATGTTCAGATGTCTGATTCCCAGAGCCCACCTATGGGAAGGAGATTCAATGTTGCATCCTTCCGTCTCCTCCACAGTGAGTGACCTGCGGCTGTACGAATAATGAATTGCTCCAGTAATTAAGCATCCACCACTGCAACTCGCTGTGAGTTGGATTCCTAACTATCGGGGGCTTCTTTGAGAGATCTGCATTGTGAACAAGTAATTGTAAAGTTGATACTTAACTATGTGATACATATTCTTATTGAGGTGTTTTATGGAGTTCCTTAAACCCCCCATCACCTGATGAATGCCCCCCTCCTGACAGAACTTGGGTCAACCAATCCAACCACACCCACCAGTAAATAAAGACACAGAGACTTGTATAAGGGGAAAGTAAGGTCAGCTTTATTTATTTAAAACTAAACTATTTAATGATTTAACCGACTAGCATATCTATATAACTATAATACTAACATGGAAGAGTAAGAAAGGAAACCAGGAAAAAGTATGGTGGCACAAAAAGAACGGCCCCCACAGTGCAATAGCGCCAACTGCATACCCACCTCAATTTTCCACATGGGGGGCGACCAGCCAGCCCCATGACCCTGCTCGAGGTATCCACTTCCCACCCCAATGACACAACAACATGAAGCCCACCTGGACTGGTGGTGCCGCTGACCCCGGTAAGGTATAATCAGCCTAAGACATGTATTGGAGGGGAGAGCACCTCAAGCTCACAAACAGATGGCAACTGCAGCTGTTCTTTCCCACCACGAAAGCCGACACCAACAACATACAACTACACAAGGGAGGGAAGGTGGGTAGCGTCCACCAGGAAAAATTTCCCTAAAATGGATGCCTGCAGCAATCAGAGAGGACCTGAAATCCCACCCCCTATCTCCAAGTCTATAGGCTAATAATAATAATAATAATAATAATAATAATAATTTTATTTATATAGCGCTCTTTCTCCAATAGGACCCAAGGCGCTTAACAGATACATAGCATAATATAGTACAGAAAATAATGAAGTACATTTTCATAAAATACAGAAGCATGAAGATACTAAAAGGGACATTATGGAAATGCTTGAGTAAACAGAAAAGTTTTGAGTCTACTTTTGAAGGATTCTATAGTTGGGGCCTCTCGCACTGTGCGGGGAAGTGAGTTCCATAGAGTCGGAGCCGCATGACTAAAAGCTCGACCCCCAGATGAATTACGGTAGATTCTAGGTACTGCTAAAAGTCCTTCATCTACAGATCGCAGTAATCGAGTGGGGCAGTATGGGGTCAGAAGCTGTTTCAGGTACCTTGGGCCTTGGTCATGTAATGCTTTGAAACTCAGTAAGCCAATCTTGTGGGACACCATATGGCAATGGCACTGGTGGTGATGAGTATAATCCAGATGATACTCTCTGTGACCTGCCTGTGAGAAATTATTTGAACCAGCTTAGAACTGTGCCATCCAGACCACAGAAATGTATCAGTCGCTCAATCAGAAGCCCATGGTCCACGGTATCAAATGCTGCCGAGAGATCCAGAAGGATTAATATTGAACAGTCACCTCTGTCTTTTGCCATCAGAAGATCATTTAACACACACACCAGGGCTGTTTCAGTGCTATGTCTTCTCCTGAATCCTGATTGAAATGGATCATAAATATCATGGGTTGTCAGGCGGGTTTCCAGTTGATTTGCAACGACTTTCTCAATAACCTTTCCTAGGAAAGGAAGGTTTGATACCGGTCTGTAGTTGGTCATGCAGTCGGGATCTAAATTAGGTTTTTTAAGAAGCGGTCTAACAATTGCTTCCTTTAGGGGTCCAGGAAAAATGCCTGTCTGCAAAGAGCATTGAACAATTTTTGTAAAGACAGGACCAATTATATCCATACAACCTATTAGAAGCTTGGTTGAGGCTGGGTCCAGATCACAGGTGGTGGGACGCCACCACCTAAAACCAACCTCACACCACCTCACCATGCCTCCTCCAGAAACATTAACCCTTCCTTGCCCAGAGGTAAGGCATCCCCAGGCTTGGGTGTTTAGTCACCTACATGCATATAAAATGCATTCCGTCCTAATTCTACTGAGAGCGTGGCAGGACTGAGATCTCCATCATTTCAGATAAGTACTTTACATTTTGAAATTGGTACAAGGCTTGAAAATGCATTTTATTTTTCATAGAGCACCTTTGGTGTTAAAGATATACATTGCACTATTGAAAATGCATCTTGTTCTATATTTTTCAGATTTGATTGACACTCTCGACAAGACTTTTATGATTTTATTTAATGACTTTTGTATTTTATTTAAGGTTTAAAAATGTTATTCATTTTTAATATTTTGAGCGCCCACACCTTGTTTTGTTTGTGTGTATATATATATATATATATATATATATTGATAGAGTCAAATATTACCTATGAACATAAGCTATATACTTATTATGGACTAGTACGCAATCGGCGCACGGAGTACCGTAAGGGTACGCACTCAGCGTAGCAGACGCTTAACCGTGGGCGCGACGCACGAGCGGCACGTACGCTGTCGGGCTTACACTTGGTATCGAGCACGCTATAGGCGGTCCGAGTACCGTACTGCTACGCTATTAGCGTAGCGGACGCTGTGCCGTGAGAGTGAGACACAAGCGGCGCTGACGCTCACTGAATGACACACTGTAAACCTTGTTTAACAACACACTGTAAGGGTATGCTTATACTGTAAACCTTAGTACTGTAATATTACCACAATGTAACGCTTATTGACCTTGATAATATGAAAGCTGTTTGAGCGATTGAGACGCTCAGAAACCCTTTACAATAACTGGTGAAACACACAAGACCTGGTAAGGTTCCAACACCTTCTTAGAAGATACTTTAGTATAAAAAGGGGAAAAACAGTTACAGCTTATACACTACAGACCTAACATCAATACCTAAACAGAATAACAAGAAATAAATGTGAACAATAGCGAACGATAGCAAACAGAATAAACACAAAGAGAATAAAATGGCAAACACTTAAAGGATAACAAAATGAGAACGAATGGCGTACATAAAGAATTACAAAATGGCTACAGAGAAACTTACACACATGGGAATGATTCATAAGCGCGTTCTGGACCAGCCCTCAGCCTTCAGCGTTGAAAACCTTTGTAGAGAGAGTGAGTGCTGGTCCAGCAATGGTGGCCTTTATATACACAACATACAGTACGATACAATGGTCCCTACAATCTCATTGTTCATTGGACACAGGAATGTGTCTCCGCATTATAACAAAAGGTCATAGGTGGATTCGAACAGGTGGGCTGTGTCTATTTCCAACTGCTCAGGTGGGAAGTATCCTCAGGATTCCCGCCGCATGGATAATGAACAGTAAATACAGTAAATGTCTAGAAACTACTTTTAAACATAACTATACGCAGGAGCGAACAATCTCTTCCTAACCAACACCGAAATGTTACATTTAAAATACTCTACAGCTGGATACTAGACATCACCATTCTTCCTTTGTCTGACCCTTCATATCATGCAAAGAGGAATTTCTACGTCCAAGAACTGTTTACACTAAACATACTTTCTGACATTGTTAAGGGAAATACTATCTATAAAACACACTATTTTGGTTAAATATATTGCGATCGAGTCGCTCGCTAGACGCTCACAAACTCCGCCGTAAATACACATCTCCATGCGCAGGAGACGTCGGAGCGTCCCTTACGCAACCTGAGGGGATGCGTACGCACGGGGGAGTGGGTGCACGAGCAGCGGGCATGTGCATTGGGGTTAGTACAAGGCATTGTGAATCACGATATTTTTCGACTTTGACAGTCCACCCTTTGGCAGTCAACAATAACTGCCACTATTCTAAATAATCAAACAGAAAAATATATGTTATCATGAAATACCTCATTATGATTGGGAGTAGGGAGGAGAGGAGGAGGTGGGAAATGTATGACCTAGTGAGATAGTAATAGCATGTGTGTATGAAATCCATGTCTGAGGGGTCATGTATCATCGTGCCGTACGTGTTCTAAATCAAGCTTCGAGGTATTGCGAAGTATACATTGAATCCTTCTTATCCCGTATTAAGGGTCTGTGGATGGGCTGTCAAACTCTACCGAGCTCTTTTCGGCTTTTGGTTACAACAAATGGGGTGCACATTAGTTGATGATACATGAAAAGGGGAAATATGTGAGTGCTAATATATGTGCCTATATTACCTGTCGACTATGTGTGTTACTACCTGAAGATAGTAGAGATGAAGATAAGAAACATGCATTATAAATGCATTCATATGATTATGTATGTGGTCGCCGATTGGAGTCTTGTTGATGTCTTGTCTGATGTCTTGTCTGGCTGTCGTATCTTTACTGTAGCTTTGTGGTAATTGGCAAGCAAAGCTTCTTCAAGTGTCCATAAAAAGAATTACAGTCTCTAAAAGCTCATTAGGTGTCTGTGACACAGTTCATCAGTGGTCTGTATAAAGGGTCATCAAATTCTTCTTCCAGGTGGATGTCTTTGTACCTTGGAGAAAATCAAAGGAGAAACGGGTGAAAGAAACGGACCGTGGAATCACATTTTATCACAACATTGTCTCGATTGACGGGTCATAAATTAAACTAGTTTTTGTTACAATGCCCTCGCTCCTCAAACTCATCAATTTGGTTCTACGCTTGCAATTCATTAAAATCCGAACACATCTGAATACCAGACCAATCAGTATGATAACTCCCAGGATACACAAGAGGAATTTTCCTACATCCATGATAACGCCTTGAGCCCATTCTCCTAAACCTGAAAACCAATTTCGTGGGTTCAACCATGATACCCAGCCGGTCAATTCATTACCCACAGCAGCGAGTGTAAGATTGTGCCTCCTCCGAAACTCCCACTTTAATTGCAAGATATCGTCCATCTTTTGATCTATGACCTCGGTTGGGTCCTCAGTGCTGTTTGTGATATACGTACAACACTTCACTCCATACTGAGTTGCTAGGGTGACACAATACCCTCCTGTCACTGCTGTGAGGTAATTTAGAACCATCCTGTGCTGGATCAGTTCCGTTTTGTAAGCTTGCAATTCTCTCCCAGTATACCTGAAGGTGTCATCATACATCTCGGTGATATTGTCTATCATGTTCGCTAGCACGGTAATATACTTAAAATTTATAACTCATCTGGCAGTACGGGTGATATCTAACGCGAGTAGGAATTGAATCCCGGTGAATTCGTGAATCAAATCAGAGGCTGCATGCTCTGTCCTATCTATAAGGTGTCTTTTTACAATGTGTTCGTAATGGGTGTGAGTGTAAGGAGCTTGAGCATTGTGGTGAACATCTTTCATCTTTTCATGGGTAATGGTCATTACTTCCGGCAACACTCTTCCAATGTAACACAATCCCTCTGAGTTTGGGGCAAGCCACTTATACGCCTTCCTCCCACATATGAAATATGCATCATCGGGGAGGACATATGGGACAGAATATGACATCACCATATTACAAACCTTCCAGGTGAAAACTCCTATCCCTAACTCTCTCATCTGACTAGTACACGTATCAGGTTGTATGATATGCGCACAGTATCCTGGTGATACTTCGCCAACTCGCATGGGCCTACTTCCTAGAGTGTACCTATATTGGATATATCTTCCACTGTTGGCTATTTGGCGTATAAGCTCTGAGTCGATGGGCATTCTATCGGCTCTGTGTGAAAATGTCATGGTTTGGTTGTTCCATGTCACTTCCCAATTTCCCGGCTTTCGGGGATTGGAAATGTTAAAACATATTAGGGACCTATCTACATGGTATTGGTGGAGCTTCAAACTAGGAGGGAAAGAAATATTAAATTTCTTGTCCACCGGTCTCCCACCCCTTAATTCAAGTACCTCATCTACCGTTAAAGGATATGGCACTAGTCCTGACTTTCTATGACCTTGAGGTACTTGTGAGCACACCCAACAGTCTGTCTGATTTAACACTTTACCCACCAATGAGTGATAGTCACTCAATGGATGCCGGTCCATGTTGATATAAAAACTGGACTGACATTTCTGAATGCACCCGTCCTCAACTATGTTGTCACAATTTCTACATATGCAGTTCTCTTCAGCTAACAATCCTTCACAATGTCTATTAATGTCATGGCTACCAGATCGTTTTCTGATACTCGCCTTTGCTCAGTGATTGTGTTGCTCTTGGAATTCTACGCCTCCATCCTGATCATCAGAACCCATTCCAGATCCTTTCTCGACCTCACTGGTACTCTCACCGAAACAGACTGCTCTGGTCAACAACAGGGTCAACAGGAAAATCCGGAACACAGTCTCTTGGGGCAAGTCCATCTTAGAGGAGGAAAAGGAGAAGAATAAGAAGGGGGAAGGAGAAAAGGAGGGAGATGGGAACTGGAGAAAATAACAAAAGGGAAAAAGAAATCTGGCACGACAACTGCCTCCGATCGTATTGTTTTCAGTGCTCAGGTGCCGTCTCAACCTTCCTGGAACAGATACTCTAGTGATACAATTTCCTCTACCGTCTGTTCTTTGTCACGGGACCTCTCTGGATCAGCGACCTTCTTACAGTGAGACGAATGGACCCAAGTCTCTCTCTCTGCAACCTTTAACGCTGTAGTGCTGGTCAATAAGACTTGGTATGGTCCTTCCCATCTGTCAATAAGGCAACCTGAGTGTAGAAAGTTTTGAATCATTACATAATCCCCAGGTTCAATGTCATGGCAATTACTGTCTGGCAGATCAGGAATCACTAGCTTTAGATTGCTATTCTGATTCCTCAACTGCTTGCTCATCTTAACCAAATACTTTACGGTTACTTCATTGTTACATTTCAAATCATCCTGGGGGTCAATCATTACATGGGGTTGTCGACCAAACAGAATTTCAAAAGGGGATAGATTAAGAGGGGACCTGGGAGTGGTTCTGATGCTGTACAATACAAGTGGCAAAGCTTCTGGCCACAACAATCCAGTTTCAGCCATTACTTTGCTCAACTTGTTCTTAATAGTGCTGTTTACTCTTTCCACTTTCGCACTCGCCTGTGGGCGGTACGGAGTATGCAGCTTACTATTAATTCCCATTAATTTGCACATTACCTGAAAGACTTCACCTGTAAAATGGGTACCCCTATCACTTTCAAATATCCTAGGGATACCATACCTGCACACAAATTCCTGCACAATTTTCTTTGCAGTAAACACAGCGGTATTTGTGGCAGCAGGGAATGCTTCAACCCAATTTGAAAACACATCAATACAAACCAATACATACTTCAAATTTCTACAAGGTGGCAATTGTATGAAATCAATTTGTATTGCCTGAAAAGGGCCGTCCGTTGGCGGAATATGGGATGGTTCTGTTGGTATTGCCTTTCCAATGATCTTCCTCAAACAGGTAAGGCATGTCATTGCCCTTTGCTCGCATGTGAAGAAAATCCTGGTGCGCACCAGTAGGCTCTTACCAACTTGCACATACCTTCTTTACCTAGATGAGTCAGCCCATGTGCCGCCTCTGCTAAACTCGGAAGGTATGCTCTGGGTGCCACTGGCTTACCCTGTCCATCTGTCCAGAGTCCTGAGGACTCCTGGCCATATCCTTTTGACCTCCAGACTGCCTTTTCCTGTGGCAAACACAAATTTTGCATTTCACTCAATTTCTGTGTGTTGACGGTATTGAATACCATCAGTTGTGTGATGTCTGTCTGTCTGGGGGTATTGGCTGCTGATTTAGCAGCTTCGTCTGCTCGGCTGTTACCAAGTGACACTGGGTCTTGACTGTACGTGTGGGCTTTACACTTGATAATAGCCACTCTGTCAGGTTCCTGTATCGCTGCTAAAAGTCTTTTGATGTGGGTTGCATGTGCCACAGGTGTGCCGGCTGCCGTCATGAAATTTCTGAGGCGCCATAGGGCCCCAAAATCATGCACTACTCCAAAGGCATACCTAGAAACCGTGTAGATATTGGCTGACTTTCCTTTAGCCAATTCACACGCTCTGGTTAGGGCAACCAGCTCAGCAACTTGTGCTGAGTGAGGTGGGCCCAGGGGTTCCGCTTCTATGGTGCCTTTGTCATCTACGACTGCGTATCCAGTACACAAGTCTCCCGAGTCCGTCTGTCTGTGGCAACTACCGTCAGTGTAGAAAGTAAAATCTACACCGTCCAGTGGGTTGTCACTGATGTCAGGCCTTGCAGTGAAATTTTGGGTCAAATATTCCATACAATCATGTGTGTCAGTGTCTGTACTAAATCCTCCTTCACCATTACTCTCATCCCCCACCCTTTGTGCCTGTCCAGGCACACCTGGGAGATACGTTGCAGGATTTAGTGCGCTGCATCTCCTTATGGTGATGTTTACAGGGGCCATTAGTGCTAATTCCCACCTTGTAAACCGTACGGATGAGACGTGTCTGGTTTGGGCAGAATTCAGTAAAGCTGACACTGCATGAGGTGTGTGTATGGTCAGGTTGTGTCCTAGCACTACATCTTCGCTTTTACTCACTAGCAATGCTATCGCTGCAACACTTCGCAAGCATGTGGGGAGGGATCACGCTACCGTGTCTAGCTGAGCGCTATAGTAGGCTACCGGCCTGCTGGCATCACCACGCTTCTGGGTTAAGACACCTGCCGCACATCCAGCACTTTCAGTACTGTACAGTTCAAAGGGTTTCCCATAATCTGGCATACCTAATGCTGGTGCCTGCGTTAGGCACTGTTTTAGTCTCTCAAATGCCAGCTCGGACTCATCTGTGTGCGAAATCCGATCTGGTTTGTTTGATGAGACCATCTCTTGCAATGGTAAGGCCAGTTTGGAAAATCCTGGGATCCAGTTACGACAGTACCCACACATTCCTAGGAACGTGCGAATCTGTTGCTGAGTCTGTGGCAGAGTCATGTTGCGAATTGCCTGTACTCTATCAGTGGTGAGATGTCTCAGTCCTTGTGTCAAACAATGCCCCAAATATTTTACCTTGGTCTCGCATAATTGCAACTTATCCTTTGAAACCTTGTGTCCCGTATCATAAAGATGAAACAGAAGCTGTTTCGTGTCTCTCAAGGACGATTCGAGTGAATCAGAACACAGTAGTAAGTCGTCTACATACTGTATTAATATTGATCCGCTCTCAGGTTGAAAGGATTGTAAACAATCATGCAAAGCCTGCGAGAAAATACTTGGGCTGTCAATGAAACCTTGTGGTAAGCGAGTCCAGGTGTACTGTACTCCTCTGTATGTGAATGCAAACAAATATTGACTGTCAGGGTGCAGGGGTACCGAGAAGAAGGCGGAGCAGAGGTCAATTACAGTGAAAAATTTTGCAGTGGGAGGGATTTGCATAAGGATGACAGCTGGATTTGGCACTACGGGGAATTGGCTCTCAACTATTTTGTTGATCCCCCTTAGATCCTGCACTAGCCTGTAACCCCTCCCCCCGCTCTTCTTCACAGGGAAGATGGGACTATTGGCAGTGCTGGATGTCCTAACCAGAATGCCCTGTTGTAGCAAGCGCTCTATTACTGGGAAAACTCCTAACTCCACCGCTGGCTTCAGAGGATATTGTGGGATTTTTGGAGCTATCCTACTATCCTTTACTTGGACTACTACGGGAGCTACATTTGCCATTAATCCAGTGTCTTGTCCATCCTTGGTCCAAAGTGACTCCGGTATCTGGGAAATCATTTTCTCTACCTTGGATGGACACCTATCTGTAACAGCAGTATGCGTCATTAACCTTTGTGGGGAATCTAGCATATCCTGCACTTCCTGAGCGTGATTCTCGGGTATATCTAAGAACACACCTTCAGGAGTACAATATATGACACACCCCATCTTGCACAGTAAATCTCTCCCAAGTAGATTAGTCGGAGCAGATGCAGCTAGCAAAAAGGAATGCTTGGTCTGCAAAGGCCCTATCGTAATCTCTGCTGGTTTGCTTAAAGGGTAATGTTGTACTACTCCTGTTACTCCCATGGCTGGAATTGTTCTACCAGTGGTCTTCATACCCACTGTTGAATTTATCACTGACTTGGCCGCCCCCGTATCTACAAGGAAAGGTAGAGATCTACCAGCTACATCAATTGTGACCTCGGGTTCACTTCCAAGGTTCGCAATTAATTTCACTAGCTGCAGACTACAGGTGTGGCCCCACCCCTATTGTGTGTGGTGACCTCCCCGCAGCGCGCTGGCAGCTATTACATGTGAAGGGGGTAACTGGGAATTATCAGAGACTTGCCCGTCTCTTCTTGGTGGGTACCTTTTTGTTTCCCCTGCATGTGGCTCATAACTCCGTCTCTGCGGTCCCTGATCCCAATTACGTGTGTCTTGTCGTTGTCTCGGGGGTTGGTATACCTTATGTGGGTCGCTAAACATACAATTCCGTGCAATATGTCCTTCTCTGTTACAATTTTAACATTTTATCACAGTTGACTTACCCACAGGGGTCTGGGGATTTGGCTGAGGTGGCTTTGTTGTAAGGGCTTGTATACTTACTGCCATCAGCTTATCGCCCTGTGACTCCCTGTGTCTCATTATGTTCCGATCATGTTCAATAGCGGTCTCTCTCAAAGCAGCCACCGACAGACCTCGCCAACTTGGTTGAGTGGTCTGTACCCTTGTCCTTAACACTTCCTTTAAACCATCCATTAACACAGAAACTGCTACTTCCCTATGATGCACATTTGTCTTAATGTCTTAGCCATTTCCTGCAGTGCCCAATGGAAATAATCAGAAGCTATTTCGCCCTCTTTTTGTCTTATGGAGAAGATTTTGTTCCACTTGACAACAGCTGGGAAATATACTCCTAATTGCATGTTGATCTGCTTAACATTTTCCTGATTGTATGCATCTGTGAGAGGCATCTCTTCATCTAACCTACAATCAGTGATAAATCTCGCAGAGTCGATATTGGGGGGCAAACATGCCCTCAGCACTGTCCGCCAATCTTTGTTATTGGGTTCTGCGGAGTTACCTAGTTCTCTAACGAACCTTTGGCTTGCAACTAGATCTTTCCTAGGATCAGGCAATTCAGACATAATTGCTCTTAATTCTGTCCAGGAAAAGAGACAATGCATTGCAATGTTCCTGACGGGAGTGACTCCAGAAGTGTCAGTTTTCCCATTTGGGACCGCAATTACCCTGACAGGATTAAGTTCAATGACATCACTCTGGGTTGATTCTACAATATGTGGTGTAATTGTTTCTGCGTAGTGTACAGTGCCGTACTTACCTGCCGACACGACCTCACCTGTCCCCCCACTAGGGGCCTTTGCTACTCCTCTTACTGGTTGGGCCGTGCCCACTGTAGTCTCTGCTATGGTGGCTGCTAGAGAGAGTGCCGATATTGTGGTAGGCTCATCTTCCTGCTCGCAATCCTGGGGGAAGTTTAAGACGGGATACAACTTGCACGGGTTAGTATTAACATCAATACACTTATCTACTTTACTCTTATCACTAATACATTTATTAAGTGCATTTTTATCATATACCAGTGTGCCATTCTCTGCAGCCATTTTCTCTCCTGTTATGTATGGTGGTGGTGGTGCGGTAGCTATCAGTTTCCTGATAGGATTGGAACCAGCTGCTTGAGCTAATCCTCTTTGTATCTCGCCTTCCTGTTGCCATAACTGTAAATAATCATAATGTCTAATCGGTTGCTTGCCGGACTTTATTAGACATATCCTTCTCCTTAAATTTTGCAAAACCTCAGGATTAAAACTGCCTACCCTGGGAAACTTCTCCCCATCGTTCACAGTCATACGTTCCCACTCATTGCATAAAACCTCGGCGTGTGATCCATATTTCTCACACATTATATACCTGGCCGACCCAACTGGTCGCCGTACTGAATCAACCTGAACCTTGGTTTATCGCCCCTTACTTGAGCAACTGGCCCCCATTATTTGCAGCTATTGCCTTTTTAGCGAATTCCTACAAAAAAACAGGTTGCCTGAGGTAAGGCGATGGTGAAAGTTCAACGAGTGCCTTCACTTCACTCTCGCCCACGTCGACCAATACGCCCACACACTGCCTTAGCGCTGGCGTACTCAACCCAGGGCCCCTGCAACCTGAACCTCTATTTACTGGGCCGTGTGGGAGTATGCTACCCTCCCCAGTAAGTATCAGTTGCTGGAGAATTCCTGATTGATCAGCGAACCTCCCTTAAAATAACAAAAAACCTACACAAATCACGTTAGAATGTACAAATAGCGTTTATGATCCCACAAAACTGAATGGGTATCAAGGTAACCAACTAATGCACACAATTACGTGCGGTACAGTCGCAATGCGTTTTAGTAACTATTACTTATCTGCAGAACGACCAGCGGAATCGGTTGTTTAGGCTGCGAATCCTTCAGCCGGAGCGTATTCTCAACACGGGCCTATATGGGTTTTGCGCCAACTCCCCTCTGGGTTGCGCTCACTTACCTCTGACCTTTCTTAAGTCAGGGTCTTCAGAACTTCATATATGTACTTTTAACGGATTTCTGATTTTAGCGACCTTCTGGTCTGCTGTAAAACTACTTGCTCCTTTTATCTTATTTCACTGTTAACGTGAGATGCCTCCCACGCCACCACGTGCTTCACTTCATGGGTGTACTTCTACGAGATCCCGATTTTTCTCAAGGTTCACCCAAAGAAAAATTCACTTGCATACACACGCTTCTTTCACTTCAAATATACTTTGATTTTTCTGTGCAGAAAATTTCTTTCATTCAGGTAACACAGGTTAATCCTAGAGGAGATGCAGCAAGAGAAGGATCTTTTTCCTTTAAACTAGTTTTAGGAAACTGAAAGAAATTGTGCTATTATCTCGTGGCTTCCGTATCGCCTTAATAAAACAATGCTATCGTGTGATTTGTATCTAGTGGGCGTATCTGTACGCACGTTGCGTAATTTACGCTACGTGTGTAGGCCTTTGTGTCGCGTACGCTTGACTCGCACTCGGTGAGAGACACGTGTACACAGGCTGGATACGTCACAGTAATACAAATAACACGCTTCTATAAATGTAAACGATGTTTAACTATAATCGCTCACTTAACACTACACACAGTTTCCTCTGTATCAACCTTTACAACTAGGCCAGGCTGTGTGCGTGCTTTACAATTACTCCCTTAAGTATTACTCTTTACTTTTAACTAAAGTAGCAACACATTTTCTCAGCACGTTATCAATGCAAATGGCAAACAGGAAAGTTAGATATGTGAAAGTACACAAATGAAAATACAGGTGTGTGTGTGTGTGTGTTGCGTATGCAATTTGCACCAAACAGAAATTAAAACAGTTTAAAAAGACAATAGCTTAACGTTCTTACCTTTCGGTTCCGGATCCCACCAGCATCCCTACAAACCAAGCGGAGCAGACGCTTATCCAATCAGCACTACCGTATCCCCAACCATAAACACGGATACAGGGGATACTACCTTCCCGCCCTTTGCTGATGGATAAAAGTCTGCCTGGTTCCGCTTGACTGCGGGTATGAGGAGGCCCGGACGATGCCCCCAATTGATAGAGTTAAATATTACCTATGAACATAAGCTATATACTTATTATGGACTAGTACGCAATCGGCGCACGGAGTACCGTAAGGGTACGCACTCAGCGTAGCAGACGCTTAACCGTGGGCGCGACGCACGAGCGGCACGTACGCTGTCGGGCTTACACTTGGTATCGAGCACGCTATAGGCGGTCCGAGTACCGTACTGCTACGCTATTAGCGTAGCGGACGCTGTGCCGTGAGAGTGAGACACAAGCGGCGCTGACGCTCACTGAATGACACACTGTAAACCTTGTTTAACAACACACTGTAAGGGTATGCTTATACTGTAAACCTTAGTACTGTAATATTACCACAATATAACGCTTATTGACCTTGATAATATGAAAGCTGTTTGAGCGATTGAGATGCTCAGAAACCCTTTACAATAACTGGTGAAACACACAAGACCTGGTAAGGTTCCAACACCTTCTTAGAAGATACTTTAGTATAAAAAGGGGAAAAACAGTTACAGCTTATACACTACAGACCTAACATCAATACCTAAACAGAATAACAAGAAATAAATGTGAACAATAGCGAACGATAGCAAACAGAATAAACACAAAGAGAATAAAATGGCAAACACTTAAAGGATAACAAAATGAGAACGAATGGCGTACATAAAGAATTACAAAATGGCTACAGAGAAACTTACACACGTGGGAATGATTCGCAAGCGCGTACTGGACCAGCCCTCAGCCTTCAGCGTTGAAAACCTTTGTAGAGAGAGTGAGTGCTGGTCCAGCAATGGTGGCCTTTATATACACAACATACAGTACGATACAATGGTCCCTACAATCTCATTGTTCATTGGACACAGGAATGTGTCTCCGCATTATAACAAAAGGTCATAGGTGGATTCGAACAGGTGGGCTGTGACTATTTCCAACTGCTCAGGTGGGAGGTATCCTCAGGATTCCCGCCGCATGGATAATGAACAGTAAATACAGTAAATGTCTAGAAACTACTTTTAAACATAACTATACGCAGGAGCGAACAATCTCTTCCTAACCAACACCGAAATTTTACATTTAAAATAATCTACAGCTGGATACTAGACACCACCGTTCTACCTTTGTCTGACCCTTCATATCATGCAAAGAGGAATTTCTCCGTCCAAGAACCGTTTACACTAAACATACTTTCTGACATTGTTAAGGGAAATACTATCTATAAAACACCCTATTTTGGTTAAATATATTGCGATCGAGTCGCTCGCTAGACGCTCACAAACTCCGCCGTAAATACACATCTCCATGCGCAGGAGACGTCGGAGCGTCCCTTACGCAACCTGAGGGGATGCGTACGCACGGGGGAGTGGGTGCACGAGCAGCGGGCATGTGCATTGGGGTTAGTACAAGGCATTGTGAATCACGATATTTTTCGACTTTGACAATATATATATATATATATATATATATATATAGAGAGAGAGAGAGAGAGAGAGAGAGAGATACTGTAAAGCTAAATTGCCACCTAATTGTTAAGTCTCACTAACCTGGGCATTACCAGGACTATAGGGTGTTGCGTACAGGTAATTATGAGATTTCTGCTTGTTTGCTTCCTCTCTTTACACCCCCATGTTCAAGTTCTGTATTACAGAAACTGAGTAGATGCAATGAAAGCAATTGCATGGAACAGCTCCAAGGAGTTCCATGAGTTCAAGTAAATAAAATGTAACAATTTGGAAGAATTATATTTTTAAAAGACAATAATTTTAATGAATTAATAATATATTTCCCTTACCCTAAAAAAAAAAAAAAGGGGGAGGGGGTCTCCCATTTATGTTGATAAACAAGCAGGTCAACCCTTCCTGTACCATAGAAACATTTGTGGTCGAAAATAGAGGACCACAGTATATATATTATTAAAAAAACTCTACTTCAGTCCTACCCATTAGTGGATTTACTGCTAAGCAACATAGGTGGCTGCCTAGGGCCCGGAGGGTAACAGGGGGCCCTCTCACATGGCTGTATGGAGGGCATTTATGCCGAACAGCGAGCACCCGTGAAAATGTACAAGATTAGGCTTGCTGTATGCTCCCGGCAGGGCTTCAAATGAATACCGCCGGAAGCCAGCTGCGCCGCTCTAGCAAGCATTGGACACACCCACCCATCCACCCTGATACCCGGAAGCGGTACAGACCAGCCACACTCAGCACAGGGTTAGTTCTAAATCCAAGTTGGGTAAGGGACCTCTGACGTCACCAGGGGTAGGAGCCACGTCATCAGGGGAAGGAGCCATGCCCGAACAGGGTACCCGAAATGTACCCTTGCGGGCTCGTTTTGCTCGCCACACTTCGGGCTTGGTGGCTCGCTCCACTCCGCTTCACTAGGCACCGGTTTACTAAAGGTAGTAGTTGGTGGTGTGGATAGTAGAAGAACTATCCCGCTGGCCCAGCTCCTCCCCCTGGTGATGTGGCTCCTCCCCCTGATGTCATAGGTCCTTTATGCCACTTAATTCTAGCATCTACCCTCAGCACAGGGAGATGGTAGGAAGCAGCACTAGTCGTTGAGTGCTGCTGCTCCTGGCCCTCATACGCGGCGCCCGGACTGTGGCGCTGGGTGTCACAGCTTTACTACCTGTTCTCCGTCTCCCTTTTCCTCATTAAGAAAGTGCTACCCATGTGCACCGCACTGCTGACCCTGCAGGAGAATGGCAACCCCCGTGACATTGTATGAGCAGCAACACTCCTCCTCTGCACCCTAATGATTTCATTATTGTGTGTAAATATGTTTGACTAGTACACAGGCCCTCCCAAAGTCTTAATACTTCTCTGGGATGATGGTTACGGATTGAGCCGGGGGGGGGGGGGGGGGGGTGCGGGTGTGTATGACAGCACATGGTACCATATATGCTAGGCACCCCAGTCACACTGTGTGTGTGTGTGTGTGTGTGTGTGTGTGTGTGTGTGTGTGTGTGTGATGATTAAGGCAGCATATGGGGGGGTGTAATTATTAATGCAGCATATGGGGGGGGAATTATTACTGCAGCATATGGGGTGTAATGATTTATGCAGTATATATGGGAGTGTAATGATTAATGCAGCATATAAGGGGTAATGATTAATGCAGCATATAATGGGTAATGATTAATGCAGCATATCGGGAGGGGGTAATTATTAATGCAGCATATGGGTGTATGTTTGTGTGACGATGATTAATGCAGCATATGGGGGGGTTGTGTGTGTAATGATTAATGCACCGTGTGTGTGTGTGTGTGTGTGTGTGTGTGTGTGTGTGCGTAATGACTTAGTGCAGCGTATAGGAGGGATGCAGTGCAGCATATAAAAGGGGTGTAATGACTTGGTGCAGCATATAGGGGGGATGTAGTGCAGCATATAGGGGGAGGGGGTGTAGTGCAGCATATGGGAGGGTGTAACGACTTAGTGCAGCATATACAGTAGAGGGATGTTGTGCAGTGTATTGGGGGTGTAGTGTAGTGATGTAGTGCTGCATTAGCTTCTATGAGGAAGTGAGCAATAATCTTGATCAGGGAAAAGCAGCGGATGTAGTCTTCCTAGATTTTGCAAAAGCCTTCGATACAGTGCCTCACAGGAGACTGATCATCAAATTAAAGGAGCTTGGCCTAGGAAAAACTATTTGCCCATGGATAAGCAACTGGTTGGATAGCAGGGTACAGCGAGTAGTGGTCAACGGGAAGTCCTCAACCTGGTCCCCAGTTGTCAGCGGAATACCACAAGGGTCCGTACTCGGTCCACTACTATTCAACATATTTATCAATGACCTAGAAATAGGCCTGGAAAGCACAGTGACAATCTTTGCAGATGATACTAAACTGTGTAAGGTAATTAACTCGGAATTGGATGTGAAGTCCTTGCAGAATGATCCATCTAAACTTGAACTCTGGGCGTCTAAATGGAAAATGAGGCTCAATATAGACAAATGCAAGGTTATGCATTTCGGGAGTAAAAACAAACTTGCAGGCTACATACTAAATGGGGAACGACTAGGTAAAACAGATTTGGAAAAAGATTTTGGGGTACTCATTGATAATAGGCTTAATAACCATACACAATGTCAAAGCGCAGTAAAGAAAGCAAGTAAGGTGCTAGCGTGCATAAAACGGGGAATTGAGTCAAGGGACTCGGATGTAATCCTGCCACTGTATAAATCATTGGTACGTCCGCACCTGGAATATTGTGTTCAGTTTTGGGCACCACTGTATAAAAAAGATATCAGTGAACTCGAAAGGGTTCAAAGGCGAGCTACTGAATTGATTAAAGGCCTTGAGGGACTGGATTATGAGGAAAGACTTAATAGGTTGAATATGTATCCACTAGAAAGAGAACGGAGGACATTTTATATGGCTGTAGTGACATAAAATTCTGAATAGCAGGCTGAATGAAGCAGCTGTGATAAGTGGAGGTGTCCATGGTAACAGTGGGCCTATGAGTTGACTGAGGAATCTGGTGATGGGAGGGGCTTAGCCCTTATAAGGAGAGGACTGACTAGGTTCTCCCTCTTTTTCTCAGAGAAAATTGAACAGTGATGTGCTCTGCGTTTGTGTTGTACTGAACTGTGTATTATTTGTGATTTTGTGGTATTTTTCTTCTTATTTCTTTTCAATCTTTACTAATCTTTAATCTTTTCACCCCCTTTTGTTCTTTGACTTTTTCTTTATCTATCTTTTCTACCTTCTAACATGCCGAGGCCCAGTCGTGCTGTGCGTCCCCCTATCCGTTTGATTGAAAGCGGTGACAGGGACGCTGCTGTGTTAGTGTCAGGTAGGGGACAGCATTTGTCAGCACAAGGATGGGGTCAAACCAGAAATAATGTGGGTAATGCCGCCGCCAGGGGTCAGGCTCGACCGCCTGAGAGGCTTTTGGCGGGCGAAGCTGCAATGCGCAGAGGCCGGGTCAGCAGCGTGTCTGTGTCACGAGCTGTTGGTTCAACTCGTGCTGTGGGAATTGATTCTACGGAACTGATTACTGATAGTACAATGTCGCGAAGCGTTGGTGCTATGGTGGAGTCGCGGAGCAGGGTGTTGAGGAGAACAGTAACATCTCGGGGAGTTACCTCAGGAGTGCATGTGCTGGAGGTACGCCGCGGTCGCCCCGTGGGCCCGCGGGGGGACCGTGGCTGCCAGAGGTGGTCGTCGCAGCACTGTTCTTTCTAGAGGTGAGCAAAATGAAAGAGGAACAAGGGAACAATTGTTGGTGCAAGGAGAGGGAGCACCTAACAGAGGAATTAATAGGGGTCCGGTTAGATCAATAGATACCGGGGCTGACACGGTTGTAGCGGGCCAGCGCGCGGGTACCTCGGGCATGAGAAATGTTGAAAGGCAGCAAGGAAGGCCCGCCACTGGGAATATTAGGGGTACAAAAGGGGTGCCTGAGGTACATAGTATGAGGGGCACAGTGTCGGAGAGGTCATGCGCTGATGCTGTGCATTTTGGACGTAATGGCGCTGGATGGAACTCGTCTGAGGTAGCGTCTATATGCACTTCAGTTATATCAGCACTGGTCCCGGTGCTGACTGCTAATCATACTGAAGGGAATTTTTGGGGTGAACAGAATTCCTCCGGTTTGCATGGGGATGGCGTAAGTGATTTAGCGGCCGCTGTTTCACGGGCCAGAATGGGTGGACGGAATAGGGGCAATATGAATCCTAATGAGTGTCTGGTGGATGTTTCTCCTTGCATTTCTCCAGCAGTGTCCTTTGCAGCTCCTGAATTACAGGAGGATTCTGGGGAATCGGCGACTGTGATAGAGTCTGCCCTGGATGAGGGAGGTCTTTATGGTGAGTCGGTTGTTCACCCTACAGCGCGTCAAAATGATGCAGTGGTTAGATCAGGCAATATGGGCGCAGTTAAGGAAAAATCATGCAGGAAAAAAGCTTACAAAAACGTAAGCATAGGCGCAGAAGTCACAGGGGTTCATCCACTTCTTCCTCTGAGTCCTCATCTTCAGTTGACAGCAGGTGCAGTGGTTGCAAAGAAAGATATAAAAGAAGGCGCAGACATAGTAGCTCTAGCATGTCCTCGGAGGAGGGTCCCGAGGATTATTTTCAATGTGCTAATACTGCTGTTTTGAGAGGGGTACGGCCCAGAATTAGAGAGCGTATTCGACAGCGCAAATTTGTGAATATGTTTGCTTTAACTAGTAAAGCGAAAAAGGCATTAGAGGCGGCCAGAAAGAAATCGGGTATAGGTGAGGAGGCTTATAAGTCTTACTCTAATTGGCAGAAGGGCATGCTTATCTTTGCAGCTTGTTATTTGGAATCTCAGGAGCACATGAATATAATATAATTAAATATATGTATTTGCTTCACGAATTGGCCAGATCTGGGCGCGGAACAGCATGGAGGTCCTATGATGAGGAGTTTCGTAGAAAACAGAATGGCAAGGAAATCATAGATTTTGGTAAAAAAGATGTTGAGATCTTTGTAGATGTTACTCAACCTCTTAAAAGTGGTTCAGAGGGTCTGGCTGAGAAGCGAGGCAATACCAGTAACAGATGGATGGTGGGTAAGAATCGTTCAGGCAAATGTTACGCCTTTAATAAGAGTCAATGTACCCTAGGGTTCAGGTGTCATTTTCAGCATGTTTGTATCCGCTGTGAGGGATCCCACCCCATTAAAAACTGCCAGCAGACTACCAGTGGTAGAGGGGGTTTGCACAAGCAGCAGTAACGAGTCCCAGCAACTGCTGGGGCTAAGTAGGGCCCCTACTCCAGTGAAATTGGACAAATTATTGGATTGGTTGGATTATTATCCAAATAGAGAGGACTCCGAGTTGATAAGGTTAGGTTTTTCAAAGGGTTTTCCGTTGCCTATTAAAGGCCAAGTAAGTTGTGGTCCGGTTTGCAATTTACGCTCGGCTCAGGAGTTTCCAGTAATTTTGAAAGAAAAAGTCGATAAGGATGTTGCTTTGGGTAGGATGGTAGGGCCTTTCAGTTGTCCCCCAGTGTCTAATTTAATTTTGTCCCCAGTGGGGGTTGTTCCAAAAAAGACTCCGGGTAAATTTAGATTAATTCAGCACTTATCATTTCCAAAAGGGTCTTCAGTTAATGATGCAATTCCTGAACATTTGTCCATGGTAATTTATCAGTCTTTTGAGGATGCGTTGGCCAAGGTTAGATCATTCGGTAGAGGGGCGTTGATGAGTAAAATTGATATAGAGTCGGCTTTTCGGCTCTTGCCCATTGATCCGGAATTTTATCAGTATTTAGGTTTCCGTCTGTATGACGGTTTTTATGTTGATAGATGTCTCCCAATGGGTTGCTCTATATCTTGTTCATATTTTGAAAAATTTAGCAGTTTTTTGCATTGGTGCATTTCTGAAAATTCAGGTCAGTCCGGAATTGTTCATTATTTAGACAATTTTTTGTTCATGGGTCCAGCCGGGTCTGACATGTGTGGCAATATTTTATCAAATACCTTGTCATTGTTGAAGAAATTTGGGGTCCCAGTAGCTGAGGAGAAGACTGTAGGTCCTACATCGGTGTTGACTTTTTGGGGAATCGAAATTGATACTGTGGAAGGTTGCTGTCGTTTACCCAGGGAGAAAATAGATAAATTAAAAGGAGAGATAATTGTGGCATTGGCAAATGTCAAGTTGATGTTGAGACAAGCTCAATCATTATTGGGGTCTCTCAATTTCGCTTGCCGAGTTATACCCATGGCTAAGGTCTTCAGCAGGAAGTTGGAGAGAGCTACAGCGGGTGTTAAAAAACCTAGTCATTTTATAACATTATCCAAATAAATTCATAGGGATAGACACATCTGGGAGGAGTTTCTGGCTACCTTTAATGGTGTTCTCATTTGGCAGTCCATACCCATATCCAATGTAGATTTGCAATTATTCACCGATGCGGCAGGTTCTATGGGTTTTGGAGCATACCTGGAGGATAGGTGGTGTGCTTCCCCATGGCCTAAAACCTGGTTTGACGAGGGACTCACTAGTAATATGTTAATATTAGAATTATTCCCTATCATAGTTGCTCTGGAGTTATGGCATGAGGTCTTGACCAATCTATCAGTAGCTTTTTGGTGTGACAATTTGGGTGGGGTTCATCCGATTAATAGTCAGAGAGCTTCCGGCCTTCCTGTGCTGCGATTGTTGGGTCAGATTGTTTTGCGCTGCCTTCAATCAAATATAAGTTTTTGCGCTAGGCATGTTCCAGGCATTGAAAACGGTGTGGCAGATGCGCTTTCGCGTTTTGAGTGGCGCAGGTTTAGGGTGCTAGCTCCGGATGCGAATGTATCTGGTGAACCTTGCCCGTCTTATGCCTGGCAGGTTATACGCCCGATGGAGGGCTTAGCTCTACGATCCTTGGCTCCTTCCACCCTCCGAGGGTACAGAAATGCTATGGGAGAGTGGGAGAGATATGTCCGTTTGCATCAGGACCAAGGTAAGACTGATTATGCAATGTTATTGAATTACATTTGGGAATGTTTTAGAGCAGGCAGGTCAAGAGGGTTTGTAACATGTTTACTGTCTGCTCTTTCTTATTTCTTGAGACTTGAAGGCCGGCATGATTTTACTAAATCTTTCTTTTTAGCAAGGATTCTTAAAGGGTGGGCTCGAGTGACGCCCCCTGTACAAGATGCACGAAGGCCAATAACCATTTCAATATTGCGGCGCATGGCGGTCGTGTTGCATGAGGTCTGTGCATCTGATTACGAAGCACTCTTATTTAAATTGTGTTTTGCCATGGCCTTTTTCGGGGCCTTTAGAGTCAGTGAACTGGTGTCAGCTTCGAAAACAGCAATGTCACCTATGCTTCGTGAACACGTGTCACTGGAAGATGGAGGCTTATGGTGCAAAGTACAACGTTCCAAAACGGACCAATTAGGCAAAGGTTGTTGGGTTGTTTTGAGATGTGTGGACGACAAGGAGATTTGTCTAGTGTCCTTGGCAAGGGTTTATTTGAGAACAAGGACTGATATGCCAGGTCCATGGTTGCAGCATATGGATGGTATGCCGGTTACTCAATTTCAATTTAGATGGGTGCTGGAACGCACCCATGGGTGCTGGAAAGCTAAGCTACCCAAGTGGCTGACACAAACACTTGGCCCATCTAGGAGTGGCACTGCAGTTTCAGACAGGATGGCACTTAAAAAAATAGTCCCCAAACAGCACATGATGCAAAGAAAAAAGAGGTGCACCAAGGTCGCTGGATGGCTAAGCTAAGCGACCCAAGTGGCCGGCACAAACATCTGGCCCATCTAGGGTTGGTACTGCAGTGTCAGACAGGATGGCACTTAAAAAAATAGTCCCCAAACAGCACATGATGCAAAGAAAAAAAGAGGTGCACCAAGGTCGCTGGATGGCTAAGCTAAGCAACCCAAGTGGCCGGCACAAACACCTGGCCCATCTAGGTAGGGTGATGTAGTGTAGTGATGTAGTGTAGCATATTATAGGGTATGTAGCGTAGTAATGTATTGCAGTGTATAGGGGCATGTAGTGCACTGATGTGGTATAGCATATAAGGGGATGTAGTGTAGTGATATAGTGTAGCATATAGGGTATGTAGTGCAGTGTACAGGGGCATGTAGTGTAGTGATGTAGTGTACCATATAGGGTATGTGGTGTAGTAATGTATTACAGTATGTAGGGGCATGTAGTATACTGATGTGGAGTAGCATATATGGGGATGTAGTGTAGTGATGTAGTGTAGCATATAGGGTATGTCGTGGAATGTATAGAGGCATGTAGCATAGTGATGTAGTTCAGCATGTAAAGGATGTAGTATGGTGATGTAGTGCAGTGGATAGGGGAATGTAGTGCAGTGATGAAGTGTTATGATTAGAGATGTGCACTTGAAATTTTTCGGGTTTTGTGTTTTGGTTTTGGGTTCGGTTCCGCGGCCGTGTTTTGGGTTCGACCGCGTTTTGGCAAAACCTCACCGAATTTTTTTTGACGGATTCGGGTGTGTTTTGGATTCGGGTGTTTTTTTCAAAAAACCCTAAAAAACAGCTTAAATCATAGAATTTGGGGGTCATTTTGATCCCAAAGTATTATTAACCTCAAAAACCATAATTTCCACTCATTTTCAGTCTATTCTGAACACCTCACACCTCACAATATTATTTTTAGTCCAAAAATTTGCACCGAGGTCGCTGGATGACTAAGCTAAGCGACCCTAGTGGCCGACACAAACACCTGGCCCATCTAGGAGTGGCACTGCAGTGTCACGCAGGATGGCCCTTCCAAAAAACACTCCCCAAACAGCACATGACGCAAAGAAAAAAAGAGACGCAATGAGGTAGCTGTGTGAGTAAGCTAAGCGACCCTAGTGGCCGACACAAACACCTGGCCCATCTAGGAGTGGCACTGCAGTGTCACGCAGGATGGCCCTTCCAAAAAACACTCCCCAAACAGCACATGACGCAAAGAAAAAAAGAGGCGCAATGAGGTAGCTGTGTGAGTAAGCTAAGCGACCCTAGTGGCCGACACAAACACCTGGCCCATCTAGGAGTGGCACTGCAGTGTCACGCAGGATGGCCCTTCCAAAAAACACTCCCCAAACAGCACATGACGCAAAGAAAAAAAGAGGCGCAATGAGGTAGCTGTGTGAGTAAGCTAAGCGACCCTAGTGGCCGACACAAACACCTGGCCCATCTAGGAGTGGCACTGCAGTGTCACGCAGGATGGCCCTTCCAAAAAACACTCCCCAAACAGCACATGACGCAAAGAAAAATGAAAGAAAAAAGAGGTGCAAGATGGAATTGTCCTTGGGCCCTCCCACCCTCCCTTATGTTGTATAAACAGGACATGCACACTTTAACCAACCCATCATTTCAGTGACAGGGTCTGCCACACGACTGTGACTGAAATGACGGGTTGGTTTGGACCCCCACCGAAAAAGAAGCAATTAATCTCTCCTTGCACAAACTGGCTCTACAGAGGCAAGATGTCCACCTCATCATCATCCGCCGATATATCACCGTGTACATCCCACTCCTCACAGATTATCAATTCGTCCCCACTGGAATCCACCATCTCAGCTCCCTGTGTACTTTGTGGAGGCAATTGCTGCTGGTCAATGTCTCCACGGAGGAATTGATTATAATTCATTTTAATGAACATCATCTTCTCCACATTTTCTGGAAGTAACCTCGTACGCCGATTGCTGACAAGGTGAGCGGCGGCACTAAACACTCTTTCGGAGTACACACTTGTGGGAGGGCAACTTAGGTAGAATAAAGCCAGTTTGTGCAAGGGCCTCCAAATTGCCTCTTTTTCCTGCCAGTATAAGTACGGACTGTCTGACGTGCCTACTTGGATGCGGTCACTCATATAATCCTCCACCATTCTTTCAATGGGGAGAGAATCATATGCAGTGCCAGTAGACGACATGGCCGTAATCGTTGGCAGGTCCTTCAGTCCGGACCAGATGTGAGCATCAGCAGTCGCTCCAGACTGCCCTGCATCACCGCCAGCGGGTGGGCTCGGAATTATGAGCCTTTTCCTCGCACCCCCAGTTGTGGGAGAATGTGAAGGAGGAGATGTTGACAGGTCGCGTTCCGCTTGACTTGACAATTTTCTCACCAGCAGGTCTTTGAACCCCAGCAGACTTGTGTGTGCCGGAAATAGAGATCCAAGGTAGATTTTAAATCTAGGATCGAGCACGGTGGCCAAAATGTAGTGCTCTGATTTCAACAGATTGACCACCCGTGAATCCTTGTTAAGCGAATTAAGGGCTCCATCCACAAGTCCCACATGCCTAGCGGAATCGCTCTGTGTTAGCTCCTCCTTCAATGTCTCCAGCTTCTTCTGCAAAAGCCTGATGAGGGGAATGACCTGACTCAGGCTGGCAGTGTCTGAACTGACTTCACGTGTGGCAAGTTCAAAGGGCAGCAGAACCTTGCACAACGTTGAAATCATTCTCCACTGCGCTTGAGACAGGTGCATTCCACCTCCTATATCGTGCTCAATTGTATAGGCTTGAATGGCCTTTTGCTGCTCCTCCAACCTCTGAAGCATATATAGGGTTGAATTCCACCTCGTTTCCACTTCTTGCTTCAGATGATGGCAGGGCAGGTTCAGGCGTTTTTGGTGGTGCTCCAGTCTTCTGTACGTGGTGCCTGTACGCCGAAAGTGTCCCGCAATTCTTCTGGCCACCGACAGCATCTCTTGCACGCCCCTCTCGTTTTTTAAATAATTCTGCACCACCAAATTCAAGGTATTTGCAAAACATGGGACGTGCTGGAATTTGCCCATATTTAATACACACACAATATTGCTGGCGTTGTCCGATGCCACAAATCCACAGGAAAGTCCAATTGGGGTAAGCCATTCCGCGATGATCTTCCTCAGTTGCCGTAAGAGGTTTTCAGCTGTGTGCGTATTCTGGAAACCGGTGATACAAAGCGTAGCCTGCCTAGGAAAGAGTTGGCGTTTGCGAGATGCTGCTACTGGTGCCGCCGCTGCTGTTCTTGCGGCGGGAGTCCATACATCTACCCAGTGGGCTGTCACAGTCATATAGTCCTGACCCTGCCCTGCTCCACTTGTCCACATGTCCGTGGTTAAGTGGACATTTCTCACCACCCAGGATGCCAAGGCCTCAGTTATCCGCTTTGCAGCATGATGACTGCTGTGATATTTCATCTTCCTCGCAAAGGACTGTTGGACAGTCAATTGCTTGGTGGAAGTAGTAAAAGTGGTCTTACGACTTCCCCTCTGGGATGACCATCGACTCCCAGCAGCAACAACAGCAGCGCCAGCAGCAGTAGGCGTTACACGCAAGGACGCATCGGAGGAATCCCAGGCAGGAGAGGACTCGTCAGAATTGCCAGTGACATGGCCTGCAGGACTATTGGCATTCCTGGGAAAGGAGGAAATTGACACTGAGGGAGTTGGTGGGGTGGTTTGCGTGAGCTTGGTTACAAGAGGAAGGGATTTACTGGTCAGTGGACTGCTTCCGCTGTCGCCCAAAGTTTTTGAACTTGTCACTGACTTATTATGAATGCGCTGCAGGTGACGTATAAGGGAGGATGTTCCGAGGTGGTTAACGTCCTTACCCCTACTTATTACAGCTTGACAAAGGCAACACACGGCTTGACAAATGTTGTCCGCATTTCTGTTGAAATACTTCCACACCGAAGAGCTGATTTTTTTGGTATTTTCACCAGGCATGTCAATGGCCATATTCCTCCCACGGACAACAGGTGTCTCCCCGGGTGCCTGACTTAAACAAACCACCTCACCATCAGAATCCTCCTTGTCAATTTCCTCCCCAGCGCCAGCAACACCCATATCCTCCTCATCCTGGTGTACTTCAACACTGACATCTTCAATCTGACTATCAGGAACTGGACTGCGGGTGCTCCTTCCAGCACTTGCAGGGGGCGTGCAAATGGTGGAAGGCGCATGCTCTTCACGTCCAGTGTTGGGAAGGTCAGGCATCGCAACCGACACAATTGGACTCTCCTTGTGGATTTGGGATTTCGAAGAACGCACAGTTCTTTGCTGTGCTTTTGCCAGCTTGAGTCTTTTCATTTTTCTAGCGAGAGGCTGAGTGCTTCCATCCTCATGTGAAGCTGAACCACTAGCCATGAACATAGGCCAGGGCCTCAGCCGTTCCTTGCCACTCCGTGTGGTAAATGGCATATTGGCAAGTTTACGCTTCTCCTCTGACAATTTTATTTTAGATTTTTGAGTCCTTTTTTTACTGATATTTGGTGTTTTGGATTTTACATGCTCTGTACTATGACATTGGGCATCGGCCTTGGCAGACGACGTTGATGGCATTTCATCGTCTCGGCCATGACTAGTGGCAGCAGCTTCAGCACGAGGTGGAAGTCGATCTTGATCTTTCCCTATTTTTGGAACCTCAACATTTTTGTTCTCCATATTTTAATAGGCACAACTAAAAGGCACCTCAGGTAAACAATGGAGATGGATGGATACTAGTATACTTATGGATGACGAGCGACTGCCGACACAGAGGTAGCTACAGCCGTGGACTACCGTACTGTGTCTGCTGCTAATATAGACTGGATGATAATGAGATAAAATTAAAATATATATATATATATCACACTAGTACTGCAGCCTTACAGGTATATATTATGTAATGACGGACCTGCTGGACACTGTCTGTCAGACTCAGCACTGCAGACTCCTAAAGTAAGCTACTAGTATCAAGAAGATAGAAAAAAAAAAAACCACGGGTAGGTGGTATACAATTATGGATGGACGAGCGACTGCCGACACAGAGGTAGCTACAGCCGTGGACTACCGTACTGTGTCTGCTGCTAATATAGACTGGATGATAATGAGATAAAATTAAAATATATATATATATATATATCACACTAGTACTGCAGCCGGACAGGTATATATTATGTAATGATGGACCTGCTGGACACTGTCTGTCAGACTCAGCACTGCAGACTCCTAAAGTAAGCTACTAGTATCAAGAAGATAGAAAAAAAAAAACACGGGTAGGTGGTATACAATTATGGATGGACGAGCGACTGCCGACACAGAGGTAGCTACAGCCGTGGACTACCATACTGTGTCTGCTGCTAATATAGACTGGATGATAATGAGATAAAATTAAAATATATATATATATCACACTAGTACTGCAGCCGGACAGGTATATATTATGTAATGACGGACCTGCTGGACACTGTCTGTCAGCACTGCAGACTCCTAAAGTAAGCTACTAGTATCAAGAAGATAGAAAAGAAAAAAAAAAACACGGGTAGGTGGTATACAATTATGGATGGACGAGCGACTGCCGACACAGAGGTAGCTACAGCCGTGGACTACCGTACTGTGTCTGCTGCTAATATAGACTGGATGATAATGAGATAAAATTAAAATATATATATATCACACTAGTACTGCAGCCGGACAGATATATATTATGTAATGACGGACCTGCTGGACACTGTCTGTCAGACTCAGCACTGCAGACTCCTAAAGTAAGCTACTAGTATCAAGAAGATAGAAAAAAAAAACCACGGGTAGGTGGTATACAATTATGGATGGACGAGCGACTGCCGACACAGAGGTAGCTACAGCCATGGACTACCATACTGTGTCTGCTGCTAATATAGACTGGATGATAATGAGATAAAATTAAAATATATATATATCACACTAGTACTGCAGCCGGACAGGTATATATTATGTAATGACGGACCTGCTGGACACTGTCTGCAGAATGCGTTTATAAAAACACCACACGACGAGTGTTTAACTTTTTCAGGCAGACAATCACAATATACTGGTGGTCAGCAGACAATCACAATACTGGTGGTCAGTGGTCACTGGTCAGTCACACTGGCAGTGGCACTCTGGCAGCAAAAGTGTGCACTGTACTTAAAATATGTACTCCTGCTATAACTGCTCCCCAGACCCCCACAATTAAGCTGTGTGAGAAGTGAGCACTCAGCACAGTCAGATAATGATATACAGTATTACATATGATGCAGCACACTGGGCTGAGCACAGATATGGTATGTGACTGTGTCACACTGTGTATCGTTTTTTTTCAGGCAGAGAACGGATTAATTAAACTGGTGGTCACTGGTCACACTATCAGCAGCAAGTAGTACTCCTCCTAATAATATGCTCCCCAAAATTTGTGTCTCTCTCTAGTACTCTAGTCTAAACGGAGAGGACGCCAGCCACGTCCTCTCCCTATCAATCTCAATGCACGTGTGAAAATGGCGGCGACGCGCGGCTCCTTATATAGAATCCGAGTCTCGCGATAGAATCCGAGCCTAACGAGAATCCGACAGCGGGATGATGACGTTCGGGCGCGCTCGGGTTAACCGAGCAAGGCGGGAAGATCCGAGTCGCTCGGCCCCGTGTAAAAAAACCTTAAGTTCGGGCGGGTTCGGATTCCGAGGAACCGAACCCGCTCATCACTAGTTATGATATGGGGGGTCAATCCGAGTTGATCGCTCGCTAGCAGTTTTTAGCAGCCGTGCAAACGCATTGTCACCGCCCAATGGGGAGTGTATTTTCGCTTTGCAGAAGTGTGAACGCTTGTGCAGCAGAGCGCCTGCAAAATCTGTTTGTGCAAAACAAGACCAGCCGTGTAGTTACTCTTCGTGTATTCAGAGAATTATACGGCAATGTCACAGGAATTATACGCCAGTATTCAGAGAATTATACGGCAATTTCACAGGAGTTATACGGCAATATCATAGGAATTATACGCCAGTATTCCGAGAATTATACGTCAATGTCATAGGAATTATACGGCAATATCATACGAATTATACGCCAGTATTCTGAGAATTATATGGCAATGTCACAGGAATTATACGACAGTATTCCGAGAATTATACGTCAATGTCATAGGAATTATACGGCAATATCACAGGAATTATACGCCAGTATTCTGAGAATTATATGGCAATGTCACAGGAATTATACGCCAGTATTCCAAGAATTAGGGGAGAGTCCCAGCGTTAGGAGTATGTCCTCAGAAAAATTCTAAGTCAGACAGAACCCAAGATATCTGGCAGGGAAAAGTAATTAACAGGCTTGGATGGGGAGCACTGCTTTGAAGTCGGATATCTCTGGTTCCCCAGGGCCGATTTTCAAAAATCTGGTACCCCTGGAAAGATGTCATAATCTCACAGGAATTATATGGCAATATCATAGGAATTATACGACAGAATTTCGAGAATTATACGGCAATGTCACAGGAATTATACGGCAATATCATAGGAATTATACGACAGTATTCCGAGAATTATACGGCAATGTCACAGGAATTATATGGCATTATCATAGGAATTATACGCCAGTATTCCGAGAATTATATGGCAATGTCACAGGAATTATATGGCAATATCATATGAATTATATGCCAGTATTCAGAGAATTATACAGCAATGTCACAAGAATTATACGCCAGTATTCCGAGAATTATACGGCAATGTCACAGGAAATATACAGCAATATCATAGGAATTATACGCCAGTATTCCGAGATTTATACGGCAATATCACAGGAATTATACGCCAGTATTCCGAGAATTATACAGCAATGTCATAGGAATTATACGCCAGTATTCCGAGAATTATACGTCAATGTCACAGAAATTATACGGCAAAATCATAGGAATTATATGCCAGTATTCCGAGAATTATATGGCAATGTCACAGGAATTATATGCCAGTATTCCGAGAATTATACGTCAATGTCATAGGAATTATACGGCAATATCATAGGAATTATACGCCAGTATTCTGAGAATTATATGGCAATGTCACAGGAATTATACGCCAGTATTCCGAGAATTATACGGCGATATGACAGGAATTATACGCCAGTATTCAGAGAATTATACGGCAATGTCACAGGAATTATACGCCAGTATTCAGAGAATTATACGGCAATTTCACAGGAGTTATGCGGCAATATCACAGGAATTATACGCCAGTATTCCGAGAATTATATGGCAATGTCAATGGAATTATACGCCAGTATTCCGAGAATTATACGGCAATGTCACAGGAATTATACAGCAATATCATAGGAATTATACGCCAGTATTCCGAGAATTACACGTCAATGTCATAGGAATTATACGGCAATATCATAGGAATTATACGCCAGTATTCTGAGAATTATATGGCAATGTCACAGGAATTATACGCCAGTATTCCGAGAATTATACGTCAATGTCATAGGAATTATACGGCAATATCATAGGAATTATACGCCAGTATTCTGAGAATAATATATGGCAATGTCACAGGAATTATACGCCAGTATTCCGAGAATTATACGGCAATATGACAGGAATTATACGCCAGTATTCAGAGAATTATACGGCAATGTCACAGGAATTATACGCCAGTATTCAGAGAATTATACGGCAATTTCACAGGAGTTATACGGCAATATCATAGGAATTATACGCCAGTATTCCGAGAATTATACGTCAATGTCATAGGAATTATACGGCAATATCATACGAATTATACGCCAGTATTCTGAGAATTATATGGCAATGTCACAGGAAATATACGACAGTATTCCGAGAATTATACGTCAATGTCATAGGAATTATACGGCAATATCACAGGAATTATACGCCAGTATTCTGAGAATTATATGGCAATGTCACAGGAATTATACGCCAGTATTCCAAGAATTATACGGCAATGTCACAGGAATTATACGCCAGTATTCAGAGAATTATACGGCAATTTCACAGGAGTTATACGGCAATATCATAGGAATTATACGACAGTATTCCGAGAATTATATGGCAATGTCAATGGAATTACACGCCAGTATTCCGAGAATTATACAGCAATGTCACAGGAATTATACAGCAATATCATGGGAATTATATGCCAGTATTCCGAGAATTATACGGCAATGTCACAGGAATTATACGCCAGTATTCCGAGAATTATATGGCAATGTCAATGGAATTATACGCCAGTATTCCGAGAATTATACGGCAATGTCACAGGAATTATACAGCAATATCATGGGAATTATACACCAGTATTCCGAGAATTATACGGCAATGTCACAGGAATTATACGCCAGTATTCCGAAAATTATACAGCAATATCATAGGAATTATACGCCAGTATTCCGAGAATTATACAGCAATGTCATAGGAATTATACGCCAGTATTCCGAGAATTATACGTCAATGTCACAGAAATTATACGGCAAAATCATAGGAATTATATGCCAGTATTCCGAGAATTATATGGCAATGTCACAGGAATTATATGCCAGTATTCCGAGAATTATACGTCAATGTCATAGGAATTATACGGCAATATCATAGGAATTATACGCCAGTATTCTGAGAATTATATGGCAATGTCACAGGAATTATACGCCAGTATTCCGAGAATTATACGGCGATATGACAGGAATTATACGCCAGTATTCAGAGAATTATACGGCAATGTCACAGGAATTATACGCCAGTATTCAGAGAATTATACGGCAATTTCACAGGAGTTATACGGCAATATCACAGGAATTATACGCCAGTATTCCGAGAATTATATGGCAATGTCAATGGAATTATACGCCAGTATTCCGAGAATTATACGGCAATGTCACAGGAATTATACAGCAATATCATAGGAATTATACGCCAGTATTCCGAGAATTACACGTCAATGTCATAGGAATTATACGGCAATATCATAGGAATTATACGCCAGTATTCTGAGAATTATATGGCAATGTCACAGGAATTATACGCCAGTATTCCGAGAATTATACGTCAATGTCATAGGAATTATACGGCAATATCATAGGAATTATACACCAGTATTCTGAGAATAATATATGGCAATGTCACAGGAATTATACGCCAGTATTCCGAGAATTATACGGCAATATGACAGGAATTATACGCCAGTATTCAGAGAATTATACGGCAATGTCACAGGAATTATACGCCAGTATTCAGAGAATTATACGGCAATTTCACAGGAGTTATACGGCAATATCATAGGAATTATACGCCAGTATTCCGAGAATTATACGTCAATGTCATAGGAATTATACGGCAATATCATACGAATTATACGCCAGTATTCTGAGAATTATATGGCAATGTCACAGGAATTATACGACAGTATTCCGAGAATTATACGTCAATGTCATAGGAATTATACGGCAATATCACAGGAATTATACGCCAGTATTCTGAGAATTATATGGCAATGTCACAGGAATTATACGCCAGTATTCCAAGAATTATACGGCAATATGACAGGAATTATACGCCAGTATTCAGAGAATTATACGGCAATGTCACAGGAATTATACGCCAGTATTCAGAGAATTATACGGCAATTTCACAGGAGTTATACGGCAATATCATAGGAATTATACGCCAGTATTCCGAGAATTATATGGCAATGTCAATGGAATTACACGCCAGTATTCCGAGAATTATACGGCAATGTCACAGGAATTATACAGCAATATCATGGGAATTATATGCCAGTATTCCGAGAATTATACGGCAATGTCACAGGAATTATACGCCAGTATTCCGAGAATTATATGGCAATGTCAATGGAATTATACGCCAGTATTCCGAGAATTATACGGCAATGTCACAGGAATTATACAGCAATATCATGGGAATTATACGCCAGTATTCCGAGAATTATACGGCAATGTCACAGGAATTATACGCCAGTATTCCGAAAATTATACAGCAATATCATAGGAATTATACGCCAGTATTCCGAGAATTATACGGCAATGTCACAGGAATTATACGCCAGTATCAATGGAATTATACGGCAATATCACGGGAATTATACGACAGTATCACGGGATTTATGCAGCAGTAACACTGGATATATGGCAGCAGAGGACATTACCACTGTGACTGATGCACAAGAGACTTCCCCTGGTCTAATGCAGGATAACACAGCACCACTCAAAGGGATTTATAAAGCTACACTGGATATATGGCAGCAGAGGACACCACCACTGTGACTGGTCACTGGACCGATGCTGCACAAGACACTACCCCTGGTCTGATGTAAGATAACACAGCAAAACTGCAAGGGACTTATACAGCAGCCAGCAGCACTGGGGACAAATTGCAGCAGAGGACACCAACACTGTGACTGGCTGGACTAATGCAGCACAATACACTGACTACACTGGACTGGACTGAGCAGCACAACATGTTAGCTATTTATTTAAATGAACCATTAATTGATGAATAATTAAACTAAAGTATGGTGGCCAGAAAGAACGGCTAAAACAACCCTATCCCATGAACAAAAAACCTATCTTATAAAAAAACACTGACGTAAACCTTTCAACAAACAATAGGTATCCGCTCAACCTCCATCTTGACTACCCACCCGTGAAGGTGATGAGGCTGCCCCCGTGAAGGTGGTCCAGCAGATGTAATACCAATCAACGAAGGAGAGCGCACCTAAAAAACCAACCACCAAACGACCTCCAATCAACTCCTTTAATACAACAAAAGTTAACTTGCCGTTCTTTCCCGCCAACAGCGAAGTTCTGCCCAACAGCAACTACGCTCCGCCACCATACCCCTAACCCAAAGAACCAACCACTGAAAACAGATCCTCAAGGAAAATACCTAGTCCCTGCCTAGTCAAATGAACCCCATCCGTTCTAAACAAGTAGAAGAACCGAAACTTGATCCGCTGGTGCCACACCACAGCACCGCCAAGAGCCACCACAAACTTAGCAACTGCGTGTTAGGCGCCGGGGTCCGCTTGATGGTCTGCGCGGCCCGGTGCCTAGCAACTAGAGACGCCGTGCACGTACAGCCGCCGGCTCCCTAGCAACGCTAGACGCCGGGCGTGCTGAGCCGCACGGACCCTAGCAACGGGGACGCCACTGGCGGACCGCGTTCCCCGTTGCTAGGCTTTAGGAAATTAAGATATTCACCCGCTCTCTGGCCGTGCAGCAAGGCAGCTGCACGGCATTTATTCTAATCAGCCTTTAGCAGCTGATTGGAGGACTCCTTGTTAAATACACACCCAGGGCTTCTCACAGATGCCGGTAATAGCTTCCTGCATACTGCCTTTGTTTGCTGAGAGTCTGTTTCCAGTCCTGCTGTATCCGGTCATTCCAGTCCTCAGAAGTCCGGTATTCGGGAGCTGTCATCTCATCCCAAGAGGTCGTTTGGTTCCCTGGAGTCCTGACTGATCACCGTTTTATATCCAGTGGTGTTCGTGAGTTGCGGCTCTGCCGTGTGGTGCGGCTCAGCCGCTTTACCTTTTATATTTTGTGTTTGGAGCATTTGCGGAGGGTTCCGCTTCCACAAGTCCTCTCTGGTACTCGGCGGTGCCGGGTAGGAGAATTGGACAAGTGGATATTTTGGTTGTCCTTTTCCCTGGCGGTTTCTCCGCACATATTATAGTTTTGAGTTTGCTTAGCCCCTGGCCTGGTTGTTTAGTTAGAGGGCCTCTTGTTATCACCCTGTCTCGGGTTTCCCTTTGTCTCTCATTAAGACCGGGGGGCATCGAAGTTGGGCAGACATAATCCGCCCTTCAAACGTGGCTGCCAAGGGCTCAAGAAACCATAGTCTCGCAGGGGATTTCTGACAACACGGGTGAGACAACAGAGTTAGGGCGCCAGGGGCTATTTTCCTGTCCTGCTCCCTTCCCCAGCATTCCGTTCCAGTGCTCCGGTCCTTGCCATAAGAGCTTCTCTGACCAGAGTGCTGGAATCATAACATTATTACCGGCCATACCAAAACTTAAAATTAAACGGGGTTTAATTTTTTCTCATTCAGTTTTGTGAGAGTTTATCGGCCTCATGAATCCAACAGGTTTAGGGCCAAATCCTGGTCAGCTCTTAGTCAGCCAGATTCAAGAACTTACTCAGATGGTTCAGGATCTTTCTCTTCGGGTGAAGTCGCAGGAAGATCTTTTGCGAGCTTCCCCAAGGGTAGTCCCTGAACCAAAGATGCATTTGCCTGACCGTTTTTCTGGTGATAGAATAGAGTTTTTTAATTTTAAAGAATCCTGTAAACTTTATTTTCGTTTAAGACCGACTTCCTCGGGTACTGAATCTCAGCGGGTCGGGTTTATTATTTCTTTGCTCCAGGGGGATCCTCAGACCTGGGCATTTGGTTTAAGAGCAGAGGATCCGGCATTGTTGTCAGTTGACGCTTTTTTTGAGTCTTTAGGGCTCTTGTATGATGACCCTGATAGAGAGGCGTCCGCTGAAAGTCAGTTGCGCGCTCTCAGACAGGGTAGAAATCCTGCGGAGGTTTATTGTACGGAGTTTCGCCGTTGGTCGAACGACTGTAGCTGGAATGACCCAGCCCTGCGCAGTCAGTTTCGCCTCGGCTTATCAGAGTCTATAAAAGACAGTCTCCTTCAGTACCCCGCTCCTGAGACTCTCGATAAACTCATGGAGCTTTCTATTAAGATTGATCGTCGTCTCAGAGAGCGGAGGGCTGAAAAAGGAGCACCTGTAAGGTCAAGTCCGTGTGTATATTCCATTCCTGAAGACGTAGAGGAGCCCATGCAGATGGGTCTCTCCCGGCTGTCTCCGGAAGAAAGAGCCAGAAGGCAAAATTCTGGTCTTTGTCTGTACTGTGGGGGTAAGGGACATTTTGCTCGTAATTGTCCGAACAAGTCGGGAAACGCTTTGACCAGGTGAATTGTGAGGGGGTTCACCTAGGTCTGCAGCTTATCTCCTCGAATAACTCCCTTTTAGTCCCAGTTAAAGTTTCCTTTGGCAGCCTCAGTTCTTCGGTGTTGGCTTTTGTTGACAGTGGAGCTGCAGGAAACTTTATGGATTTAACTTGGGCTAAGGCCTTAGGCATTCCTCAGTTACCTTTGGGTAGGTGTGTCACCATGCATGGCTTAGATGGGAGTCCGCTGTCTAATGGGATTATTTCTCTCCATACACCCCCTGTACTACTTACAGTAGGAGCTCTACATTCCGAGAAAATCAAGTTCTTTCTTACACATTGCCCAGCAGTTCCAGTTGTTCTGGGTCACCCTTGGCTGGCCTTTCATAATCCCACCATTGATTGGCAGTCGGGGGAGATTTCACATTGGGGTACTTTTTGTGATAAGGAATGTATCACGTTTCCAGTCAGAGTAGCAGCTATCATTCCAGAACTCATTCCGGTGGAATACCAGGAGTTTGCTGATGTTTTCTCCAAAGGCAATGCGGACATTCTGCCTCCCCATCGGCCTTATGATTGTGCTATTGAGTTAATTCCTGGTGCCGCATTGCCAAAGGGAAGATTATATGCATTATCCGGGCCAGAAACTGCGGCTATGAATGATTATGTAAAGGAGAGCCTTGAGAAAGGATTTATTAGACCATCAAAATCTCCTTTAAGTGCAGGCTTCTTCTTTGTGGAGAAAAAGGATGGCTCGCTTAGACCTTGCATTGATTTTAGAGCCCTGAATAAGATCTCAGTTAAAAACACCTATCCTTTGCCGTTGATTTCTGTACTCTTTGATCAGTTACGTTCTGCTGTGATTTTTTCTAAAATTGACCTTAGAGGAGCGTACAACCTCATCCGAATTAAATCTGGAGATGAGTGGAAAACGGCCTTCAGTACTCAGTCGGGTCACTACGAATACCTGGTGATGCCGTTCGGCCTGTCCAATGCTCCGGCAGTTTTTCAAGACCTCATTAACGATGTGCTCCGTGACTTCCTAGGGAAATTCGTGGTCGTTTACTTAGACGACATCCTGATTTTTTCTGAATCAATGGAACAACATGTTACCCAGGTGCGTCTGGTTCTTCAAAAGTTACGTGAGAATCATTTATATGCCAAGCTGGAGAAGTGTGAGTTTCATGTCACGGAAGTATCTTTTTTAGGGTACATAATTTCCCCTCAGGGATTTTCCATGGAACCAAAGAAACTCCAGGCCATCCTTAGTTGGGCGCAACCCACCAATTTAAGAGCAATTCAGCGCTTTTTAGGGTTTGCGAATTATTATAGGAGGTTCATTCATTCTTTTTCTGACCTGGTTGCTCCCATTGTAGCTCTGACAAAGAAAGGAGCGGATCCTACCAACTGGTCGCGTGAAGCTGAGTTGTCCTTCCGGGCCTTGAAACAAGCCTTTGTCTCGGCTCCAGTCCTCAGACATCCTAATCCGGAATTGCCCTTTGTGGTGGAGGTTGATGCCTCGGAGGTTGGAGTGGGGGCTATCCTTTCTCAAAAGGATCCGGAGTCTCTGGAGTTACATCCTTGTGCCTTTATGTCCAGGAAATTCTCCTCCGCTGAATCCAACTATGACGTTGGTAATCGGGAGTTACTGGCGGTAAAGTGGGCTTTCGAGGAGTGGAGGCATTGGCTGGAGGGAGCAAAACATACTATTTCGGTATTGTCTGACCATAAGAACCTGCAATACATTGAATCGGCTAAGCGGCTTAATGCCCGGCAGGCACGTTGGGCATTATTTTTTACGCGTTTCAAATTTATAATCACTTTCAGGCCTGGTTCCAAGAATACTAAGGCTGATGCCCTGTCACGTAGCTTTCTTCCGGTTCACAATAACAATCCTGTTACCCCCATACTTCCATCTTCGGTCATCTGAGCGGGCCTCACACAAGATTTATTTACCCAGTTAAAACAGCTTCAACACCAAGCTCCTAGAATTACTCCTGCTGGTCGTCTTTACGTCCCTGAGTTTTTGAGAGCTACTGTTTTAACGGAATTCCATGATAACAAAGTTTCAGGGCATCCAGGAGTCTCTAAGACATTGGAGTTAGTCTCTCGCTCAGTATGGTGGCCTGGTCTTTCTAAAGACGTCAAGGAATTTGTTTATTCATGTCAGGTTTGTGCACAGCATAAGGTTCCCCGTTCCTTGCCCATCGGGCAACTTATGCCCTTAAATGTTCCTCTCAGGCCGTGGTCTCATATTTCCATGGATTTTGTGGTTGACCTTCCCCTTTCAGCCGGATTCCGAGTCATATGGGTGGTAGTGGACCATTTTAGTAAAATGGCTCATTTTATTGCTCTTCCCCGATTGCCTTCTGCCCAAGGGTTGGCAGTTTTGTTTCTCTGCCATGTATTCAGGCTTCATGGGTTGCCTACTGATATTGTTTCTGATCGGGGTCCACAATTCATCGCACAATTCTGGAAATGTTTTTGTGCCTCATTGAAGATGAAATTGTCGTTAACATCCGGTTACCACCCACAATCCAATGGGCAAACCGAACGAGTTAACCAATCATTGAAACAATATTTGCGCTTGTATTCAGCCAAACTCCAGAATGATTGGTCCGAGTTTCTTCCGTTGGCTAAATTTGCTTACAATAATTCTTGTCATTCCTCCACTAAAGAGTCTCCATTCTTTTCAGTTTTTGGTTTTCACCCCAGAGCTAATTCTTTTTTTCATCATTCCTCAGTCTCCTCGCTTACCTTAACCTCCCATCTCAGAGCCATTTGGAAAAAGGTGCACCTTGCTCTCAGAAAAGCGGCCTTTCGAGAGAAGAAATTTTCTGACAGGCTCCGACGTCCTTGCACTTTTAAGGTGGGAGATAGGGTGTGGTTGTCGACTCGCAACATCAGGCTTCGACAATCCTCGGCTAGACTGGGACCCAAATTTATTGGGCCATTTCTTATTATTAAAAGAGTCAACCCAGTTGCCTTTCGGTTACGTTTACCAAGATCTCTCAGGATTGGAAATACGTTTCATTGTTCCCTGTTGAAACAATACGTTTCTTCCAGTAGATTTCCTCGGAAGATCTCTCAGGGTAGATCTCCAGTGGATGTACAGGGACAACAGGAGTTCTTGGTAGAGAAGGTTCTCGATTCCAAATTGTCCCGGGATCGGCTGTATTTTCTGGTTCACTGGAAAGGCTATGGTCCGGAGGAAAGGTCTTGGGTCCTGGATAAGGATCTTCATGCCCCGAGGCTCAGGAGGGCATTTTTTCGGGAATTTCCTCAGAAACCTGGCTTTAGGGGTTCCTTGACCCCTCCTCAAGGGGGGGGTACTGTTAGGCGCCGGGGTCCGCTTGATGGTCTGCGCGGCCCGGCGCCTAGCAACTAGAGACGCCGTGCACGTACAGCCGCCGGCTCCCTAGCAACGCTAGACGCCGGGCGTGTTGAGCCGCACGGACCCTAGCAACGGGGACGCCACTGGCGGACCGCGTTCCCCGTTGCTAGGCTTTAGGAAATTAAGATATTCACCCGCTCTCTGGCCGTGCAGCAAGGCAGCTGCACGGCATTTATTCTAATCAGCCTTTAGCAGCTGATTGGAGGACTCCTTGTTAAATACACTCCCAGGGCTTCTCACAGACGCCGGTAATAGCTTCCTGCATACTGCCTTTGTTTGCTGAGAGTCTGTTTCCAGTCCTGCTGTATCCGGTCATTCCAGTCCTCAGAAGTCCGGTTTTCGGGAGTTGTCATCTCATCCCAAGAGGTCGTTTGGTTCCCTGGAGTCCTGACTGATCACCGTTTTATATCCAGTGGTGTTCGTGAGTTGCGGCTCTGCCGTGTGTTGCGGCTCAGCCGCTTTACCTTTTATATTTTGTGTTTGGAGCATTTGCGGAGGGTTCCGCTTCCACAAGTCCTCTCTGGTACTCGGCGGTGCCGGGTAGGAGAATTGGACAAGTGGATATTTTGGTTGTCCTTTTCCCTGGCGGTTTCTCCGCACATATTATAGTTTTGAGTTTGCTTAGCCCCTGGCCTGGTTGTTTAGTTAGAGGGCCTCTTGTTATCACCCTGTCTCGGGTTTCCCTTTGTCTCTCATTAAGACCGGGGGGCATTGAAGTTGGGCAGACATAATCCGCCCTTCAAACGCGGCTGCCAAGGGCTCAAGAAACCATAGTCTCGCAGGGGATTTCTGACAACACGGGTGAGACAACTGAGTTAGGGCGCCAGGGGCTATTTTCCTGTCCTGCTCCCTTCCCCAGCATTCCATTCCAGTGCTCCGGTCCTTGCCATAAGATCTTCTCTGACCAGAGTGCTGGAATCATAACACTGCGGAATTGACCTTCCGCCGAGAGGCATCGATCGCCCTACAGTCCACAACTCCACGCCAACACAACCGCGGCACTATACAGGACCAGACAAGTCTACAGCCCGGCCAAGCACCCGCAATCACCTGTAAGTCATGAACAATGGCCAATCTAAGATTCACTGTCTTCCTCTTACCCAGGTCGTTGCCACCTAAGTGTATCACCAAAAATCTGGGCAGCCCAAAACGCTTAACCTGCTCCAAAAGGGTAACCTTCAGATCCTGCCACAACATCCCCCTAACTCCTATCCACCTCACGTTATCCGACCCAACAAAGCCAGGAGCCCCCTCCGAAGCCACCAACTCGGCTGCCCAAAAAACATAGGAGTGACCAATCACCCAAACACTAAACTCATCCTCTCGCCAACCTATAAGGGAAAAAAACAGACAAACAATCGTGAATATACAAAGGAAAGCAAAAACCCCAGACCAGAACAGGAACCAACTACTAGAACGAGGATCTGCCAAAAAGAAAAATTTAATAGAGGACTATGAATTTCCTCTCGGACAAGCTTCAGGCCAATCGAAGCAACAAAAAGAAACAGAAGGAAAACTTAAAATAAGAAAAAGGGGAATTGGGGGGGGGGGGGTTGTTAGGGAGGGGGGGGGCTTATGGGGTCACACAAAATAACTCGGCTGGAGGTGAAACGTAAAAACCTGCTGAGGAACTTGTAATTAAATGTCAATTAGCCGAATTGAATGAATTAAGCCAAATCAGTTCGTCAGTTCAGGCAAAAAAATCTCAAAGCACTCCAGACCCCCACTGCCAGCAGTGGCGAGTAGCTAGCCATCCAAGTAGGGAAGACAGGGGAGACAAACAATACAAATGAACAAACTGAACCGAAACGTAGAAACAGTAAACGAACAAAATGTTAGTAGAACAAACAACTCGCTCATGCAACAACGGGCCGAATATAACGCTTATAAGCTGCCGACTTCCAGCGGCCCAGAGCCTTAATTTCATCCACTGCATGTCCTGTAGCTGCTGCGGAAGTGGCGGCCCCAATTCTAAATGAATGCGAATCAAAATCCCAAGGGGAGAGGCCCAAACTGGACAGGCAGCGCCGTATCATCCAAGTAAATTGGTATTTCGTCAATGGCAACCCATCATAGTGCAGAAGCCAAGACCCTTCTAACAAAGGCCTGACCTCCGCATACCGATTAGTCAATGCCACCGGACAACAGGCCCTATTACCTGAAGGTGCCAAAGTGATCCAATGACCTCTACCCATCTGATCAGTGTTGGAGCGGCGCAGCCTGCACAGCACAGACCCCACACCCACAACAACATCCGCGCGCCACATAATGGCATCCGACTTTTTAGAAGCCGCAACCAACTCAGAGACCCTAAACACTCCATGGAAGCCATGGAAAAAGCCAACTGAAATAAAAGCATTTCAAAATGGGAGTCCGCCACCGCCCCCATGAGGGAAGAAAGCAGGGATGCATCGATAGGGCGCCGACTATCAGGAGGCACCGGCGCAGAGTGCGCCCAACATTTAAGTGCCTTTGTTAGCAGGAAACTCTTCGTAAAATCCGAAACACCCTTCAACTTTGAATAAAAGGATATTCCAGGGAGGTATCGAGACACCACGGCTCTCGATCTACCCGTCACGAAGAGTTGTCAAACGAAGTCCAGAAACAATCCCTGACCCCTCTTACCTCTAGGCCCTTGGTTACGGGAAAAGTCTTCCCATTCCTTCCAGGCCTGACGGTATCCCGTGAGAGTGTATGGAGCCAAAGATAGCTCGGCTAGCCCTTCCAATCCGCCATGATGACCTGCCAAACATAAGAAGGGCAGGGCAAACCCGCTGAATCAGCCTCCGGGGCCAATAAACGGAACCTATCCCACTGCTCCCTGGACAATGTATCGGCGATCCTATTATCAACCCCGGGGACGTGCTGAGCCCGAAACAGAATATTACATCGCATACAAGTCAGCACGAGTCGCGACAACAACCGGAGGACCCGCAGGGCCTTAGCCCTTTGGTTGTTAACCGCATGCACGACCCCTAAATTATTGCTGCAAAAAATAATACTGCGATCGCGAAGGCGCTCCCCCCAAACCACCAAGGCCACCATGATGGGAAAGAGCTCCAGCAACAACAGGTCGCTGGTCAGCCCCTCCCGCGACCAAGACTTGTTCAACGAAGCCGCGCACCAAGCCCCGTCGAGATAACAACCGAACCCCGACGAGCTCGCCGCGTCCGTGAACAACTGCAGGTCGAAATTGCCATCCAGATCAGCACACCATTGAAGTCCGCCAGAAATGAAATGCAGACAGCGAGGTCTCTCCTAATCTCACGCGAGAAACGGACAAAATGGTACGGCCTGGACACCCCAGCTGTGGACCGCTCCAACTCTGCCCATGGGAATCATCCGACAAGCAAAGTTCAACAGCCCGAGGAGGGATTGAGCCTCCCGCAACGTCACCTTACGCCGCTCCAAGCACCGCGCTATGGACTCCTGAAGCCTCGCAACCTTGTCCCGAGGCAGCCGGCAAGCCCCTGCGACAGTATCGATCTCGATACCCAAAAAGGACAAACAGGAGAGAGGCCCCTCCGTCTTGTCCTCGGCCACAGGAACGCCAAAATGCCCCAACAAGGCACGCAGCGAAAACAACAGGAAACCACAGCGAGGAGAATGCGCAGGCCCCATACACAAAAAGTCGTCAAGGTAATGCGCGATCCCGCTACCTCCGCATGAAAACTCCACACACCAATGTAAAAAGGTGCTGAACTTTTCGAAAAAGGCACACGAAACGGAACACCCCATAGGCAGACACTTGTCTACAAAGTATTCCTCCCCGACGCGGAAACCCATGAATCGAAACGACTCCGGGTGCAAAGGGAGCAAGCGAAAGGCCGATTCAACATCAAGCTTAGCCATGAGGGCCCCAGGGCCGCAGCCCCGTACCATGCCCAGGGCATCCTCGAAAGACTGATAAACCACCGAACAACACTCCGGGGGAATTGCATCGTTAACCGAGGACCCTGATGGATAAGACAAATGTTGAATGAGCCGGAACTTACCCGGGGCCTTCTTGGGCACGACCCCCATCGGGGAAATAATCAAATCCCCAACAGGCGGCAGCGCAAAGGGGCCCGCCATTCTCCCCAGGCGAACCTCCTGCTCGACCTTTTCCCGCAGCACGTCGGGGAAATCCCGAGCAGACTGCTGGTTCCTGGTGGCCCGATCTAAAACTGCCGCCTCCACCGGCAAACGAAAACCCGATGCAAAACCATCATGCAGAAATTTAGCGTCTTCTCTGTTTGGGTACCACCCCAACCATTTGAGCATGGCCCCCAAATGAACTGGGGACGGCGCCCTAACTAGCGGCAACCCCCCCAGTTGGTTTTCCGGCCGCTCCCCCGGCTGCCTTAGCTCCCGGCCGCCTTGCGCGAAAGCAATTGGAAGCCGGGTGTGATCCATTACATCGCAAGCAAAGGTGTCGAAAACGACACCATTGACCGAGGGGGCACGTGGAATTGTTGAACGCGAAGCACTCCCCCTTCGCCGGCGCCTGCTGCGCAGAATGGCCCGCGCTCCAAGGGCGGCGCAGCCTCAAAGGGGGGCCGGGTCTGATTTGCCACCGCGGCCTGAGCCACGGACCCCCCTTTTGCCACCATTTTCATATCCTGCGCCCATGTGACCCGAAGCCATACCTCCACATCTTTGCACCAGAAGTCAATGATGTGCAGGCAATCGTGCTTCTGACGGAACTGCTTATCATAATGCAGCCACGTATCGTCCTTAGACTGATGCTGCATGTCATGCACGAGGTGAATGTACCTGATGACGTTGATGTGCTCATCAGGGCGATCCTCTAAGTAGCATGCTGTGAACACGCAGAAACCCGCTATCCAATTGTCGTACGAGCGAAAGGCCTCCGCCCCAATACCGACCTTCGCAAGCGCTTCCTTACCTTCCCTCTTGGTGTCCTCTGTCAATGTGAAAAGGTCGACGTATTCCCCCCGCCTAATCTTCTTCCTGCAACTCTCACGCAACCCCCGCAACACCGCCGTGTAATTGCAGCGAACTACACCCGGCAAATTACGCCACCTCCTTTCCCTACGGGAACTACTACCGCTCTTCCTAGACCGCTTATCCCGGTGCCGCGCCTCACGCCGCACGTACTTGCAAGCTCTCTTTTTAGCCTTCGTGGAGCTACTGCTGCTGACTGCAACAAGGAAGAAGAGGAAGAAGACCTACTGGACCTACTGCCGGAAGAGGAAGAAGGAGACCCACGAGACACAGTAACTGTATCGGTGTCCCACTCACCGGTTGGCCCGCTTCCTGAAGGTGAAACGTCCGCCACGACCGGCTCCTCTTCCCGATCATCACCCGCATCCGAATCTGAAAAAGGAGGGGAAAGCCAGCACGGGTAGCCGAAGCCCCCCCGGCGGGGATGAATGCAGACGCCCCTGCGGGTGACAGGGCAGCGCCACCAAGCAATGCAGCGGCGGAGCCCATAGCGTGACACGCCTGGAGAAACTGCGCTATGGCGGGGCCAGAAGCACCAGGGAGAACGGCCGCGTCAACCGAAGCGGGAGCCACGGAAACGCCACCCTTGGGACAAAGCCGACAAACCCGGCGCAAACGCCGCCGTCATCGCCGACGGCAGAGGGATCCGGAACCGTAGCCGCAGCCCCAAAGGTCCCCACGCTCCCCGGGTCCACAGCAGGGATGGCCCTCTCGTCGCTGCCGCGCCGTCCCGGTCGGCCCCGACTGGGACCGGGGCCAGACGGCCTCTGTAGACCTGCGATGCACCAGCCGCCCCCTCACTGCCCCGGCCCCCACTGGCCCCGCCCACCTGGGGAACTGGATGGCCACCGTTCCCAGATCGCACCTCCCCTCTCTGGCCCCGCACTGTGATGACAGAAGAATCCGGGGAGCCCCACCCGCTGGAGCGGGGAGAGCTCCCAGCAAGCACGAGCACCAGCTGTGGATGCGGGTGTGTGCGTGCGCGCGCACGCGAAACAGGAGCTGCCTGGAAGGGGCAGCCAGTGGATGAGCCATTGGCCGCAACCCTAAACAAAACCCCCTCATCATCTGGGGACCCTGGAGCGACTCTCAGCGGTGGAGGGCGCGGGGACCACGCGCGCGCACGTCCCTGAGCCTCCGCAGCCGGAGAGGGATTCCCGCCAGCAGGCACCCCCGCTGGCTCCCCCCTCCGACCGCCCGATTTCATCCTCCGCCGTCCAGCGCCCCGTCCCTCACCAGCCGCGTCTGCGCCGGGAGAATCCCCCGGCGCCCGCGGCACAGCCAGTGTGGGAGCGGACGCACGCGCTGCCTCGCGTGCCTGCGGACGGGCACCCGCAGCGGCACCAGGAGAATGAGCCCCGGCTGTGAGCGCAGCGCTCAGGCCCGGGGCCCGAGACGGAGAGGGGGCAGCAGCAGCATAACGTGCAGGGGCACCAGCAGAGCGGCGGGGACGGGACATGGCGGCCAGCACGAAATAACCGGGAGGTAATGGGCAACAGAAAGGGGGACACTAAGGTGGGCACAATATAAAATGCACCCATGCCAGGCAAGTGAGTAAAAGCAATAAGGGGCAAGCAGCACGAACACAGGAGAAAGGGGTGATGAGCACTCACCCCTACCACGATTACAGCAGACGAGGCTGACCCAGCCCCTTTACCAGGCTTAAAAACCCTTTACACCTACCCCCAATGTTCACTCCTATTGGCTAACAATAAACTCCCATATTACCGTCCTGCCCCCCAGACTAGCTGAGGTTTAACCCACTCCTCTCCTATTCTGTCAATTTGTTCTCCAAATGAATGGACTTGACATGAAAAGTCCCATTTGGGTCACTTTTTGTGCATTTCAGTTTGCCACCCCCGGGGTAGTGAACTAAATTGAAGGTCTCTTGCTCGCCGGCACAAGCATTTGAATAGCTGCCAGTGGGCAAGCGTGGGTCCCGTGATAACATTTGAACTCCACCCTAGGACTAGATTTTCAGCAAAATTCTGGTGAAAATAGTATGTGTCTCAAAGTGTTATGTATACAACTGCAGGCTTAGCTGATTGATATCCAGAACTGAGAACAGGAGAGCAGATGCTTACTGGTGGAAGAGCTTTTTATATACAGAGGTGGGATCAGGACTGGGTTCAGTTTGATTTAGGCTCAGGACTAGAGCCACTGGGCATAACTGAATAGAACTGGAGTGAATAAAGGCCCTCATTCCGAGTTGTTCGCTCGGTATTTTTCATCGCATCGCAGTGAAAATCCGCTTAGTACGCATGCGCAATGTTCGCACTGCGACTGCGCCAAGTAACTTTACTATGAAGAAAGTAATTTTACTCACGGCTTTTTCTTCGCTCCGGCGATCGTAATGTGATTGACAGGAAATGGGTGTTACTGGGCGGAAACACGGCGTTTCAGGGGCGTGTGGCTGAAAACGCTACCGTTTCCGGAAAAAACGCAGGAGTGGCCGGGGAAACGGTGGGAGTGCCTGGGCGAACGCTGGGTGTGTTTGTGACGTCAACCAGGAACGACAAGCACTGAAATGATCGCACAGGCAGAGTAAGTCTGAAGCTACTCTAAAACTGCTAAGTAGTTAGTAATCGCAATATTGCGAATACATCGGTCGCAATTTTAAGAAGCTAAGATTCACTCCCAGTAGGCGGCGGCTTAGCGTGTGTAACTCTGCTAAATTCGCCTTGCGACCGATCAACTCGGAATGAGGGCCAAAGCTTGATGTTTGAATTATATCCTCATATGGTTTAACCCTCAGGATACTGAACAGCAAGAAGACTATATTAAATACTAGCCATGTGCGTGGACCCCTGTGTTATGGTTTTGAATTGGCTTTGGCAAAACTACCCTCAAGTGTTTCTGTTTTGATTTTGGTTTTCTCTAAAATTGCTAAAACAGCTAAATCAGTAATGTGGATTTGGTTTTTTTCTTACAGTATTAACGTCAATATCATTAGTTTCCAGTCATTTTCAATCAATTTTGACAACCTCACAGCTCAGAACATTGCTTTCACTACTAGTAGCCAAAGGCTGCATTGAGCTGGCACTCTAAAAAGTTGAAAAGAATAATCAGTAGTACATGTATGAAACATATGCCCTCATTCCGAGTTGATCGCACGTAGCAACTTCTTGCTGCTCGTGCGATCAACTTGATGCCGCCTATGCGGGAAGAACCGCTGCGTGCGAACGGGTCGGAATGACCTCCATAGTGGCATAACAGTGGCAGACAGGATGGCAGATTAATAAACTATACAACCCCATAGAATGTTTTCATTTGTCAAAAACTAGATCAGAGATCCGAGGTCAGTACAGATAAATGGAAACAGAATGTTTAGGTAACTTGATTAATGATACCAACAGTTATAATAACTAAATGTAAGCTTTGAGGAGGTTTGGCTCTGACTGGACTGTTGATATTAGAGGTTCTTTATTTGCACCTCTGATAAGACCAACAATAATAGGTATATAGATGATCCCTAATCCGGGTATCAGAAATATCTCTTGTTGGTGGTACGGGATCCGGTCTGAAGATCGACAGTGTCTAGGTCGACAATGTTTAGGTCGACCACTATAGGTCGACAGTCACTAGGTCGACATTGATGGAAGGTCGACAGGGTTTCTAGGTCGACATGTGCTAGGTCGACAGGTCTAAAGGTCGACATGAGTTTTTCAATTTTTTTTATTTTTTTTATTTTTTCATACTTAACGATCTACGTGGACTACGATTGGAACGGTAAAGTGTGCCGAGCGAAGCGGTAGCGGAGCGAAGGCACCATGCCCGAAGCATGGCGAGCGAACGCGGTGCACTAATTTGGGATCCCGGTCACTTTACGAAGAAAACGACACCAAAAAAAAAAAAACCTCATGTCGACCTTTAGACCTGTCCACCTAGCACATGTCGACCTAGAAACCCTGTCGACCTTCCATCCATGTCGACCTAGTGACTGTCGACCTGTAGTGGTCGACCTAAACATTGTCGACCTAGATACTGTCGATAAAACGAACCACACCCGGTGGTACTCCCAGAGTCAATTACACATTAGCCAAGGAAGAAAGAGAAGAGAGACTCTGTGTTGTGGCTTTTAATAGGTTATCGCATAAAAGATATATTGAATAGAAATTGGTAGTATACAGAACATACACATAAAATTCCACCTGTCTTCTCCCATTCTATGTTGATAGGGAGATGGTTTTTTATTAGTGCGTGGAATCCATGGTTTAGGTTTAATTAACCTCCTAGATATCACAAATAGCGTTCCTTAAATTTATCACATATATTGGAATGCACCTAAGGTGAAAATGTTAAAACAAAGATATCGACCGATATCCAGATAATTGAAAACAAAAGCACAATTTCTGTGATATGGACCTGTTATGTTATCCGATGTAATGTGCTCTCTGTTAGTGGCTCTCCAGGTGTCGGTTGATCTGCTGAGTGCTACCCTGTACTGTTGAAATATCTATCATGTATAGGATTGATATGATATGAAAATTACTCAAAAATTGTCTGATAGGCCCTGATTTAGGACACCTTGGAAGAGGTAATCATGATGTTACTGTATTTGGCTGTTAGGTTAGTAGAAATCAGTTAACTTAGGGTAACATATTCCCATATAAGGAGAGATACAATTGAAAGATAGTGGTATAGGTCAAAGGCTGCTCCTTCACTTCTGCTTTTTGTATTATATTGGATATGTGTTTACTGCACCTGATATTCACAAGTGGTCTTCCATCCAAATACTGATCAGGCTTTTCACTGCTTTGCTTCCAAGATCAAACGAGATTGGGCATGGCCAGTGAAATATGGCAGTAATAGCTTACCAATTTACAAGTGTGAGAGTGAGGTTATTGACACTTATACCAAATAGAGGTACTTCTGCTGTCCAATAAATTTGCACAGGGTCTCTGGTACAGATGTATTGCAGAGAGTAATTGACTGGCAATGGATGAGAGTACCGCATTATAGGTGCTGATAGATAGGTTAAACATCTCGGGCCAAATATAACAGAGTGAGAGTTTCAGAAAGTGAGAGATTTGGTAAGATTTTTCAGTTTTTTTTTTAAAGTGGCAATCATTTACACTGCAAAACAAGGTTGATCTTGCTGTGTAAATGATTGCCACTTTAAAAACACTGCAAAACCTTACCAAATCTCTCACTTTTTGAAACACTCACTCTATTACATTTGGCCCCTCATCTTCTGCTGTCAAATGTCTTGTAGCAATTTGCAGCGGACAATTGATGAGAGAGATGGGTGCAATTACCTATTGAAATATAACTCAAATGAGCCTTAGTTAAATCAGGCAAGGAGAGGAGTAACTAAAGCAATACTCAGCATATAGGTGGTCATTCCGAGTTAATCGCAGCCAGCAACTTTTTGCTGCTGCTGCGATCAACTAGTCCACGCCTATGGGGGAGTGTATTTAAGCTGAGCAGGGCTGCGATCGCTTGTGCAGCCCTGCTAAGCTAAAAAAAAATTCAAGCAGAAGTAGACTAGGCCTGGACATACTTACCCTGTGCGATGATCTCTGCAATGCTGGAGCCGGCTTTGACGTCAGACATCCGCCCTCCGTTCTCCTGGACACGCCTGCATTTTCAAATCCACTCCCCAAATCCACTATCACACACCTCCCCCAACTATACCTATCTCTCTCTTCTTCTACTTCTACTAGCTGGTGACATATCCCCAAATCCAGGTCCCATCCACATACCACGCTCACATTCAGCTGATTCACAACGGAATATAAAATCAACAAACCTTATCAACATCACTTGTCTCCCATCTACCTCCAAGTCACTAAAATGTGCTTTATGGAATGCACGCTCTGTTTGCAACAAATTAACAGCTATTCATGACCTTTTCATAGCAAAAAAATTCAATATGCTGGCTATAACAGAAACCTGGCTCACACAATCAGACACTGCCTCCCCTGCAGCACTGTCACATGGTGGCCTCCACTTCACACACACCCCCAGGCCTGGTAACATCAAAGGAGGTGGTGTTGGAATATTACTGTCCAAATCTTACACGCACATCGTTTTACCACCTGTTCCCTCACTCACATTTACATCCTTTGAAGTACACTCTATTAGGATTTTCACCCCTTTCTCTCTGCGTGTTGCAGCTATCTATTGCCCACCTGGGCAACCCAAAAAGTTTCTGGAAGATTTTTCTGCTTGGCTCCCTCACTTTCTATCCTCTGACATCTCCACCATCATTATGGGTGATTTCAATCTCTCTATTGACAGTCCACAATCTCCCCATGCCTCTAAACTACTCTCTCTAACCTCCTCTCTTGGCCTCTCCCAATGGACTGATTCCCCTACTCATCAGGAGGGCCACTGCCTTGATCTTGTATTCACCAGACTATGCTCTGTTTCTGAACTCATCACATGCATGCTCTCCTCCATTACTTCAAACTCCATGTCCCTAAAGTCTACAAGGACACCTTTTACCCGCAGAAATATTAACGCTATTAATTTTCAACAACTATCTACCTCTCTGCAACCACTGCTCTCACCAATTTCTACATTCACCTCTCCAGAGACTGCTGTGTCACACCTTAACCAAACTCTAGTAACAGCACTTGATGAAGTGGCTCCAGCTACCCATCACACTCCACATAGACTTAGATGTCAACCGTGGCACTCTAAATACACTAGACACTTACAAAAACTCTCACGTAAAGTTGAACGCCAGTGGCGTAAATCTTGTAGTTCAAGTGACTTTCTCACATATAAGACCACCTACCACTCTTATCGTAATGCTCTGGACACTGCCAAACAAACATATTTTCAATCTCTCATCTCTGCTCAAGCCTCAAACCCCAAGCGACTTTTTAATACATTTAAATCACTTCTTGTCCCTCCCTCACCTAACCCACCAGCCACTGTCAGTGCGCAAGATCTTGCTTCCTATTTCAAGGACAAGATTGACAAGATCCGAAATGAAATGGTATGCTCTTCCACAGCAAGTGACCTGCTCAATTCCCTGCCTGAACCCTCTAACACCTTCTCTTCCTTTGATCCTACAAATGAAGATGAAGTATCTGCACTCTTTTCATCTGCCTACTCTAATACCTCTCCCCTTGACTCTATACCCTCACAAATTAGTAAAGCTCTATCTACTGTGCTCATCCCAACCATAACGAAAATCTGTAATCTCTCCCTGTCTACTGGTATCTTTCCTTCTCTATACAAGCATGCAGTGATTACTCCCATTCTGAAAAAACAAAACTCTGACCCGAACTCTCTCTCTAACTACCGTCCCATCTCTCAGCTCCCATGCCCCTCCAAGCTACTGGAGAGACTTGCCTACACTCGCCTCACACACTTTCTTAACTCACACAGCCTACTGGACCCACTTCAGTCAGGATTTCGTGCCCAACACTCCACAGAGACAGCACTGACTAAGGTAGTGAATGATTTGGTCACTGCTAAATCTAAAGGACATTACTCTCTACTTATTCTCCTTGATCGCTCTGCTGCTTTTGACACTGTTTACCACTCTCTTCTCATACAAACACTACAATCCCTAGGTATTCAGGACACAGCCCTTTCTTGCTTCTCATCCTACCTATCTAATCGCTCCTCCAGTGTTCGTTTCTCTGATTCCACCTCTCCTTCGCTACCTCTCTCAGTTGGAGTACCGCAAGGCTCAGTCCTAGGTCCTCTGCTTTTCTCTATCTATACCACATCTCTTGGCAAACTAATCAACTCTTTCGGATTTCGGTACCATCTGTATGCGGATGATACTCAAATCTACCTATCCTCCCCTGATTTGTCACCATCTGTATTGGGCCGTGTTACTGAATGCCTTTCTGCCATTTCATCTTGGATGACATCTCGCCACCTCAAACTTAATATTTCCAAAACAGAATTAATTATATTTCCACCGGCCAATAGTAGTTTCCAACCTGATATCTCTATCACTGTTGAGAACTCTGCAATCACCCCTACCCCACAAGCTCGCTGCCTAGGTGTCATTCTTGACTCTGAACTGTCCTTTGTTACCCACATTCAATCTGTCTCAAGATCATGTTACATACATCTAAGAAACATATCCAAAATACGCCCTTATCTTATACAAGACACAGCAAAAACTCTAATCCATGCTCTCATTATCTCCCGCATTGATTATTGTAATAGTCTCCTGACCGGTCTTCCCAAACATAGGCTCTCACCGCTACAATCCATTTTGAATGCAGCTGCGAGGCTAATTCTTCCTTGCCAGACGTTCATCGTCTGCAGATCCGCTCTGTCAGTCCCTCCATTGGTTACCAGTATTCTACCGTATTAAATATAAAATACTTTTACTCACATACAAGGCTATTAACCAAACTGCACCAACATACATCTCTTCACTCATCTCAAAATATCTCCCTACCCGACCTCTCCGCTCTGCACAAGATCTACGTCTCTCATCCACACGCATTACTTGTTCACACTCAAAATTACAGGACTTTATCCGGGCTTCACCCACTCTGTGGAATGCCCTCCCACACACAGTAAGACTCGCCTCTAGTCTCCAAACCTTTAAATGTTCCCTGAAAACTCACCTCTTCAGACAAGCCTATCAAATTCCAGACCCACCCACATAACCTTCAGTGCTTCCCTATCTAATTACATCCTCTGTAGAGTATTCATAACATCACATATCTTGTCTTTCTTTAGTCTCACACACTCCTGACACTTGGATAACTTTGTGGGGTATCATCATACAACCCATTAAGAACCTAGCAATCTGGTGGACCATTATGCAATAGGTAGCATCTATCCTTGTGTATCTATGCCTATTTCCCTATAGATTGTAAGCTTGCGAGCAGGGCCTTCCTACCTCTATGTCTGTCTGTTTTTACCCAGTTTTGTTCTATTACTGTTGTTCTAATTGTAAAGCGCAACGGAATATGCTGCGCTATATAAGAAACTGTTAATAAATAAATAAATAAATAAAAAACAGCTGGAAACGCTGCGGTGACGCCCAGGTCCGCCTTCTTCCTGTCAATCTTCTTTGCGGTCAGCTCTGCGACCGCTTCCTTTGGTAGACGAGACGTAACCAAGCGACCCCTGTCGCCGGGCAACATTGCGAACGCGCACTGCGGCCGCCGCGCATGTGCATTCTGGACCTGTTCGCACCACAGCAATAAACCGCTGCGTGCGAACGGGTCGGATTGCAAACGAAAAGCAAATCGCTATAGAGAGTAAAACCAATCCTAAAATGTTTTAGAAATATATAAACAGCAAAAGGTTGAAGAAGGAGAACGTGGGCCCATTAGAAGATGAATTGGGATCATTGACAAACGATGACAAATTAAAAGCAGAAATATTGAACAATTTTTTTTATTCAGTATTCATTAGGGAGGATGCACAGGTGACAGTAGTGCTTAACGACAGTGAAGGTAATGACTCTTGGCTAGATACCTGTTTAAGTGAGGAAGTAGTCCTGGAGAGGCTAAGCAAGTTAAAGATTAATAAATCACCAGGCCCAGATGGTTTTCATCCTAGGGTTATTATGGAGCTTAGGACACAGCTAGCAAAACCCCTATACCTGATTTTCAATAGTTTGATTAGATCAGGCATGGTACCAAAGGATTGGCGCATAGCTGAGGTAGTGCCTTTATTTAAAAAGGGAACTAAAAATAATCCTGGAAACTATAGACCAGTTAGTTTAACATCTATAGTGGGTAAAATATTGGAAGGCATTTTGAGGGATAGCATAGAGGAGCACCTACAGGCAACTAAGTTTATTACTAAAAGTCAGCATGGGTTTGTAAGGAACAGATCATGTCAAACCAATTTAATTAGCTTCTACGAGGAAGTGAGCAAGAATCTTGACCATGGAAAAGCAGTGGACGTGGTTTACTTAGATTTTGCAACAGCCTTCGATACAGTGCCACATAGGAGACTGGTCCACAAATTAAGGGAACTTGGCCTAGGAAATACTATTTGTACATGGATAGGTAATTGGCTGGATAACAGGGTACAATGAGTAGGGGTCAATGGGATCTTCTCCAGCTGGGCACCAGTAGTCAGCGGAATACCACAAGGGTCCGTTCTTGGCCCACTGCTGTTCATTATATTTATTAGTGATGTGCACCGGAAATTTTTCGGATTTTGTGTTTTGGTTTTGGATTCGGTTCCGCGGCCGTGTTTTAGATTCGGATGCGTTTTGGTAAAACCTCCCTGAAATTTTTTTGTCGGATTCGGGTGTGTTTTAGATTCGGGTGTTTGTTTACAAAAAACCCTCAGAAACAGCTTAAATCATAGAATTTGGGGGTCATTTTGATCCCATAGTATTATTAACCTCAATAACCATAATTTCCACTTATTTTCAGTCTATTCTGAACACTTCACACCTCACAATATTATTTTTAGTCCTAAAATTTGCACCGAGGTCGCTGGATCACTAAGCTAAGCGACCCAAGTGGCCGACACAAACACCTAGCCCATCTAGGAGTGACACTGCAGTGTCAGACAGGAAGGCACTTCAAAAAAATAGTCCCCAAACAGCACATGATGCAAAGAAAAAAAGAGGCGCAATGAGGTAGCTGTGACTAAGCTAAGCGACCCAAGTGGCCGACACAAACACCTGGCCCATCTAGGAGTGGCACTGCAGTGTCAGACAGGATGGCAGTTTTAAAAAATAGTCCCCAAACAGCACATGATGCAAAGAAAAAAAGAGGCACCAAGGTCGCTGGATGGCTAAGCTAAGCGACACAAGTGGCCGACACAAACACCTGGCCCATCTAGGAGTGGCACTGCAGTGTCAGACAGGATGGCACTTTCAAAAATAGTCCCCAAACAGCACATGATGCAAAGAATAATGAAAGAAAAAAGAGGTGCAAGATGGAATTGTCCTTGGGCCCTCCCACCCACCCTTATGTTGTATAAACAGTGACAATGCTAAATTCCTTTGTCGTATAACAACCCTTTATGAAGCTAAGAACACTGTACGCTGTTTGCTTAAGAAGTACCGTAATGGTACGCTATTGGCGTAGCGATCGCTCAGCCGTAGGCGAGACGCTCTAGCGTCACGTTCGCTCACGGCCCAGTGATCACAGGACACGTTATTGGCTATGACTAGAGTAATGATTCGCTATGGCGTAGCGGACGCTCGAGACCACGAGGAGATCACCAGCGGCGCAGACGCTCACAACACTATACCTTAATGTTTAAACCTTATACCAAAGAAATACACAGAATACCTTAATGTGAATACAGGGTGTAAGTGCAACCTTGTGTAACCTGACTAACTACAAAGCTGCTTGAGCGTCACCGACGCTCAAGTGAACACTTAACACTATAGAAAACACACAGATACTGGTTTAGGTTCCAAAGCCTATTAACTGTATTATATCTAATATACTTGTAAAAGGGGATAACAGTACAAATGATACACTACAATATAACAGAGACTTCCTAACCACAGAACTAAAATACAAAAAGACAATACTACTCTGACCTAAATGCAATACAATACAATGCTATAATACTATGAGAGATATAAGAGAAAAGAGGAGAGAGAGAGATGGAGAGAGAGAGAGAGAAATTGGCTCACAGAAAGACAATGATTACGGAGAGAAACTTACGCACAAAGGGTATGATCGCCTGCGCCTCGATATCCAGCTCCCGGCTATCAGCAGATAACCGTTGATGAGAGAGTGAGAGCTGGATGTGGTCGGCCTGCCTATTTATGCCCCACACACAATGCAATCTCCTGGTCCTACAATCCCATTGTCCATTGGCCGAAGGAATTCGGCCCTGCATCATAACAAAAGGTCATAGGGTGATTCATACAGGTGGGCTGTGACGATTTCCAACAGCTCAGGTGGGTGGGAAACTGGGTTTCCCGCCGCATACCTGAGTATGTGTAAATAATAGAAATGGACATAAACTTCTTATGTCCATAACTATTCGCACGAGCGATTAATACGCTCCAAACCAACACCGGAATATTGCTAATTAAATACTCTTCCGATGGGTACCAAACACTGCTGTATGATTCCTGTTAGATCCTTCGTACGATATAAAGAGGGATTCCTCAGCTCTGGGACATTGTATTTTAACCAAACTTTCAGAATCTATCAAAGGGACCATGATCTATAAACTACATTAATTGTGAACATTTGTAACGAATGAGTCGCACGCTACGGCTACATAAACTCTACCGTAAATACGCATACCGCGCCTGCGAGTGCACGCTATTGCGGGTATGCGCCTCCACGGGAGAGCGTACGCACGCGCAGCGCGGACCAGTGTGCGGTGCAAATATGGCAACGTGTATTGAGACATTTTTCTGACTTTGACAGTCCACCCTTTGGCAGTCAATAATAACTGCCACAAAACATTTAAGGAGAAAAATGTAAGTCAGGGGTTAATTGATTTCTATGGTTGGGTAGAGGAGAAGAGTGGAGTAGGTGTGAAGAGGGTATGACCTAGTGAGAAAGTAGAAGCATGTGTGTATGAGTCCATGTTTGGAGGGTCATGTATCATCGTGCCGTACGTGTGGTAAATCTAGCTTTGAGGTATTGCGAAGTATACATTTGAATTCCTTCTTATCCTGTGGTACAGGTCTGTGGATGGGCTGTCAAACTCTACCGAGCTCATTTCGGCTGTGGTTGTAACAAAATGGGGATGCACATTTTAGTTGATGATACATGAATGGGGGAGGTATGTGGTTGCTGATATCTGTGCCTGTATTCCCTATCGTCTATGTGTGTCGTTACCTGAGGGTTGTAGAGATGAAGATAAAGAACACTTACGAAAAATGCAATGATATTCTATGTCAGGGAAATGTACATCTGTTGTTGAAGTTGTGTTCGGTATCTGTTGAGAGTCGTCTTCTTTGCGCTGTTTTGCTCCTTAGGCATGAGCAACAAGCTTTGTCAGTGCCATCAGATTTACAAAAATGTTGGGCTAGCGTGAGTTTAAAGATACTAGGGAAACTGGGGATCCATGGCAAAGTTCATCAAGTGTCCATATTTAAAGTTGTCAAATCTTCTTCTTTGGTCAATCCGTTGTCTGTATACATCTCGTCTCGTCAGCTTCCTCGTCCAAGGGGGTCTTTGTATCTTGGAGAAAAGCAGAAAAACAGGTGAAAGAAACGGACCGTATAATCGCATTTTCATCACATCCTGGTTTCTATCATTGGGTCATAAATCAAATCCAGGTTAATTACAGTTTCCTCGCTCCTCAAGCTCATCACTTTTGTACTTTGCTTGCACCTCATTAAAGCCTGCCCGCATCTAAATATCAATCCAATCGATATAACGACACCCAAGATACATAGTAGAAACTTTCCAACATCCATTATGACTCCTTGAGCCCAGTCTCCCAAACCGGAGAACCAATTTCGCGGGTTCAACCATGACACCCAACCAGTCAGCTCATTACCTACAGCAGCAAGGGTGAGATTGTGTTTTCGACGAAATTCCCACTTCAATTGGAGAATATCGTCCATCTTTTGGTCTATGACCTCTACCGGATCCTCGGTGCTATTTGTGATATACGTGCAACACTTTATGCCGTACTGTGTTGCTAATGTAACACAATATCCGCCTGTTACTGCTGTAAGATAATTAAGAACCATCCTATGCTGAACTAGTTCTGTTTTATAAGCTTGAAGTTCTCTTCCAGTGTATCTAAACGTGTCATCATACATTTCAGTGATATTATCTAACAAATTGGCGAGTGCGGAAATGTATCTATAATTCATCACTCCTCGAGCGGTACGAGTGAAATCTAACGCTACCAGAACCTGAATCCCGGTGGATTCATGGATAAGATCAGAGGCCGGATGCTCTAACCTTTCTGACAGTTGTCTTTTAACTCGGTGCTCGTAATGAGTGTGAGTATAAGGAGCTTGGGCACCACGGTGTATGTCCTTCATTTTGTCATGTGTAACAGTCATCACTTCAGGCAATACTTTTCCAATATAACACAATCCTTCAGAGTTTGGGGCAAGCCACTTGTATGCCTTTCTCCCGCATATGAAATATGCATCATCGGGGAGAACATATGGGACGGAGAAGGACATGACAATGTTACAAACCTTCCAGGTGAAATCTCCTGACCCTAATTCTTCCATCTGCCTAATGCACGTATCGGTTTGTACGATATGTGCACAGTATCCTGGTGATACCTCTCCAACTCTAGTAATCCTATTTCCTAAGGTATATCGATACCGGAAAGATTTTCCTCTACTGGCTATGTGGCGTACGAGCTCTGTATCTGTAGGCATTCTATCTGCTCTGTGTGAAAAGGTCATGGTAAGGTTGCTCCATGACACTTCCCAATTTCCCGGTTTTCTGGGATTGGAGATGTTAAAACATAAGAGGGACCTATCCACATGGTATTGGTGGAGCTTCAAACTAGGAGGGCTGGAGATGTTAAACCTCCGGTCCACCGGTCTCCCACCACTTAGCTCAAGTACCTCCCCTAACGTTAAAGGAAATGGTACTAGCCCTGATTTACTGTGACCCTGAGGTACTTGAGAGCATACCCAACAATCGGTCTTGTTTAACACATTACCCACTAGAGAGTGATAGTCACTCAATGGATGCCGGTCCATATGGATATTAAAACTAGATTGGCATTTCTTTATGCATCCATCTTCAACCAGATTATCACAGAGCCTACAGATACAATTTTCTTCAGCTAACAATCCATCACAATTTCTTCTATCGGATCGTTTTCTGATACTCGCCTTTGCTTGTTGGTTTGGTTGATCTTGGAAAACTACGCCTCCATCATCATAATCGGAACCCATTCCAGAACCTCTCTCGACCTCTATGGTACTCTCGCCGGAACAGACTGCTCTGGTCAACATCATGGTTAACATCAAAATCCGGATCACAGTCTCTTGGGGCAAGTCCATCTTTGAGGAAAAAAATAGAGAAGAATGAGAAGGGGGAAAAAGAAATCTTAAGGGAGAGGGGCTGGGAAGTGGAGAAAAACAATAAAAGGGAGAAGGGAGTCGACAACTGCTTTCGGTCTTCAAGGCTCAGGTGCCGCCTCAGTCCTCCTGGAACAGACACTCCAGTGATACAACCTCTACCGTCTGTTCCTTATCACGGGACTTCTCTGGATCGGCAACCTTTTTGCAGTGGGATGAATGGACCCAAGTCTCTCTCTCAGCAACCTTCAATGCTGTGGTGCTAGTCAATAAGACCTGGTATGGTCCTTCCCATCTATCAATAAGACAACCTGAGCGTAGAAAATTTCGTATCATTACATAATCCCCAGGTTCAATGTCATGACAATTACTACCTGGTAAATCAGGAATCACCAACTTCAGATTATCATTTTGACTCCTCAACTGCTTACTCATGTTAATCAAGTACTTTACAGTTACTTCATTGTTACATTTCAAATCATCCTGAGGGTTAATCATGACATGCGGTTGTCGACCAAACAAGATTTCAAAAGGAGACAGATTAAGAGGGGACCTGGGAGTGGTTCTGATGCTATACAAAACAATGGGTAAAGCTTCTGGCCATGTCAATCCTGTCTCTGCCATTACTTTACTCAATTTATTTTTAATAGTGCTGTTCACTCTTTCGACCTTCGCACTCGCCTGTGGACGGTACGGAGTGTGCAGCTTGCTATCAATACCCATCAATTTACACATTCCTTGAAAGACATCACCTGTAAAATGGGTACCCCTATCACTTTCAATGATTCTAGGGATACCATATCTACATACAAATTCCTGCACAATTTTCTTAGCTGTAAACATAGCGGTATTTGTAGCTGCTGGAAAAGCTTCGACCCAATTCGAGAAAACATCTATACAGACAAGTACATATTTCAAATTTCGACATGGGGGTAATTGAATGAAGTCAATTTGTATTACCTGGAAAGGGCCGCCGGCAGGTGGGATATGGGATGGTTCTGTAGGTATTGCTTTTCCAACATTCTTTCTCAGACAGGTAAGGCATGACATTGCTCTTTTACTCGCATGAGAGGAGAATCCTGGGGCGCACCAGTATGCTCTTACCAATTTGCACATCCCCTCCTTGCCTAGATGAGTCAGCCCGTGAGCTGCTTCAGCCAGACATGGAAGGTATGCCCTGGGGGCCACCGGTTTACCATGTCCATCCGTCCAGAGCCCTGAGGACTCCTGGCCATATCCCTTTGCCTTCCAGACTGCTCTTTCCTGTGTGGAACACAAATTCTGCATCTCACACAACTTCTGTGTGTTGATGGTATTAAATACCATCAACTGTGTGGTGTCTGTCCGTGTGGGGGTAGCAGCTGCAAGCTTTGCGGCTTCGTCTGCTCGGCTGTTACCAAGGGATACTGGGTCTTGGCTATATGTATGTGCTTTACATTTGATAACAGCCACTCTGTCGGGTTCCTGTATCGCTGTTAGAAGCCTTTTTATGTGAGCTGCATGCGCTATCGGTGTACCAGCTGCCGTCATGAAATTTCTGAGACGCCATAGCGCTCCGAAATCATGTACTACCCCGAACGCGTATCTAGAATCGGTGTAGATATTGGCTGACTTACCCTTAGCCAATTCACATGCTCTGGTTAGGGCGACCAGTTCAGCAACCTGGGCTGAGTGAGGTGGGCCTAGCGGTTCCGCTTCTATGGTGTCTTGGTCATCTACGACTGCGTATCCAGTACACAAGTCTCCCGAGTCTGACTGTCTGTGACAACTACCGTCCGTGTAGAACGTGAGTTCTGCATCTTCCAGTGGATTGTCACTGATGTCAGGCCTTGCGGTAAAATTTTGGGTCAAATATTCCATACAATCATGTGTATCTTCCTTTGCATTAAATCCTCCTTCCCCATCACTCTCACCTTCCACCCTTTGTGTCTGACCAGGCACACCTGGGAGAAATGTTGCAGGGTTTAATGCACTGCATCTTCTTATGGTGATGTTTACGGGGGCCATTAATGCCAATTCCCATCTTGTAAACCTTGCTGATGAGACGTGTCTGGTTTGGGCAGAATTCAATAAGGCAGATACCGCATGTGGTGTATGGATTGTGAGGTTGTGGCCTAGCACAACATCTTCGCTTTTCGTCACTAGCAATGCTATCGCCGCAACGCTACGCAAGCATGTGGGGAGGGATCGCGCTACCGTGTCTAGCTGGGCGCTGTAGTATGCGACTGGCCTGCTGGCGTCACCGTGTTTTTGGGTTAGTACACCTGCTGCGCACCCAGCACTTTCTGTTCCGTATAGTTCAAAGGGTTTCCCATAGTCTGGCATACCTAGTGCTGGTGCCTGCGTTAGGCACTGTTTGAGTCTCTCAAATGCTGTTTCAGATTCGTCTGTATGCGAAATCCGATCAGGTTTGTTTGAAGAGACCATTTCCTGCAAAGGTAGCGCCAATATGGAAAACCCTGGGATCCAGTTACGGCAATACCCACACATTCCTAGAAACGTCCTGATCTGTTGTTGGGTTTGTGGCAGTGTCATGTCTCTAATGGCTTGGATTCTATCAGCGGTCAGGTGTCTCAGTCCTTGTGTTAGACAGTGTCCCAAATATTTTACCTTAGCTTGGCATAATTGCAACTTGTCTTTGGAAACCTTGTGACCTGTGTCTGAAAGATGAAACAGGAGCTGTTTCGTATCCTTCAGAGATGCTTCCAGTGAATCTGAACACAGTAATAAATCGTCCACATACTGTATCAATACTGATCCACTGTCTGGTTGGAAAGACTGTAAACAATCATGCAAAGCCTGAGAAAATATACTTGGACTATCTATGAAACCTTGGGGTAACCGAGTCCACGTGTATTGGACTCCTCTGTATGTGAATGCAAACAAATATTGGCTGTCAGGGTGCAGAGGTACCGAAAAGAAAGCGGAGCAGAGGTCAATAACAGTGAAAAATTTGGCAGTGGGAGGAATTTGCATTAGGATGACAGCTGGATTAGGCACTACGGGGAACTGACTCTCAACTATTTTGTTAATCCCCCTTAGATCCTGCACTAGCCTGTGACCCCTCCCCCCACTCTTTTTAACAGGGAAGATGGGACTATTTGCGGTGCTGGACGTTCTTACTAGAATGCCCTGTTGTAGCAAGCGCTCTATTACGGGAAAAACTCCTAGCTCCACCTCTGGCTTCAGAGGATACTGTGGGATTTTTGGAGCTATCCTACCATCTTTTACTTGCACAACTACTGGAGCTACGTTTGCCATTAATCCAGTGTCCTGTCCATCTTTTGTCCAAAGTGACTCTGGTATCTGAGATGTCATTTCTTCTACTTGGGATGGATTCCTATTTGTCATAATGGAATGTGACATTAATTTTGATGGGGAGTCTAGCATGTCTCGTACTTCCTGAGCGTGATTCTCAGGAATGTCCAAGAATACACCTTCAGGGGTACAATAAATGACGTAACCCATTTTACATAGTAAGTCTCTTCCCAGGAGATTGGTTGGTGCCGATGCAGCCAGCAAAAAGGAATGCTTGGTATGCAAAGGCCCTATTGTAATCTCGGCTGGTTTGCTAACAGGGTAGTGCTGGACTACTCCTGTTACTCCCATGGCTGGAATTGTCCTACCAGTGGTTCTCATGCCCACTGTCGAATTTATCACTGACTTGGCCGCCCCTGTGTCTACAAGAAAGTTTAAAGTTTTACCAGCCACATTGATTGCAATCTCTGGTTCGCTTCCAAGACTGGCAATCAACTTAACTGGCTGCAGATTACAGGTATGGCCACACCCCTATTGGGTATGCTGACCTTCCTGAATCCCATTGGCAGCAACTACTTGTGGGGGAGTTAGCTGGGAACTACCAGAGGCATGCCAATCTCTGTTCGGGGGATATCTTTTTGTTTCCCCTGTATGTGGCTCAAAACTCCGCCTCTGTGGACCCTGCTCCCAATGTCGTGTGTTGTGTTGTTGTCTAGGGGGTTGAAAAGATCTTTGTACATTCTTTGTTCTACATTCTCGTGCAAAGTGTCCCGGTCTGTTACAAGAAAAACATGTTATTATACTTGCCTTACCCACAGGATTCGGTGGTACATACGCAGGCTGCCTTGTGGTCAGCGCCTGTATACTTACGGACATCAACTTATCACTTTGCGACTCTCTGTGCCTAGTGATGTTTCTGTCGTGATCAATAGCAGCCTCTCTCAAGCCGGACACTGACAGACCTCGCCAGCATGGTTGCGTGGTCTGAACCCTAGTCTTTAATGTTTCCTTTAAACCATCCATCAGTACAGATACTGCTACTTCCCGATGGTTTGGGTTGGTCTTTATGTCTTCTATACCCGTGTACTTTGCCATTTCTAATAGTGCCCGGTGAAAATATTCTATTGCCGTTTCGGACTCCTTTTGCTTAATGGAAAATATTTTATTCCATTTAACAACGGCTGGGAAATACTCTTTTAGCTGTAAATTTATCCTTTTTACATTATCCTTGTTGTACACGTCTGTAAGCGGTACATCTTTATCCAATGCACAATCAGCTAAAAACTGAGTTGCATCAACATTGGAAGGTAAACAAGCTCTTAGCAGTATCTGCCAATCCTTGTTGTTGGGTTCTACAGTGTTACCTAAATCCCTGATGTATTTTTGGCTAGCAACTAAATCCTTCCTGGGGTCAGGAAATTCGGACACTATTGTTCTTAATTCCATTCGGGAAAATGGAGTGTACATGGCAATGTTCCTTATGGGAGTGGCTCCAGACACATCTGTTTTTCCATTGGGAACTGCTATTACCCTTACAGGAGCAATTCTAACAGCCTCTTCCTGTGTAGATTCTACTGCTTGTTGTGGTACAATTGTTTCAGTGTAGTGCATGGTGCCGTACTTACCCGTTGACACGACCTCACCTATCCCTCCGCTAGGGGCTTTCACTAATCTCGTGGGTGTCGCTGTGCCTACTGTGGTCTCTGCTATGGTGGCTGCAAGAGAGAGAGCTGAAATTGTTGCTGAATCGTCTTCTTGATCACACTCCTGAGGAAGGTTCAAAACAGGGTACAACTTGCACGGGTTAATACTTGCATGAGTTATTTGGTTAACATCATTAACATTTACAGGGTTACTAAGAGTTTGTGTTTTACAACCCAGTGCGTTTCTCTCCGCAATCAACTTCTCTCCTGCAATGTATGGTGGAGGAGGAGCTGTGGCAATCAACTTCCTGACTGCCCCAGATCCTGCCGCCAGAGCCAACCCTCTCTGTATCTCACCTTCCTGGTGCCATAACTGTAAACAATCATGATGTTGAATTCGTCTCTTTGTTGATTTTACGAGACATATCCTCCTCCTTAAATTTTGTAACACTTCTGGACTGAAGCTACCTATTCTTGGGAATTTGTCCCTGTCTTGTACAGTCATTCTCTCCCATTCATCACATAAAACCTCTGTGTGACTACCGTATTTTTCACACATTACATATCGTGCCGACCCAATTGGTCGGTTCTCTGAATCAACCCGAACCGAGGTTGATCGCCCCCTACCTGAACAAATGGCCCCCATAATCTGCAGGCGTTGCTTATTCCTCCTTGGATCTTTATCTCAAGGTTTTCAGCGAACCCTTACAAACAAACCAAGATGTCCTTGGGCAGGCCGGCGGTGGTGGTTTATCAAGTACCCCACTTACTTCTCGCCCACGTTGGCCAGTACTGCAATCACTGTAACCAGAGCTGCTGTACCCAACCTAGGGCCCCTGTGAACCTTTATTTACTGGGGCGCGTTCCCCAGCAAGTATCGGTTGTTGGATAGTTCCTGAGTGACCAGCGAACTTCCCTTCCAAAAATAAAAAATTACGCAAATCACGTCAGAATGTACAAATAGCGTTTGTGACCACTTTACTCTAATGGTATTAGGTCAGATTACTAACTACTGCACACAATTACGTGCGGTCCAATCGTTCAGTACACGAGCACTACTTGTCATGTACTGAAAGATCAATGGAATCGATGTTTCCGGCCGCGATTCCTTCAGCAAGAGCTTGTATGGCCTATATGGGTTCTGCACCAACACCCCAGGCGTTGTGCCACTGGACTTTTATAGCGGACCTCTTTGTCTATTTTACCTGTTACCTTATGACCTCCTGGTCTGTTACCTTATGACCTCCTGGTCTGTTACCTTATGACCTCCTGGTCTTGTTACCTTATGGTCCGCTATACTCTAATGCTCAAATATTATTTAACCAGGGATGCCTCCCTAGCCACCGTATATGTCACTTACACGTATGTCCCTTGACGAGTACCCGGCTTTCCTTTTGGTTCCACCTTAAAGTTATATAAACTTTTTGTATACAAAACACACTCACTCAACACATGTACACTTTTGTTTCTATATCTATTTCTGCGCAGAAATTGTCTTTAGGCCAAAAGTGTTACCAATTAGGAGCAGGATCTGTTAAACTAAATTTCAGATTTTTCCAAAAATAGATTTGCGTTATTTACCGCGTCGCGTTATCTACCGCTGTGCGTTAATTATCGCCTTTGCGTTACTTCACTTTATCACAGCTTGAGCTACGTGGGCGTAACCGGACGCTACGTTGCGTAATGAACGCTGCGTGCGTCTGCCTTTTGGATTGCGTACGCTAGTCTTTGTTAGCGACACGTGTACGCAATATAAAGATCCACCGTAACACAATTTCTATTTTTATCAATGTAAATGATCCCTGATCATCTACCGCAATCCACACTGACTGCCTTGTATCTCAGACAAACCGTGTGTTTGTTCTATACTTTAACTATCACCTCTACTATGAAATAACAGCAAATCTCTTTTTAGCACTTTCTATCAACTATGAAATTTGGCAAACAGGAATAGTGATATACGAAAATGAAACAGAAAATGCAGATATATGTATGCGTGCGTGTATACGCAAGACAGAAGAGAAATAAAACAGTTTTAAAAGACACAAGCGTTTTGTTCTTACTTCCGGTTCCCGGATTCCTTCAGCACTCTTTATCTAAGCGAAGCAGACGCTTATCCCGTCAGCACTGTGAGACAACCTCCCACCCTTTGCTGGAGGGATAATGTCTGCTGATCTACCTAGTGCAGATATGAGAAGGATAGGACGAGTCCCCAATTGACAATGCTAAATTCCTTTGTCGTATAACAACCCTTTATGAAGCTAAGAACACTGTACGCTGTTTGCTTAAGAAGTACCGTAATGGTACGCTATTGGCGTAGCGATCGCTCAGCCGTAGGCGAGACGCTCTAGCGTCACGTTCGCTCACGGCCCAGTGATCACAGGACACGTTATTGGCTATGACTAGAGTAATGATTCGCTATGGCGTAGCGGACGCTCGAGACCACGAGGAGATCACCAGCGGCGCAGACGCTCACAACACTATACCTTAATGTTTAAACCTTATACCAAAGAAATACACAGAATACCTTAATGTGAATACAGGGTGTAAGTGCAACCTTGTGTAACCTGACTAACTACAAAGCTGCTTGAGCGTCACCGACGCTCAAGTGAACACTTAACACTATAGAAAACACACAGATACTGGTTTAGGTTCCAAAGCCTATTAACTGTATTATATCTAATATACTTGTAAAAGGGGATAACAGTACAAATGATACACTACAATATAACAGAGACTTCCTAACCACAGAACTAAAATACAAAAAGACAATACTACTCTGACCTAAATGCAATACAATACAATGCTATAATACTATGAGAGATATAAGAGAAAAGAGGAGAGAGAGAGATGGAGAGAGAGAGAGAGAAATTGGCTCACAGAAAGACAATGATTACGGAGAGAAACTTACGCACAAAGGGTATGATCGCCTGCGCCTCGATATCCAGCTCCCGGCTATCAGCAGATAACCGTTGATGAGAGAGTGAGAGCTGGATGTGGTCGGCCTGCCTATTTATGCCCCACACACAATGCAATCTCCTGGTCCTACAATCCCATTGTCCATTGGCCGAAGGAATTCGGCCCTGCATCATAACAAAAGGTCATAGGGTGATTCATACAGGTGGGCTGTGACGATTTCCAACAGCTCAGGTGGGTGGGAAACTGGGTTTCCCGCCGCATACCTGAGTATGTGTAAATAATAGAAATGGACATAAACTTCTTATGTCCATAACTATTCGCACGAGCGATTAATACGCTCCAAACCAACACCGGAATATTGCTAATTAAATACTCTTCCGATGGGTACCAAACACTGCTGTATGATTCCTGTTAGATCCTTCGTACGATATAAAGAGGGATTCCTCAGCTCTGGGACATTGTATTTTAACCAAACTTTCAGAATCTATCAAAGGGACCATGATCTATAAACTACATTAATTGTGAACATTTGTAACGAATGAGTCGCACGCTACGGCTACATAAACTCTACCGTAAATACGCATACCGCGCCTGCGAGTGCACGCTATTGCGGGTATGCGCCTCCACGGGAGAGCGTACGCACGCGCAGCGCGGACCAGTGTGCGGTGCAAATATGGCAACGTGTATTGAGACATTTTTCTGACTTTGACAACAGGACATGCACACTTTAACAAACCCATCATTTCAGCGACAGGGTCTGCCACACGACTGTGACTGAAATGACTGGTTTGTTTGGGCCCAACCAAAAAAAGAAGCAATCAATCTCTCCTTGCACAAACTGGCTCTACAGAGGCAAGATGTCCACCTCCTCCTCTTCCTCCGATTCCTCACCCCTTTCACTGTGTACATCCCCCTCCTCACAGATTATTAATTCGTCCCCACTGGAATCCACCATCTCAGGTCCCTGTGTACTTTCAGGAGGCAATTGCTGGTGAATGTCTCTACGGAGGAATTGATTATAATTCATTTTGATGAACATCATCTTCTCCACATTTTCTGGAAGTAACCTCGTACGCCGCTTGCTGACAAGGTGAGCGGCTGCACTAAACACTCTTTCGGAGTACACACTGGAGGGGGGGAAACTTAGGTAAAATAAAGCCAGTTTGTGCAAGGGCCTCCAAATTGCCTCTTTTCCTGCCAGTATACTTACGGACTGTCTGATGTGCCTACTTGGATGCGTTCACTCATATAATCCTCCACCATTCTTTCAATGGTGACAGAATCATATGCAGTGACAGTAGACGACATGTCAGTAATCGTTGCCAGGTCCTTCAGTCCGGACCAGATGTCAGCACTCGCTCCAGACTGCCCTGCATCACCGCCAGCGGGTGGGCTCGGAATTCTTAGCCTTTTCCTCGCACCCCCAGTTGCGGGAGAATGTGAAGGAGAAGCTGTTGACGGGTCACGTTACACTTGACTTGACAATTTTCTCACCAGCAGGTCTTTGAACCTCTGCAGACTTGTGTCTGCCGGAAAGAGAGATATAACGTAGGTTTTAAATCTAGGATCGAGCAGGGTGGCCAAAATGTAGTGCTCTGATTTCAACAGATTGACCACCCGTGAATCCTGGTTAAGCGAATTAAGGGCTTCATCCACAAGTCCCACATGCCTAGCGGAATCGCTCTGTTTTAGCTCCTCCTTCAATGTCTCCAGCTTCTTCTGCAAAAGCCTGATGAGGGGAATGACCTGACTCAGGCTGGCAGTGTCTGAACTGACTTCACGTGTGGCAAGTTCAAAGGGTTGCAGAACCTTGCACAACGTTGAAATCATTCTCCACTGCGCTTGAGTCAGGTGCATTCCCTCTCCTTTGCCTATATCGTAGGCAGATGTATAGGCTTGAATGGCCTTTTGCTGCTCCTCCATCCTCTGAAGCATATAGAGGGTTGAATTCCACCTCGTTACCACCTCTTGCTTCAGATGATGGCAGGGCAGGTTCAAGACTGTTTGCTGGTGCTCCAGTCTTCGGCACGCGGTGGCTGAATGCTGAAAGTGGCCCGCAATTGTTCGGGCCTCCGACAGCATCTCTTGCACGCCCCTGTCGTTTTTTAAATAATTCTGCACCACCAAATTCAATGTATGTGCAAAACATGGGACTGGCTGGAATTTGCCCAGATGTAATGCACGCACAATATTGGTGGTGTTGTCCGATCTCACAAATCCCCAGGAGAGTCCAATTGGGGTAAGCCATTCTGCGATGATGTTCCTCAGTTTCCGTAAGAGGTTGTCAGCTGTGTGCCTCTTATGGAAAGCGGTGATACAAAGCGTAGCCTGCCTAGGAACGAGTTGGCGTTTGCGAGATGCTGCTACTGGTGTCGCCGCTGCTGTTCTTGCTGCGGGAGGCAATACATCTACCCAGCGGGCTGTCACAGTCATATAGTCCTGAGTCTGCCCTGCTCCACTTGTCCACACGTCCGTGGTTAAGTGGACATTGGGTACAACTGCATTTTTTAGGACACTGGTGACTCTTTTTCTGACGTCTGTGTACATTTTCGGTATTGCCTGCCTAGAGAAATGGAACCTAGATGGTATTTGGAACCGGGTACACAGTACCTCAATCAAGTCTATAGTTCCCTGTGAATTAACGGTGGATACCGGAAACACGTTTCTCACCACCCAGGCTGCCAAGGCCTAAGTTATCCGCTTTGCAGCAGGATGACTGCTGTGATATTTCATCTTCCTCGCAAAGGACTGTTGGACAGTCAATTGCTTACTGGAAGTAGTACAAGTGGTCTTCCGACTTCCCCTCTAGGATGACGATCGACTCCCAGCAGCAACAACAGCAGCGCCAGCAGCAGTAGCCGTTACACTCAAGGATGCATCGGAGGAATCCCAGGCAGGAGAGGACTCGTCAGACTTGACAGTGACATGGCCTGCAGGACTATTGGCTTTCCTGTCTAAGGAGGAAATTGACACTGAGGGAGTTGGTGGCGTGGTTTGCAGGAGCTTGGTTACAAGAGGAAGGGATTTAGTGGTCAGTGGACTGCTTCCGCTGTCATCCAAAGTTTTGGAACTTGTCACTGACTTCTGATGAATGCGGTCCAGTTGACGTATAAGGGAGGATGTTCCTAGGTGGTTAACGGCCTTACCCCTACTTATTACAGCTTGACAAAGGCAATACACGGCTTGACACCAGTTGTCCGCATTTCTGTTGAAATAATTCCACACCGAAGAGGTGATTTTTTTTTGTATTTTGACCAGGCATGTCAATGGCCATATTCGTCCAACGGACAACAGGTGTCTCCCCGGGTGCCTGACTTAAACAAACCACCTCACCATCAGAATCCTCCTTGTCAATTTCCTCCCCAGCGCCAGCAACACCCATATCCTCATCCTGGTGTACTTCAACAGTGACATCTTCAATTTGACTATCAGGAACTGGACTGCGGGTGCTCCTTCCAGCACTTGCAAGGGGCGTGCAAATGATGGAAGGCGCAACCTCTTCCCGTCCAGTGTTGGGAAGGTCAGGCATCGCAACCGACACAATTGGACTCTCCTTGAGGATTTGTGATTTAGAAGAACGCACAGTTCTTTGCTGTGCTTTTGCCATCTTAACTCTTTTAAGTTTTCTAGCAGGAGGATGAGTGCTTCCATCCTCATGTGAAGCTGAACCACTAGCCATGAACATAGGCCAGGCCCTCAGCCATTCCTTGCCACTCTGTGTCGTAAATGGCACATTGGCAAGTTTACGCTTCTCCTCAGACGATTTTGATTTAGATTTTTGGGTCATTTTACTGAGCTTTATTTTTTTGGATTTTACATGCTCTCTACTATGACATTGGGCATCGGCCTTGGCAGACGACGTTGATGGCATTTCATCGTCTCAGCCATGACTAGTGGCAGCAGCTTCAGCACGAGGTGGAAGTGGATCTTGATCTTTCCCTATTTTACCCTCCACATTTTTGTTTTCCATTTTTTAATGGAAATATATCAATAGCAATGGCCTACTACTATATATACTGCGCACAACTGAAATGCACCACAGGTATGGGTGGATAGTATACATGATGACACAGAGGTAGGTAGAGCAGTGGCCTACTGTACCGTACTGCTATATATTATATACTGGTGGTCAGCAAACTGTGCAAAACTGAAATGCACCACAGGTATGGATGGATAGTATACTTGACGACACAGAGGTAGGTAGAGCAGTGGCCTACTGTACCGTACTGCTATATATTATATACTGGTGGTCAGCAAACTGTGCAAAACTGAAATGCACCACAGGTATGGATGGATAGTATACTTGACGACACAGAGGTAGGTAGAGCAGTGGCCTACTGTACCGTACTGCTATATATTATATACTGGTGGTCAGAAAACTGTGCAAAACTGAAATGCACCACAGGTATGGATGGATAGTATACTTGACGACACAGAGGTAGGTAGAGCAGTGGCCTACTGTACCGTACTGCTATATATTATATACTGGTGGTCAGCAAAATGTGCAAAACTGAAATGCACCACAGGTATGGATGGATAGTATACTTGACGACACAGAGGTAGGTAGAGCAGTAGCCTACTGTACCGTACTGCTATATATTATATACTGGTGGTCAGAAAACTGTGCAAAACTGAAATGCACCACAGGTATGGATGGATAGTATACTTGACGACACAGAGGTAGGTAGAGCAGTGGCCTACTGTACCGTACTGCTATATATTATATACTGGTGGTCAGCAAACTGTGCAAAACTGAAATGCACCACTGGTATGGATGGATAGTATACTTGATGACACAGAGGTAGGTAGAGCAGTGGCCTACTGTACCGTACTGCTATATATTATATACTGGTGGTCAGCAAACTGTGCAAAACTGAAATGCACCACAGGTATGGATGGATAGTATACTTGACGACACAAAGGTAGGTAGAGCAGTAGCCTACTGTACCGTACTGCTATATATTATATACTGGTGGTCAGAAAACTGTGCAAAACTGAAATGCACCACAGGTATGGATGGATAGTATACTTGACGACACAGAGGTAGGTAGAGCAGTGGCCTTCTGTACCATACTGCTATATATTATATACTGGTGGTCAGCAAACTGTGCAAAACTGAAATGCACCACAGGTATGGATGGATAGTATACTTGATGACACAGAGGTAGGTAGAGCAGTGGCCTACTGTACCGTACTGCTATATATTATATACTGGTGGTCAGCAAACTGTGCAAAACTGAAATGCACCACAGGTATGGATGGATAGTATACTTGACGACACAAAGGTAGGTAGAGCAGTGGCCTACTGTACCGTACTGCTATATATTATATACTGGTGGTCAGCAAACTGTGCAAAACTGAAATGCACCACAGGTATGGATGGATAGTATACTTGACGACACAGAGGTAGGTAGAGCAGTGGCCTACTGTACCGTACTGCTATATATTATATACTGGTGGTCAGCAAACTGTGCAAAACTGAAATGCACCACAGGTATGGATGGATAGTATACTTGACGACACAGAGGTAGGTAGAGCAGTGGCCTACTGTACCGTACTGCTATATATTATATACTGGTGGTCAGCAAAATGTGCAAAACTGAAATGCATCACAGGTATGGATGGATAGTATACTTGACGACACAGAGGTAGGTAGAGCAGTGGCCTACTGTACCGTACTGCTATATATTATATACTGGTGGTCAGCAAACTGTGCAAAACTGAAATGCACCACAGGTATGGATGGATAGTATACTTGACGACACAGAGGTAGGTAGAGCAGTAGCCTACTGTACCGTACTGCTATATATTATATACTTGTGGTCAGAAAACTGTGCAAAACTGAAATGCACCACAGGTATGGATGGATAGTATACTTGACGACACAGAGGTAGGTAGAGCAGTGGCCTACTGTACCGTACTGCTATATATTATATACTGGTGGTCAGCAAACTGTGCAAAACTGAAATGCACCACAGGTATGGACGGATAGTTTACTTGACGACACAGAGGTAGGTAGAGCAGTGGCCTTCTGTATCGTACTGCTATATATTATATACTGGTGGTCAGCAAACTGTGCAAAACTGAAATGCACCACAGGTATGGATGGATAGTATACTTGACGACACAGATGTAGGTAGAGCAGTGGCCTACTGTACCGTACTGCTATATATTATATACTGGTGGTTAGAAAACTGTGCAAAACTGAAATGCACCACAGGTATGGATGGATAATATACTTGACGACACAGAGGTAGGTAGAGCAGTGGCCTTCTGTACCGTACTGCTATATATTATATACTGGTGGTCAGCAAACTGTGCAAAACTGAAATGCACCACAGGTATGGATGGATAGTATACTTGACGACACAGAGGTAGATAGAGCTGTGGCCTTCTGTACCGTACTGCTATATATTATATACTGGTGGTCAGCAAACTGTGCAAAGCTGAAATGCACCACAGGTATGGATGGATAGTATACTTGATGACACAGAGGTAGGTAGAGCAGTGGAATACTGTACCGTACTGCTATATATTATATACTGGTGGTCAGCAAACTGTGCAAAACTGAAATGCACCACAGGTATGGATGGATAGTATACTTGATGACACAGAGGTAGGTAGAGCAGTGGAATACTGTACCGTACTGCTATATATATAGTTATACTGGTGGTCAGCAAAATTCTGCACTGTCCTCCTACTATATACTACAATGCAGCACAGATATGGAGCATTTTTCAGGCAGAGAATGTATAATACTGGTGGTCACTGGTCAGCAAAACTCTGCACTGTCCTCCTACTATATAATACTGCTGGTCCCCAGTCCCCACAATAAAGCAATTAGCACACTGAGCACAGATATTTGCAGCACACTGAGCACAGTCAGATATGGAGCGTTTTTCAGGCAGAGAACATAGATATTTGCACTTGCAGCACACTGAGCACAGATATTTGCAGCACACTGAGCACAGATATTTGCAGCCCACTGAACATAGAAACTGAGAGGACGCCAGCCACGTCCTCTCACGATCATCTCCAATGCACGAGTGAAAAATGGCGGCGACGCGCGGCTCCTTATATAGAATACGAATCTCACGAGAATCCGACCGCGGGATGATGATGTTCAGGCGCGCTCGGGTTAACCGAGCAAGGCGGGAGGATCCGAGTTGCTCGGACCCGTGAAAAAAAGGTGAAGTTCGGGCGGGTTCGGATCCCGAGGATCCGAACCCGCTCATCACTAATATGTATCAATGATCTAGGAATAGGCCTGGAAAGCACAGTGTCAATCTTTGCAGATGACACTAAACTGTGTAAGGTATTTAACTCAGAAACCGATGTGGAGTCTCTACAGAATGACTTAGTTAAACTGGAATTATGGGCATCTAAATGGAAAATGAGGTTCAACATAGAAAAATGCAAAGTTATGCATTTTGGGACAAAAAACACACTTGCATCCTACACTCTAGATGGAGAAAATCTAGGAGTAACTATGATGGAAAAAGATTTGGGGGTGCTCATAGACCATAGACTTAGTAACAGTACACAATGCCAAACTGCAGCAAAGAAGGCAAGTAAAGTGCTTGCGTGCATTAAACGGGGCATTGAGACCAGGAATGAGGATGTAATCCTGCCATTGTACAAATCATTGGTACGCCCACACCCAGAGCCGGCGCTACCCGCTCAGCAGCTCCTGCAAAGCAGGGAGGCGCTGGTCGGAAGAGGCGCTCTCCCCGCTCTGCTTTTGCTGCTGGCTCCCGGCTGCCGCTGCGTCTGTCACACTGTATGACAGACGCAGGCAGCGTGTAGCGTGGCTCCGGCTCTGTCCCTCTTGCTCCCACCCTCCTGTTTCAACCCCTCCTCCCCAATGCACTTTAGGCAGCACTCTCCCGCACAGCGCCGGTCAGAGCAGGATTTCCAAAAGGGCCCCCTGCCGCCCATCGCAGATCCGATCTAATCTGCGGTCCCTGCTCTCCGCTGGTACAGACAGCCGGCGCCGCATACTCATAGCACTATAGGACCGGACCCCTGAGCGACGGCTCAGTTGTCCAATAGCATGTAAAACAGCAGCCTGCGGCTCAGTCATTGGCTGAGCGTGCAGGCTGCACATGAGAGAAGAAGGAGGAGGGCTGATCCTGGACGGCATGTGGAGCCATGTGTCTCAGCAGCCTGTCTGCAAACAGTAAGGCTGCCTCTTTATAAGATTGTTCTTCCTCCTGCTGCTAACATTACATTTTACATCTTAGGCTGTGGGTCACACACACACACACACACACACACACATATTATATATATATATATATTATATATACACACACACACACACACACACACACACACACATATATATATATACATACATATATATATACATACATATATATATATACATACGTACATATGTGTGTGTGTGTATATATATATATATATGTATATCTATATATATATTAGAGATGAGCGGGTTCGGTTTCTCTGAATCCGAACCCGCCAGAACTTCATGTTTTTTTTCACGGGTCCGAGCGACTCGGATCTTCCTGCCTTGCTCGGTTAACCCGAGCGCGCCCGAACGTCATCATGACGCTGTCGGATTCTCGCGAGGCTCGGATTCTATCGCGAGACTCGGATTCTATATAAGGAGCCGCGCGTCGCCGCCATTTTCACACGTGCATTGAGATTGATAGGGAGAGGACGTGGCTGGCGTCCTCTCCGTTTAGAATTAGAATAGATTAGAGAGACACTTGATTTACTAATTTTGGGGAGCATTAGGAGTACTCAGTAGTGTACAGTGCAGAGTTTTGCTGATAGTGACCAGTGACCACCACTTTTATTTATAATCCGTTCTCTGCCTGAAAAAAGCGATACACAGCACACAGTGACTCAGTCACATACATACCATATCTGTGTGCACTGCTCAGGCTCAGGCCAGTGTGCTGCATCATCTATATATATTATATATCTGTCTGACTGCTCAGCTCACACAGCTTATAATTGTGGGGGAGACTGGGGAGCACTACTGCAGTGCCAGTTATAGGTTATAGCAGGAGCCAGGAGTACATAATATTATATTAAAATTAAACAGTGCACACTTTTGCTGCAGGAGTGCCACTGCCAGTGTGACTAGTGACCAGTGACCTGACCACCAGTATATAATATTAGTAGTATACTATCTCTTTATCAACCAGTCTATATTAGCAGCAGACACAGTACAGTGCGGTAGTTCACGGCTGTGGCTACCTCTGTGTCGGCACTCGGCAGCCCGTCCATAATTGTATATACCAGTGACCTAACCGTGGTTTTTTTTTCTTTCTTTATACATACATACTAGTTACGAGTATACTATCTCTTTATCAACCAGTCTATATATTAGCAGCAGACACAGTACAGTGCGGTAGTTCACGGCTGTGGCTACCTCTGTGTCGGCACTCGGCAGCCCGTCCATAATTGTATATACCACCTAACCGTGGTTTTTTTTTCTTTCTTTATACATACATACTAGTTACGAGTATACTATCTCTTTATCAACCAGTCTATATATTAGCAGCAGACACAGTACAGTGCGGTAGTTCACGGCTGTGGCTACCTCTGTGTCGGCACTCGGCAGCCCGTCCATAATTGTATATACCACCTAACCGTGGTTTTTTTTTCTTTCTTTATACATACATACTAGTTACGAGTATACTATCTCTTTATCAACCAGTCTATATATTAGCAGCAGACACAGTACAGTGCGGTAGTTCACGGCTGTGGCTACCTCTGTGTCGGCACTCGGCAGCCCGTCCATAATTGTATATACCACCTAACCGTGGTTTTTTTTTCTTTCTTTATACATACATACTAGTTACGAGTATACTATCTCTTTATCAACCAGTCTATATATTAGCAGCAGACACAGTACAGTGCGGTAGTTCACGGCTGTGGCTACCTCTGTGTCGGCACTCGGCAGCCCGTCCATAATTGTATATACCACCTAACCGTGTTTTTTTTTTCTTTCTTTATACATACATACTAGTTACGAGTATACTATCTCTTTATCAACCAGTCTATATATTAGCAGCAGACACAGTACAGTGCGGTAGTTCACGGCTGTGGCTACCTCTGTGTCGGCACTCGGCAGCCCGTCCATAATTGTATATACCACCTAACCGTGGTTTTTTTTTCTTTCTTTATACATACATACTAGTTACGAGTATACTATCTCTTTATCAACCAGTCTATATATTAGCAGCAGACACAGTACAGTGCGGTAGTTCACGGCTGTGGCTACCTCTGTGTCGGCACTCGGCAGCCCGTCCATAATTGTATATACCACCTAACCGTGGTTTTTTTTTCTTTCTTTATACATACATACTAGTTACGAGTATACTATCTCTTTATCAACCAGTCTATATATTAGCAGCAGACACAGTACAGTGCGGTAGTTCACGGCTGTGGCTACCTCTGTGTCGGCACTCGGCAGCCCGTCCATAATTGTATATACCACCTAACCGTGGTTTTTTTTCTTTCTTTATACATACATACTAGTTACGAGTATACTATCTCTTTATCAACCAGTCTATATATTAGCAGCAGACACAGTACAGTGCGGTAGTTCACGGCTGTGGCTACCTCTGTGTCGGCACTCGGCAGCCCGTCCATAATTGTATACTAGTATCCAATCCATCCATCTCCATTGTTTACCTGAGGTGCCTTTTAGTTGTGCCTATTAAAATATGGAGAACAAAAATGTTGAGGTTCCAAAATTAGGGAAAGATCAAGATCCACTTCCACCTCGTGCTGAAGCTGCTGCCACTAGTCATGGCCGAGACGATGAAATGCCAACAACGTCGTCTGCCAAGGCCGATGCCCAATGGCATAGTACAGAGCATGTCAAAACCAAAACACCAAATATCAGTAAAAAAAGGACTCCAAAACCTAAAATAAAATTGTCGGAGGAGAAGCGTAAACTTGCCAATATGCCATTTACCACACGGAGTGGCAAGGAACGGCTGAGGCCCTGGCCTATGTTCATGGCTAGTGGTTCAGCTTCACATGAGGATGGAAGCACTCAGCCTCTCGCTAGAAAACTGAAAAGACTCAAGCTGGCAAAAGCACCGCAAAGAACTGTGCGTTCTTTGAAATCCCAAATCCACAAGGAGAGTCCAATTGTGTCGGTTGCGATGCCTGACCTTCCCAACACTGGACGTGAAGAGCATGCGCCTTCCACCATTTGCACGCCCCCTGCAAGTGCTGGAAGGAGCACCCGCAGTCCAGTTCCTGATAGTCAGATTGAAGATGTCAGTGTTGAAGTACACCAGGATGAGGAGGATATGGGTGTTGCTGGCGCTGGGGAGGAAATTGACCAGGAGGATTCTGATGGTGAGGTGGTTTGTTTAAGTCAGGCACCCGGGGAGACACCTGTTGTCCGTGGGAGGAATATGGCCGTTGACATGCCAGGTGAAAATACCAAAAAAATCAGCTCTTCGGTGTGGAGGTATTTCACCAGAAATGCGGACAACAGGTGTCAAGCCGTGTGTTCCCTTTGTCAAGCTGTAATAAGTAGGGGTAAGGACGTTAACCACCTCGGAACATCCTCCCTTATACGTCACCTGCAGCGCATTCATAATAAGTCAGTGACAAGTTCAAAAACTTTGGGTGACAGCGGAAGCAGTCCACTGACCAGTAAATCCCTTCCTCTTGTAACCAAGCTCACGCAAACCACCCCACCAACTCCCTCAGTGTCAATTTCCTCCTTCCCCAGGAATGCCAATAGTCCTGCAGGCCATGTCACTGGCAAGTCTGACGAGTCCTCTCCTGCCTGGGATTCCTCCGATGCATCCTTGCGTGTAACGCCTACTGCTGCTGGCGCTGCTGTTGTTGCCGCTGGGAGTCGATGGTCATCCCAGAGGGGAAGTCGTAAGCCCACTTGTACTACTTCCAGTAAGCAATTGACTGTTCAACAGTCCTTTGCGAGGAAGATGAAATATCACAGCAGTCATCCTACTGCAAAGCGGATAACTGAGTCCTTGACAACTATGTTGGTGTTAGACGTGCGTCCGGTATCCGCCGTTAGTTCACAGGGAACTAGACAATTTATTGAGGCAGTGTGCCCCCGTTACCAAATACCATCTAGGTTCCACTTCTCTAGGCAGGCGATACCGAGAATGTACACGGACGTCAGAAAAAGACTCACCAGTCTCCTAAAAAATGCAGTTGTACCCAATGTCCACTTAACCACGGACATGTGGACAAGTGGAGCAGGGCAGGGTCAGGACTATATGACTGTGACAGCCCACTGGGTAGATGTATGGACTCCCGCCGCAAGAACAGCAGCGGCGGCACCAGTAGCAGCATCTCGCAAACGCCAACTCTTTCCTAGGCAGGCTACGCTTTGTATCACCGCTTTCCAGAATACGCACACAGCTGAAAACCTCTTACGGCAACTGAGGAAGATCATCGCGGAATGGCTTACCCCAATTGGACTCTCCTGTGGATTTGTGGCATCGGACAACGCCAGCAATATTGTGTGTGCATTAAATATGGGCAAATTCCAGCACGTCCCATGTTTTGCACATACCTTGAATTTGGTGGTGCAGAATTTTTTAAAAAACGACAGGGGCGTGCAAGAGATGCTGTCGGTGGCCAGAAAAATTGCGGGACACTTTCGGCGTACAGGCACCACGTACAGAAGACTGGAGCACCACCAAAAACTACTGAACCTGCCCTGCCATCATCTGAAGCAAGAAGTGGTAACGAGGTGGAATTCAACCCTCTATATGCTTCAGAGGTTGGAGGAGCAGCAAAAGGCCATTCAAGCCTATACAATTGAGCACGATATAGGAGATGGAATGCACCTGTCTCAAGTGCAGTGGAGAATGATTTCAACGTTGTGCAAGGTTCTGATGCCCTTTGAACTTGCCACACGTGAAGTCAGTTCAGACACTGCCAGCCTGAGTCAGGTCATTCCCCTCATCAGGCTTTTGCAGAAGAAGCTGGAGGCATTGAAGAAGGAGCTAAAAGGGAGCGATTCCGCTAGGCATGTGGGACTTGTGGATGCAGCCCTTAATTCGCTTAACAAGGATTCACGGGTGGTCAATCTGTTGAAATCAGAGCACTACATTTTGGCCACCGTGCTCGATCCTAGATTTAAAGCCTACCTTGGATCTCTCTTTCCGGCAGACACAGGTCTGCTGGGGTTGAAAGACCTGCTGGTGACAAAATTGTCAAGTCAAGCGGAACGCGACCTGTCAACATCTCCTCCTTCACATTCTCCCGCAACTGGGGGTGCGAGGAAAAGGCTCAGAATTCCGAGCCCACCCGCTGGCGGTGATGCAGGGCAGTCTGGAGCGACTGCTGATGCTGACATCTGGTCCGGACTGAAGGACCTGACAACGATTACGGACATGTCGTCTACTGTCACTGCATATGATTCTCTCAACATTGATAGAATGGTGGAGGATTATATGAGTGACCGCATCCAAGTAGGCACGTCACACAGTCCGTACTTATACTGGCAGGAAAAAGAGGCAATTTGGAGGCCCTTGCACAAACTGGCTTTATTCTACCTAAGTTGCCCTCCCACAAGTGTGTACTCCGAAAGAGTGTTTAGTGCCGCCGCTCACCTTGTCAGCAATCGGCGTACGAGGTTACATCCAGAAAATGTGGAGAAGATGATGTTCATTAAAATGAATTATAATCAATTCCTCCGCGGAGACATTGACCAGCAGCAATTGCCTCCACAAAGTACACAGGGAGCTGAGATGGTGGATTCCAGTGGGGACGAATTGATAATCTGTGAGGAGGGGGATGTACACGGTGATATATCGGAGGGTGAAGATGAGGTGGACATCTTGCCTCTGTAGAGCCAGTTTGTGCAAGGAGAGATTAATTGCTTCTTTTTTGGGGGGGGTCCAAACCAACCCGTCATATCAGTCACAGTCGTGTGGCAGACCCTGTCACTGAAATGATGGGTTGGTTAAAGTGTGCATGTCCTGTTTTGTTTATACAACATAAGGGTGGGTGGGAGGGCCCAAGGACAATTCCATCTTGCACCTCTTTTTTCTTTTCTTTTTCTTTGCATCATGTGCTGATTGGGGAGGGTTTTTTGGAAGGGACATCCTGCGTGACACTGCAGTGCCACTCCTAGATGGGCCCGGTGTTTGTGTCGGCCACTAGGGTCGCTAATCTTACTCACACAGTCAGCTACCTCATTGCTCCTCTTTTTTTCTTTGCGTCATGTGCTGTTTGGGGAGGGTTTTTTGGTAGGGACATCCTGCGTGACACTGCAGTGCCACTCCTAGATGGGCCCGGTGTTTGTGTCGGCCACTAGGGTCGCTAATCTTACTCACACAGCTACCTCATTGCGCCTCTTTTTTTCTTTGCGTCATGTGCTGTTTGGGGAGGGTTTTTTGGAAGGGACATCCTGCGTGACACTGCAGTGCCACTCCTAGATGGGCCCGGTGTTTGTGTCGGCCACTAGGGTCGCTAATCTTACTCACACAGTCAGCTACCTCATTGCGCCTCTTTTTTTCTTTGCGTCATGTGCTGTTTGGGGAGGGTTTTTTGGAAGGGCCATCCTGCGTGACACTGCAGTGCCACTCCTAGATTGGCCCGGTGTTTGTGTCGGCCACTAGGGTCGCTAATCTTACTCACACAGCTACCTCATTGCGCCTCTTTTTTTCTTTGCGTCATGTGCTGTTTGGGGAGGGTTTTTTGGAAGGGCCATCCTGCGTGACACTGCAGTGCCACTCCTAGATGGGCCCGGTGTTTGTGTCGGCCACTAGGGTCGCTAATCTTACTCACACAGCTACCTCATTGCGCCTCTTTTTTTCTTTGCGTCATGTGCTGTTTGGGGAGGGTTTTTTGGAAGGGACATCCTGCGTGACACTGCAGTGCCACTCCTAGATGGGCCCGGTGTTTGTGTCGGCCACTAGGGTCGCTTATCTTACTCACACAGCGACCTCGGTGCAAATTTTAGGACTAAAAATAATATTGTGAGGTGTGAGGTATTCAGAATAGACTGAAAATGAGTGTAAATTATGGTTTTTGAGGTTAATAATACTTTGGGATCAAAATGACCCCCAAATTCTATGATTTAAGCTGTTTTTTAGTGTTTTTGGAAAAAAACACCCGAATCCAAAACACACCCGAATCCGACAAAAATAATTCGGTGAGGTTTTGCCAAAACGCGTTCGAACCCAAAACACGGCCGCGGAACCGAACCCAAAACCAAAACACAAAACCCGAAAAATTTCAGGCGCTCATCTCTAATATATATACATATATTTATATATATATATAGCGCACATTGACTGATGGCGGCACTCTTTGGACATAGGGGCTTCACAGAGAAAAAAGAAAATGCAGCGACGAACACTAGAAGATTGACAGCGGAGGGGGTTCCGGGGCGGATACTCAGCGTTGGATGCCGTTTTCGTGGAGTGGTCATCCGATCGCAGGCGTGTCCAGGCAAATGGAGGGCGGGTGTCTGATGTCAACGCCGGGAGGAAAGTCGCTGGGTCCGTCGCACAGGGTAAATATAACCAGCCTTACTCCTCAGCAGCACAAAACTTTTTTTATCTCAGCAGGGCTGCACAAGCGAACGCAGCCCTGCTAAGCTAAAATACACTCCCAGTGGGCGGTGGCATAGCGTTTGCATGGCTGCTAAAAACTGCTAGCGAGCTCGGAATGATCCCCATTGTGTATAAGGAGCACTACTGTGTGTCATAATTTGAATTAGGTACAGAACTATTTGGTGCACTATTAATCAAGGGCACTACGTGTGGTATAATGTGAATACGATTGTGATACTGTGTGGCGTAATTTGAATTGGGGACACTAATATGTGGCCATGCCCCTTCCATGTGAGACCACGCCCCTTTGGCGAGCACTGTCCCATTATTACATATGGGAGGGAGGGCGCAAATGTATTGTTTGCAGGGGGGCGCCGGACACCCTAGCACCGGCCCTGCCCACACCTGGAATATTGCGTTCAGTTCTGGGCCCCATATTACAAAAAGGATATGGGGGAACTAGAAAGAGTTCAAAGACGAGCTACTAAATTGATTAAACGGTTAGATACACTGGAATATGAGGAGAGGCTTACTAAATTAAATATGTATTCACTAGAAAAGAGGAGACTAAGAGGAGACATTATTAATATCTTCAAATATGTAAAGGGTCATTACAAGGAGTTAGCAGCGTATTTGTTTATTAGAAGAACTCTGTTTAGGACGCGAGGGCACTCACTGAGGCTAGAAGAGAGAAAATTCCATACACAATGTAGGAAAGGGTTCTTCTCCGTAAGGGGAATAAAGATTTGGAACTCACTGCCGGAGAAGGTAGTAATGGTAGACTCTGTAATTGCATTTAAAAACGAATTGGACAAATTTCTAACAGGAAAATGCATCAAGGGCTTTAGCATTTAGAATAATGATTAATGACATTAACATTATCTGGTAGCGGTTGGAATCATTGCTATAAATCGGTACTAAAACATTACTAGAATACAGGTTGAACCCGATGGGCATTTTGCCTCTTTTCAACCTCACTGACTATGTAACTATGTAACTATGGAATTAGAGATGAGCGGGTTCGGTTCCTTGGGATCCGAAACCCCCCCCCCCCCGAACTTCACCTATTTTACACGGTTCCGAATGCAGCCTCGGATCTTCCCGCCTTGCTCGGTTAACCAGAACGCGCCCGAACGTTATCATCCCGCTGTTGGATTCTCGCAAGATTCGTATTCTATATAAGGAGCCGCGCGTCGCTGCCATTTTCACTCGTGCATTGGAGATTGAACAGAGAGGACGTGGCAGCGTTCTCTCCCTGAAAAGCTTCGTAATCTGTGCTCAGTGTGCTGCAAATATCTGTGCTCAGTGTGCTGCAAATAATCTGTGCTCAGTGTGCTGAAAATATCTACGTTCTCTGCCTGAAACGCTCCATATCTGTGCTCAGTGTGCTGCAAATATCTGATCAGTGTGCTACATTGTGGGGACTGGGGACCACCAGTATATAATAATTATAGTAGTACAGTACAGTAGGCCATTGCTGTATCTTGCAGCTCTGTGTCACTGCAAGTATCCATTCCATATCTGTGTGGCATTTTTGTGAGCAGTATATATAGTATTACAGTGCAGCATTTAGGTGACTAACAGTATATAGCTGTACAGTAGGCCATTGCTGTATCTTGCAGCTCTGTGTCACTGCAAGTATCCATTCCATATCTGTGTGGCATTTTTGTGAGCAGTATATATAGTATTACAGTGCAGCATTTAGGTGACTAACAGTATATAGTTGTACAGTAGGCCATTGCTGTATCATTCTTGCAGCTCTGTGTCACTGCAAGTATCCATTCCATATCTATGCAGCATTTTTGTGAGCAGTATATATAGTATTACAGTGCAGCATTTAGGTGACTAACAGTATATAGTTGTACAGTAGGCCATTGCTGTATCTTGCAGCTCTGTGTCACTTCAAGTATCCATTCCATATCTGTGCAGCATTTTTGTGAGCAGTATATATAGTATTACAGTGCAGCATTTTGGTGACCAACAGTATATAAGCACATAAGGGAAGAGGGCCCTGCTCATGAGAGCTTACAATCTAAAGGGGAGGGGTAGACAAACATGGGTGACACAGATGGGGTACATAGAGAACATGGAACAGAGGGTTAGGATGAGATTTGGCTGGGTTTGGTGAAGAAGTGGACCCCCAGAAGGCACAAGTGAATACTTTACGTTGCAACATTTTACTGGGCTATGCAGGAGAAAATTAAAAATAGGGGAAAAAATAAATAAATAAATAACTTCTACCGCTTTCAAAAAGGTCAATGGAAGCTGAAATAATGGACAACTACCTCATGGAAGCCAGATACAGTATACCAAACAGTACTTAGCAGAGTTAGGAATGAGTGCTTATGAAATACAGTAACATTTTATCATAATATTTCAGAAACTGCATGGCTGGTCTCTTGCACTCTTTTGCTCTAATACACCACCTGCTTTAGTATTTATATTCAAAAACATTATGGGGTATATGCAATTGCGGTCGAATTGCCGCAAAAGTCGAAAAACGGGGCATTTTCGACAAAAAAACATGTCGAATTGGATTTGACAATGCAATACAGTACTTTTCGACAAAAAAAGGACATTTCAGATTCGACTTTTTGCAATTTGACATTTTTAAAATTCGACATGTCTGCAGTGGTAAAATTGCAGCTTTTCGACAAAAGTATATTCAATTGAAGAATGTTGATTCGACAACAGTGCTTTTCGACAGTAATTTCGTCAATTTCATTCCGCCTCATTTTGCTGGCGGAATCTAATAAATATATTAAAAACTTGTTTTTTTGTGTTTTTTTATTGCTAATAGCATATCTATTTATATTAGAATGGATTATGTACTTGGTTTGTCTATTAGGAGACACAAGTATTATTTATATATTTTTTAAAAGATTATTATTTTTTTAACTGACTAATAGAGAGAGCATGGTTTTCAGTGGGAAGGGGTGGGAATGGGTTAAAATCCTGAAAAAAAAAATGCGTGGGGTCCCCCCTCCTAAGCATAACCAGCCTCGGACTCTTTGAGCCGGTCCTGGTTGTAAAAATACGGGAAAAAAATGACAGGGGATCCCCCGTATTTATAGAACCAGCACCGGGCTCTGCGTCCGGTCCTGGTACAAAAAATATGGGGGACAAAAGACGTAGGGGTCCCCCGTATTTTTAACACCAGCACCGGGCTCCACTAGCTGGAGAGATAATGCCACAGCTGGGGGACACTTTTATATCAGTCCCTGCGGCCGTGGCATTAAATCCCCAACTAGTCACCCCTAGCCGGGGCACCCTGGAGGAGTGAGGACCCCTTAAATCAAGGGGTCCCCCCCTCCAGCCGCCCAAGGGCCAGGGGTGAAGCCCGAGGCTGTCCCCCTCATCCATGGGCTGCGGATGGGGGGCTGATAGCCTTGTGACAAATAAAATTATATTGTATTTTGCAGCAGAACTAAAAGTCCCAGCAAGCCTCCCCCGCAAGCTGGTACTTGGAGAACCACAAGTACCAGCATGCGGGGGGAAACGGGCCCGCTGGTACCTGTAGTTCTACTGCAAAAAAAATACCCAAATAAAAACAGGACACGCACACCGTGAAAGTAAAACTTTATTACATACATGCCGACACACACATACTTATCTATGTTCACACGCCGACCTCTGTCCACTTCTCCAAGTAGAATCCACAGTGTACCTGAAAATAAAATTATACTCACCTAAATCCAGTGTAGCTGTCCTGTTCTTTTTTATAATCCACATACTTGGCAAAAAAAACAAACCGCATACCCGAACCACGCACTGAAAGGGGTCCCATGTTTACACATGGGACCCCTTTCCCCGAATGCCGCGGGTAACCTCACCGCTGACCGCAAAGTTCCCACCATTGAAGATAATGGAGCGGCTGTGCGATGCGCTGTCTGACAGCTCAGACGCGCATAGCCAATCAGGAGAGTGCCACGACGTGGCGCTCCCTGATTGGCTGAAGGGACTCTCTGTGACAGGAGTCACGGGGGGTCTCAGCATTTGGGGAAAGGGGTCCCATGTGTAAACATGGGACCCCTTTCAGTGCGTGGTTCGGGTATGCGGTTTGTTTTTTTTGCCAAGTACATGGATTACAAAAAAGAAGACAGCTACACTGGATTAAGGTGAGTATAATTTTATTTTCAGGTACACCACGGATTCATCTTGGAGACGTGGACAGAGTCGGCGTGTGAACATAGGTAAGTATGTGTGTGTCGCCATGTATGTAATAAAGTTTTACTTTCACGATGTGCGTGTCCTGTTTTTATTTGGGTATTTTTTTTTGTGCAGAACTACAGGTACCAGTGGGCCTGTTTCCTCCCTGCATGCTGGTACTTGTGGTTCTCCAAGTACCAGCTTGCGGGGAGGCTTGCTGGGACTTGTAGTTCTGCTGCAAAAAACAATAATCTTTTATTTGTCACAAGGCTATCAGCCCCCCATCCGCAGCCCATGGATGGGGGGGACAGCCTCGGCCTTCACCCCTGGCCCTTGGGTGGCTGGAGGGGGGTGACCCCTTGATTTAAGGGGTCCCCACTCCTCCAGGGTACCCCGGCCAGAGGTGACTAGTTGGGGATTTAATGCCACGGCCGCAGGGATCGATATAAAAGTGTCCCCCGGCTGTGGCGTTATCTCTCTAGCTAGTGGAGCCCGGTGCTTGTTCTAAAAATACGGGGGATCCCCTGTCAATTTTTTCCCCGTATTTTTACAACCAGGACCAGCTCAAAGAGCCCGAGGCTGATTATGCTTAGAAGGGGGGACCCCACGCAATTTTTTTAGGGTTTTTTAACCATTTTTGTGCCATCCGAAAAGTCGAATCCAGGATGCACTTAGCCGTCAATTGGGCCGTTTTTCGACAGCGGGACTGTCGAATCCGTTTTTAATTGAATATGTCAAATTCCGGGACCCACCGGCCGGGATTCGACAGTCGAATTGTGTCGAATTTAAAAACGGGCGAAAAAAAAGCCGCAATTCGTCCGGAATTGCATATACCCCTATGTCTCCATAATCCCAAAAACGTCAGTCTTCTTCCAGTGATTTGGACCAATAATACCATTGATTAGAACAAATAATTCCTGTGATTTTGTCATTTTCTTCCAGTGATTTTGACCAATAATACCATTGATTAGAACGAATAATTCCTGTGATTTTGTCATTTTCTTCCAGTGATTTGGACCAATAATACCATTGATTAGAACGAATAATTCCTGTGATTTTGTCATTTTCTTCCAGTAATTTGGACCAATAATACCATTGATTAGAACTAATAATTCCAGTGATTTTGTCATTTTCTTCCAGTGATTTGGACCAATAATACCATTGATTAGAACGAATAATTCCAGTGATTTTGTAATTTTCTTCCAGTGATTTGGACCAATAATATCATTGATTAGAACAAATAATTCCAGTGATTTTGTCATTTTCTTCCAGTGATTTGGACCAATAATACCATTGATTAGAAGAACGAATAATTCCTGTGATATTATTGAGGTGTTTGTGTCGCTTAGCTTAGCCGTCCAGCGACCACAGTGCACCTCTTTTTCTCTTTTCTTTGCATCATGTGCTGTTTGAGGCCAATTTTTTTAAGTGCCATCCTGTCTGACACTGCAGTGCCACTCCTAGATGGGCCAGGTGTTTGTGCTGCCCTCTTGGGTCGCTTTGCTTAGTCATCCAGCGATCTCAGTGCAAATTTTAGGACTAAAAATAGTATTGTGAGGTGTGAGGTGTTCAGAATAGACTGGAAATGAGTGGAAATTGTGGTTATTGAGGTTAATAATACTATAAGATCAAAATTGCCCCCAAATTCTATGATTTAAGCTGTTTTTGAGGGGTTTTTGAAAAAAACACCCGATTCCAAAACACACCCGAATCCGACAAAATTTTTTTAGGGAGGTTTTGCCAAAATGCGTCCAAATCCAAAACACGGCCGCGGAACCGAATCCAAAACCATAACACAAAACCCCAAAAATGTCCGGTGCACATCTCTAGTCAGAATGATCCCTCATAGTACTGTAGCTCCTAGAGAATTTGGTGGTTGATAGAAAAGAGTGTACATACTGTATACAGAATAATTCAACCAACAGCATATAGTTCAGGGATCAAGATGAGAGCATTTTATACATTATAAACTGATTTGCCAACAGCAATCATAATATCATGCAAGTTCCTGCTCCTGTGTTCTGAGTCAAACATATACAGTATAGAAAAAATTATCCACAGAGAATGATATGTTTATAAATACTTGAGCATATGTAGAAGCGTTTTTTAGAGTAATAAACAATAATTAGTAGATACACATGAAGCCTGTAGGTTAATTTGCAGAGTACAAACAGGAATTGACCAACAATAATTATTAGAAAGCCCAAATGGGCATATATATTATACCAGGTAAGCTTGGTGTGGGCTGGACTGTTCACCATTCAGCTCCACTAGTCACAAATGGCCATTTCACCAACGGGTGGCTTGTTCACTCTCTCCCTATCAGCATCTATTATTTTATAGATTGGGAGATGACAGGTTGAATTTTATGTGTATGTTCTGTGTACTACTCATTTCTATTCAATACATCTTTTATGCGATAACCTATTAAAAGTGATGAGTTATAATAACTATGAAGAATAAAATGGACACAGAGGTCTGGAAAACAAGGAGTGTGGAAGCCAGGTAAAGCATGCCATTGATTGAAAAGTAAAAGAGTAAAAAGAGATTCATGGGCCTTGCAAGCTAGAGGACTGTCAACAATACCCTAGTTTAGTATAGTATAGTATAGCCCAGAAATGTACAATTAAAAGAAATGTGGTGCACAGTGCAATTGTCCCACTTTATGTTGAATATTAAAAAGGACATGCACAGTTTAATAAACCAAGCTCTTCAATAACAGGGACTGCTATATTTGTATCTGAAGTGCATGGGCCCCCACAAACCAAGCTACTGTCACACTTTAGGGTTGCTCACACTGCTACTTGCCTCTCCGCTGTCTGTCCTGGTTCAGGATCATTCGGTGTTCATTGCCCCCCAGCTGGTGTCCACTGCTCTTCATTCAGTGCCTGCTGCTCTCCACACTTTTGTTCCACATGCCATACTGGCATTTACCACCATCTCCTTCATGCAAATTACATTGCATGGGCACCACTATTTTAGAATGTATCATCGGACCGCAGTTCCACCAATGGAGTTCCTGCTCTGGTCCAGCTGACTCAGCCCACCAATCGGGAACAAGTAATCCCTATATAAGCTCTTCCTGGAGAGTTGACTGGTTGCCAGTTCAAATTAATTGATTCCAGATTTCATTGAGGTCCAGCAGAACTCACTGTCTTCCCTAGGGCATTGTCTCTGCTAGCATTACAGCCCGGTTACTCTAAATGGACTACCGGTCCCCCCCACCCACCCCCCCAGTTTCACTGCTATGCATTACGGGTCCTAGCTTGGTTTTACTGCTACACATTACCAATTCCAGCTAGGCTACATTTAACACATAACTGTTTGCAGCCTTGTTTCACTGCCATGCTGCTATTCATTGCAGTGTCCCAGCCCAGCTTCATTGTCATGTTTTACCGGTCCCGGCACGGTTACATTGTTACACGTAGCCAGTGCCAGCCTAGCTTCACTGCCATGCATTACCAGTCCCAGCCTGGTTTCATTGTTATGCATTACCAGTCCCAGCTCAATTTCACTGCCATGCACTACTGGTCCCAGCCTGGGTCTACTGTTACACTATACCAATCCAAGTCCGGTTACATTGTTATGCATCACCGGTTTCAGCTTGGTTTCATTGCTACACATGACTGATCCCATCTCAGATTCACTATCAAATATTGCAGTCAGTCATCCAGTTTATCTCCAAGGTTCTAGTCCAGCCATCCCACCTCAGAATCTCCTAACCGTAATTTCACATTGCCCACTTCTCAAGGTAGTTCCTTGTCATCATATTACACCATCCATGAGCATAGGCGTGCGCAGCACATTTTATTAGGGGGTGCATCGTCGGAGGGGCATGTCCAGCACCACCTACTGGGCGTGTCTAGCACTGCCTGTCGGGCGCATCTTGCACCACCTACTTTTCATTTCATATGCACCTTACCTAAATAGCGATTTCTCACAATGGGAAACCTCTGAAGAAATGTATCCTTCCTGGTCAGACAGCATCTTCAGTCGGTATTCACTATTCATTTAGGACATCACATGGTATGGAAGCCACCTGTTTGTGTAGGAATATAACCAATGTCATCATCATACAACAGAGGTTCAAGCAGACTTGTGTCACCTCCTGTCCTCTGTGTCTCTCAGTCACACCATCATTCCCTCCATGCGTCTGTCAGCCACACCATCTCCCACTTGTGTCTCTTAGCCACACCATCATCTCCTGCCCATATCTCTCTCCCACACCATCATCTCCTGAGTTGTCTCTCAGCCACCCTATCATTTCCTCCATAAGTCATCTCTCAGTCACACCATCATCTCCTCTGAGTCGTCTCTCAGCCACACCATCATCTTCTCTTTGTGTCGTATCTCAATCACACCATCATTTCCCACCTGCATCATCTCTCATCTACACCATCATCTCTCACTTGCATCTCTCTGCCATAACATCATCTCCTGTCTGCATCTCTTACCATCCCCCTTCACTTCACACATTACACTACATAGTACTGGCCCTTATTTACATTGCACTGCACAGTAGCATCCCTTATACAAGTTACACCTGACCACACAGTTGTATCTGTTAATCATATTACACCAGACATCAGAGCCTGTTATACACATTGCACCACAGTAAAGCCTCTCCGCCACATTCCTACTCATCATCATTCCCATTCCTTGTCATTCCTCCATCCCCTCATCTTTCACCCAATCCCCGTAAATAGATGTTACATCAGCTAACGACCCTTGGTGCGGGGTGCAGAAGTGGACAGTTACAAGGTGCAGGGAGGGAAGGTTTCGGGCATAGAGGTGGGCAAAAACAGGGTGCAGGGAGGGAAGGTGTAGGGTGCAAAAGTGGACAGTTACAAGGTGCAGGGAGGGAAGGTTTTGGGCATAGAGGTGGGCAGTAACAGGGTGCAGGGAGGGAAGGTGTAGGGTGTAGAGGTGGGCAGTTACAGTGTGTAGGGTGCAGAGGTGGCAGTTATAAGGTGCAAGGAGGGAAAGTTTTGGGCATAAAGGTGGGCAGTTATGGGGTGTAGGGAGGGAAGGGTGCAGGGTGCAGAGGTGGAAGGTGCATATTGTTGGTGGGCAGATTCAGGGTGCAGGGGGGGTGGCAGTTGCAAGGGGACAGGTGCACAATAGGAGAGTAAGGAACAAATGGTTACTAGTACCTTAGAGGTAGGTAGCTCAAGGATAAGGGTCCCTTTGCAGCAACAGAAGGGTACAAACATCCCACAGACCCATTGCAGCAGCAAAAATACATACAAAATTACCAAACCAATGCAGGGGCCAGAAGTCAGTGGATCAATGCATAGCAGCAGGAGATCAAAGGTTAGCTCTGCACTGTACAGAGACTGGGGTACAGCAGCATCGCCTGACAGCAGGTGGCACCCTTGCCCACCCCCCACCCCCTCCCTACCTCCAGGGGCGCGGGAAGAAGCTTCCTGCTCAGACACTGCAGGACACATGCCGGCATCATCACAGGGACTACATCATGGTAGAGGTGTCAATATATAATATTTATGGCCAATTCTTATAAGCTTGACAAGATTTCATAATGTTGTTGTTTCTCTTGGTGCATGAGTTGACTGATCACCATTACTGGGTCTCTTGAAAAATTATACTTTTTTCCTTTGCAAGAGAATCTGAAGCAGGATAAATTGCAAAGGGGTGTAGTATGAGTGGCCAGCGAGCGGGATCCTGGCGGCCACAATACCGGTGCCGGGATTCCGATCGCTGGCATGCCGGCAGCGGGGCAAGCGAAAATGAGCCCCTTGCGGGCTCACTGCACTCACCATGCTGCGGCCACGGTGGTCTGTTACGCGCCCCACGCTATTTATTCTCCCTTTAGGGTGGTCATGGACCCCCAAGAGGGAGAATAGTTGTCTGTATGCCGGGTGTCGGGATTCTGGCACCGGTATACTGAGCGCCGGGATCCCAACAGGTGGCATACTGAATGCCACCCGCTTCAAAGAGCTCTTTACATCTATTGCAATGTGTGTCAGTTAGAAAGACATTATATACAATTTAAACCTAGGATCACGTATGGTTGCCAAAATGTTGTAATCCAATTGCAAGATGTTTCCACTGTGGCCCTTAATTTTGAAGATGGAGCCAAGTCAAATGAATTATATCTATACATATAATAAAACTGTAAGGGTTATGTCTGTACGTCGCCATTTTTTTGAGAAATATACTTCTAGGGACTGTTTAGAAGTATGGAGATGAAAAAAAAAATCAGAATTTTTTTCTGTCTGTTCATTCCAGCATCACGCAAAAAACTACTTTATGATTTTGGATCACGTTTTCACTATTGTATAGCTTAGTGACCTAGAAAGAAACTGAAGTTAGTACTGTATGATATGGGGGTCATTCCGAGTTAATCGCTCGCTAGCTACTTTTAGCAGTCGTGCAAATGCATAGTCGCCACCTGCGGGGGAGTGTGTTTTCGCTTTGCAAGTGTGCGAACGCGTGTGCAGCCAATCGGGACGAAAACGTTTTTAGCAGTTTCTGAGTAGTTCTGAACTTACTCAACCCTTGCAATCACTTCAGCCTGCCTGGTCCCGGAATTGATGCCAGACACCCGCCCTGCAAATGCTTGGACACACCTGCATTTTCCCAAACACTCCCAGAAAATGGTCAGTTGACACCCATAAACGCCCTCTTCCTGTCAATCTCCTTGCGATCAGCTGTGCGAATGGATTCTTCATTAAATCCATCACTCAGCAACGATCTGCTTTTTACCCGTACGACGCGCCTGCGCATTGCGGTGCATACGCATGCACAGTAGTGACCTGATCGCTGCGCTGCGAAAAACGGCAGCGTGCGATCAGGTCGGAATGACCCCCTGTGCCTGATGCCAGTAAAGACTCTGTGTTTCACTGGAAAACCTGCCTACCGAGTTCCTTATTTCCAGTACCTGTTTTACTATATATATATATATATATATATATATATAAATATAGTCATCTCGGGGTCTGGCACTCCATAGTTAAGAATAGTAACTTATGCCGGTGCCTTTGCTTACAATGTAGATACAGGCTCGGCGGCGCGGCACTCGGCTCTTCTTTATAAATGAATGATGCAGACCACAGTCTGCTGATCAACGTTTCAATATAATTAAATATTCCTGACGAAAATATTGAATTATATTGAAACGCTGATCAGCAGACTGTGGTCCGCATCATTAATTTATATAGAAGAGCCGAGTGCCGCGCCGCCGAGCCTGTATATATATATATATATATATATATATATATATAATCATACATATTCAACACTTCAAACTGTAATTCATCTGAATTCAGGGAATGTTAGTTCCAAAATATTGCAATACTTTGATAAGCTGACAAGCCACTTCACGGCCATTCCCATTTGGTCAGTCCCTACAATGGCTTTCAAAAATCTTAGCATTGTTCTCAGGCATCTTTTGGATTTTAAATACACAATGGCCCTCATTCCGAGTTGTTCGCTCGTTCTTTTTCATCGCATCGCAGTGAAAATACGCTTAGTACGCATGCGCAAAGTTCACACTGCGACTGCGCCAAGTAACTTTACTATGAAGAAAGTATTTTTACTCACGGCTTTTTCTTCGCTCCGGCGATCGTAATGTGATTGACAGGAAATGGGTGTTACTGGGCGGAAACACGGCGTTTCAGGGGCGTGTGGCTGAAAACGCTACCGTTTCCGGAAAAAACGCAGGAGTGGCCGGAGAAACGGTGGGAGTGCCTGGGCGAACGCTGGGTGTGTTTGTGACGTCAACCAGGAACGACAAGCACTGAACTGATCGCACAGGCAGAGTAAGTCTGGAGCTACTCAGAAACTGCTAAGTAGTTAGTAATCGCAATATTGCGAATACATCGGTCGCAATTTTAAGAAGCTAAGATTCACTCCCAGTAGGTGGCGGCTTAGCGTGTGTAACTCTGCTAAATTCGCCTTGCGACCGATCAACTCGGAATGAGGGCCAATATGCTTCTGTCATGGGTTTAGGAACCACACCCAAGCATATCAGTTAATAAACACCTGGGAAATTTCTTAACATTTAATTTACATATGGACAATAGGGGTGCAAGAAGAAGTATATACAGTATATATATATATATATATATATATATATATATGTGTGTATATATATATATATATATATATATATATTAGAGATGAGCGGGTTCGGTTTGTCAAGATTCGAACCCCCCCGAACTTCACGTGGTTTTCACAGGTCCGAGGCAGCCTCGGTTCTTCCCGCCTTGCTCAGTTAACCCGAATGAGGCCGAATGTCATAATCCTGCTGTCAGATTCTCGCGAGATTCGTATTCCATATAAAGTACCACGCATCACCGCCATTTTCACTTGTGCATTGTAGATTGAGCGGAGAAGACGTGGCTACGTTCTCCGCCTGAAAAGCTCAATATCTGTGCTCAGTGTGCTGCATTGTGGTGACCACCAGTATATAGTAGTACAGTACAGTAGGCCATTGCTGTATCTTGCAGCTCCGTGTCAGACTCAGTTCTAGAATCCTGATCAGTGCTCAATATCTGTGCTGCATTGTGGTGACCACCAGTATATAGTAGTACAGTGCTGCATTGTGGTGACCACCAGTATATAGTAGTACAGTACAGTAGGCCATTTCTGTATCTTGCAGCTCCGTGTCAGACTCAGTTCTAGTATCCTGATCAGTGCTCAATATCTGTGCAGCATTGTTGTGACCAGTATATAGTAGTACAGTGCTGCATTGTGGTGACCACCAGTACATAGTAGTACAGTACAGTAGGCCATTGCTGTATCTTGCAGCTCCGTGTCAGACTCAGTTCTAGTATCCTGATCAGTGCTCAATATCCGTGCTGCATTGTGGTGACCACCAGTATATAGTAGTTGTCACGATCCTGACTGTAATTCTCGTATTTGGTGACTTACCTCTGCCATCTGTCCTGGATCCTGTGCCGTTTTTGCTCACTGAGATAAACAGCTTCTCAGCACCATGACTTTCCTGAGTTCTCTGCCTGGAAGGTAATAGTTAACGAGCTCCACCTGTGGTGATCTTCTGTGTGAGTCTGATTTCAGTGATCTGAAGTTTAGGCCTAAAAACCAGCATCCTATGAATTGCAGAAGTTCAGGCTTCAGTGTTCTCTCGGCCTGCTAGGCCTCATTTTACATCACAGCCTAGGCTAGAGTAGTCACATGACAGTGACTGTTCACCTGACCCAGAGTTGTCCAATCCTCTTCCAGCCTGAGACTCTCTGCATCATCTAATCCTGCTCACCAATCACCAAGGACCAGGAAGTATAAGTCAGGAGGCTGAGTAAGAAACTGGGCCAGTTCCTCGTGTCACACACAGCTGTGTGAGCTTTAATGCTGAGCTCCCTAAAGTTGTGATCTCCAGAGCTCCCGTATCCCTGTGGCCTCCGTGCCTCTGCACCTCCGTGCCTCAGTATCTCCGTGCCTCAGTATCCCCGTGCCTCAGCACCTCCGTGCTTTCAGCACCTCGTGCCTCCAGTACCTCCGTGAATCAGCATCTCTGTGCTTTCAGCACCTAGTGCCTCGGTACCTCTGTGATTCAGCACCTCCGTGCCTCCTGTACCTCCGTGCCTCAGAATCTCTGTGCCTCAGAACCTCCGTGCCTCTGCACCTCCGTGCCTCAGAATCTCCGTGCCTCTGCACCTCCGCGCCTCTGCACCTCCGAGCCCCTGCACCTCCGAGCCTCAGCATCTCTGTGCCTCCAGCACCTCGTGCCTCAGCACCTCGTGCTTCCAGCATCTCCGTGCCTCCAGCACCTCGTGCCTCCAGTATCCCATGCCTCAGCACCTCCGTGCTTCCAGCATCTCTGTGACTCAACACCTCGTGCCTCCAGTACCTCCGTGCTTTCAATACCTCCGTGCTTCCAGCACCTCCGTGCTTCCAGCAACTCCGTGCTTCCAGCATCTCCGTGACTCAGCACCTCGTGCCTCCAGTACCTCCGTGCTTTCAGTACCTCTGTGCCTCAGCACCTCCGTGCTTCCAGCATCTCCGTGACTCAGCACCTCGTGCCTCCATTACCTCCATGCTTTCAGCACCCCGTGCCTCAGCACCTCCGTGCCTTCAGCATCTCCGTGCTTCCAGCATCTCCGTGCCTCCAGCATCTCGTGCCTCCAGTATCCCGTGCCACAGCACCTCCGTGCTTCCAGCATCTCTGTGACTCAACACCTCGTGCCTCCAGTACCTCCGTGCTTTCAGTACCTCTGTGCCTCAGCACCTCCGTGCTTCCAGCATCTCCGTGCTTCCAGCATCTCCGTGACTCAGCACCTCGTGCCTCCAATACCTCCGTGCTTTCAGTACCTCTGTGCCTCAGCACCTCCGTGCTTCCAGCATCTCCGTGACTCAGCACCTCGTGCCTCCAGTACCTCCGTGCTTTCAGCACCCCGTGCCTCAGCACCTCCGTGCCTCCAGCACATCGTGCCTTCAGTATCCCGTGCCTCAGCACCTCCGTGCTTCCAGCATCTCTGTGACTCAACACCTCGTGCCTCCAGTACCTCCGTGCTTTTAGTACCTCTGTGCTTTTAGTACCTCCGTGCTTCCAGCACCTCCGTGCTTCCAGCATCTCCGTGCTTCCAGCATCTCCGTGACTCAGCACCTCATGCCTCCAGTACCTCCGTGCTTTCAGTACCTCTGTGCCTCAGCACCTCCGTGCTTCCAGCATCTCCGTGACTCAGCACCTTGTGCCTCCAGTACCTCAGTGCTTTCAGCACCCCGTGCCTCAGCACCTCCGTGCCTCCAGCATCTCCGTGCCTCCAGCACCTTGTGCCTCCAGCACCCCTGTGCCTCAGCACCTCGTGCCTCCAGCATCTCGTTCCTCCAGCACCTCCGTGCCTCAGTACCTCCGTGCCTCAGCACCTCCGTGCTTCCAGCACCCCAGTGTTTCTACGCACCCCAGGGTCTCTACGCACCCCAGTGTCTATACGCACCCCAGTACCTCCAAGCACCTCAGTGCGTCCAAGCACTTCCGTGCCTCCTAGTACCTCAGTGTCTCCAAGCGCCTCCGCACCTCCTAGCATCTCAGTGTCTCCAAGCACCCAGTGCACTTTAGCGCAGTTGTACCTGGTATCTTCACTGATTCATCAGTGCCTTTCCAGTTCTGTCTTTCAGGAGACCTTCAGCGTGCCTCCTGTCTGCCGACCTAATCCTGCATGAGGAGAACCTAGATTCGGCCATCTCTCCTGCGGTTCCTCTTCCCAGTCACCAGAAGAAACCCCGAGTCCACAACACTCCCAAACCAGGTCAGTGGTAGTATTCATATAATCCTCCAGTCGCCCGCACAGACTTCACTAACACCGGGTTCACAAAACCTCAGTCATGACAGTAGGCACTGGCCACATGGACCCGGCCGAAAGTGTTTGTCTGACGCAGGACCTCCTAAGCAATATTGCAGGACGCTTGGAAGGTCTGGAGTTGACTCAGCATCAATTAGCACAGTGTCTGCAGCGGAATTCTTTCTCCAGAGATTCTCTGACCTTCTGCACTAAGACTCCTGACCAACTGCAGTTTTTCTACCAGATGTTATTACAGTTACAAGAACTTTTGTCTAGTATTCTTTCTGTGATGCCTGATCTCTTCAGGAATACTACCAACGTTGTTGATCCTGTTTTGTCCCATCCAGTTAATAGAGTCTCTTCCTCTGTGCAAGGAAAAGTTGTTCATCAGAGCTATCCACGGCCCAAACTCTCTGAAGCTGAACGTCAGCGGCGTAGGGAGCTACACCTCTGTCTTTACTGTGGAAATTCAAGTCATTTTGTTAAAGACTGCATACTTCGTAAGCCAGGGAAGGGTGACAAATCTCAGTATCACAGTGCTCATGTCTACAAGTCATCCACAGTAGCCGATCCTGCTACTTCTGACAGGGGTATCAAGATGGCTACTCTGAAAGAGACTCAATTTATGACTGGGGTCCGGTGATTAAAGGACCTTATTCCAAGTTGGGTGTCCAGAGAAGAATATTAAAGCCAATTAGAGTCACAGAGGAGTCTGTGTCTTTTGCCCAAGGAGGGGCATCCGTGTCTTTAGCCCAAGGAGGGGCGTCCATGTCTTTAGCCCAAGGAGGGGCTTCCGTGTCTTCAGCCCAAGGAGGGGCGTCCGTGTCTTCAGCCCAAGGAGGGGCATCCGTGTCTTCAGCCCAAGGAGGGGCGTCCGTGTTTTTAGCCCCAGAGAGGGGTTCAGAGTGTCCAGCCCCAGGAGGGGCGTCTTCAGAGTGTCCAGCCCCAGGAGGGGCGTCTTCAGAGTGTCCAGCCCGAGGAGGGGTGTCATCAGAGTGTCCAGCCCCAGGAGGGGCGTCTTCAGAGTGTCCAGCCCCAGGAGGGGCGTCTTCAGAGTGTCCAGCCCCAGGAGGGGCGTCCGTATCTCCAGCCCCTGTGAGGGGTTCAAAGGTCCAGCCCCCGAGAGTCTACAGAGTGCTGCCCAGCCAGAGAGTCTACAGAGTGCTGCCCAGCCCCGTGAAGTGGGGGCTCTTGCCTCAGCCCAGCCCCGTGAAGAGGGGGCTCCTGCCGGTCCAGCAATACTCCAGGCCCTGCCTGGTCAGTCCGTTCCGGTTCCAGCTGGTCCATCGATTCTCCAGGACCAGCCTGGTCAGTCTCCTTTGGCTCCAGCCAATTCAAGTATCCTCGGATCTAATCCAGTCCTACTCGTCCAGCCAGAGATTTCTCCAGTTTCAGTCTGTTCAAACTCATCTGGACTCAAACCGATTCCAAGCATTGGTCCGAGTAAAGAACTTTTGTAAGTTGGTCCCAGTAAAGGACTTCCACCATCTAGTCCACAACTTCTGCAGGGAAATCTAATACATCTTCTCATCAATGTCAGACTAAATCTGCTGTAGCCACCAAAGTCAAGAAAATTCCCAAGGCTACTCACTTAAAGTCTGAATATGCTACAGAGCCGGATACCGATCTGAGTACAGTTTTCTCAGCTTTGTCCCTAAGCTTGTCTGAGCAACCTAATGTTCCATCTGCTGATTCGGATAAAGGACATCAGACTAATATTGCTGAGAAGGATACTGATGTTGCTTTCTCAATCCAGTCATCAGAGTCATTTGCCTCAGTCGCAGACGCGAGTGTCGCAGCTTCAGGGGAAATTACTAGCATCACCATCCAGAATGAGATTTCGAGTGACTTTTCAGTCTCATTTGAGGATTCCAGTGAGGCAATTTCAGAAAGGATATTTTCTCATCAATGTCGGGATAATTCTGCTGTAGCAACTAAAGTAAAAAAAAAATACCAAGGCTATTGACCTAATGTCTGAATGTGTACCTCAGTCTAATGTTTCAGTGACATCTGTTTCCTTGAGTCCAATTTCATCCTCCACTCAGTCTTCTGAACATTCAGCCAATGCTCCGTTTTTTGACTCCTCGCTTTCTGAGCAAGATAATGCCTTGATGAACCAATACCTTAAGAATTTCAGTGATGCCAAGAATTGGGAAACTGTACAAAGACAACAGCCTGTTGATTTAAGAGTTGGTTATGTTTCCATTGATTCCACTCCAAGTTCCTTGTGTTATTCTGAACTTGTTAATGCAGCTAACAAAACGGATGTAGTTACTCCCAAAGAAGACTGGTATCTTCCAATAGACTTGGACTCAGACTCTGAATTTGATTCAGTTTATGATTCTACTCCTTTCCTGGGAGGTCCCATTCGTTCCTGTTATACTTTAACGCATGAAGAGGATCCAGAATTACCAAAAAACTCTACAGGTCTCGGTATGAAAAGTCCTCACTATAGAACAAGAATTAATTTAAGCCTCAGTGGAGTGCTAGCTTCAAAAGCACAATCCTCTCGTACTACTAATCTAGGAAAGAAACCTTCTACAGTTTATTCCTCAGTCCTTTCAGATGAAGGAAATTCCAGTTTTGTCAATGATGGATGGTCTACCTGTTCAGAAGATGATCAGGAAGACTTCTGAAGAATTCAGCTTAAGTTTGTTTCTGGACCCTCAGGTTTCCACTTTTCAGAATCTTTGTGTACAAGTTATTCGTCAAGTTCTTCTGTATGAATTTCTCAAGTTCCCCTAAGATTCAAGTTGGGTGTCCGGAGTTCACCCTTGAAGAGGGGGGTACTGTCACGATCCTGACTGTAATTCTCGTATTTGGTGACTTACCTCTGCCATCTGTCCTGGATCCTGTGCCGTTTTTGCTCACTGAGATAAACAGCTTCTCAGCACCATGACTTTCCTGAGTTCTCTGCCTGGAAGGTAATAGTTAACGAGCTCCACCTGTGGTGATCTTCTGTGTGAGTCTGAATTCAGTGCTCTGAAGTTTAGGCCTAAAAACCAGCATCCTATGAATTGCAGAAGTTCAGGCTTCAGTGTTCTCTCGGCCTGCTAGGCCTCATTTTACATCACAGCCTAGGCTAGAGTAGTCACATGACAGTGACTGTTCACCTGACCCAGAGTTGTCCAATCCTCTTCCAGCCTGAGACTCTCTGCATCATCTAATCCTGCTCACCAATCACCAAGGACCAGGAAGTATAAGTCAGGAGGCTGAGTAAGAAACTGGGCCAGTTCCTCGTGTCACACACAGCTATGTGTGAGCTTTAATGCTGAGCTCCCTAAAGTTGTGATCTCCAGAGCTCCCGTATCCCTGTGGCCTCCGTGCCTCTGCACCTCCGTGCCTCTGCACCTCCATGCCTCAGTATGTCCGTGCCTCAGCACCTCCGTGCTTTCAGCACCTCGTGCCTTCAGTACCTCCGTGCCTCAGCATCTCTGTGCTTTCAGTACCTCTGTGCTTCAGCACCTCCGTGTCTCCTGTACCTCCGTGCCTCAGAATCTCTGTGCCTCAGAACCTCCGTGCCTCTGCACCTCCGTGCCTCAGAATCTCCGTGCCTCAGAATCTCCGTGCCTCTGCACCTCCGCGCCTCTGCACCACCGAGCCTCTGCACCTCCGAGCCCCTGCACCTCCGAGCCTCAGCATCTCTGTGCCTCCAGCACCTCATGCCTCAGCACCTCGTGCTTCCAGCATCTCCGTGCCTCCAGCACCTCGTGCCTCCAGTATCCCGTGCCTCAGCACCTCCGTGCTTCCAGCATCTCTGTGACTCAGCACCTCGTGCCTCCAGTACCTCCGTGCTTTCAGTACCTCCGTGCCTCAGCACCTCCGTGCTTCCAGCACCTCCGTGCTTCTAGCATCTCCGTGCTTCCAGCATCTCCGTGACTCAGCACCTCGTGCCTCCAGTACCTCCGTGCTTTCAGCACCCCGTGCCTCAGCACCTCCGTGCCTCCAGCATCTCCGTGCTTCCAGCATCTCCGTGCCTCCAGCACCTTGTGCCTCCAGCACCCCTGTGCCTCAGCACCTCATGCCTCCAGCATCTCGTACCTCCAGCACCTCCGTGCCTCAGTACCTCCGTGCCTCAGCACCTCCGTGCTTCCAGCACCCCAGTGTTTCTACGCACCCCAGGGTCTCTACGCACCCCAGTGTCTATACGCACCCCAGTACCTCCAAGCACCTCAGTGCGTCCAAGCACTTCCGTGCCTCCTAGTACCTCAGTGTCTCCAAGCGCCTCCACGCCTCCTAGCATCTCAGTGTCTCCAAGCACCCAGTGCACTTTAGCGCAGTTGTACCTGGTATCTTCACTGATTCATCAGCGCCTTTCCAGTTCTGTCTTTCAGGAGACCTTCAGCGTGCCTCCTGTCTGCCGACCTAATCCTGCATGAGGAGAACCTAGATTCGGCCATCTCTCCTGCAGTTCCTCTTCCCAGTCACCAGAAGAAACCCCGAGTCCACAACACTCCCAAACCAGGTCAGTGGTAGTATTCATATAATCCTCCAGTCGCCCGCACAGACTTCACTAACACCGGGTTCACAAAACCTCAGTCATGACAGTAGTACAGTGCTGCATTGTAGTGACCACCAGTATATTGTAGTACAGTACAGTAGGCCATTGCTGTATCTTGCTGCTCTGTGTCACTTCTAGTATCCTGATCAGTGCTGAATATCTGTGCTGCATTGTGGTGACCACCAGTATATAGTAGTACAGTGCTGCATTGTGGTGACCACCATGATATAGTAGTATAGTACAGTAGGCCATTGCTGTATCTTGCAGCTTCGTGTCAGACTCAGTCCTAGTATCCTGATCAGTGCTCAATATCTGTACTGCATTGTGGTGACCACCAGTATAGTAGTACAGTGCTGCATTGTGGTCACCACCAGTATATAGTAGTACAGTACAGTAGGCCATTGCTGTATCTTGCAGCTCCGTGTCAGACTCAGTACAATAGTCCAGTGCTGTTCTCGCTGCTCAGTGTCAGTTCTACGTAGTATCATCAGTGATCAGTATAATCAGTTCTCCGTATAATCAGTGCTCAGTAAGATCAGTGCTCAGTAAAATCAGTGATCATTATAATCAGTGCTCAGTAAAATCAGTGCTCAGTAAAATCAGTGATCAGTATAATCAGTGCTCATAAAATCAGTGCTCAGTAAAATCAGTGCTCAGTTTAATCACTGCTCAGTAAAATCAGTGCTCAGTATAATCAGTAATCAGTATAATCAGTTCTCAGTATAATCAGTGCGCTGTTAGACGTGCGCCCGTTTTCCACCATTAGTGCATTGGGATTTAGACAATTGATGAAGATATTGTGTCCCCGGTACAAAATCCCATCTAGATTCCACTTCACTAGGCAGGCGATAGCGAGATTTTACCAATTAATATCAGTGATTTATAATTATTAATTACAGTGATCTTGCCAAATAATTCCAGTGATTTTGTAATTTTCTTCCAGTGATTTGGACCAATAATACCATTGATTGGAATTAATAATTCCTGTGATTTTGTCATTTTCTTCCAGTGATTTGGACCAATAATACCATTGATTAGAACGAATAATTCCTGTGATATTGAGGTGTTTGTGTCGCTTATCTTAGCCATCCAGCGACCACAGTGCACCTCTTTTTCTCTTTTCTTTGCATCATGTGCGGTTTGGGGACTATTTTTTTAAGTGCCATCCTGTCTGACACTTCCATATATGTCCAGTGGTACTGCCATTTGATATCATTTCCGACATTACTACCATTTAATTCCAGTGATTTTGTAATTTTCTTCCAGTGATTTGGACCAATAATACCATTGATCAGAACGAATAATTCCTGTGATTTTGTCATTTTCTTCCAGTGATTTGGACCAATAATACCATTGATTAGAACAAATAATTCCTGTGATATTGAGGTGTTTGTGTCGCTTAGCTTAGCCATCCAGCGACCACAGTGCACCTCTTTTTTCTCTTTTCTTTGCATCATGTGCTGTTTGGTGACTATTTTTTTAAGTGCCATCCTGTCTGACACTTCCATATATGTCCAGTGGTACTGCCATTTGATATCATTTCCGACATTACTACCATTTAATTCCAGTGATTTTGTAATTTTCTTCCAGTGATTTGGACCAATAATACCATTGATCAGAACGAATAATTCCTGTGATTTTGTCATTTTCTTCCAGTGATTTGGACCAATAATACCATTGATTAGAACAAATAATTCCTGTGATATTGAGGTGTTTGTGTCGCTTAGCTTAGCCATCCAGCGACCACAGTGCACCTCTTTTTTCTCTTTTCTTTGCATCATGTGCTGTTTGGTGACTATTTTTTTAAGTGCCATCCTGTCAGACACTTCCGTATATGTCCAGTGGTACTGCCATTTGATATAATTCCCGAAATTACTGCCAGTTAATTGCAGTGATTTTGTCATTTTCTTCCAGTGATTTGGACCAATAATTCCATTGATTAGAACGAATAATTCCTGTGATTTTGTAATTTTCTTCCAGTGATTTGTTCCAATAATACCATTGATTAGAACAAATAATTCCTGTGATATTGAGGTGTTTGTGTCGCTTAGCTTAGCCATCCAGCAACCACAGTGCACCTCTTTTTCTCTTTTCTTTGCATCATGTGCTGTTTGGGGACTATTTTTTTAAGTGCCATCCTGTCTGACACTGCAGTGCCACTCCTAGATGGGCCAGGTGTTTGTGCCGCCCACTTGGGTCGCTTAGCTTAGTCATCCAGCGACCTCTGTGCAAATTTTAGGACTAAAAATAATATTGTGAGGTGTGAGGTGTTCAGAATAGACTGGAAATTAGTGGAAATTATGGTTATTGAGGTTAATAATACTATAGGATCAAAATTACCCCCAAATTCTATGATTTAAGCTGTTTTTGAGTGGTTTTAGGAAAAAACACCCGAATCCGACAAAAATTTTTAAGGGAGGTTTTGCCAAAACGCGTCCGAATCCAAAACACGGCCGCGGAACCGAATCCAAAACCAAAACCCGAAAAATGTCCGGTGCACATATCTTATATATATATATACTGTATATAAAATAGGTACATATATTGCACACCCCGAAAAACACTCAGGACTGCTGTCATAGATCCCAGGACCAGCTGCTTCTCCAGTGGGCAGCTTTTCGTCACTTGCTCACGAGTTGGTAGCCACAAGCATTGTTTTTGTGTTGGTCCCTGAATGAAAAACTACAAATATTGTTTACAAAATAATTTTCTGATCAATGTGAACAATTTAAAATATACATCGCAATATTAGATGGCCCTATTGTCTTTCTTAAATTAGTTCTGCTGAGCAATAACAGACATGCACATGAACGTAGCTACAGGCAAGTGCTATTTTTTTCATAAAAGGCGTGTGATAAAAAGAAGACACTTTCTTCAGGATATAAAAGGAGAATGTAACAACAATAAATTGTCACTAAAGAGAAGTCTCTAATTTTGTTAGAAACGTGTAGTGCTCTCTTTGACTGATCACTATTTAACTGACATACACTGTTCCTAGTGACTAGACTAATTGAAATTGCCATCCCTTTGGCATGTTGTGGCATCTAAAATGTGATCAGACAGAAACTAAATATCTGCTACATACCCATCGGCAGTCAGTTTTGTGGAGAGAGAACATACAGTACTGGGCCTGAGCAGTGGCGTCAGAAGGCGGGTGCAGGGGGTGCGGCTCGCACCCAGGTGTCACCCTACGGAAGGGGTTACACCAAGTGCTGGCTCTTCTGCAGTGTCAGGAGCCGAGTGCTGCAGTGTGATAATCCTCTGCAGCACTCGGCTCCTGTCACAGAAAAGAAGCCGGCACTGCACACTGCCTAGTCTCCGGGAGCAGCCAACATTTCTGAGGAAGTTGGATACACCCCCACGGAGTGATGAAGAGGAGACCCGCGAGGCTACGCCCATTTAAATTAGGCCACACACCCCTTTTCATCCACCCGCGGCTCCGACGAAGAGGGGGGCGTGTGTGTAGTAATGCAGAGAATGTACCCTCACCTGGAGATGCCTCTGGGCCTGAGTCAGAAGCTATTCATGCAATGGCCAATGTTTATTATGCATCCAGATCAGTACTGCATACAAGATTGAGATGCATTCATGATGTGGCTCAGACACATGCCCTCTTCTGCTTTTGTATGTCTGTTGATACCCAGACTTGTTTTAAAATGATGCTAATTTCAAAGTGTAAATTACAGAGTGTCACAAATCGGACTTCCAAAACACATTTCATGCACTAAGTGATTCCTCACTTACCTGTCCTGCTAGACAGGTTTTCTAGTTGTACTTTTTATTGTGGAGCTGGTGCATGGGTGTCATTTTGGATTTTAGCAGCTGACCAAATATCCTCCAATTGGAATGCTTCCATATGTCAGCTGACTCTGGCAGCCAATCTGAGACCTGCAGATTTTATTTAAATTCATCCTTTCCATCAGCACATGGCCAGATCAGCTAATCTCACTACTAAGTTCCTGGTTCCTGGTCTACAGCTAGTCTGCTGACTTCATTGGATTTTTTCTGTGTCTTAGTATTGCTGGAATTCCTCTCTGCAATTAGCCAACATTAGCGCTGTTGTGACACAGTTAAACCATGTGATTCCTTTGTGTCTACTCTGATGGGATTCCATTCTCCTCAAATCTACAGTTTCACCTACTGTATGCTTTACACTCAGAGCTGCTGCCAGCTTGCATTCACTGATTATAAAACTTTCCTGTGCTCTAAAGGGGTTGGGAATGAGTGACCGGCGGTTGGGATATAGTTTAGGTTGCCAGTGAGTGGGGCAAGCGCAACAAAGCCCCTTGTGGGCTCGATGACTTACTGCACTCGCCACAGGTTCTATTCCCACTCTATGTGAGTCATGGACACCCGCGAGTGGGAATAGTCCCTGTCAGTCGGCATGCCTACTGTCGGGATTTCACCTGGGCGGGATTACGGTGTCGGTAATGACTGGCGGCCTCCCGACAATCGGTGACATAACCTCACCCCTTTCTAAAGTACTCAGCTCTGTTGGAAGCTGTTGCTAAATCCTAGACTTGTTTATGTGCCCGTGTCTTAGTGTTGCTGATGCTATTCTTTAATTCTACAGACTTTTTCATGTGCCTACGTCTTAGTGCTGTTGTGGGTCTTTCTCCTAATTGTTTTCCACCGCTGAGTTTAAGCTAATCTAATCATCAGTGTACTCCTGTCTGCTGTTCTCAGGATCTGCAGAGTTTTGTTCTTATCTGTTATTCAGACAGTTGCATTCTCCTCCCTGGAATCCTCCATCGTCCAGCAGATTTTCTGGATCTCTATGTGCAGTTAACCTTTGATATTCCTGCAAGCAAGTTATCCAATTGCTACGTGTACAAGGTCTAGCCTAACTATAATATGCTCATTTCAACTGGACATTATCATTTCAGTCCTGTGCTGCTAACACAGTGGTACTCTGTTACATGCTGTATTCCTCTGTAGTGAGCACATAATATAGGCTTTTCATTTACTCAGTTCCCTACTAGAGTATAAGCACTATACAGTATACAGCAATGCAGCCTTCAAGTGTTTTTCAAGCTCTGCTACACTCCATTGGTCCTAGCCCAGCTCCAGTGTTACATATTACCAGTCCTAGACCAGTTTCTGTTACAAACTGAGTACCTGGAACTCAGGGGAGTGGGTGGCAATTGGGGAGTTCCAGTACTCATGAGTGAAGCTGCGGCTAGTTATGAATGACCGCAACAATGCCTACTCTAACTACTGACTCCGTTACTCCCCCCAGTGGTCGGTTGGTGCCTGCAGGGCTAGTCTTCTCCTATAGCTTCCGCATTTGAATGGGCGAATTAGGTCCGCCCAGACTCCGATGCCCCCAGGTCTTGCGAGGTAACAAGGCACCAACTGAGACTGTGAGTGAATAAGGGGAAAGCTAACTAAGACTAGCGTGACTACCAATGGGTGGGAATACAGAAAGGACAACGAACAGACTATGTGCGGCACGGCTGCCGAAATCCCAACATAGGAACCAAGGCTGAGTGTTGAAAGCTATGACACTGAATATACGAGTGATTGTGAATGCAACAATGCATAAGATGTAATAAGCAACTTAATAAACTGTGAAAGCATCAATGCTCAAAGGTGTTAAAATACAGAAATATAAGCAAGGCAGTGTCTGAGTGGAAACTCCACAAACTGCTTAGCAAAAACCTGAATACAAAGCTGGATGGATCTGGACAGGTTATTAATTGAGCAAGGTCTCCGGATCACGGGTACAACACAGGTAGACAGGATCTCTCACGAGCTGACAGGTTCAAACTGAAGCAGGAACTATCACAAGCATTTTAGGAGTGACCAGGAGGGAAATATAAATGATGCTGCCCCAATCACCGTTCAGAACCTAAATTGAACAACAAAGTGCAGCTGCCTTGCTGCACGTACCAAGAACCTAAGCAACGGGGAACGCCTACTGCTTCTGGTGTCCCCGTTGCCAAGGAGTGCGGCGACCCCCAGTGCCCGGCATCAGCCTGTTGCTAGGCGCTGGGTGGTGACCAGGAGAACTTGCGCCAGGCGGGGTTCAGCGGGATGTGCGGCATCCCGGATCTTAGGCAACAGCTGGGATGTGCACCTCCCGATGCTAACAGTTTCATTATGAAGCATTACTGGTCCTAGCCTGGTTTCCGTGTTAAGCAGTACTGGTCCCATTCAGGTTTCAGTGTTAAGCATTACCCGTCACAGCCCAGTCTCCAGTGTCACCAATTCCAGTCCATTTATCAACTCCACCAGTTCCAGTCCAGTCTCCAGCGTCAGCAGTTTCAGTCCATTTATCAATTCCACTGGTTGCAGTCCAGTCTCCAGCATCACCAGTTGCAGTCTGGTTATCAACTCCACCAGTTCCAGTTCAGTTTCCTATATCACCAGTTCCAGTCCGTGTATCAACTCTACCGGGTCCAGCCCAGTCTCCGGAATCCCCAGTTCCAATCTGGCCTCCAGCATCTATGACTTCCAGCCTGGTTATCTAACCTTCCTCTTTATCCCAGAGTCTTCGCCAGCGAGTATCATCATTCATGAACTTAGCAATACTCATATCAGCTTTCATCCATATAGCCCAGCTGTCCCAGATCATTGCTGCTTATAGTGCACATAACAAATTCATATAGTCCACAAACAAATTCAGATTCCAATGCATACTGACATTGAGGAGTTATCTAGCAGTATATAAATAAATGTAAATATTAAATGCAAAAAAAAAAAAAAAGATGCCTGTAATGATTTGTAAAAATACTTTATATCAACGATGATCATGCATGCACACAATGATAGATACAACTAAGTAACTATCACCCCCTTCAGGTCTATAGCTGTGTACTTTTGTATAAATACATAGGAAAGGTCATTTTTTATGTGTACTGTAAGCAGCAATGAATAATGCCACCTACAGTCATAACAAGTACAATTTTAATGACTAATCACCTAAATCTCAGTGTTTGTTCGTGTAATTGATTTTAGTTGATTATTAAATAAATGAGAATCAAGGCTATAATTGGTTTAGATAAAATGGTCATAAATAAGGTTTTGCATTAAGGTCTATTTGTCATACTATAGTTAGTAGCTGTCATTATGGTAAGAGAAGACTGAAAACAACCACACTAATGATTCTCTGCATTCTTCATATGCTGAGCTAAACAACTCATCACAATACTTTTGGCATAGAAATTGTATCTCTCTCAGTTAAGCTAAATATACTTTTCATTCTCCTAAGCTGTTAACTTGCTATTTCCTGGAGCAATCAATGTTAGTTATAATGATGGAATAGAGGGCAGGGGTCGAGTCAGGGCTAGAGAAACACACATACAGTATAATTCAACAGCAGCTTTATTAGGCCAAAGTTCAGGATCCACAAACACAGCAACATCGGGACAGCAGTGCAGCGTGTCAAGGGTGGGAGTGAAATGGCTGTTTACTATACAAACCGTGTATTCAGCCATATTACTGTTATTATTACCATTATCTTTATTTATATAGCACCACTAATTACTCAGTCCAATGTGGGAATATATTTAATTCAAATAACTCACTGAACCATCACAGCTAGCAAAGTGGGAACTCACAAACTATACTCTTTTTCATAGGCCTGTTAGGCCTTGAGTAGGGTATAGGCCTGACTAGTTTGAAGAAGTGACCGAAATACCCTAATACCCCTTTCTAATGCAGCAGTAACCTGGGTTATTGCTGGGTTAACCCGGGTCATGACTCAGTGTAAATCGGTCCTTGAAAAATAATCCGGGTCGAGCAACTTGGGAATCCGACCTTGGTAGCTACCAGGATCGTACACAGGTAATGGAGCACTGTAAATGGTGTGACCTCTTATTTTGTTGCTGTGGGATGCATCTTACCCTGACATGTACGCATCACAGCACAGGATCCGGTTTCTGTGCAGCCGGAGCGTGCGTTACCAAATGCTATGCAGGGATATACAGCCTGCGATGCGGCAACATTATAAGAGCACACATCTGTATGCAGATGTCCTCTTCAAGGGAGTGTCATATGTCAAGTGTTTTGGGGGCCAACCCGGGAATAACCTGGGTCCAAGGTGCAGTGTAAATGGGGTTTGACCTGGGTTGTCACCATGTCTGGTAACTCAGGCAAGACTTGGGTTTTTGGTGGATAAGTGGAACACATTTTTAGAAAATTTAGCCTCATGTTTCGCAGAATCCCTGCCAACATTTATGGTTAAATCTAAGCTTGTCTCTACTGCATTCCTGGAACATAAAGAAAATTCCAGTGGGGTTAATTGATAATGCATTTAAGCTTGCAGCCCAATATCAAGAGACCCCTTTTCACTGCAAGTCCTACTCTATCACTCAGAATTATATACCTGGTAACTGCTATCACATCAGAATTAAACTTAAAGTATGCTACAGTACCTGGTTTAAATCTCACCTGCCAACTGACTTATGAATTTTAAAGGTCACCTTTCTGATGTGATAGCAGTTGCCAGGTTTATAATTCTGAGTGATAGAGTAGGACTTGCCGTGAAATTGACGTTGGGCTGCAAGCTTAAATGCATTGATCAATTCATGAACTAAAACCCAGTGGCCTCCTCCTCCTGGCCTGCCGGACCTTTTAGTTCACTGATCCAACTACTTCTACCACCTCATATGGCCACTGCCAAAGAGCGAAGAGCTTGCTCTCTTGGGACGTAACTAGAACCAAAACATTATGCCCACTACAGAGATCACAGCAATAGCATAATTTTTCTTCTGTCAACCTTTTACTTCAGCACACCAAAGGGCTTATCTTCCCCAACCTCTCGTACAGTACATTTGAGAAATAAATGCTTGGTTCTCCAGGCCCAGGTTGTCCCCAACCCTCCTGCAGCATATGAAAAATGCCCCAGTGTTGCCTCCCATACAGTAGCTCAAAAGGGCTAAACCCCTCTGAGGCTTTGGGGTACCTCTCTGACAATGAACAACAGGTAAGGAATCCGTCTTTTCCTGCACCACTGCCTTTCTGATCATATGCTTCAGGGTCTGATTAAACCTTTCCATTATTCCATCCGATTGTGTATGGTAGAAAGAAGTGCAGCACTTTTTCACAACTAGTAGGTGTCACATATCCCTTATTAGCTTAAATATGAAAGATATACCCTGATCAGTAAGAATTTCCTTAGGGGTTTCCATTTGGGCATACAAGTGAACTAGCTCGCTAGCTAGCATGTTAGACTTTATATTTCATAAGGGTATTGCCTCTGGATAGCATGTTGCATAGTCTAGCACCACCATACATACTGGTGGCCTCGAGCTGACTTCTGTAAGGACCCAAACAAATTCATGCTGATTTGTTTAAAGGGCACCTCTATCATTGGTAGACAAGAGGGGCCTAGTAAGAGGATTTAGGACAGGTTCTCTGGAAAATGAGGAAATGCTGGAAATACTTTTTCATGGCCATGTGTACCCCCAGCCAATAAATCTTAGCAAGACTCTATCCCAGGGTTTGCCCTCACCCAGGTACCTACCAGACATGGATATGTGCTGCCTTTAGTACCAGCGGAAAATGTATTTGGGGCACTACTAGCTGTTCCACAACACTCTCCTGCTCACTCTATACAGGCAATCATATTTTAATAACAAAGATGATAGTGGGGCTACACAGGGTGCCCCATTTATCTCCATCACCATTGTTAAAGGCTTGTTTCAGGGTAGCATTATTAACTTAGTCCTAGGCAAAGTACTGTAATGGAAATAGTCTCAGCTGGCTTGTATGCAGTTTCCCCCAGGAGGACCACGAATGGTCGGCCTGTGTCCTTCAACTGGTGCAATTTCATTGTTGCCTTGCCTTGTTCCACAATTCCACAGATGTTCCACAATTCCACAGATGTTCCATGAATACACAGGACCTTTACTCTTGGCAACCAAAATGCTGGCTCTGCTGGGATCAGTGAACCTGAAACCAGGGTAAGTTCATTACCAGTGTCCACCAAGACCAGGACCACGTTTTGGTTAATGAAGACTGTTACCCAAAACAACCAGTTATAAGCAGTTGCAGAAACTGCTGCTGACTTGGCTGCTGCCTGTTTATGAACATTTTCAGTATTTCTTCCTTTTTGGCTTATCTGTGTTTCGGGAAGAGGAAACTAGCTTCTGTTAGCATCTCAAGTCTGATACCACTTGTGCAAAGAAGCTGTGTAGTGAAAGTACACATTGACTCTGGACTTATCCTTTATGGTTTATTGTGTCAGGATGACCGCAGACCAGTAACCATCAAACAGAAAGTGTTCAAAGTCCTATCACTAATAGAGATCTACTCCCTAGTCATTGGCCAGCTTTCCTAGCATTGGTCCCACCAATAAATGGCCCAGGCAGTCTTTTATACCTTAGACGCTTCCTCCCTCCCCCAGACTGACAGGCAAGTGATGCATTCACCCTGCCTTCATAAGATAGTTCTTCACAGGTGCTCTGTTTGACTACTGGCATTCTTTCAGCTGCACCAGACTACAGGGAAGAGGTGCACTGCAGATAAAACACACATTTTCTATCCTCCAAATATATGACAAAGCTTATGTCAGCCTTCTACAGGTGCAGGTCCTAATTAGCCTGCTCTCAGACTGAAGGCCTAAAGACCTAAAATGGGCCTTGTGGATGGAGCCCTCATTTCTGTTTCACATTCACACCCCCTGGACCAAAATCCGTGTTACAAGCTGCCGCTGCGGCTCATATCTCCAGCAGGTCCCGGTCATTGCTAGGCGACCAGGGTGTCCTAGTACTTCTACCCGGCGATCCTCACCGGTTGATAAGCAACCAGAGTGCCGGACGGCTGCAATGGATTCTGGGTCTGCCGCTCTCTAATAAGCCAGAACCCGTGTTCTACACACAGCGCTGCATCTCTGTTATAAGGCACTCAGTCCAGCTATCCAGTGCTGATTATAGTTTGTGTCTCTCAGTATAAGCTGCTGGCCCCTGTCTCCAGACCTTGCCTATTCTTTGGATACTCTGACGGATTTTCTGGACGTACATTGTCCTAGCCCTTGCCTAAATTGTACCAACATTGTTTTCCAGTGTGTTAACCGTCTGCCTGCCTCCCATTGTTCCTGAAGGTTCCAACTGTGTTGTGCCTGCATACCATCTGCACTGTGTATACTAGCCATCTCACAAGTGCCTGCAATCCATCTCACAGCGTCTCTTCTACCTACACTGAGATACTTCCCTGGTCCTGAGCTAAACCCTTTGTGCTCTTGTGTTCCTGTATACACCCAGTATACTCCAGCTTATTTACCTGTGGTCTTAAGCCTATTGCATGAGCCCTACTGCTAGAGGCTTAAGTCCAGGTGGCAACCTAAGTACCAGTGTGCGTTTCATGCAATAAGTGAACAGTGAGGGGGCTCACAAGCTCTAGGGGTCTCACACAAATAGCGCTGAAGTTCCCTCACAATCCAGCTTATGCTAAAAGCCCAAACTCTCATTGAGTCTGTTTAGCAAAACAGAGATTTCCTGGAGGTTTAAAATACATAGGCCAGAAACATATATGGTATATATATATATATATATATATATATATATATATATATTTATTTATATATATATATATATATATAAATATATATATATTAAGCCACTATTCCTTAAGAACTACTGTACATAAGAAAGTAATGCAGTTTTATGCATTGATTGAACTGGAAAAATGTCATAAGTGAAATGCACAGTGCCAGGGATATAATATTTGAGTTGTGCTTTGTTTCGAATTTCAACAGTATACCAATGTATTTGTAAATTCCTTATTTTGGGGAATTAAAGGCCTATAAATATGTATGGGAAGATGATGTACAGCTTAATTTGTTATGGGGCATGCTTTGTGTAGGACAAGAACACTGTAGGTCACAATGCTACAGCGAATCCTGATGCCACTTTGAATCAAGAATTAACTGTTTTATTCAGTAACATCACTTTAATGGCAGTCAGTGAAAATAAAAGGCATTATGGCTTCAGGAACAGATACAGATGTTGTAGGACTATATTAGTGCTGCAAGTATTCGCACCCTTCAGCCAGTCCAATGGACGCTCTAGGCCAGGCATGTCCAAACTGCGGCCCTCCAGCTGTTGTGAAACTACAAGTCCCAGCATGCCCTAACACAGTTTTGCTATTAGTGAATGCTAAAGCTGTCAGGGCATGCTGGGATGTGTCATTTCTCAACAGCTGGAGGGCCGCAGTTTGGACATGCCTGCTCTAGGCACACACTCTGAAGCCTGTAGAGCTGCATAGAGTGTCCTGAGGATGCTCCAGGGAGTGCTCTTCTTCCTGGTGCCAGTGTCATGCCCCGTCAGCGTGAGGTTGACACAAATTCAAGAGGGCCACCAGAGGGTAGAAACTTGCTCTGCACCAGCGTTAAGATGTAGCTCTACTGTAGCTAACCCAAGATGGTACTGCAGGCGTTCCAATATTGTGAACCCTGAAGACATTTGCTCACTCCATGTCTGTCTGTTATTACCCAGTTTTGTTCTATTACTGTTGTTCCAGTTGTAAACCACAACGGAATATGGTATGTGGGATTTGGTAGGCAGAATCCTGACAATGCTCAGTATCCCGACACCGGGGAGGGAAGGTTAGGATTAGGCACCCCAGGGGAGAGTTAAGGTTAGTCTGCAGGGGTGGAAGGAATAGGTTTAGGCTGTGGGATAGGTTAGGTTTAGGCTGCAGGTTGGGCGGTTAGGGTTAGGATATGGGGAGGGTTAAGGTTAGGATGTGGGGAGGGTTAAGGTTAGGCACCCCAGGGGAATTATTAGGGTTAGGCTGCAGGGTGGATTAGCGTTAAGATGCAGGGTGGGAGGGTTACTGTTAGGCACCCCAGGGGATTGTTAGGCTGCAGGGGAGGGAGGGACAGGATTAGGCTGTAGGTAGGGGGGGTTAGGGTTAAGAACCCCAGCGGAAGATTAAGGTTAGGCTGGGGGTTGGATTAGGGTTAGGCTGCAAGGTGGGAAGGTTAGTGTTAGGCATCCCAGGGGAGGGTTTGGCTGCAGGGGAGAGAGAGATAGGTTTAGGCTGTTGGGAGGGGGGTTAGGAAACACCAGGAAGGGTTAGGGTCAGGCTGCAGGAAAGATGGATTAGGATTAGGGAGATTAGGGATTAGGGGTAGTATACAGATATTTACCAACTAGGTATCGGAATCCTGAGTATTGGGATGCTGCGGTCAGTATTCTGACTGCCGACATCCCAAACACCGGATCCCAATACAATACCATGCTACGCTATATAAGAAACTTAATAAATAATAACATGCAGTCTTGAGTATAATTGGCATGCATGTAAACAGGAGATATACAAGAGAGCATCAATAGTTTTCATCATTGATTGTAGTTTCAGAATTAGATCAGCTGATTTATTATACAGAAAAGCATCATGTGACTTTTGAAAGGGGGGCAGACAGATTGCGTGTATCTAGCAGAAGAGGTGAGGCATAATATTAAGTTAAAGAGCTGCAGTTTTAGTGGGAGTAGTACTTAGTAATGATGCAAGGAACACCTTCCACAGGACATAACCCTAACTCCAACTATAACTCTGCAATGAATCTATAAATCCATTCAGAAGATGATAATTATCTGCCTGTGACTGTTCTCATCTGCCATCATCATTAACAGGCTGCATATTGATCTGGTTGCTCAGCCTGAACAGTGCACAGCCAGATCAGTCCAATTTGGCTAATCATGCGTGTTACCAAATTGATTAGGGTGCTGTCATTTGGCCATTTCACTATTTTATTGCTAAGTCTAATGTCTCTGTGTCACAATCAGGCTCTTCATCAACAGATAGGGACAGAGTCTTGTTTCTTTTTAAATCATCCTAGTAAAAAAACTATTCCCCCTTTTCCCCTTTAATCTATAAAGTATATAGTTGCATCAGTTTTAGAACAGAGGAGAGGGAACTCTGAAGTTAATAGCACCCTACTTAGGAATACATTTTATTTAATTACCTTTTATAAGTATCTCATTTCATGCTGTGCCTTGTCTTCTTTTCCTTTAACACCCCCTCCCCCTTACGCTCATCATTACATAAGGATCTGTATGTCATTATTAAAGTTAAATTATTCATTGTGTTGGGTAAAGAGAATGTGTGTCTTTCTCATTTCAGCCTTCTGCCAGCCGGGTGAAATGTTTCGGAGAAGTAACACATATTTGTTCTGAGATATAAGGGAATCTGGCACACAGCTGATCAGCCTGGGAAAGGAGAAGTCACAAAGCTGTCAGCTTTTTTGGCAAGCGATATGAGGCATTCTGATATATAAGTCTCATTTAGTGCACACTGTACTACGGAACACTTCTCTAACTGAACTTGCAGTGAGTTTAGTCAGGTTTTCTGTACTGTACTCTTGTTTTCGAATGTAAATATGTATTGTGATAAAGAAGCTGTGAGTGGAAACACACACTGACTCTGGACCTCTCCACTATGGGGGGTATTCAATTGAAGTCGGAAACTGCTGTCTTGTCGGAAAGTTGGCAGTTTCTGACTTTTTTAGGTCGGAAGTGGTTCCGACCTATTCAATCCTTTCCGACAAACCAGCAGTTCTGACTTGTCGGAATGCACGTGGATCGGTGGATTAGCCGGGGATCCACATGTTTTGACAGATTCTGCTGCCAAATCCGCAGGTTTTGACCCCGGTTACGACAATATCAATCCGACTTTAAAAAAAGTCGGATTGGCATTGTCGTGAACGGCCAAATCCGGAAAGGATCCGACATCTATCGAATACATCCCTGTGGCCTTATTATGTGAGGATGACCACAGACCAGCAACCATTACACAGTAAAATGTTCATGGTCCTGACACCGACTAACAAATATCTACTCCTTAGTCACTGGCCAGCTTTCCCAGCATTTGTCATCAACATAAATTACCCAAACAGTTATTTTTATACCTTAGACTCCTCCCCCCTTTCCAGACTGACAGGCAAATGACACTCCCACCTTGATTTTAAAAGGAAGCTCTTGACAGCTGCTCTGGTTGATTAATCACATGCTTTCATCACCCCCAGGCTGGAGAGGAATACAGCACTGAATTAAACAAGCAAGTAAGATACACATTTCCTATCCTCCAAATGCATGTTTTTATGGGTTTATCAGATTGACACCTCTTATTCCTTTGTATCGTACTGCCCCTTAATGTTGCTTGCTAGTTAAACTCATAAATTTATTCCCATGGGCTGAAAACAAAAAGGTTAAGGAACTAATGGTCCAAAAAGAGGCGAGCATTCAAAAATATAAATCAGACGGGAAGGCAGAGTCATTCCAGTGCTATAAGGAGTGTAACAAATTATGCAAAAAAGAAATCAGAGCTTATAGCAAAGGAAAGTAAAACATACCCTAAAAAGTTTTTTAACTACATCAACAGCAACAAATTAAAGAAGGAGAGTATAGGCCCTTTAAAAGGCAAGTTAGGCGTCTTAATCAAAGACAATAATGATATAGCAGAAAAAGATTTTTTCTCATCTGCATTCACAAGAGAGGACCAGATGGCAGGGATTTTACGTATAACCTCAGCAATGTTAATGTCCCACTGCTAAATGCTTATTTAACTGAGGAAGTAGTCTGTGACCGATTCAAAATATATTAAGATTAATAAGTCACCTGGCACCGACGGAATTCACCCAAGGGTTCTCATAGAACTACACTCCGAACTAGCAAGACCTCTATATCTGATTTTCAATGACTCACTTACAACAGACATGGGCCAGTATTTACTAAAAATCCGAGTTTGGTCGATTTGTGTTTTTTTTTCTAAGTCCCAATCCGGGAATTCACTAAGCACCAATCTCGGCAGTGTCTGGTCTATTCGTAATGGTTTGAATGACAACGTTCCGAAATACGAATGAATAGACCATCTGTCAAACGCGGCTGTTATTTCATAGAATACGGGAATTCACTATTCATTTGTATTTGGGTGTTAGTCTCTGAGTGCTCAAATGCGGTCGTATTTTTTTGCGATTCGTTAAAAAAAGCGGCAAAAAAATAGACCTGCTTTTTTTCAGTCGTGTTTACATGTGTTGCAAATAAAAAATCACTCACACCTGAATTAGGATGCCTATAAAAGGATGTTAGGCCCATTTCAATACACCTACACTCAGAAATGGCAGCAGGACTGTGGGCCAGTGATCTTTTGTGTGCTGTGGGATTCCTCAGACTCAGACATCAGCCTGTAAGTACCCAGGGCCAAGAAACTGAACATGGTCAGCAGGTTGTACAGGTTCCGCGGAGGATGCGCAGGCCTCGTTTTTTTAGGGGGCGTTTAAACTTGAACGCATTGTCTGATGATAAGGTCATACAGATGTTCCGTCTAAATCGTAAAACAACATTTTCCGTCTGTATGACCTTGTCAAACTGGGCCTAGACCCTGAGACAGCACGCTCTCGCCCTGTCTCAGGCCTGCACAAACTCCTGGCTGTGTTGCACTTTCTGGCTACTGGCAGCTTTCAGGCTGTGTCTGGGGATGTCATAGGAATCTCACAGCCCTCATTTTCCAGAATCTTAACACAGGTGATGTATACCTAACGACCTCTTCTGTTTTGTGTTTGTTTTAATTTGTCGGTGGCCAGTTCGGTCCTAAAATCTCATGTTTATTGTTCTTTAAAATGTTCACACAGGTGTTGGCTGTTTTGCAGCCCCACATCGAGGCCTCAATCTGCTTCCCTACCCAGGAGTCTCAGTGGCATGCCGTCAGGGTAGATTTCTATGAGCTGGCTGGCATGCCCAATGTGCTTGGAGCCATAGATTGCACACACATTCAGCTGAGACCACCTAGGGGCAGGCAGCACATATATACAAACCGCCATTTCGAACACTCCACAAATGTGCAGGTGGTTTGTGATGCAAATCTCAAAATAATGAGTGTTGTTGCTGGTTACCCTGGGGGCTGCCATGACTCCTTCATCCTCAGTCAGTCATCCCTCTTTGATAAGTTTGAGGACGGACAAATGCCAGATGGATGGCTGCTGGGTATGTAATTTGATATGTGTAGGCCTGCGTATACTTTGTCCAAATACAGGTGCAGATGTATTAACCTGTAGAAGGCATAAGGAAGTGAGAAACCAGTGATCTGTGCAAGGTGAGAAAGGCACCAGCCAATCTGCTCCAATATGTAAATGAACATTTAGGAACAGATTGTCTGCTGCCTTTATTACCTTGCACATATCACTGGTTTTTCACTTCCTTATGCCTTCTACAGGTTAATACATCTGCCCCACAGTGTTTTACTTATGTGTTGCTGTATCTTAACATGAATCACGTTACTATATCTGATATGGCTGTTTCTCTTGGCTTCTAACTCCATTGTCCCGACCTGATACCCCTGCTGAACACAATTACAATAATGCACATAAGTCCACGCGGAATGTGATAGAAAGATGTTTTGGTGTGCTGAAATCTAGGTTTCGGTGTCTGGATAAGTCTGGTGACCTTTTGTTGTATAGTCCCTCCAAGGTGACTCAAATTGTGTTCTGCTGCTGCTCTCTTCATAACATGTGTTAGCAACAACATCTGCCACATGTTGAGGAGGAGGAGGAGGAGGAAGAAGAAAGCAGCCAGCAAGCAGAGGAATTAGAGACATCTGGTGATACTTGGAGTACTGATGTAGGGAGGCAGGTTAGGCAACAGATCATCAATCGCTATTTCTAAGGTAAGCTTGGTTTGCTTATTTCATTTGTTGTGTAATCATAAATAGATGTTTTGCCTTTTTTTCCAAAAACCATTGAATGTGTCTGTCTCATTGACACATACAAACATACCCTCGCTATATGAAAAACAAATGTTGCATGTGTATTGTGTGTATTTTTAATTTCAAAACAACAGATTATGAGCGGCATGCATTAAGTCTGGATAAGTGTTCGAAAACTTGCAATGCTAATTTCTTACAAGCCCACATCATCCATTTAGTATTTCACTTTATCATTGTGTGTAACGTCCTAATGCACAGGTACACAAACTCGGCCCTCAGGACCACACACAGTGCATGTTTTTCTCGTAACCCAGTAGAAGCACAGGTGTATGAATTACTCACAGACATGTTAAAAGGTTGAAAGGTGGAGCTAATTATGTCACTTGTGATTCTGTGAGTAGACCTGCAAAACATGCACTGTGTGGGTTCCTGAGGGCCGAGTTTGAGAACCTGTGTTCCCAAAAAACACTCAACATATAATATGTTAGCCTTGAGGAATACATGTGTCCCTATGTGTGATGCACCATCATATTTAGGACTCACAAACTTACTGTAATCTGGAAAAATGTTATTCCTAATGTTTGATGCTGTAAACTTGATGATGTGTAAGTAAATACACAGTTTGCCACACATATACATTATTATACACAGTTTTTGTTTTTTTGTTGTAAAAGTACATATTTGTTTGTTTCAGCATCATGTGTAAAAACATGCTTAATAATTTAAAACACACACACATGTCCCAACAATACTGACATTCATTTGGACAATGTTTTTCCAACAAAACAAAGGAAACATATTACAAGCTTTTTACGCAACTCAATTGTGTTCTTCTTGCAATGTTGTATAGATAAGGTAGCTAAGATATGTATCACTAACATTGTAATTTGGATTGTCTGCAGGCAAAGAGAATGATTTGAATCTAGAAAGAGTAATGATTAGAAAAAAATCAAGTGGTCAGTTTACTTCCTGCTAAAGACATTCTGCCTGGCTGGCAATTATTGTATCTGCAGGCAAAGAAAATGATTGGAATCTAGAAAGAGTAATGATTAGAAAAAAATCAAGTGGTCAATTTACTTCCTGCTAAAGACATTCTGCCTGGCTGGCAATTATTGTATCTGCAGGCAAAGAAAATGATTGGAATCTAGAAAGTGTAATGATTAGAAAAAAATCAAGTGGTCAGTTTACTTCCTGCTAACATGTATGTGTGGCTCCATCAACATTTCCCTCCTCCAATACCCAAAAAAAAGTTAATGAATAAATGTGCGTACTAATTTTTATTTTTATTTTGGTCCACTTATAAATTAATGATGTTGAAAAAAGGGTCAAGGAGCTAAGTGTTATATTTTTTTAAGCAACAAAAACACTTGCTAACTATTTTGAGTTACTTATCACAAATGTCTAACTTGTTTTTATTCACATTTTTTTGGGTGGCTGCTTGTCCTGCCCTTTGCCTTTAGCACTGTCATGTTGGCGTGCTCTGGTGGACCATCTTGGTGGTGATGAGACTGGCGTGATATTTGGAGTAGTCGTACCAGAACTGCTGCTTGTTTGCTGTTGGTGCATGCATCTGAGTGTTTCATTCAGGTTAGTGAGGGTGGCATTGAGTTAACGTGTAGCAGCATTTTGAATGTCTACTATTCGGAATAAACTTTCATGAATCTTTTGATTGTTTTGAAAAATGCTCATATAACTTTGATTGTTGTCTGTGCTGTTCTTCCATTAGTCTGTGCTGTTCTTCCATTAGTCTGTGCTGTTCTTCCATTATGCGCTGTAAGTTGCCCATGACCTGTGTAATGTCTGTACGCATGAGTTTCATGGTATTGCCTATTCTGGTTGTTTGCTCATTTTGTCTACTCAGATTTCTTGATATTCTTCTGAGGTGAGATGGTAGGCTTGCAAACATTTGTGTCTGCTTACGCAGGCAATCTTCATTAGTGGCCTGCTGTCTAGCCCAAATAGTCCAAAACACCTGATCAGGGCCTTGTGTTCCTGGTGTTGTTGGGCTGTGTTGTGGTAGTGGTGTGCATTGCTGTGGTGGTGTACTCACAGGTGCTGGGGGGCTCATTCCTTGCATTAATGGCTGCATTTCTAAGATGTTTGTCTCCTCCATGTCACTGTGTTGGTGTTGTTGCGGAGGGATGCTGTTCCCAGGACTCGAAGCTGAAATGTTAAACAAATCTCCGTTAGCTATCCATATGTTTGTGAAATGTTAAAAAATCACTACACATGGAACACATGTCATTCACTGTTGCTTTCAACTATTCTGGCTAGCAACATCATCACTCATAGCTTAAAAACATACATATGCCTGTTTGAGGCAAATGTGTCTGGTTACTTAATTGTGAAAGCAAACACTTTAGTTTTATTGTAGCTCACACATACTCCACCATAAAAACACATTGGAATACATAATGTGTTACCTTATAGCTTTGTTCAAACAAACATAGTAATGTTTTTATATGTATTTTGCAATGTTACCTCAAGCACACATGAGATTTTTGGAAAAACAAACTTACTTTTTGAAAAACAAACCAACATGCTTTTTTGTTGCAGCATCTTATACCCAATGTCATACTGTATGGCTTAAGTGGACATACATATCTTTACTGGATGTGGACAAGGCCATTTAGTTTGGATTCCATTTCAGCTTTTACTTACTGCGGTAAGTATTTTAGTTTTGGATGTGTTTTGACTTAATGCGGTTATGACTGATTTTGATTATGTTCTGAGATTTTACACATTTTTTTCAGTTTGATACTCACAATCAAGATGAGGGGAGTGTGGATGATGTCTTGGAGGTGTGTCCAAAATTTGGAGTGGGGGTACAGAACATACGGACGATAATTTCGTGGCGGGGTAGCCTGCTGTGTTTGTGCCGGGACATACGACCTTGCTTTCTTTTCGGCCACAGGTTTTTTGTGGTGATGTCTTACAGAAGTGCCACTTCTGCTGCTCCATACTTCTTTTGATTGACCTTTCAATGAAAGTGCAATTTTGTTATGCCCATTCCTTTACAAGCATACCCTATACTACAATGGACACTTTACCTGCTTCCGCAGCGTCATCATCATCAGATGTGATAGGAGTTACTGGCCGACGAGTAGTACTGCTTTTTTCAGACACTGTATAAAATGAATTATATTAATAAATCATGCTATTGTGTATACATCCACCCATTATGCTTATAAATATTTTTTCTTTAAGAAATGCTTGGTTTTTATTTAAAACAAACATAAGGACCAGAAAAAAAAAACAAAAAAAAAAACCAATGACCAAAACACATATGCACTATGGCAACATCAACACAGGAAAACATGTACAGGACACTGACATAGGCCACAAGTTCAAGGAAAGGTTTTTTAAAATAAATAAAACACACAACTTCATTTTGTATTGGAAGGAAAAATATTACAGATGCAATATCTAATTTGCTCTGTGATGTGGCACTCCAAAGATACATTACCACTATATGAGCAAAAACAAAATGCAGCAATTTAAAAAAAAATACACTGCAGTGTGGTGTCACAGTACAAATACAAGCAAAAAAAATAAAAATATAAAAAAAAATTTAAATTAAATAAATAACATTATCTAAAGATGACATTACACATGTAAGTGGTTTACAAACCACTTTCCAGTACTCCAGCCTCTAACATGACAACGACTTTTTTTAAAAAATTCAACATGGATCACTAATATATAAAACAGTCATAATTTTTTTTTTAAAAACACCCAAAAGGAAAACATTATTGCAGGACAATTCAGAGACACACCAAGTCCAAACTACACATGCAAAATATCTATCTGAAAAACACATGACATACAATAAAGTGCTGACACACACTTGAAGATGTGAGTAATTTGCAACGTCACATGACACACATTACAATAAAAAACATTAAAAAAAAAAGTAAATGCAAATACACATGCTCACCATTCTTCCTGAGCCCGGACATGGGTTGCAGAGACAACTTCTTGAGGTATTACACTCCGCATGGGCTCCTCATACTCCAGATAACTTGCAATATAGGGCTGCCCACCACCGGTTTTCCGAGCCTCCTTGGCCTCCTTGGCCATTTTGGACTTGACACGTCGCTTTATGTCATAATACCGTTTGCGGAACGTGTCCTCCGTCCGCTTGACCACCCCCTCACTATTGACAGCAGCAACTACTTTCGCCCACAACACCGTCTTCCTCCATGTTGGCACCTTGGCGGACTCAGGGCCAAATAGCTGCCTCTGATACTTCATCAGCTCACGCACCAATGCCACATTTTCAGCAAAACTAAACTTAACATTCCGCCCAGTCTTAGTAGTGGTGCGTGGCTGCGGAGCACTCTGACTGTCACTATCACTTGAGGCTGCTGCAGCAACCTCACCCACCTCCTCCACCTCACTAACCTCACTAACACTCACCTCCTCCACCTAACCAACCTCCTCCCCCTCACTCACACCCTCCACCTCTGAGTCACACATAATTGTGTGTCTAAACAGTTAACACAGGGAAAAAAAAAGACAAACAACACACTCCTCCACTACCACTACACAACTCACACACACACACACACACACACACACACACACACACACACACAAACACTGACAAGGGACTATAAAGAAAAATAACTTGGACTAAAAATGAGACAAAACCACAAAATACAAGACAACAAGAATGACAAGACGACTTTCAAACACAATACCACACTCAGAATCGCTACCACCACTCCTCTTCAAACCACAAATTCACCTACCTCCACAGCACAACCTCCCTCCTCCTCACCACTAACTAAACCCACGAGGTGCAGACGGTTTGGGGCTTATTTATATGGTTGCGCACAGACACTACTACCATCTGAAACACAACCAATCACGAACGGGGATGAAAATCGAAACTGAAAGTGAAAATGCGGCCGCGGAAAAAAAAAAACCCTGCCGCGTTTAACTTAGGAAAAAAACCAGCAAATACAACAAAAACACGTACGCAAACGACAATGACGGCCATAAATGTGCCAAAAAAAAACGACTGGCATCGACATCGGAAAACACGAAAACCATAAAGTCGACTGCTTCGTAACTTTGCGTATATGGATTCAAAAAGTTGCATGAAAATGCACCCGATACAAAACGAGTTTAACCACGAATTATTAGTAAATATTGCCCATGGTTCCCAAAGTCTGGTATATAGCGGAAGTTGTGCCGATATTTAAAAATGAAGTAAATCTGAAGCAGGTAATTATAGGCAAGTAAGTCTTACATCTATAGTGGGGAAAGTACTGGAAGGTATTTTAAGAGATGGAATACAGGAGTTCCTTGAAGCAAATAAGGTTATTAATAGGAACCAACATGGATTTGTGAAAGACAGATCATGTCAAAACAATAGGCTTTTATGAAACAGTTAGTGCAAACCTAGATCAGGGTAAGGAGGTGGATGTAATCTTTTTAGACTTTGCTAAAGCTTTTGATATGATACCGCACATGAGACTTATCTATAAGTTACAAGAACTGGGGCTAGGAAGCACACTATACACTTGGGTTTGAAAGTGGTTAGATAACAGGGAGCAGCGAGTGGTGGTAAATGTAACTTTTTCATAATGGATTGAAGTATTAAGTGGTGTACCACAAGGGTCTGTACTTAGTCCTCTTTTGTTCAATATTGTAATAAATGATCTAGGAGTAGGTCTAGAGAGCATGGTGTCAATTTTTACAGAAAATACCAAATTGTGTAAGGTTATAAATTCAGAGGGGGATGCTGAGTTTCTTCAGAACTACTTATTTAAACTTGAAGAATGGGTAGCTAAATGGAGAATGAGGTTCAATATAGACAAATGTAAGGTAATGCCCTTTGGTAGCAAGAACAAAAATACTACCTACACACTAAATGGGCTAAAACTTAGGGATTCTGTACTGGAGAAAGATTTAGGTGTTCACATAGATAACATACTTAGCAGCTGTACTCAAATTAGGAATGCAGCAAATAAGGCAAACAAGGTATTAGCATGCATTAAGCGAGGAATTGATGCAAGGGATGAGAAAGTTATACTCCCATTATATAAATCACTAGTAAGGCCACATCTCAAATACTGTGCACAATAATAGGCACCATACTACAAGGAGGATATTCTGGAACTTGAAAAGGTCCAGAGGTGGGTGACCAAATTGATTAAGGGGTTGGAGACACTAGAATATGAGGAAAGGCTTGCTAGGCATGTTTACACTGGAGAAAAGGAGATTAGGAGGGACATGATTAACATGTACAAATATTTGAGGAGACAATACACTGAGCTAGAGGGGGGATTTGTTTTTGGTAAGAACAATGCAAAGGACACCAGGACACCCACTCAGGTTAGAGGAGAGGAGATGGAAAGGTTTCTTCACAGTAAGGACAATACTTATTTGGAATTCTCTGCCTGAGGGAGTAGTAATGGCAGACTCGGTCATTGCTTTTAAGAATGGGCTAGATACATTTCTAATGGATAAGAAAATACACGGTTATGGTGGGTAAATCACACACTATATAAAAACAAAAAACAAAGAGTTTTAAACATAATGGCCAAACATTCACCGCAGTTAAAATTAGTCTTAAAAAATATTACAGTGTAGGAGATCATAAATAGGTTGAACTCAATGGACAAATTGTCTTTTTCCAACCTCAGAAACTATGTTACTATTGCCACTGTATGTAACATCAAGTATGACCTTGTTGTGCTAGTGTATGGTCAGTGACAACTACCTGATGTATTGTATGTGATATACTTGCTGATGGCCTATCTCGTGATATATTTAAGATATCTCACATGCAACTCATCCTATCCAATTCTAGGGCATACAGTATGAGCTAATGTCGGCAAAACAGAAGCCACTGCACATGCATATAAATGAAGGTATAGACGAGGCAGGGGAAGTGATGTATGCAATAGGGAAAAATAATGGAGATGCCAAGGCAGCTAGTTGTAGTGAATACTGTACATTATGCTGCATTTATTTATTTATATTTCAAACATGGTTGACAATTCTACCTGTATTCAAGGTTCTATTTTATTTAATCCAAACATACAGTAATAGCAAATGCATATTTTGATATCACAACAAATGGGTGTGGATCATTAGGTCGACCTTAATTAGGTCAACAGTCAATAGGTCATCCCCATATGGTCAACCTACAAAATGTTGACATGGTCAAAAGGTCGACAATGGAAAAAGGTTGACAGGTACAAAAGGTTGACACATGAAAAGTGAACATGGAAAATGTTTGACAATTTTTTTTCTTTTTTTGATATTGTTTTCACCATCAGAGCACAGGGAACCCCAATCCGTGTACCATGTCCACTTACATGGCTCACTTTTCTCTCAATGCTGCGGGCAAGGTGCCCTGTTGCGCTTGGCACAGGTTTTTATTCCCAATCGTTGACTTCTTGTACCTGTCTACCGTAAGCACTGTCGACCTTTTACACGTTGAACTAATGACCATGTTAACCATTTAATCATGTCAACCAAATACATGTTGACCATTAGTGGCCTATTTACTGTCAGCCTTTTCACTGTCAACTTATAGTCCAGATACCAAAACAAACAGTAGCATCTGTTTGGTTGGGGTCACCCAGTGTGTCAAAGTGCACTTGAAAAGGGGGTGTGGCTTCACAGGGGTGTGGTGTGTTCTCACAACACGCCTCTGTTTACAGCATCTGGCAGTGTGCCCAGCACTCCTGGAGATACTGGCTGCCCCATAGACTCTCCCCATACTGCCAGCACCTCCTTAGTGCCCAGGAACTAGGCATTGCATCATAATGTTACAGTGGAGCACCCGGTTCCCAGTCTCTGATAAGTGACCGGTATATAGGTGTCACCCCATGGATGGTGACATCTGGAACCTGATTCAGCTTCAGTTGCAGTTTTGCTATTATAGCAAAACTGCAGCAGGCTGCAATCGCAAGGCCGCCAGGCATGCAAATTCCCGGCAGCAATGTGATTGCAATGCAATTGTGATCGCATCACTGGTTTTGTGGATGCCCCCCTGCCTCCACAGCCAGGCTGCAAAGGCAGACACAAGGCTGCAATTTTCCGGGTCGCAGATACCTCAATCTGGTTCTACTGTCCGTGGTATTGGTTACCTTGGTACTCACGGTTAATAACACAACCTAACTGCTACCAGCACGGGTCAGTTCAGTTGCCTGTCACCATGTAGCCTGTTCCTTATACCTACGACAGTTATTAATGTTCACATGATAATTTCACACAATTGGACGTAGAATTGGCCACTAGGTTAATTAAAGAACATAGAGACACACGCTACAATTAAATGTAGTTAATCCAAAACAATTTCCATGGTTTACAAATACAAAAATGGTGTCAACAATTAGACAGGTTATTTAGTTGTGCAGTTTCTATAAAACTATTAGGAAATAAAATAAGAAAATCACAATGTTACTTACACCAACGGAAAAGTAGATGGTAGAAGGTCTTATCCCTGAGAAGGGGAAACTCACAGCTCCTCTTTACTCAGTATGGCTTCTATGAGAACATGCAAATGACCTTCACAGAATCAGAGTAAAATCAGGTTTCAAAGCATGGGGGCAAGAATTGTATATACAATTTCAGAGACTTCTTGGCAACAGTGTCACATAAGTAGTCCCATAAGAAGTGTACTGCCTTATCATTATGTCCGGGGGTTTGGTGACAGGTTGCGTGCCAACAGGGCTATTGCAGTCACACCCAGGACAGAAGATGACTCATACAGGAGATCTGTTTTTTGGGATCTGAAGACACAGACCTCTTCTTTCAGGGGTCGTGCTGTGAGGAGTACACCATCTATTACCAACACAGACCTCTTGTCATAGTGTTGGTGGAATCCTGACTGGTCCTTGATCACAGGCTTGTACTCAAACCTTCGTAAGCCTAGTAATTAACAGAACAGTTGGTTCCAGCACATATCAGGTCATCAGATTACAGTTATTGAACAACCTGATATTATTTAGTCTCCTTTACAATTAAATTCAAGCTTCTCTCCCTCACCTACAAAGCCTTTACCATACCTCTCCTTTATACAATTGTTTATCTCATTTCCTCACATACTCTCACCTATGCTATAAATTCATGTCTCACCTCCTCTCTGATCACCACTTCCCACTCTAGCTATAATGACTTTACCCATGCTGCTCCAATCCTGTAGAATATGCTTTCATTCTGTTAAGACTTTCACCCAGCCTTCAAAAGTGACCTTAAAACTCAACCTTACTCTGCAGTCACCTTACTCTGCACAGTCATTGCCCAACTCTACTATGCGGATGGCACCTTACAAATTAATAATAATATAAATATGTTATTTCTGCAGCAGGTTACATTGGTTTCCACAGGGAAACATTGGGGGGGGGGGGGGGGGAGTGGATCTTGATCAAGAGGCATCAACAGGTTAAGCTTTATGCTGTCTTAGGATGCATTGGGGCCTCCTTTAAAACCACGCCTCCAGGTACTGTGAGCTCAGTTTCAGTTGGTGTCTGCAGCAGCAGGTCACTTAACAGGTGGGCTGCACTGGGCAGCCCTGAAACAGCTTTTTCTGACAGAAAATTTCTTCAAAACTGGGCTGTAAGCTCTGTATGTCATGGTGACACTTCAGCACTGCTGCTCCATCACCTCCCAAGCGGCATCGGATATTCCCGTGGCCTGTTCCCGGGTACTTGTGACGGAGACTCTCGGCTTTAGGCACATGGTCGCAGTCGCTCTTCTGGTTCATGTGGCTGCTACGGGGTGGAGGTAAGAGGGTCCCGCAGGCAGGACCCGCCATTGAACCGTGATCCGTCCGTGACCTACGGAGATGAGTCGCGGTGCTGGCATAGACACTGTCACCGAGCCGGGAACCCACTAGACCACCACGACATTAAAGCACAGGTCGGGTGTACTAACAACCCATTTAATAAGGCTCGCTATTACCTGGGGTGGAAGTCCAGCAAAGGGGAGCTGGCACTTGACCTGTAGCCTCTCCCTGGCTTAGGGCGACATCTACTACAGCTTTTCCCGCCCTGGAGCAGCCTCACACTCTCCCTCACTCCCTGACTGAGACGCTGGGTGCCATCTTATAAGCATAGTTGCGGTTAGTCTCTGGGACTGCAGGGCAAGCTCTCCCTAGTAAAGCCGCCTGTGTACAAACACTTGAGTATTCTACATGTCTTTATACATACAGCGTTAGTTAAGAAAAAGTGTACCTATTACAGGATATATTGTACGAGTAGTCTGGTATATATTTCCGGTCTAGGACCGTGCTGTGTTTTATATATATACTTATTGTAAACTCCGGCACTCCTAAGCTGGCCACCTGTATCTTGCTCCGGTGCCTTCCACCCCGGGGGGGATGCCCCAGCATAAACGTGAAACAAATGAGGCGGCACTCAGAGACTGGTGAAAAAAAATTAACCTTGTATTGCCAATACAAGGTTCATTTTTTTCACCAGTCTCTGAGTGCCACCTCATTTGTTTCACATATATATACAGGTTGAGTATCCCTTATCCAAAATGCTTGGGACCAGAGGAATTTTGGATATCGGATTTTTCCGTATTTTGGAATAATTGCATACCATAGTGAGATATAATGGGGATGGGACCTAAATATAAGCACAGAATGCATTTATGTTTCATATACACACAGCCGGAAGGTAATTTTAGACAATATTTTTTATAACTTTGTGCATTAAACAAAGTGTGTCTACATTCACACAATTCATTTATGTTTCATATACACCTTATACACACAGCCTAAAGGTAATTTAATACAATATTTTTAATCACTTTGTGTATTAAACAAAGTTTGTGTACATTGAGCCATCAAAAAACAAAGGTTTCACTATCTCACTCTCACTCAAAAAAGTCCGTATTTCGGAATATTCCATATTTCGGAATATTTGGTTATGGGATACTCAACCTGTATATATATATATATATATATATATATATCTGTACATATACTAGTCCAGTGCAGTTTTACTGTCATAATAATTATCCGCATTGCCTGTGACTGTGTGTGCCTGTAACTGCTGTGTTGTTTCACTTTCAGTGTTTCCCAGATATATCTATCACTATATTCTGTACCCTAAGGGACTAGGTGCGTCAGGGTCATAGATATATAGTGCGTCACAGTATTTACCCATTACGTGTAGTCTACTGTGTACTCAGTTACATAATACTAGATTTATTTGCTGGTGTTGTCTAATGTGTCTACAGTCACATACTAATGGATTTATTCACAGGTATTGTACTCTGTCTGGCTTTATCGTACTAAGTTGCTCTGTTGTTGCATTTGTGTACAATGTCTAACAAGAAGTCTGTGGATGCTCCTGCATCATGCAAAGCATGCGCCAAAGATTTACCAGAGAGGGAAGCTGTGTATGATGGTCTGTGTACTATGTGTCATACATCTCCCAGTCAGTCCACAACTCCTGGAACCAATCAAGAGCCACCTTAGGCTGCGTTCACATACCTATTGGGAACTCTGGTTGAACGCCTTACACCCCCTTTGGGACCACCAGTGCCACTACAGCCACAAATTGTCCCTATGGTTAATCCGCCTTGGGTGGAAAATTTGTCTAACCAGTTGCAGCAATTAACTCATTCCTTGGTCAGGCAAAAACTTAATCCAGGCCACTCTCGTGTCTCTGGGTCATCTAAGCTTGCTGCTTCCTCCTCACAATCCACTAATCTCTCAGATGTTTTATCTGAAAAGAAGAGGGAGCATACTGTCCTGTCAGACTCTGAATCAGGTATTTCTGATGAGGAGTCTACATTGCAAATTGATGTTCCTGCCCTTGTGGTTGCTGTTAAGCAAATCCTACAAATCAATGATGAGGAGGATTCCAGTACTGTGGCTAAGAAAACTGATATGTTCAAATGGAAGAAGGTAGTTAAAAATCTATTATCCCATTCTGACCATTTGGTGGACATCAGGCAGGAACCCCGTTCTAATCCAGGGAAGAAATTCCCTCTGTCTAAACAGGCCTTGACTCGCTATCCTCTCCCTGCAGAGTTATGTAACGAGTGAGAAAATTCACTGTTGGTGGATTCTCATATCACCCGCCTAGTGGTGTCATCCACTCTGCCTGTCACCACTGTCACTTCACTGAAGGAACATACAGATAAGCGTGTGGAGGGATGCCTGAAGTGTATTTACTCCCTTACAGGTGCTCTACATAGACCCACTATTGCGGCCTCTTCTGCTGCAAAAGGAATTAAAGCATGGGTTCAGGTATAAGAGGAAGAGCTGCCCAAGGATATATCTGACAATGCCAGACAGTACCTGTCTCATATTACCACCGCTGCCTATTACATTCAGGAGGCATCCTCTGAGATGGGTATGTTGGCAGCCAAGGTGTCAACTACGTCTGTCCTGGCTCTCCGTATTCTGTGGTTGAGGTCATGGAAGGTGAAACTAGACTCCAAAAAGACCTTGGAGGTACTCCCCTTTAAGGGGGACATTTTGTTTTGGGGAAGACCTAAATAAAATTGTGTCTGAATTCGCGGCTGCTAAGATTGCCTTTCTCCCAAATACTAATCCTTCTGCTCAGAAGGCTAAGGGTACCGCTTTTCGTTCCTTTCGGCCTCAAGGGAAATCAAAAGGTCAGGCATACCCGAGACAACCTTGTGCTCCTAAAACCACTAAGCCCAAGGCAAAGCAGTCCAGGGTGACACGTCAGCCTGTTTCTAAACAAGACAAGCCTGCCGCATGATGGGGCGGGCATTCCCCTGGGGAACTCCAGGGTGGGAGACAGACTTCTGCAGTTCACCCAGGTCTGGTTAAAGACCACTTCAGACTCATGGGTGCGGGAAGTTGTTTTTCACGGGTACACAGTCTTCTTCAAGAGACGTCCCCCTCGCCAGTTTTGCACCATGGTTATCCCTTCAGATCCGTTAAAGGTGCAAGCTCTGCAAAAGGTTGTGGGTTCCCTCCTGTATTTGTTGTGCCAGTTCCTCTGGCCCAGAGAGGCAGATGTTACTACTCAAACCTGTTTCTAGTTCCGAAACCCAGTGGGTCTTTTCGGCCTATACTCAACCTCAAATCACTGAACAAGTTTGTGAGAATGTCCAAGTTCCATATGGAAGCACTGCGCTCAATTGTACTGGCTATGGAACCCAGAGACTATATGGTATCCCTGGATGTACAGGATGCGTACCTGCATATACCTATTGCCATGTTGCATCAGCAGTATCTGCGGTTTGCTATTGCCAACCTCCACTATCAGTTCCAGGCTCTGCCATTTAGACTGGATATGGCTCCTTGGATCTTCACAAAGGTCATGGCCGTAATGACGGCCCATCTCCAGTGCCAGGGAGTATGGATCCTGCCATATCTGGACGACTTGCTGATTCTGCAAACTCCCACAATGTTTTCCTCAGTCATCTGCAACTGATTGTAAGCTTCCTACAAGCCCATGGGTGGCTCATCAAATGGTAGAAATCCTTGGTGGAATGGTGCACCTGGGGGCACTCCTGGACACACACAGTCAACGACTGTTTCTGTCTAAAGAAAAAGTCCTGAGACTTCAAGACAGAATAAGATGCTTCCTTTGTCGACCCAGATGCAAGTACTTGGCCTGATGGTGTCGGCATTCAACATGGTAGAGTACACTCAATTTCATTCTTTCCATCTGCAGAGGTTAATCCTTTCCAAGTGGGACGGCCTACCTCATCGGAGCAGATCTCACATGATCACTTTGACTCCAGAGGTTTGACTATCGCTGACCTGGTGGCTACAGGACCAGCTATTCAGCAGGGGCCAACCTTTCTGGATCCCCGACTGGGTGCTGCTGACAATGGATGCCATTCTGAGTGAAAGGGGTGCGGTGTTGGAGCAACACTCTTTTTGGTGTCGCTGGACCAAGGAGGAGTCACGCCTCCCAATAAACATTCTGGAGTTGTGGGCGTCATTCAAAGCACTATATCTTGCCCTGCCTCTGGTACAGAACAGGTCTGTTCAAGTACGGTCAGACAACGCCACCATGGTGGCATACATAAACAATCAAGGAGGCACTCGAAGCCTCATGGCAATGATGGAAGTGTCAAAAATCCTTTGTTGGGTGGAACACCATCTGCCAGCAATATTGGCAGTGTTCATTCCGGGTGTCCTGAACTGGGAAGTGGACTTCCTCAGTCACCAGGACGTGCATGCCAGCGAGTGGAGTCTTCATCCAGAAGTCTTTCAACTCCTAGTGGACATGTGGGGCCTACCAGACGTAGACCTGATGGCGCTTCGACACAACACCAGGTTCTGGGCTTCGGATCAAGGACCAGGGATCCTGAAGCAGCGTTCGTGGATGCACTGGCAATTCCTCTGAATTTTCGGCTGCTTTACGTGTTCCCTCCAGTGTCACTCCTGCCCAGGGTCCTGCGGAAGTTTAAACAAAAAGGAGGATTTCTACTTCTAGTCACTCCAGTGTGGCCCAGACAGCATTGGTTCTCAGACCTGCAGGGTCTATAAACAAAGTATCCTCTTCTACTTCCTCAGCTCTCAGACCTCCTCCTACAGGGCCCTTGTCTTTATCCGGACCTGGCCAGGCTGGCTTTGACGGCGTGGCTCTTGAAGCATCACTCCTGAGAGCCAAAGGATTCTCTGAGGCGGTCATCCAAACTATGTGAAAAGCCAGTAAACCGGTTTCAGCTCGGATTTATTACAGGGTCTCGATTTCTTACTTCACCTGGTGTGCTGATAAGAATTATGATGCATACAGATTCAGAACTTTCAGAATTCTGGCTTTTCTGCAAAGAGGCCTGGACTTAGTCCTTCGTCTGGCCTCCCTCAAGGTTCACATATCTGCCTTGTCGGTATGGTATCAAAGAAAAATTGTGCCTATACCTGACGTTCATACATTCACTCAAGGTGTCTTACGGATCCAGCCTTCCTATGTCCCTCCTGTGGCTCCATGGGATCTGTCGGTTGTCCTGAATGCCCTACAAGAGTCTCCATTTGATCCTCTTGAGATGGTGGACCTTAAATGGCTCACGGCCAAGGTCTTGTTTTTACTGGCTATTGCCTCTGCTAGAAGGGTGTCGGACTTAGGCTCATTGTCCTGTCATCCATACTTTGTAATATTTCATTGTGAATGGGCAGTTCTTAGAACTCACCCAGGTTATTTATCTAAGGTGGTGTTATCTTTTCACCTTAATCTCTTCTGATTTGTCCTCCAAAGTGCGGTCTTTGGATGTGGTACAGGATCTCTGTATTTATGTGGAGAGGACTGCCTCAATCAGAATATCAGACTCCTTTTTGTCTTGTTTGGTTTTCACAAACGTGGCTGGCCTGCGAATAAGCAAACCTTGGCCAGATGGACTAGAATGGTGATTGCACAAGCTTATGCGCAGGCTGGTCTCCCAGCTCCTGCTGCTATTAATGCCCATTCTACTTGGTCTGTTGTACTTTCTTGGGTGGCTCGCCGTGGCGCGTCCACAGAACAATTGTGCAAGGCAGCTAGGTGATCCTCTGGGAACATGTTTATTAGGTTTTATGCATTTGATACTCCCGCGTCCCAGGATGCTTCCTTTGGACGCCGGATTCTCCTAGCCGCTAAGGCGCGTCCCCTCTCTTGAGGAACTGCTTTAGGACATCCCTGATGTTTCCCTGTGGAAATCAATGTAACCTGCTGCAGAAAAGGAGAGTTATGGTAGACTTACCATTGCTTACTCTCTTTCTGCAAGGTACACTAGGTTCCACTTGGCGCCCGCCCAGACGCACCTAGCGTCTATGGTTTTGTATGGCATTAGCCGCTGGTCCCTTCTCCTGTTGTGAGAATGTGGTTGTATGTGACTAACATCTACCTTCTCTCTTACTTGCTCTTGCATTGGACTGGTTAATGAAACTGAGCTCACAGTGCCTGGAGGCGGGGTTATAAAGGAGGTCCCAATGCATCCTGGGACAGCCTAAATCTTTAGCCTGTTGGTGCCTCTGGATCAAGATACACTCGACCCCCCGATGTTTCCCTGTGGAACCCAATGTACAGTACCTCGCAGAAAGAGAGTTAACAATGGTAAGTCTACCATAATTCTCCATTTTTTACAGTTTTGTATAGTTTTTTGGGAAACGTGACCATCTCAGCATCAGCCCCAAAGTGTTCACACCTGCAGACTGGTCACCAAAAATTATGTATAACTACGAATATTCTTCATATTTACAGAATTGTTTATTTTATGCGCGTGTGCACATGCGCAGTACCGGTGGAATGCATACTGCGGATGGGAGCTGGCAGGTTATAATAAAATAATTTACAGCAAATTATCACAAAATAGCCTTTACCTTGCATGATGGAATTATTCTCAAATTATAAAATATAATCTTCATGGAATCATCACATTATATCCATTACCATAAACATACCTCCCAACATTCATAATTACTTAATCGGGACTTCAGAAAGACCAAGAAGGGTGTGTGGTCTCAGTAAAAGGGGCGTGACTTTGCAAAATGACACAACCGCATACCACACCCCCATTTTTATCACTGATGAGCTGCTTGCACTCTGTTTTCCATGAAATCATGCTGTGCACATGCGACAGAGTCCTCCCAATGTCAGTGACAGGGTCCTCCCAACTGCCCCCACCTGCCACTGCAGTACAAAGTGGCCCGCAGGAGGGATTGTGCCCAAAAATTGGGACTGTGCCATGAAAATCAGGACAGTTGGGAGGTATGCACACATGTTATTATCAAATTCTAAAAATATAATCTACAGTAAATGATCACATTATAGCCGTTATTGTACCAAGTATGTTGTAATTATTCTAAATTATAAGAATATAATCTAGAAGAAATTATCTCAAAATATCCATTACCCAACATGTTGTAATTATTCTCTGAATATAACAATATCATTTACAGGGAATTATCACAAAACAGCCATTACCATACATGTTGTAATTATTCTCAGACTAAAATTCAGCGATTTGAGAGGACGGTTACTACTTAATTGAGTTTTTCTCTATTGCTTTTTTTCCATTGTTTGATCTCCATCTGCTACTTGGAGCTGTCTGGCCTGGCCAAGTCTCTGAGGTGATGTAACATAAATGTAGAGCAGTCAGAGATGCTATCTGCCTCCAGTTCCAGACGTGGCAGCTTATACCCATCTAATTATTTATTTTACAGACTCCTTCAAGAGAGCACTACTTTAAGTCACACAGTTAATATGAAATGGGACAGATGACAATGATAGCATTGGATCTATCACACAGTCATTGCTTTCTCCAGATAAGATTCGGCCCTCTGGGATTAGATACTTGCTTGGTTTGATTAAAGGCAACAGTGAATGGGCAAAAGAACTACAGTGCAGCACCTTCAAAACTGAACTACTCAAATGGATGGGTGCAAACATGCTATCCTTTACTAAGCCATGATATCCCATTTAGAAGAAGTTGTTTTTGCTTTATGTGTGTGTTGAACACATTCACGCAAAAAGATGTTGTCAAGTGGGTGCTGTATTGACCAACAGATAGCTCAGACAAGTGAAACAATGGTTTGTGTTTCACAAAACACATTGACATAGTTTGTGTGACAGGAGAAAAAAAGGTGGATACAGATATTATCTCTTGCAAGTCTATCAATTAAAAGTCTATTGAATGCTAATCTAGATATTATGATATTGCCACCTGGTGGCAATATTAGGTACATTAAATACTGCAGTGATATATTTGCCATACACCCACTAACGGCTGAAGTATGTTTTGTGTATGAGTCACATAATCTTACATTTATATTTAAATAAAAAACAGGCAGACATTGACATTAAAAAGGGCAGCTTTTTATTGCAAACATTTTAAAAACTGTACGGTGGCAAGAAAGGATGGCCAACAATCAGCACAGCATAGAAATGCACCAATACAAATACACAACATGCATAGCTGGCAGAGTCCGCCTTATGGGTGCCTACAACACAAAATTTAAGGTAGGGAAAGTAATGGAAAAACTATTGTTGTGGAATATCTTAAATCAAACAACTTACAGGATCCAAAACAGCATGGATTTACTGGTGGGAGATCATGCCAAACAAATCTTATTGACTTTTTTGACTCTGTCGCGAAAATAATAGATCAAGGGGGAGCTGTAGATGTAGCATATCTAGACTGCAGTAAGGCATTTGACACTGTCCCACATCGCAGACTGCTAAATAAACTTGAAAGCATGGGAGTGGATTATAAAACAGTTAAATGGATAAGAAACTGGTTACAGGATAGTAAACAGACAGTTGTAGTAAATGGAGTGCAATCTATGGAGGGAAATGTTACTAGTGGAGTACCCCTGGGATATGTACTTGGTCCAGTTCTCTTTAATATCTTTGTTGGTGACATTGCAATTGGTATTGAAGGGAAAGTATGCCTTTTCGTAGATGATACACAGATATGCAACAGGGTAGACACACCGTGAGGGGTAAAACAAATGATTGGTGACATTGCAAATGGCATTAAAGGGAAAGTATGCCTTTTTGCCGATGACACAAAGGTATGCAACAGGGTAGACAAACCAGGTGGGGTAAAACAAATTACTAGACGAGAGAGGAAGAAATATTTTGCTGCGCCTGTGTTAAGTTACAAAACTGAAAATAAAAAGAACCTGGAACTTATGATATGGGGACACGTTCGCCACTATAAGGAGATGTGCAAAACTCCTGAAGGATTGACCAAATTACAAAAGTTAATAGAGGCGCTCATGAAGAACCACACACCAGATTTTCACAGGTTCAATAACAACCAAGGAATCAGATAAATTAATAACAAGTATATATATTTATTAGCAACATTACTCTGATAAGAATAAAAAAAAATCTATTTCATAATGGACCATTCATAGGTAGTATTACTTATATTTTTATTTAATTTATAAAATACAAAAGTTTTAGAAACACATGAATAATCTATGCTTTGATTACTATAATAAATATCAATAAAATTTCACTGGACTGGATATTTTGAGAGTTCAAAAATATAACAGAATGTTACAATCCTTTGAAAACACTGTTGCCACAGCTGCTAAATGTAATTCCTTAAGTGTATGAAAATGATCACACGTTTTGAAGTGTGAGCTTCAATAAAGATTATCCGCATGAATGGGTTGTATATAAATGAAATTACCTCTCCATAAGGGCTGGTGAACCCGAGCATCCCCGGGTAAGTCCAGAAAGTGCCCAATAGATGGTGGAACTGGAGGGTACGTTGCGTGTTTAAATATAACAACCAGCCGCTGGATATATTGTATTGACCTGCTGGTATTCACCTTATTAGTGCTGTGCAGACAATGAGGAGCGGCGGGCGAGTGGCTCCTGAATCAAACGCCGTCTGAGGTATCCAGCTGTAGAACAAACTTCCTTTCAATCTACCTGGACGTGCACCGTCCGCCGGTAGATGACGAGATGGAAGGTACTGGAGACGGTAGTCGTGGCCGCACAACGCCTGCGGCTGGATGTAAAGCCAATTGGGGGCCACCCGTAGCTGCCATAGGTAAATGCCAGGTGAAGTAGCTGTGGCCTGAAAACGTCCTGAATGCAGGTGTCCAGTGAAAGAACAAAGGGGAGGAGTGCTGACGCGTTTCGTCACGTGACCCGTGACTTTTTCAAAGACCAGCCCTTATGGAGAGGTAATTTCATTTATATACAACCCATTCAAGCGGATAATCTTTATTGAAGCTCACACTTCAAAACGTGTAATCATTTTCATACACTTAAGGAATTACATTTAGCAGCTGTGGCAACAGTGTTTTCAAAGGATTGTAACATTCTGTTACATTTTTGAACTCTCAAAATATCCAGTCCAGTGAAATTTTATTGATATTTATTATAGTAATCAAAGCATAGATTATTCATGTGTTTCTAAAACTTTTGTATTTTATAAATTAAATAAAAATATAAGTAATACTACCTATGAATGGTCCATTATGAAATAGAATTTTTTTTTATTCTTATCAGAGTAATGTTGCTAATAAATATATATACTTGTTATTAATTTATCTGATTCCTTGGTTGTTATTGAACCTGTGAAAATCTGGTGTGGGGTAAAACAAATGACTGAGGATCTAGGTAGACTAGAGGAATGGTCAAGAGTGTTGCAATTACAGTTCAATGCCCAAAAATGAAAAATCAGGCACTTGGGTCTCAATAATCCAAATGCTAAATATAGTATTAATGGCCTTATACTGGAAACTACTGAGGAGGAAAGGGATCTAGGAGTCACTATTCCAGGTGACTTAAAGGCAGATAAGCAATGTAACAAAGCAATGAGGAAGGCTAGTCAGATGCTTGGCTGCATTGGGAGAGGAATCCACAACAGAAAGAAAGAAGTAATAATGCCACTGTATAAGTCATTGGTACGGCCTCATCTAGAATACTGTGTTCAATTCTGGAGGCCATATCTTCAAAAGGATATTAATATGTTAGAGACTGTACAAAGAAGGGCAACTAAAATGGTGCATGGCCTAGATCTCAAAACATACCCAGAAAGACTAGAAAATCTCAATATGTATTGTTTGGAGCAGAGAAGGGAAAGGGGGGACATGATAGAAACTTTCAAATATATCAAGGGTTTTAACAAAGTCCAGGAGGGAAACATTCTCCATATAAAGAGAAGCAATAGGACACGAGGACATGCACTGAGACTGGAGGGGAGAGGTTCAGGAGAAATATGAGGAAAAATTACTTCTCAGAAAGGGTAGTGGACAAGTGGAATAGCCTCCCATCAGAGGTGGTAGAGGCTAAGACAGTAGAGCAATTTAAACATGCATGGGATAGACATAAGGATATCCTTACAAAGAAATAAGGATCAAAATTTTGAGATAAAAATATGGTTAAAAAAAAGGCAGACTAGATGGGCCAAGTGGTTCTTATCTGCCGTCAAATTCTATGTTTCTATGTTAGGTATGCTTGAGAAATGGTCAAGAACGTGGCAACTACAGTTTAATGCTAAAAAATGCAAAATCATGCACTTGGGTCTCAAAAACCCAAAGGCTAAATATAGTATCCAGGGTACTATAATTGAAACTACGGAGGAGGAAAGGGATTTAGGAGTCACTATTTCGAGTGACTTGAAGGCAGGAAAGCAATGCAACAAAGCAATGAGAAAGGCAAGTCAGATGCTTGGTTGCATAGGGAGAGGAATCAGCAGCAGGAAAAAAGAAGTGATAATGCCACTGTATAGGTCAATGATACGGCCCCATCTGGAATACTGTGTCCAGTTCTGGAGACCATATCTCCAGAAGGATATAAATACATTAGAGAGTGTACAAAAAAGGGCAACTAAAATGGTGCATGGCCTACATCACAAAACTTACCCGGAAAGGCTAAAAGATCTTAAGATGTATAGTTTGGAGGAGAGAAGGGAAAGGGGGGACATGATAGAAACTTTCAAATATATCAAGGGTCTTAAAGTTCAGGAGGGAAACATTCTTCAAAGGAAGAGGAGTATTAGAACTCGAAGACATACACTGAGACTGGAGGGGGGGGCGGTTCAGGGGAAATTTAAGGACAAATTACTTCACATAAAGGGTAGTGGATAAGTGGAATAGCCTCCCATCAGAGGTGGTAGAAGCTAAGCCTGTAGAGCAATTTAAACATGCTTGGGATAAGCATATGAATATCCTTACAAAGAATTAAGGTTCAAAAAGGGTTGAGATTGCCTAAAGGATAAAAAAAGGGGTCAGACTAGATAGGCCAATTGGTTCTTATCTACCATGTCAAAGAGAAATACCACCACACAACCAGCGCACAAATCCTCCTTTAGACTGATCAAGGAGTTGGGTCTTCTTGTTCAATAATTTTGTGAATCTGTAGTCTTCAATACCTCAAAACAAAAAACATATATACATAGTGTAATACTGTAATGTCCTCAATAAACGAGTATCTGTATTTAGGCGGTTACTCGTACCCCTTATGGTGGTCTACACATATGCAGACAATTCAGCTTTTAAGGAAGGATAGACACAATGTGGGCCAATCAGCTTTTCCTCCCGGTGACTTCTCTCCAGAAGATATCTCTCTCACAGTCATAAAATTAAGAAGAGAAAATCTCCATAGTGTAAAAACTCCAAATAATTTATTAAAACACAATGTGGGACAGACTCTCCCTGTACCCACACAATACAATCCGAAAATGCAGTAAATGGGACTCCTACCAGATGTTGTTGTCCACTTTAAAAGGTGGACAATATGAGCATGGAATAGGAGTTACAGGCGTCCCTGGATCTCAGCCTCCAAATCCTAGGTAGGGGTCCCTCTGTCTGGTCACTTTCCTTGCCAACGCGTTTCGATACGTAGTATCTTCCTCAAGGCATATGGAAAATGAGCATACAGCAGGCTATTTATACCCGCCAATGGTCTGGATAAACTTTCCCTAAAACTAGACATGGATTCACTAGCACTGTTCCCTATATGTATATAAACAGATCGAATCCCAGAAAAATAGTCCATTTCATGGATTTGCAAAGATCGTGATACAAATGAAGAACCCGCCAGATTCAGCCAATGTCCGTGTGTGTATGTCATCACGTTCCGTCCTCTTTGCGGCCGTGTGTGTTATCTCCGTTCGTACTTCCGGAAGTGACGTCCGCCGTATCAACATTACTGACGTCGCGCCGGAAGTTCCGTCCTCCATCACAGTCCTCCTCGTTCTATCAGACTTATCGGGGATTTAGGGAAAACGTGATGTGGATTCCAAGAGTCCGTTTGCGGAGACTATGTTGTATCTATATGGAGATTCATTTCTGGTATCTCCATATCTTAACTGACGGTAGCCCTCTTTGTATCCGATATCCAACAGAGATTTTAATTCATAATATTTTATGCAATCTCCATCAAAAAACACCCTAATAAAAAAATACATAATTAAAATTCATTCAATAGAAAAATTATACATTATAAAGTGGTTCATAAACTACAAAAACCACTTTAATTCGAAATCCTTATTGATACCATCTGGTATCAATGTTTTGTAGTGGTGAATCATATTCATTTCTGTTTTAGCCAGTTTCTTACTGGTATCACTATGTCTTATGTCCCCACAAACTCTTCTTAGGCCATAAAAATTAATAACATGCTTTACATCGCTGTTATGTTTTTCCTTGAAGTGAGCAGGTAACGCGTGAGTTTCCATGCCTTTTTTAATATTACGTAGGTGTTCGCTTATGCGAATTTTCAATGGCCTACTCGTCCTACCAATGTAGAACAAATGGCATGAGCACTCTATACAGTATACTACATTATTGGAATTACACGTAATAAATTCCTGGATCTTACAAGTTCTCCCATTTATCTCAACACTCTCCTTTTTATTTCCGAAGGTGTTTTTCACATTCTTACAGCCTATACAATCCCCACACCTGTAGAAACCTTTAGATGTTATCTTAGGGGTACCTAAAGGTGTGGGACATAGACTCTTGACCAACTGTGATTTCAGATTTGGTGCTCTTCTGAATATACAGATAGGTTTATCCGGAATCTCATTTCCAATGATGGGATCCCTTTTTAACAAATTCCAATGTTTTCTCAACACCCCCTCTACTTGTTTATGTTGTGAGGTGAACTGGGTTATGAATGCCCACTTAAATCTCTCATCATCTCTTTTTGTTTCTCTTTCCTTACATATTAAATCGTTTCTATCAATATTTTGGGCAATTTCAAGTGACTTAAGGACAATTTTCTCATCGTACCCACAGGCTACGAAGTTTTCTTTCATCTCCCCTGCCTGTTGAATAAATACAGAGGACTCTGTACAATTGCGTCGTAGTCTCTTGAATTGGCCTATGGGTACGGACTTTAGCCAGTTGTCATGATGGCAACTATCCCTTTGAATATATGCCCAATTGTACAGAATATTTTACAATTGTACATAATATTTTATGCAATCTCCATCAAAAAACACCCTAATAAAAAAATTAGGGTGTTTTTTGATGGAGATTGCATAAAATATTATGAATTAAAATCTCTGTTGGATATCGGATACAAAGAGGGCTACCGTCAGTTAAGATATGGAGATACCAGAAATGAATCTCCATATAGATACAACATAGTCTCCGCAAACGGACTCTTGGAATCCACATCACATTTTCCCTAAATCCCCGATAAGTCTGATAGAACGAGGAGGACTGTGAGGGAGGACGGAACTTCCGGCGCGACGTCAGTAATGTTGATACGGTGGACGTCACTTCCGGAAGTACGAACGGAGATAACACACACGGCCGCAAAGAGGACGGAACGTGATGACATACACACACGGACATTGGCTGAATCTGGCGGGTTCTTCATTTGTATCACGATCTTTGCAAATCCATGAAATGGACTATTTTTCTGGGATTCGATCTGTTTATATACATATAGGGAACAGTGCTAGTGAATCCATGTCTAGTTTTAGGGAAAGTTTATCCAGACCATTGGCGGGTATAAATAGCCTGCTGTATGCTCATTTTCCATATGCCTTGAGGAAGATACTACGTATCGAAACGCGTTGGCAAGGAAAGTGACCAGACAGAGGGACCCCTACCTAGGATTTGGAGGCTGAGATCCAGGGACGCCTGTAACTCCTATTCCATGCTCATATTGTCCACCTTTTAAAGTGGACAACAACATCTAGTAGGAGTCCCATTTACTGCATTTTCGGATTGTATTGTGTGGGTACAGGGAGAGTCTGTCCCACATTGTGTTTTAATAAATTATTTGGAGTTTTTACACTATGGAGATTTTCTCTTCTTAATTTTATGACTGTGAGAGAGATATCTTCTGGAGAGAAGTCACCGGGAGGAAAAGCTGATTGGCCCACATTGTGTCTATCCTTCCTTAAAAGCTGAATTGTCTGCATATGTGTAGACCACCATAAGGGGTACGAGTAACCGCCTAAATACAGATACTCGTTTATTGAGGACATTACAGTATTACACTATGTATATATGTTTTTTGTTTTGAGGTATTGAAGACTACAGATTCACAAAATTATTGAACAAGAAGACCCAACTCCTTGATCAGTCTAAAGGAGGATTTGTGCGCTGGTTGTGTGGTGGTATTTCTCTTTGACATTGTATTTGTTTGGGGTGCGGGTGTCACTCCTCCATTCACACATTAGCAGCCATTTCTGCGCAGTGGTGAGACTCCATCTTTTTAGAATGGTTCTTATCTACCGTCAAATTCTATGTTTTTATGTTCAATGTAACCTTGCAACATAAATTACTCAGTAAGGTGTAGTGCTGCCTCCAGTGGCTGACAAGCTTCTTCAATGTGTGACTTTATTAAATTGTCAACAGTCCATGTGTCAACATTACCAGAATGTTTACATGTGAAATGTCAACAGTATCAGAAAATCAATATTACGGTTAAGAATGGATGCAGGCAGAAGGGTTGGGCTGTGGTAGGAGGTTATGGTTAGGCTACATGGGGAGAGGTTAGGGTTAGGAATAGTAGTTAAATGCTTACCAGAACATTAGAGGATCAGAGGTAATGTATGACTCTGAAGTGATGCTCACATGAATGCCCAGGCCTGGAAGATACCGCTAGAGCACCTGCAGACACCACAAGAAGGTAAGTCACTGTTGGGTCACAAGGGTGAAATTTTGACATTCTAATATGGGGACATTTCATCACTATCTACATGATGAATGTTGACGTGGTCAACATCAACGTTATTGTGACCTTACCTCTCAGTTGGCATGCCTCCACCTAAGCATATACACACACCCTGGCCTGCTTGGGATAGCCGTCCCGTATTCGGGTATTGGGTGTTAATACTCTTATATCAGTAGATGTAGTATTAATAGTTCTAAATAGAGAATATGGACTCCTCACCTTATTTATCCAGAGAGCTCATCTAGTTCGATTCTTATTTTATTCTTTCCAGATCTTCCCTACAAGAATTCCTAGATACCGAAGACCAGCGTTTCCAGGTAAGTTGTTGTTTATTTATACGATTTACAATTAATCAACCTTTCTCTTATGATAGATACCAGATTTTTCGTACTATACTTACATACTTTTTTATAATAGTAAACGTATTTATTCCTATTTCACAATAGAAATGCATGCAACACAAAAAAATTATAACCGGTTACACTAAAAATGTGTTAGGATGAATAAACAGTATTCCTCCCCAAAATCACCTCAACATAAATTCAGCCATGCCCTTAAATAACAGTCTCTTACTCGGAATGCAGATTATGCCATTGGCGATGGTGCACAGTTGGGGCCCGTAACCACAAAGGTGGTGTTTGTATCCTAACAAATAACAGTCCCTGGCTTTGACTCAAAGGGAACCCGAATCAGTATTGCTGACTCCGGGATCACTAATCACTCTATCTTGCCACAATTATTCCGATTAAGCACTTGATATTCTTGACTCCATTTTGGGGAATAAATAGACACTGGAAATCAGTAACTCTTGAATGGTGCAAACCCGGGTTTGGTTTTACTGTATCTCCCTGAGTAACGTGATGCGTCCTCCTGTGATGTCTGTCTACTCGCTTCCTCAAATTATCTGCTCCCTCTTAATCAAGTGAGATGGCAACTTAATACGCACAGAGCCGTGAGGTTAATTTTCCTTAGAATCATTTAGCTTTGTTAGTGGCATGGAGTTGAATTATTTTCTGGGTATAGTTCAACCTTCTAACCACTATCTGAAGTCTTCTATGGTGGGGTCATAGGGCTTATAATGTATCCTATGGACCCTTACTCTGTGGATCTGATACTGGACGGGGCCGGACCGTTACCAACGATCAATGGATTACAGCTATGCACAGCGGGTACAATTGCTCCTTGAGTAGTCTGTGTAATCCTTCTTTAAGTTAAGTATTATCTGCAGTGTCTTCCGCTCCCACTGACTTAACCTCAATGTGGATATGATTTCCTCATATACCTAGTAGTTTAATCTAGATTCAGGCGATAGACCAATTACAATTGGTAGGCATACTACTGTCTCAATGTGGACATGAACTCTTCTCAGGTCTGCTAAAGGACCGGGTTCTTGTTCTGATATAAGGACACAGTATCTCTGCCACTTTTATTAGCGTGACTGTGTAAAGCACTATAATAAGGACTGGGTCCTGATCATGTAACAAGCCACTGTAGACTGAAGTGCCACCTTCTGTCTCTATCAGTCTGGCACTCTCCTGGGAATATTATACGCAATATCTATATCTGATCTTTATTTATAGGTGTCATCTCTGAATGAGGTTCCAATCCAGTGGTGTCAGTGTATGTTATGATTGGACACACTTTAAACCTCTTTCACGATTTATACTGCGCCCAGCCTGCTAGTACTGTCTACTGCACAAAGTCCACCTCCCGACCTGCCTCTTAATTCATTCAACCAACGGGAACAGACCCTATCCACTCAGTGTATGTAACTTACTGAGCGGACTCCGCCTTCGGGGTGGAGAGGTAACGCCTCTCTAAGCTGTCAGACTCTCTCCTCTGCCTGCTCCCTTGTCTCCTCGGAAGTCTCTCAGCAGCGGCGGATAGCGGGACCTGCCTCCGTCTTCCTTTGCCCTCAGCTTCGGTCCTTGTTACCCCGCCAGGTACGCACACTCTCCGCTCCTGCCGCCGTTTTTTCTGCGCCACCAACCGCCATTTCTCCTCCTCCTCTCGAGACCCTCTCAATCTCGCCCAGGCAGCACGCTCCACCACACGCTCTCTTCCTCCAGACCCGGCTCGTGGTTAGCAGTCAAGTCCAGTATCTATCCCCATGGGCCCATTAATAAACAACCAACTACATCTATATATATATATATATATATATATATATAACAACAACATTGTGATTCTACTGTTATTACCCACCTTATGTTATTACATACATACACTGCAGTTTCTACTAATTATATCAATATTATACAGGGTTACACTATGACCATGTTGGCATTCTCATGTCGTCAGGATGAATGTCGACTTTAAAACTGACGACATTTCTTACCGAACCTGCATGTGCTTAGCCCTCATTAAATATTCACACAGCTCCCATCAAAGGGTGAAACCTTTTGCACCCTACGCTTCTCATAAGTACAGGCGCATTCCCGCCACAAAAAGTGCATGATGTAACAAAATGTCATGTGCTTTGCATGTTTCACTTTTACACTTCAGAAATGACCATGAATGAATGAAATACAGGTTGAGTATCCCTTATCCAAAATGCTTGGTACCGGAGGTATTTTGGATATCGGATTTTTCCGTATTTTGGAATAATTGCATACCATAATGAGATATTCTGGTGATGGGACCTAAGTCTAAGCACAGAATGCATTTGTGTTACATATACACCTTATACACACAGCCTGAAGGTAATTTTAGCCAATATTTTTTATAACTTTGTGCATTAAACAAAGTGTGTCTACAGTCACGCAATTCATTTATGTTTCATATACACCTTATACACACAGCCTGAAGGTCATTTAATACAATATTTTTAATAACTTTGTGTATTAAACATAGTTTGTGTACATTGAGCCATCAAAAAACAAAGTTTTCACTATCTCACTCTCACTCAAAAAAGTCCATATTTCGGAATATTCCGTATTTCGGAATATTTGGATATGGGATACTCAACCTGTATATTTGTTTCATTTAAATTAAATAACATTAAAATGCGTAAAATGTGTTACACTAAAACATTCCTCACATACTTATATATCCCTTTCACTCATGACAATTCTATGAAAAATACTGTATATATTGGGCAAAGATTGGAAAAGGAAAGGATCTATTCATATTATTGATCTGGAAAAAGTTTTAAGATTCTTGAATCTGTATAGCAATTATTTTTCAGCTGTATGTAGCTGGAGGATACATGTAAACTAGGCGATAAGCCAACATTTCCTTGAATATTGAGTTAGACGGCGTGAAAACATGATTATGCTATTAATCCCCTCTGGGATAGAGATTCAAATGCCTGAAACAGAAGCCATGAAATATGTAGTGGATATTGATTATTATGGTAGTGATCACTGAAACAAAGAGATGAGTGGGAGCAAAGGGTGGAGGTGATGGGCTACGGACATATATTAAAATGTCAATTGTCCTGTGCAACATGAAACATGCATTGTAAGTGTGTAAAGTATCTGTTGCCGAAATAAACATTTAATCTTTCATCAGTACGGAAAATGGGATTAGTGGAAAAGCCTCACTGCAATGTGATAAACAGAACCAATTATTTTAGATTTGTCACTTTTGACTGTGTCAGATTAGCTTTTAGAGCATATGTCTGGTGCTTTAATAATAATAATAATAATAATTGTATTTATATAGTGCTCTTTCCAGGGTCAGTCTGGCCCACAGGGGAGCAGGGGAAACCTCTGGTGGGCCCCACTGCATGTGGGCCCTCCTCCTCCTCCTCCTCTAGGGATCAGGTTCCAGACTCTATCCTAGGGCACTTAAATTATGCATTATACATATGTTACATTATACTTCACAAGAATATGGTTTATTATATATTTAGCAAGGGGCACAGAACATGTACTCTGTAATGGTTAACCAAACCTCTGTGGTCGCTGGTCACGCCCCAGTGGTGTCTGGCTACACCCTTAAGCATGGGCCCCTACAACAGCATTCCCCCGATGGGCCCTTCATGTCCCAGTGCGACACTGGCTCTTTCTCTAACAGGGCTCAAGGCTCTTTACAGACATCAAAAACAATGCAAATAATACAGAAGATTTAAGTAATACAGGAATAGACAAGTCACACATATAAAAAGAAACTTGAGTACACAGTTAGTTTAATACAGGATTGTTTGCATGCATTTTGGGTAATAACTACAAAGGGTTGTGTAATCCACCCTCACAATATATCAGGTGAGGCAGCCATATTGGGCACACTGCATAGGTTTACCCTTGGTGGAATAGTCTACCCCAAGAAGAGATCACAGAAAATGGGGATATTGTAGCATCCTAATGCTCAGAGGAGGGTACCAACAAAACCACCAAGTCCATGTATGTTTCATCCCATCCACAAGCGTACTAAATGAGGCAACCATGTTGGGTGCACTTCAAAGGTTACACTGTGGGAGGTGAGCCATATAAGGGCCCAGTACATATATGGGAAAACAGACATTTGTGTAGTAGTAGAAGTATGATATACCCTGTATGGAAGATCCACATGAAGAACATCTTGCCCACAAGGGTACCATCCAAAGACACCAACTGGGGTCCACTATGTAGGTCACACTGGCAGATTGTGCAATCAGTGGAGTACACAATGCAGGAATAGCACACAGTGAGGTGAAAGAGGAAAAAAACTTATGGTCAGAAAACATTTGCAGGTAACTAATAGAAAGGGGAAATTAGGATAACATTATTTTGATAGAAATGTAAATGTCCTGATCTTTGGGAGCAGTATGAGTGGGAGCACACTCAAGTCCAGTGGAAATGTCCCTGCTGAGCCTGGTCCTGGTGCTTCCCCCCCCCCCCCCCCCCCTTCCCCCACACAGCTCCTTGCTCATCTTGAGAGTTAGGCCTAGGAGCAAACCTGATGTCCTCAGCCAGAGGTTGGTAAGCCTGGTCCTGGAGTTCTCATGGCAGAGGTGTGGCGGGGCCACATAATGACTCTGAGTTTTGTGGTCGTAATGCTGTCCTTCTATAGTAATGTTGCTTTTTTTGTTTGTCTTCTATTTTCCTTCAGTGTAACGCAGGTATAACGCTGCTATTGATTTTAACATGGCACTTTATAATAGGCACTCTTAGCATTCTAGTGTCCTAAAGGACTGGTGTCCTAACCTATACTGAATAAATAGGACTACTGAAACATGTGTTCATCTTAATTACAACCCCCACCCCCACACAGCAACCTCCAGCAAAAGTTGCTAATCAAATCTAACAAATGTAAGGTCAGTAAATCACACTTAATCACTATAAGTTCTTAACATACTGCAGTACAGCTATAAATCCACTTCTTACAGTTTTCTAAAGTTTTAATTGTGCAGTAAAATCACTGCTATGATATAAAAACACAGATCACTTAAATCCAATGAAAGTACTAGTTGATCAAATTGAAAAATATGTTTGTGCAATCACCAATATAGTCACTTATGTAAACTATCACCCCTATGTACTGTTGATTAGTGAAAATGACATTAAAAATGGTAATTATATTTATATTTAATATTCATATAGGGGTATCTATATGTATCAGAAAGGGAGATAAGAAGAAATAAAGAAATGATGGTGTAGTATATCTCAGATGATATATAATTCTATGATAGGAGTCCCCCAAAGTGCTGATTTCCAAAAGTAGATATATCGCCCCTTTGTGTTAAAGTATAAAGTCGTGCCGTACTCACACTGCGACACAGTGAATGAAGCTCATAAAGGTATCTTTATCACTGATCCTTTAACTGTAGTAAGGGTGCGAGAAAATGAAGTATTCACCCATGTGGATAGAAATTTCAGAACTTATAATGGGCGTACCCAACTCACAATTAGTTCTACCGAAGTGTGTCCATAAAGGTATCTTTTTTCTGATTTCCTGGTATTCTCTTTGGTATTCTCTTTGTTGTCTAGAAGGATGTTTGACGTTTTGTAGAGAGTTAGAGGATCTGATAAGAAAAGGTGAGAGTTCCAGAGGTAGGGAGCTGCACAGGCAAAATTTAGGATGTGGGAATGGGAGGAAGCCATCAGTGGGAGGAGAGGCATGTGCCAATGCTCTTTATAATATGTTTGGACTTGAAAATAATGCATCAAACATTTTATCATACTGTATACAGTAATACAGCCTTCCATTTATCCAGAATATACTACATCTGCACTGAAAAGCATATACTATAGTCCCATTGATCAATTATATAATAAAACCCCAGGCCAGTATCCAGCATATTAGATACCATTTCTTCAATTCAGCAGCTCACAACAAATGTCTATTTAGGACATATGCCTAGACCTGTGTCATTTTCTATGGAGGCTTGTCACCATGTAAAGGTATTGGAATCCTACTGAATTCAATTAAAGTTCAATGTAGTGCTATTGTAGAGAGAGGGTGGATCGGTGTGTGGGTGGGTTTGAGGGGGTGTAAAAAAATTCTTAATCCTTTCATTCCAGTATCAAGCACCCATGTTATTCATATTTAACATACTCCTATTGACCTGTTATGTTGGTATGAAATACAGGTTAAAATACTTGAATTGTTGAATTTAAATGTACTGTATGTGAGTGGCTGGAAAAAGTAACGAATGCCCCATTTAAACATTTAAGTATTTTTTGCAGACATTACAATGGAAGTTCTCCATTGATGTCTATGATAAAGAAAAATAAAGGGTGCTGAACGACATTATGCTTCTTATGTAATGAAAACCACTTACTGTAGCAATACATATAACATTGAATTGGTTACATCAATATAATGAAAACATTTTTAACAACAAGTACATGAAAAATAAACATTTTACAAGTTGTTGTTTTTTAGCAATTATAAGCAGATGTAAATATAACATAGGAAAAAACTTTCTGTAATATATTGTAAATGGCTAACTTGAGTTAATTAGCCATTAATTAGTCAGGAAATAAAATGTAATTTACAAAATTTGCTTGTGACATTTTTATACAGCTTAAAGTTTCACAATCAACATGATAGATTTTTGGGACTGTAGAAAGTTATATTAGAAAATGGTTCGATGAATGGCATTATTTTATTTAATTTGTTTGCACTCTTCCATAAACTCACTAATGATGTATTTTTGTGTTACCCGGCCTTTACTATGGATGTGTGGGCTCGATTTCCCCCACCCGAACTTCCAGTTTCCGAGTGAATCTGAGCAGTGGCTTCAGTTTTCCCGGCAGGCTCAGATTCCAAAACGAGGCAAAACGTCATCTTTCCAGTGTCGGATCTTGCGTGTTTTGGATTTGGCCATCATTTCACACAGGCTGATGCTGGATCATTTCACACTGGAGAGTCTGTCAGGGCAGGAAACTATTAATTTATTATTACCAATTAATTATATAGCGCACACATGTTCCGCTGCGCTTTACATAGTATATTTGGCCATTCACATCAGTCCCTGCCCCAGTGAAGCTTACAATCTTTAGTCTCTAAAAAATGTACACATACACACTACACAAATTCATGCTAGGGTTTTGTTTTTGTTATCATTTGGAGCCACTTAACCTACGAGTATATTATTGGATTCTGGGAGGAAACTGGAGTACAAAATGGGGAGGATATACAAACTCAACACAGTTACAACCATGGTGGGAATCAAACCCATGACCTCAGTGCTGTGTCGCAGTAATGCTAACCATTACACAGTCCATGCTGCTCCATACTGTCATTGATAATTGAAACTACTGGTTCACAAAGCCCAGAGCTCCTACAGGAATGCATTTCAATAACCAACCACCATACATTAACCCTTTGTTGGTGCACAGTCACACTGGTGCTGAGCATGTAACTGTCTACAGGGCAGCCCAGAGCTCCTAATATAGAGCAGCATTAACCCTTGGTGCACAGTTTTTTTGTCACTGCTTAGTGCCTATATTGCAGCCCAGAGCTCCTAATCTAGGGGCAGCATTAACCCTTGGTGCATATTGGTGTTTTTTGTGGGATCTGGTCTCTAGGAAGACAGTAACTAGGTCGACACTATCTAGGTCGACCACCATTGGTCGACAGGGTCTCTAGGTCGACATGTTCTAGGTCAACAGGTCAAAAGGTCGACATGAGTTTTTTATGATTTTTTTCTTTTTTTTAACCTTTTCATACTTAACAATCTTAACAATCCACGTGGACTACAACTGGGAATGGTAACCGAACAAAGCGAGCCATGCGAGGGGACACGGTGCACTAATTGCAGTTCCCGGTCACTCTACGAAGAAAACAACACAAAAAAATTCATTAAAAACTCATGTTGACCTTTTGACCTGTCGACCTAGACCACATTGACCTAGAGACCCTGTTGACCTAGTTAGTGTTGACCAGTAGTGGTCGATCTAGACACTGTCAACCTAGTTACTATCTACCTTCCATACCACACCCGTTTTTTTGTCACTGTCTAGTGCTTACATTGAAAAAAAATTGTTTTTTGTGTAACTGTGTGTGTGTTGTTCAATAAAGCTTAGTAGGTGTCAATATAAGAACTGTGAGTTCACAGTGTGATGTCATTTGTGAAAAAGTTGTTTTTTGTTCAACTTGTGCCACTGCGTTAATAAATATAAGCACTGTGAGTCCACGTGCGAAGTTGTTATTTGTGGGGGGAAAACAGTAAAAAAAAAAGTAGTTTTTTCTGTACAACTTGTTTGTGTTCAATAAAGCTCAGTAGGTGTCGTGTCATTAGTTTAATAAATATAAGTATTGTTAGTTTGCGGTGTGAAGTTGTCATTTGTGAAAAAATAATTATACAAAAACAAAACAAAAAACAAACAAAGAAAAAAATGCATGTGTTCAGGGTCAATCCGTGACACCGCATTAATAATATTTAAGTGTGTGAGAGTCATAGTGTGAAGTTGTTGTCATTTGTTAAAATACAAAGTAACACTGCGCTGGAGTTTTGTAATTAAATATCAAGATAAAAGTTTCAATACATGAGCGCTGTCAGTTATACTCAATCACACAGAGGCTCATTTTTAACACAATGTTTTATATGTAAAGATATACAATTATATGAAATAAGACATACTGTATAGTCTCTGAAGAATTACATTTATAAAAAAAACATACAAGTAAAAATACACAGTAAAATACACAATATTGGCCACGAATGAATTTGTATCTTTTTGTTTCTATTTATATGGTGTTTAGCCTGGCAAGCTATAGACACTTGCAGCAGGAGTTTTGCTTTGGATAAAACATAAAAATTACCTAACAGCACCGGTAACTATACAGAGAGATCACCAACTGTTTTTTTTCTCTGTATTTATATCCATTTGTTAAAATACAGAAAAAAGTGTTGTTGTTTTTTAAACTTGTGTGTGTTCAAGGCCAAGTGCCACCTAGTTAATAATAAAAACACTGTGAGTCCATATGGAACTCGATCAGTGGAAGAGTAGGAGCAGCAATAGTCATGATATTAGTACTTGAACATCTACTAAAGCTGGTGCTCAAGGGCATAAAAGGTTTAGGAAAGGGAACCTGAAATCAAAACAATTATTTCACAATACAGTGAAAGTTTACTGCCGAAAAACGTAAAATTGCCAACATGCCATTCACCCCATGCAGTGGCAAGTAAAGGCTCAAGTCTTGGCATTTTTTTGCGATTGGTATTTCCAGGACTACTGTCAATCAGGCATCTTCTTCTGTAACCTCGCATGATAATGCAATATCATGTCACTCAGAGTCTATAAGAGGTGTTAAATGTAAAACAGGCAAATCAGTGCAGAAAAAAACACAAAGACTGAAGAACAAACTGTGTGTTCAGAAAGGTCACAAATCCCTGATGAGAGTTTTAGAGCATCCATGTTAGCTACTGTATGTGTGAGTCTGCCATTTCTGATACTGTTCTCATATAGAAACCTCCATCCACCATTTCTGCACTCTCTGCAAATATCAGGATAAACAGCACAGGTATAGCTAGTGACATAGAAATTGAGGATGCCACTATGGAAGTGCAACAGGATGAGGGTGTTATGTGTGTACCTGATGCTGTTAATAATGATGTTGATGATGAGGATGTTGTTTGTGTCAGGCACCAGTGGCAGTAGTTTTTGCCCGTGATACAAAGGCCATTGTCATGCCTAGGCATAAGACCAAAAATAAACCTCATATGTGTGGAATTATTTTTACCCAAATATTGACAACAGTTGTCAAGCCATCTGTAGTTTTTGTAAAGCCAAAGTTAGTATAGGTTGGGACATCAACCAACTAGGAACCTCTTCCCTTTTACAGTGCATCCGGAAAGTATTAATAGCGCTTCACTTTTTCCACATTTTGTTATGTTACAGCCTTATTTCAGACTGGAATAAATTCCTTTTTTCCCCTAATATTGTTCACACAATTACTCACATGTACATAAGTATTCACAGCCTTTGCTCAATACTTTAATGATACACCTTTGGCAGCAATTACAGACTCAAGTCTTTTTGAATATGATGCCACAAGCTTGGCACACCTATCTTTGGGCAGTTTTGCCCATTACTCTTTGCAGCACCTCTCAAACTCCATCAGGTTGGATGGAAGCGTTGGTGCACAGCCACTTTCAGATCTCTTCAGGGATATTCAATCAGATTCAAGTCTAGGCTCTGGCTGGGCCACTTAAGGACATTCACAGAGTTGTCCTGAAGCCACTGCTTTGATATCTTGGCTGTGTGCTTAGGGTCTTTGTCCTGCTGAAAGATGAACCGTCACCCCAGTCTGAGGTCAGGAGTGCTCTGGAGCAGGTTTTCATCTAGGATTTCTCTGTTCATTGCGACATTCATCTTTCCCTCTATCCTGACTAGTCTCCCAGTTCCTGCTGCTGAAAAATATCCCCACAGCATGATGCTGCCACCACCATGCTTCACTGTAGGGATGGTATTGGCCTGGTGGTGAGCGGTGCCTGGTTTCATCCAAACATGATGCCTGGCATTTATGCCAAAGAGTTCAATCTATGTCTCATCAGACCAAAGAATTTTGTTTCTCATGGTCAGTGGAAACAGGATGCACCTGAGCTCAATTTTGAGCTTCATGGCGATGGCTGTGAATACTTATGTACATGTAATTTCTTAGCTTTTTATTTTTAAGAAATTTGCAAAAATTACAAAAAAACTTTGTTCACATTGTCATTATGGGGTATTGTGTGTAGAATTTTGAGGGAAAAAAATATTCCATTTTGGAATAAGGCTGTAACATAACAAAATGTGGGAAAAAGTGAAGCATTGTGAATACTTTCTGGATGCACTGTACATCATTTGCAGCAAGTTTATGAAAAGTTCTTGTCAAAATCTGAAAAATCTTCTAAAATAATTCCATGCAGTCCAGAATCAGCTACCTCCCACATAGGTAGATCCCAGCACATGCAATCTTCAATGCCAACAACTCCATCATCAATATTCTCATTTATGATGAAGTAGTTCTCTTGCATCCAATTTGCTAAGACTAACTTATTCCTCCCCTATCCAGTAGTTCTCAGTAGAATCATTTAGTGCTGCTGGTGGTGAATCTTCATCCCAGGAGGGGGACCAAGAAGACTACTAGTAGCTTCAAACAACAATTGACTGTAAGACAATCTTTTGCAAGAAGAAGCAAGTATGAAAGATGCCATCCATTTGTATAGCAGATCACTGAAGCCATGATGGCTAAGCTAGTATTAGATCTACAGTCAATATCCGCCATTAATGCATCTGGTCCAGTACCAAATTCCATCTCAGTTTCATTTTACCCGAAAACCAATTCTTCGGCTGTACCAGGACATTAACAAAAAATTAATTATTGGCATACAGCATGCAATTGTACCCATTGTCCACTTAACAACAGATATTTGGTCAAGCGATAATGGTCCTGAAGATTACATAACTGTAATAGCCCACTGGGTGTATCACTTTCAACAGCAGCAGTATGTAACATAAAACGCCAGCTCATTCAGAGGCAGACTTCTCTCTGTATCACCAGCTTCACTAAGAAGTATACTGTACCAGTGACAACCTGGCTAACCCCTCTAGGATTTTCCTTTAGGATTTGTAATTTCTGGGAATGGCATTAATATTGTGAAAGCATTACAGCTGGGTGATTTTGAACACATCCTATGTTTTGGGCACCGAATCAATTTGGTGGTATAGAATTTTTTTTTTTAAATGACAGAGGCATGCAGGAGATGCTCTCTGTAGCCAGAAATATTTTGGGACATTTTCAGCATTCAGCAACAGCATGAAGGAGATTGCAGTGGCTGCAATTACAGTTCAATTTGCCATGCCACCAACTGAACCAAGATGTACAGTAGTAATAAAGTGGAATTCCACTCTTTATATGCTTCAGAAGATGGAGGAACAGCAACAAGCAATCCAAGTGTATATAACAAGCCACAACAAAGGGAAAGGAGGAGGAATGTACACCATGGTGGAGAATACGTTCCATGTTATGGAAGGTGCTGAAACCATTCAAAGTAGTCACCTGTGAAAAGAGTTCAGACACTGCCAGCATGAGTCAGGTGATTCACTTAATTAGACTAATGGAAAGGCAGCTCAAAAAATTTAAAGATGAGATGAAAGGAAGCAATTCTGCTAAATATATATTGGATAATAACTTGTAGATCAAGTTCTTTATTTACTTCACCAGGAACAAAGGGTTGTCAACATCTTGAAATCATATCCCTACATTTTGATGTCCATATTATAGGTTTAAGTTTAAGTTATACATAATGTCTTTCTTTCCAAATGACACAGATCCTAATAGATGCAAGGAGCTCCATGTGAGCAAGTTGGCAGCTCAAATGGCATATGACATGCAGTCTCCTTAAGTTTCTCCTGTAACTGCTGCTGCCCATATTGCCCAACATTAGTGACACCTCTACCATGACTCAATCTGATATGGTGACCATCCATAGAATACAACTAGGAAGAAAAAAAAGGCTTTCTCTGGCAGGGTCCACAGGTTATTCACAGGATAACATTGGGATATGATGAAGCGACAGTGGATTTGCACCAATCGGTCTACGCTTTTCGGCCTCCCAGCATGCAACGGGCCCGTCCATATATCCCTGCCTCCTGGCTCAGGCAAATCAGTTTTTTAGTTTGGTGCGAGAGGAGCCGGACCATGGTCAGAGGGCTGCTGATTTTTAGCAGCACTAAGCTTTCTTATTTTATTTTTATAGTCTTACTATTTTTTCTTGAGTGATCTTTCTAAAAAGCGTCTTATGCGTACCTTAGAAAGAGTCGCTCCAAAAACTCTCCACCGAGTCATAACAACGCTTACCCATGAGTACAGTGTGTTTCGGTGGGCGTCTGTGTCGGATATACTAGCAGGTCCAGCAAACATTACCAGGCTGTGGCCGGAGTATGGGGAGAAGGTAAGGCATCGGTTCCGCTTAGAAGGGGAATATGGACAAAGCCGCACTGTTTTGGGAGGAGACTACCAAACAGTCGCTTACGCGGCTGCCACCTGTGGTGCTCCAGCGCTAGGCCTTAGTGATCATAGGCTCCAGGAATAGTATGTGGCTGCGATCCCTAGGGTTGATGTCAGCAGTGGGGAGTCAGACGCTCTCCTGGTTGCCCCTCCCCCTGGTTCATGACCAGTTTCCTGCAAGTCTCCCACCATGAACTGTTTCCCGATTCTGTCTCAGACGCTGTACACGAAGGGGACCCAGTCGCAGCATAGGTTGCTGTGTGACGGGTGCGGCTGTGTTCACTGAGCGTCTTTGTTCACTATAGGTTCATGGAGCGGCAGTGTTCACTTGTAGCGTCTGGATCCACTCAGCGTTCGCAAACGTATTGATCGGTCCTGGAAGTGAGGTGAGTCTCCCTGTATCCCACTCTATTGAGTATGGGTAATACAGCACTAAGTCTCCTTTTTAAATCTTTTTAAATCTACCTTTTTAAATACGAATAGTTAGATAAGTGCCTATTGCATATGAGTCTGTATACTATTACTGTTGTTTTTTTCCGCTATGCATCTGAATACGGTAGATCTGTTTAAACATCATTCAGTAATATGTTCTCCTACATACTTGAAATGAAGTTGTAGTTAATGATGTGCTCATATTGCTTATTATACTAATGTATAACATGTGACTGACTGCTAGTGTGATTGCTGACTTTACTATATATATCAGTCAGTTTTTTTCTATTCCGATCCTTAATGCTGGTGCATGGGTAGGGTCGGATTGTAGGTCACTTTAAAAAGCTTAAAGTGATTACAGTCACAAATTGTGTAGTACACTGTGGAAGTGTTGATTATTTATCATGTCTAAGAGTGGCAAAGGTGAGGAATATAAACTCACAGCAATACCAACACTCATATCATGTTTGTCTTGCAAAGCTGTGTTAACCTCTCAGGATCTGGTTCACTATGGTTTGTGTGCAAATTGTTTTAACTTTCACTAGGGTCTCTTGAAAAATACAAGGCAGAGTCAGGTGGAGGTTTATCCACCTTGGGCTATGTTTGCACAGACAGTATCCAGTATAGCTGAATGGATAATTCCTCCAACTCCTATACCAGGTATAGGTTACACAATAAACCCTTACATGCAGCTTCCCACTTGCGGTTTATCACTTCCAGCAGCAGCCTCTCAAAAGAAACAGGCTAATAAGCCAGTGTTAAGTAAATCTTCATTCTCACAGGCTACACATGTTTCAGATGAGGATTCATTGGAGGATGAAAGCTCAATAAATTCTACTTCGGCATATGAAGAGGAGGAAGGTCTCAGCTTAGTGGATATAGCTGAGTTAATTAAAGTAATGAAAGACATTCTATCCTTAGAGGATTCAGCAGAGTCTGTGTTAAAAACAAGGCACCTGTGTTTAAACGTCCCAAAACAGTTCAGACTGAGTTTCCAGGGTCAGATCAGCTGACAGAAATCATGGAAGAAGCCCAATAAGACACCCAATAAGAAGTTTAGAATTCCTAAGAAATGGAATTCCAATTATCCTCTTCCAGCAGGGGATTGTTTAAAAAGGGAGGTGGCTCCTAAAGTAGATACGCATGTGATTTGATTAGTGCGAAAATTTACATTACCTTTGCCTTCAACATCATTAAATGATGTCACGGATAGGAGAGTGGATGGTTTTTAAAAAAAACATTTTTTTCCCTGTCTGGGGCAGTCATAAGGCCATCGATGGCTTCAGCTGGGATGGCAAAGGCAGTGGCTGCCTGGGCTGATGCATTGGAGGGGGATTTTTCAATAGCATCTAGAGAGCAAAAATCCCATATAGCACATACAAAACAGGCTGCAATGTTCTTGGAGGAGGCAGCATTAGATATGAGTACTATTGCCTCCAGGGCATCAGCTTCAACAATAGCTGCTCGCAGAAAGCTGATTCAGAATCAAAGAAGGTTTTGGAATCTTTGCTTTTTCTGGAGACATTCTTTTTGGTAAAGAATTGACAGATATTTTGGAGTCAGAAGCACACTCCAAGAAGGTAAAAGTTTCTTCCACATACAATTTCAAACCTAAAGTTTCGGCTTTTCGGCCCTTTCGGTCTCAAGGAAAAGCTAAAGGAAAAAGTGATGGCAGGCAGTCCCAATACAACAAGTCTGGTAAGACTAAAAAGCATTGGGCTATGAGAGGACCGGTTAGTAAAACAGATAATAAGCCATCAGCCTGATGGTGCGAGCCTCCACCTGGGGGATCCCAGGGTGGGGGGCCTACTTCTTCAGTTTGCAAAGATCTGGCAGCAGTCTACAACAGATGTCTGGGTGCAGGAAGTGGTATCTCTAGGTTATACTTTTGCCTTCAAGACGCACCCTCCTCGAAGATTTTTTATACCAGCCCATCTCGTGTAGAGATGAAGGCCAGGGCTTTGCAAGAGGCAGTTCAGAAATTGCTTCAGTCAGGAGTAGTCATTCCAGTTCCTCCTGTGCAACGAGGACAGGGTTTTTAATCCAACCTGTTTCTAGTTCAGGAACCAAAGGGGTCAGCCCATTCTCAATATCAAAGTACTGAACAAATACATTTGGGTACCTTGGTTTCATATGGAGACTTTTCGTTCCATCATTTTGGCGATGGAGCCAGGGGATTATATGGTATCCCTTGATATACAGGATGCTTACCTACATGTTCCTATAGCACTGTCCCATCAGTGCTATCTCAAGTTCACTATTCTCCAACAGCATTTTCAGTTCCAGGCCCTTCCTTTTGGGTTAGCCAATGCCTCCAGAGTATTTACCAAGTTTATGGTGGTAATGGCAGCTTATTTCCGCCAGCAGGGGATAAGAATTTTTCCATACCTCGACGATCTTTTAATCCTGGCACAGTCGCAGGAATTACTCCTATGTCATCTGCAACAGACAATAATGAGTCTGCAAAGGCGCGGGTGGCTCATAAATTGGGCAAAATTGTCTCTGGTTCCGTCACAGCGGATGACTCACTTGGGGGCTGTACTGGATTCAAGTCTTCAGAGAGTAAAGCCACATGGTCTTCCATTAACACATTCATGAGACATTATGCCATGGATACCTTTGCCTCTCATGACGCTGAATTTGGGCACAGGATTCTTCTGTCCAATCAGGAGCGTCCCCACCACTAAATTGCTTTGGGAAATCCCAATGTTATCCTGTGTATAAACTGTGGACCCTGCCGGAGAAATATACGTTATAGTAAGAACTTACCGTTGATAATGGTATTTCTCCTAAGTCCACAGGTTCCACAGGGATCCCACCCTGACGCACCTGATTTGAGGATCCTTTTACTCACTAACCTCTTCCTTCTTGTACGGAAGAGTGTGCACGTGTGTTCTTCTCGCCTGATTAGGGCTATCTATGATGCTCCTGCCTTGAGCTTTGGGAATACAACTGATTTGCCTGAGCCAGGAGGCGGGGATATATGGACAGGCCCGTTGCATGCTCGGAGGCCGAAAAGCTTTGACCGATTGGCGCAAATTCTCTGTCGCTTCATCATATCCCAATGTTATCCTGTGGAACTTGTGGACTTAGGAGAAATACTGTTATCAACGGTAAGTTCTTACCATAACGTATATATTTGGAGCCCACTGTACAAAGTTGCTTTGGTGTACTTAAGCTACCCACCCTTCAGTGTGTACTTGAAAAGAGTTTTTAGCAGAGCACAGCCGGGAACTTTGTGAGTGGTGTAGGGGGCTACTTACTCAAAGTGTGGAAAAGATGATGTTCATAAAAATGAACTACAAATTCTATGAGGAAGAACTTTCCCACAATTTATATTAAAGTAGAGAGACTTATGTACAGTAATAGTGGATTCCAGCGGGAATGAGTTAATATTATGTGGTGATGATGATGTTAACACTGATGAGGGTGAGGTTGAGTATGAGAATGACCTCTTCCAACTGTAGAAAAGATTAACAACACTGTTAGCTACCTTAAGCTCATTGGTAGTTATTTTGTGGGGCCCCAAACAAACCATACAATTCAGCCACAAAAGTGTTAGTCCCTGTCACTGAAGTGTTTGGTTTGTTAACCTGTGCATGTCCTTTTTAATATCTAACATAAGGGTGGGTGGCCCAAGGAAGATTCCATCTTGCACCACTTTTCTTTTCTGCCACTACTGTGCGACATTGTTTCATAAATGCGCTCTAAACTGCAGTGTGTTTGTTTCTGCTGCTCTGTTGCTTAGTAACCAGCCAGCTCGGTGCAGCCTTTGGCCAGTATTGCTGAAAACAACCAAAACCAATACACAAAATGAATACTGATCCAAAATCATGTGGGTCAGCAGACTTCTCTAACCCTTTGCATGTTACCTTTGATGAATTAGATACATATAAATAAGTTAACTACTAATGATAAAGATACGAACAACAGTGCTGGTGTTTTCAATTTTTTGTCAAAGTTATTATTAACAATATTAAATTAAAATTTTAAATGGTGACAGCACTAAAGAATGTACAGGAAAACTAAACACACACAGAACCAAACGCTGGTGTTCAACTCCTCATTCCAGAAACCATCCATTCAGGTACGGTAACCAAGGGCATAGCTACCATAGGTGCAGGCAATACGGCTGCTACAGGGCCCAGAGCTGAGAGGGGCCCACCTTCCCTGTCAAAGTTACATGTGTTATATACATTTTCGTGATTGGGTGGTACATAGGGGTCCTTTCAATCTTCTTCCTTGGGGCCTGCAATATATCTAGGTATGCCCCTGGACTTGCTCATTGTAGTGTGGTATAATATGAACTGGAGGACATTTTTGTAATTTTATAATATATGAACCAGGGCACTGTACGGGGAGCACTATATATCATAATGTGAGTTGGGGGTACTGTGTGGCATAATGTGTACTGGCAGCTCCGAAATATGACATAGGGTGAACTTAAGCACTACTATGATTCATAAAAGAAACTAGGGCACTACTATGGGGCATAACATTAAATAAGGCTCTACCATGGTTCAGAAAATTAACTAGGGCACTATTATAGTGCATAAAATTAACAACTGCTGCAGAGAAGTGTCTCTCTAGAAGCATTGGGACTGGGGCCCCTTCAAAATGTTGCTATGTGGCCCACAAAGTTCTGGCTACGCCCCTGACGGTAACCATTTCCTGTCCAGCACAAATGAGTGACAACATACTCTAATGCAAGGAGAGAGCACCCACTAAGCCTAAAACTTAACATAACAAACAAGCTACCATTATGTACTGACAAAGTAAGGCCTAAGCCACTGCACTTCCACAAATGAAAAACTTCTCTAAAGAAAACCCTGAAACTAGCAGAACAGATCCCCCACAAAAATGGCCAAACCAGCAGGACTAAGGTAAACACTGTCAAGATGGTAAAGATGCACATCCCAGAATCTAATTAATACATGCTCCACAACTCAACCATTATTCTGCAACAAGTAATGAGCCACTGCTGTGTTGACCTTCTTCTGGGACACATCCTACTTAGCACTAGAGATGTGTGACAGGAACTTTTCATTTTTTGTGTTTTGGTTATGGTTCTAATTCCCGCTTGTGTTTTGGTTTTGGCTTGGTTTTGCCCAAACCACCCTTTCATGTTTTGGTTTTGGTTTTGGATCTGGATGATTTTTGAAAAAAACATAAAAACAGCTAAAATCACTGAATTTGGGGATAATTTTGATCCTATGGTATTATTAACCTCAATAGCATTCATTTCCACTCATTTCCAGTCTATTCTGAACACCTCACACCTCATAATAATGTTTTTAGGCCTAAAAGTTGCACCAAGGTGGCTGTATGACTAAGCTAAGCGACATAAGTGTGCGGCACAAACACCTGGCCCATCTAGGACTGGCACTGCAGTGGCAGACAGGATGGCAGATTTTAAAAATAGACCCCAAACAGTACATGATGCAAAGAAGAAAAAGAGGTGCAATAAGGTAGCTGGATGACTAAGCTAAGTGACACAAGTGTGCGGCACAAACACCTGGCCCATCTAGGAGTGGCACTGTAGTTGCAGATACGATGGCACTTAAAAAAACTAGGCCCCAAACAGCACATCATGCGTAAAAGAGGTGCAATGAGGTAGCTGTATAGCTAAGCTAAGCAACACAAGTGTTCGGCACAAACACCTGGCCCATTAAGGTGTGGCACTCCAGTATCAGGCAGGATGGTACTTTAAAAAACTAGGCCCCAAACAGCACATCATGCAAAGACGAAAAAGAGGTGCAATGAGGTAGCTGTATGACTAAGCTAAGCGAAACAAGTGTGCTGCACAAAAAACATGGGATGTGCTGGAATTTGCCCAGATGTAATACACACACAATATTGGTGGCACAGGATAGCGTACCCCTAAACCAAACACACACACGGCAAAGCCTGTAAAATTAATTTGGAAAGTAATAACCCTTTTATTTGAAGCAATTATAATAATATGCTGCACAGACGAGCGTAACCCTACACCACACAGGGCAAACCCTGTAAAAATTATTTGGATAAAAATATAAATAATGTATATAACCCTTTTATTTGGCGTAAATAATATACAGCACAGGACACCACCACTGGACTGGTGCAGCACAAGACAGCACCACTGGACTGTATTTATATGGCAGTACTCCTGAACTTATACGGCAGTACCCCTGGAGTTGTACGGCAGTGTCAGACAGGATGGCACTTTAAAAAACTAGTCCCCAAACAGCACATGATGCAAAGAAGAAAAAGAGGTGCAAGATGGAATTGTCCTTGGGCCCTCCCACCCACCCTTATGTTATATAAACAGGACATGCACACTTTAACAAACCAATCATTTCAGCGACAGGGTCTGCCACACGACTGTAGCTGAAATGACTGGTTTGTTTGGGCCCCCACCAAAAAAGAAGCAATCAATCTCTTCTTGCACAAACTGTCTCTACAGAAGCAAGATGTCGACCTCATCCTCATTCTCCAATTTCTCACCCCTTTCACTGTGTACATCCTCCTCCTCACAGAGTATCAATTCGTCCCCACTGGAATCCACAATCACAGGTCCCTGTGTACGTTCTGGAGGCAATTGCTGGTAAAGGTCTTCCCGAAGGAATTTATAATTCATTTTGATGAACATCATCTTCTCCACATTTTGTGGAAGTAACCTCCTACGCCAGTCGCTGACAAGGTTACCGGCTGCACTAAACACTCTTTCGGAGTACACACTGGAGGGGGGGCAACTTAGGCAAAATAAAGCCAATTTGTGCAAGGGCATCCAAATTGCCTCTTTTTTCTGCCAGTATACATACGAACTGTCTGACGTGCCTACTTGGATGCTGTCACTCATATAATCCTCCACCATTCTTTCAATGGTGACAGAATCATATGCAGTGACAGTAGACATGTCAGTAATCATTGGCAGGTCCTTCAGTCATGACCAGATGTCAGCACTCGCTCCTGACTGCCCTGCATCACCGCCAGCGGGTGGGCTAGGAAATCTTATCCTTTTCCTTGCAGCCCCAGTTGTGAGAGAAAGTGAAGGAGGAGCTATTGATGGGTCACTTTCCGCTTGAGTTGACAATTTTCTCACAAGCAGGTCTTTGAACCTCTGCAGACTTGTGTCTGCAGGAGAGAGATACAACATAGGCTTTAAAACCTAGTATCGAGCACGGTGGCCAAAATCTAGTGCTCTGATTTCAACAGATTGACCACCCTTGAATCCTGGCAAAGTGAATGAAGGGCTCCATCCATAAGTCCCACATACTTTGCGAAATCGCTCCGTCTTAACTCCTCCTTCAATTTCTCCAGCTGCTTCTGCAAATGCCAGATGAGGGGAATGACCTGACTCAAGCTGGCAGTGTCTGAACTGACTTCACGTATGGCAAGTTCGAAGGGTTGGAGAACCTTGAACAAGATGGAAATCATTCTCCACTGCACTTAAGTCAGGTGCATTCCCCTTCCTTTGCCTATATCGTAGGTGGATGTATAGGCTTGAATGGCCTTTTGCCAGTGCCAGATTAAGGTCCACAATGGCCTGGAGCTGAAATTTTTGAAGGGCCTATTGTTGCAGCACAGTGGGTGTGATTAGCACCACAGAAAATTTCTCCCTGTGTGGGCAGGTGGGTGTGGTGGCATACTACTGTACATCACTGCACATCCTCCCCACACTACATCACTTCATGGTGGGGTCTATTTACTAATGGGTCTATTCATGAAACAGTGAAAAGTGTGGAGAAGTGAGCCAGTGGAGAAGTTGCCCATGGCAACCAATCAGCATTGATGTAACATTTATAATTTGCATACTATAAAATTATACAGAGCAGCTGATTGGTTGCCATGGGCAACTTCTCCACTGGCTCACTTCTCCACACTTTTCACTGCTTCATGAATGGACCCCATGTCTTGGATGGAGGTAACGTGGACGGAGATAAAGTACCAGCCAATCAGCTCCTAACTGTCATTTTTCAAACACAGCCTGTGACATGGCAGGAGCTGATTGGCTGTTACTTTATCTGGTACTTTATCTCCGTCCACTTTATCTCCATCCAAGGCTTAGTAAATAGACCACCTCAACACTATGGGGCATATTTAATACAATCCACATCCGAGATGCGGGTGTGATACATTTGACCAAAATCGTATCAGGATAATTGAATACATCACAGGGATGTATCAATTATTGCATACAGGGATAGAGCTTGCGAGAAAGCTCTGTCCCTGTGAATCCTGTTACCACAATTCTCAGGGTATTTTGCGATCAGATGGTTGCCGCCCAGACAGAGTGAAAAACCGCCCTGTGCTAGTCTGTATATGCCGTGCAAAAAGCTTTGCAAATGCTGGTCAGCTGCAAATCCGTTCACAACCCACTCACCATCGAATGATTTTTCCAGTCTGTGCGTAGCCCAGGACATACTCCTACAGTGCGAAAGAATCGGCTGATCGGGTCCGGAGCTGACGTCACCCTCCCTGAAAACTCTTGGGAACGCCTGCGTTTATCCTGACACTCCATGAAAATGGTTATTTACCACCCCCAAATGTCTGCTTCCTGTCAATCAATCTGTGTACGCCTAGATATCAAAAAAGACGCTGATTTCTTTCCCAGTTTGACCTCGCGCCTGCGCATTACGATCCGTACGCATGCGCAGTCTATCGATAATCGGCAACCTTTCAAATTCGCACAACAGCGATCAGGTCTGAATTATCACCACACTGTACCTGCCCAAACTACCCCCCAACACTACATCACTATGGGGTCATTTCCGACCTGATCGCATGCTGCAGTTTTTCGTAGGCGTGTCGCTTGGGCACAAAGCGGATCGATGCTGTGCAATGGGTTTTACGAAGAATCCATTCGCACAGCCGATCGCAAGGAGATTGACAGGAAGAGAGCATTTGTAGGTCACAACTGACCATTTTCAGGGAGTGGTTGTGAAAACGCAGGCGTGTCCAAGCGTTTGCAGGGCGGGTGTCTGACGTCAATTCCGGGACCAGACAGGCTGAAGTGATCGCAGCGGCTGAGTAAGTTCAGACCTACTCAGAAACTGCACAAATTATTTTTGTACTGCTCGGCTGCACAGGCGTTCGCACACTTACACAGCTAAAATACACTCCCCTGTGGGCGGTGACTATGCGTTTGCACGGCTACAAAAGGTAGCTAGTGAGCGACCAACTCGGAATGACCCCCTATGTTACCTACTCACATCTCATACCCTGCACAAATCCTTCTACACTTTTTCCAGGTCCCATAATATATAGATACATATTATTTTAATTTAAATGGCTCTTCAAGATTGGCTTACTGAGTTTCAAAGCATTACATGACCAAGGCCCAAGGTACCTGAAACAGCTTCTGATCCCATACTGCCCCACTCGATTACTGCGATCTGTAGATGAAGGACTTTTAGCAGTACCTAGAATCTACCGTAATTCATCTGGGGGTCGAGCTTTTAGTCATGCGGCTCCGACTCTATGGAACTCACTTCCCAGCACAGTGCGAGAGGCCCCAACTATAGAATCCTTCAAAAGTAGACTCAAGACTTTCCTGTTTACTCAAGCATTTCCATAGTGTCTCTTTTAGTATCTTCATGCTTCTGTATTTTATGAAAAATGTACTTCATTATTTTTCTGTACTATATTATGCTGTGTATCTGTTAAGCGCCTTGAGTCCTATTGGAGAAAGAGCGCTATATAAATAAAATTATTATTATTATTATTATTATTTAATATGCTGCAACACCATTGTATTTCAAGCTCCTGTCTTAATAAAATAAATAAATAAAAAATACTGGTTACTTTAAAGCCAGGTATGATTCCAACACTGAAGCGTCAATACAAACTAACGGGTTGGGATGCCGGCTGTCAGAATACCGACCGTGGCATCCCGATGATTGGAATCCCGACAGCGGAAGACCTTCCCCCCCAGCCTAAACCTAACCCACCCGCCCCTACCTGGTAGCCTAATGGCCCATACACACGGTGAGATTCGGGCTATGCCCGATTCTCACTATGCGACAGGGGCTAGGTCGGCATCGCAAGCACATAATGACTGTGCTTGCTATACTGACTATGTGTGATTTTGGCTAAGTGGCAATTTTGACTATCTCTTCTATAGAGATAGTCAAAATTGACTTGCCTGCACAGTCTATCTATTCTTGCGATGCCGACCGCGTGAGACCGCGCATCGGCATCGAACCGGGATCGCAAGGTGACTTCACCTTGCGATCTGCACTAACGTTTCTTACGATTTTGACTATATAGTCAAAATCGTAAGAAAAACTCTCACCGTGTGTACACACCATAACTCTAACCCTCCCTAGAGGGTGCCTAAACCTAACCCCCCCCCCCCCTACATCCTGGAGTGCAGCCTAACCCTTCTCCCGCAGCCTACACCTAACCTCCTCTCCACGCGGCTTACCTGTCCTACATGGATATTCATTCGGCATCTTGGCTGTTCGAATTCCAGTGCTGGGTTGGTGCCCCTATTTGGGATGCCATTGTCGGTATTCCAAATAATGTTGGGATTGTGGTGTTGACATTCTGACTGCCCAGATCCTAAACTGGCCAGTTAATCAGTAATAATGCAGTATCTGCCAGCACCATGGGGCTGCCCCTAGTCCACAAACAATCATGCTTGTAGCAGCTGAGCAGAAGCAGCACCCATCTTCCCACAATGTACCTACTCCGAGCTGGCCACCTGCCAGCCAAATAAGCAGCAGCAGGCCCCCCCAGGATCACAGAGCACGCCCCTCGTGTAGCAGGATCTCTGAACACAGTGCCCCCCTCCCCAATCGTGGGAATACTTAACACCCGGACACCCATTACTCCCGTGGGAAAACAAAGCACTGTTCCGCAACCCCTCTCCACTGCATAAACACACGTGCCGCTTGTAGCAGCTTAGAGCAGAAGCTGCACCCATCTCCCCACCACGGCACTCGGAGCTGGCCGCGCAACACTGAGCACCCGGAGACCCAGACCACCCTTTCCCCAACGCAGAGCACCCGGTGACCCGGACCCCTCCCCCCCCTTCCTCCACGCAGAGCACCTGAATCTCACACCTCCGTTCCTCCTGATGCGGGAATAATCAGCCGGAGCTTCAGACTTTAAGGAACGGAGCGTCTGATGGGTGATTGAGCTGGTTGTTAGGTAGGGTCCAGGGGCGTCTGGCGCTGAAGGGGCTTCTTTCGGCCGGCAGAGGTCAGTGGTGATGTTACTTCTGGTGGCTGGGCTGTGAGTTAGCTGGGCGGGTATTGACAGGAAAACAAAAATTCTTGCCAACACTGGCGCCGCTGCAGGGAACGCTGTGGGCCTATTTTCAATGGGAGGCCTGGAGCTGCAGCTCCATCCGCCCCATTGTTAATCCGGCCCTGCCTTTTGCTGCTCCTCCATCCTCTGAAGCATATAGAGTGTTGAATTCCACCTCGTTACCACCTCTTGCTTCAGGTGATGGCAGAGCAGGTTCAAGCGTGTTTGATGGTGCTCCAGTCTTCGGTGGCTGAATGCCGAAAGTGGCACGCAATTTTTCGGGCCACCCACAGCATCTCCTGCATGCCCCTGTCATTTTTAAAAAAATACTGCACCACCAAATTACTTGTATGTGCAAAACATGAGACGTCCTGGAATTTGCCCAGATGTAATGCACGCACAATATTGGTGGCATTGTCCGATATCACAAATCCCCAGGAGAGTCTAATTGGGGTAAGCCATTGTGCAATGATGTCCCTCAGTTTTCGTAAGAGGTTGTCAGCTGTGTGCCTCTTATGGAAAGCGGTGATACATATCGTAGCCTGCCTAGGAATGAGTTGGCGTTTGCAAGATGCTGCTACTGGTGTCACTGCGGGAGGCCATACATCTACCCAGTGGGCTGTTACAGTCATATAGTCCTTAGTCTGCCCTGTTCCACTTGTCCACATGCCCGTGGTTAAGTGGACACTGGATACAACCGCATTTTTTAGGACTATGGTGACTCTTTTTCTGACGTCTGTGTACATTCTCGGTATCGCCTGCCTAGAGAAGTGGAACATAGATCGGAATTGATACCGGGGACACAGTAACTCTAACAAATCTTTAAGTGACTCTGAACTAATGGTGGATACCGGACGCACCTCTAACACCAACATAGCTGTCAAGGGCTCAGTTATCTTCTTTGCAACAGGATGACTGCTGTCATATTTCATCTTCCTCACAACGGACTGTTGGACAGTCAATTGCTTACTAGAAGTAGTACAAGTGATCTTCCAACTTCCCCTCTGGGATGACGATCGACTCCTAGCGGCAACAACAGCAGCAGCAAAAACAACAGGCGTACCACTCAAGGATCCTCCAGAGGAATCCCGGTTAGGAGAGGAATCCTCAGTCTTGCCAGTGACATGGCATGCAGGACTACTGATGTTCCTGACTGAGGAGGAAGTTGACGTTGAGAGAGTTGGTGGTGTGGCTTGCAGGAGCTTGGGTACAAGAGGAAGAAGGGATTTAGGTGTCAGTGGACTGCTTACGCTCTTACCCAAAGTTTCACAACTTGACACTGACTTCTGATGAATGCGCTGCAGGTGACATATAAGGGAGGATGTTCCTAGGTGGTTAACATCCTTACCCCTACTTATTACAGATTGACAGAGTTAACACATGGCCTAACACCTGTTGTCCGGATTTGTGGAGAAATAATTCCACACCAAGATGTGGCTTTTTTTATATTTTGCCCAGGCATCACAATGGGCTTCTTCATCCCATGGACAACAGATGTCTCCCCCTGCCTCAGTCAAACAAACCACATAACCATCAGAATCCTCATCGTCAAGTTCCTCCTCAGCGTTGGCAACACCCATATCCTCATCCTGGTGTACTTCAACAGTGACATCTTCAATTTGAATATCAGAAACTGGACTGTGGGTGCTCCTTCCAGCACTTGCAGGGGGCGTGCAAATGGTGAAAGGAGCCACCTCTTACCGTCCAGTGTTGGGAAGGTCAGGCATCGCAATCGCTGACACACTTGGACTCTCCTTGGGGATTTGTAATACCATCTCAGAACGCACAGTTCTTTTCTGTGCTTTTTCCATCTTAAGTCTTTTCATTTTTCTAGTGGGAGGATGAGGGCTTTATTCGTCACGTGAAGCTGAACCACTAGTCATGTACATAGGCCAGGGCCTTAGCCGCTCCTTGCCACTCTGTGTCATAAATGGTATATTGGCAAGTTTACGTTTCTCCTCAGACCATTTAAATTTCTTTTTTTGGGTCTTTTTACTGAACTTTGGCTTTTTGGATTTTACATGTTCTCTACTATCACATTGGGCATCGACCTTGGCAGACGGCGTTGATGGCATTTCATCGTCTATGTCTTGACTAGTGGCAGCAGCTTCAGCACTAGGAGGAAGTGGATCTTGATCTTTCCCTATTTTATCCTCCAAATTTTTTCTCTCCATTATTTTTCTGGAGTTACATAACACAATATGTGGCACAGCAGAGTCTACACCTACACCCCACAGGGCAAACCCTGTAAAAATTATTTGGATTGAATATTAATAACCCCTTTATTTAGAGTAAAAAATATGCAGCACAGGACAGCACCACTGAATTTATATGGCAGCACCACTGGACTGGATTTATACGGAATTATATGGATTTAAATGGAATTATACGGCAGTATCACTAGAATTATACGGCAGGATTACTGGAATTATACGGCAGGATCACTGTAATTATACGTCAGGATTACTGGAATTATACGTCAGGATTACTGGAATTATACGGCAGGATCACTGTAATTATACGGCAGGATCACTGTAATTATACGGCAGGATTGCTGGAATTATACGGCAGGATTACTGTAATTATATAGCAGGATTACTGTAATTATACGGCAGGATCACTGTAATTATATGGCAGGATTACTGGAATTATATGACAGGATTACTGCAATTATACGGCATGATCACTGGAATTATATGGCAGGATCACTTTAATTATATGGCAGGATCACTGTAATTTTACGGTAGGGTTACTGGAATTATACGGCAGGATCACTGTAATTATATGGCAGGATTACTGGAATTATACGGCAGGATTATTGGAATTATACGGCAGGATCACTGTAATTATACGGCAGGATTACTGTAATTATACGGCAGGATCACTGTATTTATACAGCAGTACCACTGGACATATACGGCAGGATCACTGGACATATATGGCAGTACCACTGGACATATATGGCAGCACAGGGACATCACCACTGGACTGATGCAGAACAACACAGCACTACTGCAATGGACTGGATTTATACAGCAGCACTGGACATATGGCAGCAGAGGACACCACCACTGTGACTGGACTAATGCAGCACATCACACCACCACTGGACTGATGCAGTACAACACAGTATCCTATACAGCAGAACTGGACATATGGCAGCAGAGGATACCACTGTGACTGGTCACTGGACTGACTGATGCACAGGACACTACCACTGGTCTGATGCAGGACATCGCAGCAACACTGTAAGGGACTTATTATACAGCAGCACTGGACATATGGCAGCAGAGGACACCACCACTGTGATTGGACTGATGCAGCACAACACACCACCACTGAACTGATGCAGCACAACACAGCTCCCTATACAGCAGCACTTGACATATGGCAGCAGAGGACACAACCACTGTGACTGGACAGATGCAGCACAAGACACTGAGAGAATGGAGACACGTCCTCTCTCTACACTCTCCAATGCCAGAGTGAAAATGGCGGCGATTCCCGGGTCCTTACATGGAATCCAAACCCTGCGAGAATCCGACAGCGGGATGATGACGTTGTGCCTCTTTCTGGTTTCCTAGTCAGGCGGGAAAACCCGAGCCTGCCTCGGATCCGGGCTCGGAGCGTGAAGTCCGGTAGGGTTCGGTTCTCTGAGAACCAAACCCGCTCATCTCTACTTAGCACCAGCCCTAGCATTCACCAGACACTGCTTAGCTTGTGACCAGAAACAACCACAAAAGTTTATCAGGGATAGGATATAACAGGATATAGAAAAACAACAACAGATAAAGCAATGCAGAAGGAAGGAAAGAAGGAAAGCTGGAGGAATAGGGGAGAGGCACCAAAGAGGCAGAGAGAGGTATCATAAAACAGACAATGTAGAAAGGATAACACAAGTACAATTAATTTTTTTTAAATAATACCAAAGTACTGCCCTTCCCTGTCCAGTGAACTGGAACAAAGACCCAGATATTCTGCCTCACACCACTATTAATTCTAAACACTCCTCCCACTTAAATTACTATTTGCTTTTAAAATTCAGATAACTACCTTAAAGGGGAAATACCAGTATATTATTCAAGTGGCAACTCTCAAAGCCACTTGTGATTTAATATCCATCATGCTTATACTGTCAGTCTTCGGTAAGACTTCTGTACTATTTTCACTAGTTTTAGTTTTGTTTAAGTGGGATTTTGTACACCTATGGACAGGGCTGCCCAAGGTCTACTAGCACCCTGTGAGAGTATTTTTGGAGCACCTCTCACCTAGCAAAAAAAACCACACATTGGCCCCAATAGGGGAAAAAACACACATTGGACCCCACAATGTGAAAACACACACATTGGCCTTCACAGGGAAAAAGAAAACACACATTTGCCTCCATTGGAAAAGAAAGCAAACACTGGCCCCAACAGGGAAAACACACACCAATTGGACCAGACAAACACATATTGGCCCTGACAGGGAAAAAACACACAAACATTGGCCCCAACGTGGAACAAAAATGTACACACATTGGTCCGCACAGGGAAGAAAACACAGACATTGGGCCAGACAAATACATATTAGCCCTGACAGGGTAAAAAAAACCACACATACACACACATTAGCCCCCACAGGAAAAACACAAACACACATTGCCCCTCCATGGAAAGAAAACACACACACACACATTGGCCCCCACAGGGAAGAAAACAGAAACATTGGACTGTACCAACACATATTGGCCCTGACATGGAAAAAAAATACACGTATTGGCCCTATAAGATAAACACACACACATTGGCATCAACATGGAAAACAAAACTACACAAACATTGGCCCCCATAGGGAAGAAAAATGCACACACATTGGGCCTGACAGGGAAAAAAACATACACATTGGCCCCAATAGGGGGAAAAAAAACATTGGTCATGGCAGGGGGAAAAATACTTACACATTGGCCCCCACAGGAAAACACACACACACACACACACACACACATTGGGCCTGATAAGGAAAAAGAACACACGTTTGCCCCCACAGGAGAAAAAAACACACTGGCCATGCAGGAAAAAAAAAACAATGGCCTCCACAATAAAACAAAGACATGCATTGGCTCGCTCAGGGAAAAAAACATACACGCATTGGCCACCCCAGGGGAAAAAACACATTGGCCCCCACCGGAAAAAAAACTCACATTGCCTTTATATGCCTCAGAAACCCCTTCATGCACACCAGCCATAGCAGAATTGTGTAAAATCAGAATGGTCCAGACCCTGGAATGCCAGACCAGACCATTTCCCTGCAGCAAATTCTGACACTCTGGAGCTTGTAGTGCACATCCTGGTCCAGGTGTGTCCCGTGCAGGGGCGACGTTTGTGATAGCTGTCACCATGGAGACAGGGGTGGAGAGCTTACATCCTCACTGTATGGTCTGGATCATTCCGGTTTTTACTCCTTCCCTGGACCATACTGGGAGGCTGTAATTTATCCCTTCCAGTCTCCATGGTCACAGCTGTCACAGACACCCCCTTGGACAGGACAACCCCAGATGGGGATGCATAGTTCAAGCACCAGAGTGGCAGAGGTTGTTGCAGGGAGCCACTGTGGACCTCCGGGGCCTGGGTCATTCTGTTTTTTACCCAATCCTGCCAGAAGCCACATCTTGTTCAGTCCAATGTATGATAGACATAACTCCTCCACAGACTACTCAACTATCCTTCTGTCTCTGATCACTGTCGACTGACACTCCAGAAGGATTATACTATATATATATATATATATATATAAATGAGACTTTTAGTTACAGTTAAAATGTACAGTTACTGCTGACACCCCCTCACTTGAATATTCACCAGCTTGCTTAACTTTGAGCGATGTCTTCCACTTTTCCACTGCATACATACCACAGCAGCGAGCAGTAATATAAAAGGGAAAAGAAAATAAGGTATACAGTAACTTATCCGGCACTACTGTATGAATGGCATCCTAGCAGAATTTCTCTGCTGACACTCCTTTGTTAAATTGAATTAGATCCAAATCGCCCCCCCCCCCCAAAAAAAAAAAATAACAAGCAATATGCAATGGTAGCCAAAGTGGCTGTGATCAAATGGATTTACCAGACCAGTTTGAACTGATGTAGACAATTTAGATACAGCATTCAATATGTGAGTCCCGGGCTCCCACAGGTCTTTAATTGAGATGAATACACCTCCCTGGGTCCACTCATTACCATCTCACCTGGCAAATAATTGCAAATGTATCCAATACCAACGCGTTTCAATCCCGTGGCTGGGGTCTTTTTCAAGGAATCCTGAGTGTGTACGTGTGGAGCACTCCCAATACACCTTAAAAAGGAGAAGATGTCCAATCACATGGTGCCAACCGCAGCTTTAACACAAATGTTAATTTATTACAATTACATGACGTGAAGCCGCCCGCGGCATCCTTTTCCATAACAGCGTGACCTCACATCCGGTCCGGTATATCACTTCCGGTACCGTACCATAGCAATAGCATAATAGCGTACCGCTGACCACAGCCAATCCCTATACATATGTTTACTACATGTCCTGTGATCCTCTTCAGTCAGGATAAACAAAACTTCATTTCCCGATGTATCTCCATGGTAACATGTATACAGTTCAACTCTTTTCAACTTTCACTGTATATAGAAATACCAGAAGGATATCATTAGCAGTCAATAATAATAACACCATAATAAGAGAGGATAAAATGGAAATATAGATAGATAAATATATAGAAAGTATAAAACGGTTAAGATAACAGGGGGAACATTATAAAAAACATTTGATTTCAAAATCAAGGTTAATCCCTCCAGGTTTTAATTAGAGATGTGCACTTGAAATTTTTCGGGTTTTGTGTTTTGGTTTTGGGTTCGGTTCCGCGGCCGTGTTTTGGGTTCGACCGCGTTTTGGCAAAACCTCACCGAATTTTTTTTGTCGGATTCGAGTGTGTTTTGGATTCGGGTGTTTTTTTCAAAAAACACAAAAAAAAAGCTTAAATCATAGAATTTGGGGGTCATTTTGATCCCAAAGTATTATTAACCTCAAAAACCATAATTTCCACTCATTTTCAGTCTATTCTGAATACCTCACACCTCACAATATTATTTTTAGTCCTAAAATTTGCACCGAGGTTGCTGGATGACTAAGCTAAGCGACCCTAGTGGCCGACACAAACACCTGGCCCATCTAGGAGTGTCACTGCAGTGTCACGCAGGATGGCCCTTCCAAAAAACACTCCCCAAACAGCACATGACGCAAAGAAAAAAAGAGGCGCAATGAGGTAGCTGTGTGAGTAAGATAAGCGACCCTAGTGGCCGACACAAACACCTGGCCCATCTAGGAGTGGCACTGCAGTGTCACGCAGGATGGCCCTTCCAAAAAACACTCCCCAAACAGCACATGACGCAAAGAAAAAAAGAGGCGCAATGAGGTAGCTGTGTGAGTAAGCTAAGCGACCCTAGTGGCCGACACAAACACCTGGCCCATCTAGGAGTGGCACTGCAGTGTCACGCAGGATGGCCCTTCCAAAAAACACTCCCCAAACAGCACATGACGCAAAGAAAAAAAGAGGCGCAATGAGGTAGCTGTGTGAGTAAGATAAGCGACCCTAGTGGCCGACACAAACACCTGGCCCATCTAGGAGTGGCACTGCAGTGTCACGCAGGATGGCCCTTCCAAAAAACACTCCCCAAACAGCACATGACGCAAAGAAAAAAAGAGGCGCAATGAGGTAGCTGTGTGAGTAAGCTAAGCGACCCTAGTGGCCGACACAAACACCTGGCCCATCTAGGAGTGGCACTGCAGTGTCACGCAGGATGGCCCTTCCAAAAAACACTCCCCAAACAGCACATGACGCAAAGAAAAAAAGAGGCGCAATGAGGTAGCTGTGTGAGTAAGATAAGCGACCCTAGTGGCCGACACAAACACCTGGCCCATCTAGGAGTGGCACTGCAGTGTCACGCAGGATGGCCCTTCCAAAAAACACTCCCCAAACAGCACATGACGCAAAGAAAAAAAGAGGCGCAATGAGGTAGCTGTGTGAGTAAGATAAGCGACCCTAGTGGCCGACACAAACACCTGGCCCATCTAGGAGTTGCACTGCAGTGTCACGCAGGATGGCCCTTCCAAAAAATACTCCCCAAACAGCACATGACGCAAAGAAAAATTAAAGAAAAAAGAGGTGCAAGATGGAATTGTCCTTGGGCCTTCCCACCCACCCTTATGTTGTATAAACAGGACATGCACACTTTAACCAACCCATCATTTCAGTGACAGGGTCTGCCACACGACTGTGACTGAAATGACGGGTTGGTTTGGACCCCCACCAAAAAAGAAGCAATTAATCTCTCCTTGCACAAACTGGCTCTACAGAGGCAAGATGTCCACCTCATCATCATCCTCCGATATATCACCGTGTACATCCCCCTCCTCACAGATTATCAATTCGTCCCCACTGGAATCCACCATCTCAGCTCCCTGTGTACTTTGTGGAGGCAATTGCTGCTGGTCAATGTCTCCACGGAGGAATTGATTATAATTCATTTTAATGAACATCATCTTCTCCACATTTTCTGGATGTAACCTTGTACGCCGATTGCTGACAAGGTGAGCGGCGGCACTAAACACTCTTTCGGAGTACACACTTGTGGGAGGGCAACTTAGGTAGAATAAAGCCAGTTTGTGCAAGGGCCTCCAAATTGCCTCTTTTTCCTGCCAGTATAAGTACAGACTGTCTGACGTGCCTACTTGGATGCGGTCACTCATATAATCCTCCACCATTCTTTCAATGGGGAGAGAATCATATGCAGTGACAGTAGACGACATGTCCGTAATCGTTGTCAGGTCCTTCAGTCCGGACCAGATGTCAGCATCAGCAGTCGCTCCAGACTGCCCTGCATCACCGCCAGCGGGTGGGCTCGGAATTCTGAGCCTTTTCCTCGCATCCCCAGTTGCGGGAGAATGTGAAGGAGGAGATGTTGACAGGTCGCGTTCCGCTTGACTTGACAATTTTCTCACCAGCAGGTCTTTGAACCCCAGCAGACTTGTGTGTGCCGGAAAGAGAGATCCAAGGTAGGTTTTAAATCAAGGATCGAGCACGGTGGCCAAAATGTAGTGCTCTGATTTCAACAGATTGACCACCCGTGAATCCTTGTTAAGCGAATTAAGGGCTCCATCCACAAGTCCCACATGCCTAGCGGAATCGCTCCGTGTTAGCTCCTCCTTCAATGCCTCCAGCTTCTTCTGCAAAAGCCTGATGAGGGGAATGACCTGACTCAGGCTGGCAGTGTCTGAACTGACTTCACGTGTGGCAAGTTCAAAGGGCAGCAGAACCTTGCACAACGTTGAAATCATTCTCCACTGCGCTTGAGACAGGTGCATTCCACCTCCTATATCGTGCTGAATTGTATAGGCTTGAATGGCCTTTTGCTGCTCCTCCAACCTCTGAAGCATATATAGGGTTGAATTCCACCTCGTTACCACTTCTTGCTTCAGATGATGGCAGGGCAGGTTCAGGCGTTTTTGGTGTTGCTCCAGTCTTCTGTACATGGTGCCTGTACGCCGAAAGTGTCCCGCAATTCTTCTGGCCACCGACAGCATCTCTTGCACGCCCCTGTCGTTTTTTTTAAAATTCTGCACCACCAAATTCAAGGTATGTGCAAAACATGGGACGTGCTGGAATTTGCCCATATTTAATGCACACACAATATTGCTGGCGTTGTCCGATGCCACAAATCCACAGGAGAGTCCAATTGGGGTAAGCCATTCCGCGATGATCTTCCTCAGTTGCCGTAAGAGGTTTTCAGCTGTGTGCGTATTCTGGAAACCGGTGATACAAAGCGTAGCCTGCCTAGGAAAGAGTTGGCGTTTGCGAGATGCTGCTACTGGTGCCGCCGCTGCTGTTCTTGCGGCGGGAGTCCATACATCTACCCAGTGGGCTGTCACAGTCATATAGTCCTGACCCTGCCCTGCTCCACTTGTCCACATGTCCGTGGTTAAGTGGACATTGGGTACAACTGCATTTTTTAGGACACTGGTGAGTCTTTTTCTGACGTCCCTGTACATTCTCGGTATCGCCTGCCTAGAGAAGTGGAACCTAGATGGTATTTGGTAACGGGGGCACACTACCTCAAGAAATTGTCTAGTTCCCTGTGAACTAACGGCGGATACCGGACGCACGTCTAACACCAACATAGTTGTCAAGGCCTCAGTTATCCGCTTTGCAGTAGGATGACTGCTGTGATATTTCATCTTCCTCGCAAAGGACTGTTGGACAGTCAATTGCTTGGTGGAAGTAGTAAAAGTGGGCTTACGACTTCCCCTCTGGGATGACCATCGACTCCCAGCAGCAACAACAGCAGCGCCAGCAGCAGTAGGCGTTACACGCAAGGATGCATCGGAGGAATCCCAGGCAGGAGAGGACTCGTCAGAATTGCCAGTGACATGGCCTGCAGGACTATTGGCATTCCTGGGGAAGGAGGAAATTGACACTGAGGGAGTTGGTGGGGTGGTTTGCGTGAGCTTGGTTACAAGAGGAAGGGATTTACTGGTCAGTGGACTGCTTCCGCTGTCGCCCAAAGTTTTTGAACTTGTCACTGACTTATGATGAATGCGCTGCAGGTGACGTATAAGGGAGGATGTTCCGAGGTGGTTAACGTCCTTACCCCTACTTATTACAGCTTGACAAAGGCACACACGGCTTGACACCTGTTGTCCGCATTTCTGTTGAAATACTTCCACACCAAAGAGCTGATTTTTTTTGTATTTTCACCAGGCATGTCAATGGCCATATTCCTCCCATGGACAACAGGTGTCTCCCCGGGTGCCTGACTTAAACAAACCACCTCACCATCAGAATCCTCCTGGTCAATTTCCTCCCCAGCGCCAGCAACACCCATATCCTCCTCATCCTGGTGTACTTCAACACTGACATCTTCAATCTGACTATCAGGAACTGGACTGCGGGTGCTCCTTCCAGCACTTGCAGGGGGCGTGCAAATGGTGGAAGGCGCATGCTCTTCACGTCCAGTGTTGGGAAGGTCAGGCATCGCAACCGACACAATTGGACTCTCCTTGTGGATTTGGGATTTCGAAGAACGCACAGTTCTTTGCTGTGCTTTTGCCAGCTTGAGTCGTTTCATTTTTCTAGCGAGAGGCTGAGTGCTTCCATCCTCATGTGAAGCTGAACCACTAGCCATGAACATAGGCCAGGGCCTCAGCCGTTCCTTGCCACTCCGTGTGGTAAATGGCATATTGGCAAGTTTACGCTTCTCCTCCCACAATTTTATTTTAGATTTTGGAATCCTTTTTTTACTGATATTTGGTGTTTTGGATTTTACATGCTCTGTACTAAGACATTGGGCATCGGCCTTGGCAGACGACGTTGATGGCATTTCATCGTCTCGGCCATGACTAGTGGCAGCAGCTTCAGCACGAGGTGGAAGTGGATCTTGATCTTTCCCTATTTTTGGAACCTCAACATTTTTGTTCTCCATATTTTAATAGGCACAACTAAAAGGCACCTCAGGTAAACAATGGAGATGGATGGATACTGGTATACTTATGGATGGACGAGCGACTGCCGACACAGAGGTAGCTACAGCCGTGGACTACCGTACTGTGTCTGCTGCTAATATAGACTGGATGATAATGAGATGAAATTAATATATATATATATATAATATCACTAGTAATGCAGCCGGACAGGTATATATATTTATTATGTAATGACGGACCTGCTGGACACTGTCAGCTCAGCACCGCAGACTGCTACATGAAGCTACTATAACTATAGTAGTATGTATCAAGAAGAAAGAAAAAAAAAACCACGGGTAGGTGGTATACAATTATGGATGGACGAGCGACTGCCGACACAGAGGTAGCTACAGCCGTGGACTACTGTACTGTGTCTGCTGCTAATATAGACTGGATGATAATGAGATGAAATTAATATATATATATATATAATATCACTAGTACTGCAGCCGGACAGATATATATATTTATTATGTAATGACTGATGACGGACCTGCTGGACACTGTCAGCTCAGCACCGCAGACTGCTACAGTAAGCTACTATAGTAGTATGTATCAAGAAGAAAGAAAAAAAAAAAACCACGGGTAGGTGGTATACAATTATGGATGGACGAGCGACTGCCGACACAGAGGTAGCTACAGCCGTGGACTACCGTACTGTGTCTGCTGCTAATATAGACTGGATGATAATGAGATGAAATTAATATATATATATATAATATCACTAGTACTGCAGCCGGACAGGTATATATATTTATTATGTAATGACGGACCTGCTGGACACTGTCAGCTCAGCACCGCAGACTGCTACATGAAGCTACTATAGTAGTATGTATCAAGAAGAAAGAAAAAAAAAACCACGGGTAGGTGGTATACAATTATGGATGGACGAGCGACTGCCGACACAGAGGTAGCTACAGCCGTGGACTACCGTACTGTGTCTGCTGCTAATATAGACTGGATGATAATGAGATGAAATTAATATATATATATATAATATCTCTAGTACTGCAGCCGGACAGGTATATATATTTATTATGTAATGACGGACCTGCTGGACACTGTCAGCTCAGCACCGCAGACTGCTACATGAAGCTACTATAGTAGTATGTATCAAGAAGAAAGAAAAGAAAAAAAACCACGGGTAGGTGGTATACAATTATGGATGGACGAGTGACTCGGTGCCGACACAGAGGTAGCTACAGCCGTGGACTACCGTACTGTGTCTGCTGCTAATATAGACTGGATGATAATGAGATGAAATTAATATATATATATATAATATCACTAGTACTGCAGCCGGACAGGTATATATATTTATTATGTAATGACTGATGACGGACCTGCTGGACACTGTCAGCTCAGCACCGCAGACTGCTACAGTAAGCTACTATAGTAGTATGTATCAAGAAGAAAGAAAAAAAAAAAACCACGGGTAGGTGGTATACAATTATGGATGGACGAGCGACTGCCGACACAGAGGTAGCTACAGCCGTGGACTACCGTACTGTGTCTGCTGCTAATATAGACTGGATGATAATGAGATGAAATTAATATATATATATATAATATCACTAGTACTGCAGCCGGACAGGTATATATATTTATTATGTAATGACGGACCTGCTGGACACTGTCAGCTCAGCACCGCAGACTGCTACATGAAGCTACTATAGTAGTATGTATCAAGAAGAAAGAAAAAAAAAACCATGGGTAGGTGGTATACAATTATGGATGGACGAGCGACTGCCGACACAGAGGTAGCTACAGCCGTGGACTACCGTACTGTGTCTGCTGCTAATATAGACTGGATGATAATGAGATGAAATTAATATATATATATATAATATCTCTAGTACTGCAGCCGGACAGGTATATATATTTATTATGTAATGACGGACCTGCTGGACACTGTCAGCTCAGCACCGCAGACTGCTACATGAAGCTACTATAGTAGTATGTATCAAGAAGAAAGAAAAGAAAAAAAACCACGGGTAGGTGGTATACAATTATGGATGGACGAGTGACTCAGTGCCGACACAGAGGTAGCTACAGCCGTGGACTACCGTACTGTGTCTGCTGCTAATATAGACTGGATGACAATGAGATGAAATTAATATATATATATATAATATCACTAGTACTGCAGCCGGACAGGTATATATATTTATTATGTAATGACTGATGACGGACCTGCTGGACACTGTCAGCTCAGCACCGCAGACTGCTACAGTAAGCTACTATAGTAGTATGTATCAAGAAGAAAGAAAAAAAAAAAACCACGGGTAGGTGGTATACAATTATGGATGGACGAGCGACTGCCGACACAGAGGTATCTACAGCCGTGGACTACCGTACTGTGTCTGCTGCTAATATAGACTGGATGATAATGAGATGAAATTAATATATATATATATATATATATATATAATATCACTAGTACTGCAGCCGGACAGGTATATATATTTATTATGTAATGACTGATGACGGACCTGCTGGACACTGTCAGCTCAGCACCGCAGACTGCTACAGTAAGCTACTATAGTAGTATGTATCAAGAAGAAAGAAAAAAAAAACACGGGTAGGTGGTATACAATTATGGATGGACGAGCGACTGCCGACACAGAGGTAGCTACAGCCGTGGACTACCGTACTGTGTCTGCTGCTAATATAGACTGGATGATAATGAGATGAAATTAATATATATATATATATATAATATCACTAGTACTGCAGCCGGACAGGTATATATATTTATTATGTAATGACTGATGACGGACCTGCTGGACACTGTCAGCTCAGCACCGCAGACTGCTACAGTAAGCTACTATAGTATGTATCAAGAAGAAAGAAAAAAAAAAAAAACACGGGTAGGTGGTATATTACAATTATATATATATACAATTATATATATATATATTAAACTGGTGGTGATTAATTAAACTGGTGGTCAGGTCACTGGTCACACTATCAGCAACTTGCAAGTAGTACTCCTAAGCAGACAATCACAATATACTGGTGGTCAGTGTGGTCATAATGGCAGTGTGGCACTCTGGCAGCAAAAGTGTGCACTGTACGTTAAAATATGTACTCCTGCTCTCAGACTCTAACTGCTCCCCACTGTCTCCCCCACAAGTCAGATATACACAGTCACACTATCACTTCAGCAAGTAGTAGTACTCCTAATGCTCCCCAAAATTACTAAATACTGTGTCTCTCTCTACTCTAGTCTCTTCTCTATGGCCCTCATTCCGAGTTGTTCGCTCGTTCTTTTTCATCGCATCGCAGTGAAAATCCGCTTAGTACGCATGCGCAAAGTTCGCACTGCGACTGCGCCAAGTAACTTTACTATGAAGAAAGTATTTTTACTCACGGCTTTTTCTTCGCTCCGGCGATCGTAATGTGATTGACAGGAAATGGGTGTTACTGGGCGGAAACACGGCGTTTCAGGGGCGTGTGGCTGAAAACGCTACCGTTTCCGGAAAAAACGCAGGAGTGGCCGGGGAAACGGTGGGAGTGCCTGGGCGAACGCTGGGTGTGTTTGTGACGTCAACCAGGAACGACAAGCACTGAAATGATCGCACAGGCAGAGTAAGTCTGGAGCTACTCTGAAACTGCTAAGTAGTTAGTAATCGCAATATTGCGAATACATCGGTCGCAATTTTAAGAAGCTAAGATTCACTCCCAGTAGGCGGCGGCTTAGCGTGTGTAACTCTGCTAAATTCGCCTTGCGACCGATCAACTCGGAATGAGGGCCTATAAACGGAGAGGACGCCAGCCACGTCCTCTCCCTATCAATCTCAATGCACGTGTGAAAATGGCGGCAACGCGCGGCTCCTTATATAGAATCCGAGTCTCGCGAGAATACGACAGCGGGATAATGACGTTCGGGCGCGCTCGGGTTAACCGAGCAAGGCGGGAGGATCCGAGTCGCTCGGACCCGTGAGAAAAAAGCTGAAGTTCGGGCGGGTTCGGATTCCGAGGAACCGAACCCGCTCATCTCTAGTTTTAATGTCCCTAGTTCAAAGATTTAACTAATTTCTTCTTTTGCCAAATCCCTTTTAATCACATCTGCTTATAATCACAACATGTGGAAAGAAAAGGTTAATTGAGGGTGATGGGAGAGAGGGCATACCCTGCCTATACATTCTATAAGATATTAACAATCATATCAAGGTTTCTTTTTCAACCAGAATCCTCCACTTCACCCAGGATAGTGCTCCCTTTATATGTAAATCACCCAATATGGTAGATGGGGGACGCAACTCACTCTTATTGCTGACAGAGGTCAACACATAAAGCTATCTTTAACATGCATTCCCCACGCACAAGAATGTTGTTAGTATCACCCACATAATGGTATCTTTAGTGTGATTGTCAGGGTAATATCTGTTTTTACACTGAATACAATCAAATCCAATCAAACCCGGAAGGTAGTAAACAAATGATTTATTTAAAAAAAAAAAAAAAAAAATCAAAACAATAGGCATACCAAAAAACAGGTGAAATTAGCACAAAAATATATAGAATTAAAAAAAAGTCCAAAATATACAGTATAAGGTTCCACAATCAATGTTGCAAGCAGAAAAGAAGGGGTTGCATTACATCAAAGTTCAGTATAGCATACCTTTAAAAGAATTAGAGAAACTACTGTTCACACTCCTCTGTAAATGTGTTTCAGTCACAACTGACCTTTATCAAGACATGTCTGGTCTTACCATGACTTGACTGGTTATATTACTGTCTATGTCACCTTTCTCCTCTATTTGCAAGTTCAGCAAAGGTTCCACACTCTGCCAATAATGGTGAGTGACTAAATTTTAGATATGCACACTCGCGTTTTGGTTTTAGTTTTGCCAAAATCAGACTCAGTGTCTTGGTTTTGTTTTTTTGTTTTTGGCATAAGTGTTTTGGTTTGGATTCAGATTTGGTTTGGGATTTTTTCCAAATTTAAAAAAACGCCTAAAATCATGTACTTTAGACCTATTTTTTGTTCCTAAAGTATTATTTCCAGTTAATTTTTAGCCAATATTGGCTATAGGCTGTAGTGAGCTGGCTGGCTAATCGAAGTGACAGAGCAGTGGCACAAACACACAGCAGTTTAAAAGAAAATAGAACACCAATGAAATATTGTGACATAACACTGGCAGACAGGATAACAGTTTTATAAACTATATGACCCCATAGAAAGAATGTTTTTCATTAATCAAGAACTGCAGTAAATCAGAGGAACGAAAATGATGGTGGGATATATAGTTGAAGACAGGTAAAGTATTGCTTGATTGATTGATTGATTGATTGATTAATTAATTCTGATTGATTACTTTTCACTGATTAATTCTGATTTTTTAATTAATACTGATTAAAAAATAAAAAGATGTGGAACAAATTATAAAAAAAAACAAGATTCCTAATTTCAGATTTGACTTCTAAGTTCTAATGCAAAGTGGTCCATTTGGCAAATCACAGGCCTCAGGAGTCAGGACAATACAAGAGATTCAAATGGCTTGCAAGAAAATGAAGGTTGTCAACAAGCTCTCAAAAAATACACTGTAATATGATTATTATTATAAATCATTATACGCTGCCAGACAAGCACACACAAGAGAGATAAAAAGAAGAAATTACCTGGCACCTATTAGTAGCTAAATACCTGCTGTTTTTCAATGGGTATACTGAACCGTGTACGAAAAAAAGAAAACTCACAAAGAATGTGAAAAGCGCTGGAATAAAACAGAAGTTTCTATTGCATAAAAATTTATTTATTTTAAACAGTTTAAATACAGTATACACATATAATCATGTGAAAAAACATCACTGGCTGGTAGAATTCAAATCACAAATCTTACTGCCATCCACCACCAATTTTTCCTAGCAACAGAAAAAGGGGGGGAGGAGAGGAGTGGCAACTTTGAGAGTGATAAATTGCACGGTGATGAAGTAACAACCAACCAGCTCCTAATGGTCATGTTACAGTCTGTGTTTGAAAAATGACAGTTAGGAGCTGATTGGTTGGTACTTTTCTCTCTGCAATTTATCACTCTGCAAGGCTTGATAAATCTGGGCCAATGTTTTATTTACCATTGTGAAATACTATTTCGATTTGAGGTGCCCCTGCAGAATGCTGTGAAAGAGGCCACCGCACAATTTTCTAACTGATTTGTGAAGAGGTGCTGCCACCGACGGGGAACTCCGGAGAGGTGAGTATTGAAAAAATGGGTGCAAGGTGTGTGGTGTGGGCTCCCTGGATTTAGAGGCCCGTGTGCACCGCACACCTTGCACCCATTATAGATATGCCACTGGCAGCACCAGTACTGGGTTGCTCCTGCTCTTCTATTGACTGATCCATGATTGGTTCCTCCTCTCCCTTCATACTCCCTCCCGCCCCCTACAGTCGGCCAATGACCATCGCCTCTCCACTTCCCTGATCACTGCTTCCCATGCTCGAGTTCAAGACTATGCCCGTGCTGCACCCCTTCAGTGGAATTCTCTCCCCCACTCCATTAGACTCTCACCGACCTTGCAAAGCTTCAAATGGGCACTAAAAACGCACCTATTCATCAAAGCATACCCTCCCGATGCATAACCTTGTCCTGAGGCTGCTCCTCCATCCCGCTGCTTCATGCCTGAAACATCTCGGCTTTGCTTACATACTGCCATCAGGCTACCTCCCGCTTGCTTGCACCTCATGTCATCTGTCTGTCTCCCCTTCCCACCAGATTGTTAGCTCTTCAGAGCAGGGCCCTCTTTCCTCTTGTTGTCAAAGCCCTTTTCTCGACACATTTCACTCGCAGCTCTCTCCTACTCAGTAATCATATTTACCAGTTTTTTCTCCTGCTGGTCAAGGTTCATCTCCATCTATGGCCACCAGCCCCAAGTAGTATGATGGTTACTCCCTCGCTACTTACATCTAAGCTGTATTATGTTTTGAGAATTGTGTCGCTCTTTGTTACGTGTACTCTATTTTTGTTATTTATTTACTGTATTGCTAAGTTTTGTCTCCCTGTACTGTCCTTTGGCTCTCATTCCGAGTTGTTCGCTCGCTAGCTGCTTTTAGCAGCATTGCACACGCTAAGCCGCCGCCCTCTGGGAGTGTATCTTAGCATAGCAGAATTGCGAACGAAAGATTAGCAGAATTGCGAATAGAAATTTCTTAGCAGTTTCTGAGTAGCTCGACACTTACTCTGCCACTGCGATCAGTTCAGTCAGTTTTGTTCCTGGTTTGACGTCACAAACACACCCAGCATTCGCCCAGGCACTCCCCCGTTTCTCCAGCCACTCCCGCGTTTTTCCCAGAAACGGCAGTGTTTTTTCACACAAACCCATAAAACGTCCAGTTTCCGCCCAGAAACACCCACTTCCTGTCAATCACACTTCGATCACCAGAACGAAGAAAATTCCTCGTAATGCCGTGAGTAAAATACCTAACTTTTGAGTAAAATAACTAAGCGCATGCGCTCTGCGAACATTGCGCATGCGCAGTAAGCGACTAATCGCAATATAGCGAAATTGGGCAACGAGCGAACAACTCGGAATGAGGGCCTTTGTACGGTGCTGCGAAACACTTGTGGCGCCTTAGAAATAAAATGTAATAATAATAATGATAATTGGTTTTATTTTTTAAAACCAGGACAGGAATAAATCTACTGTGAACTTAACTACCACAACACCAAGTGAACATACAATGATATAGGGAAGGTAGGGATGACTGTAAAATTTACCATGCAATTCTGTTAAAAGACAGGAGGATTTAGTTGTCACAAGCAAATATATATATATATATATATATATATATATATATATATTTATTTTCCCCTTGTGATTTGGAGTGCAGATGATGGGGAGATCATGCACCCTGTAACACAACCCTAATACATATGCTGTGTCACACTTAATAATGACACACTATGCAATTTATTTAATTTGATTATCAAAAAACCAGGAAGACAGGCTAATTGTTACATTTTTGAATAGCAGTACCAAGAGCTCTTCATTGAAAGAAATAATTATTTTTTAGTACAGATAGTGGGTATGTAACAGGCACCAAGCAACACAACCCTACTAAACACTTGTACTGAACATAACACACACTTTTTTGATTAATAGACAATATTGTTACGTTAAATTAGAAAAGACTACAGTTTAAAAAAAAACTGGAAAAAAATAATTCTTTTTAAAAAAACAGTCAAAATATAGCTTCTTGGGGTTACAGGGCAGACTTATACCCCTTTTCCACTAGCATTTAAGACACGAGTAAATGCGCAGGGGCGTGCATTTACCCGTGTTTTTTCCTAGTGGAAAAGGGTCCCCCTGCAAATTCCCAGATCAAGTGATTCGGGAATCCTACCCGGGTAGCTTGCCAGGTTGAACACGTGTTCAACCCGGTAAGCTGTGTAGTGTGAACGGGAGCCCACAGTGAATGGAAGGGCGGCGCTGGGAGAACAGATGGGTGATCTCCTAGCGCCGCCCCTGCCGCGTCAGCAGCAGCGTCACCAACAGCGTCACCAACCCGGCAATATGCAGGGTTGTGAGCGCTGTGTGAAAGGGGGATGTAGCACGGGTCGCAGCCGTGTGAGGCTCCCGGCTGCGACCCGTGCTACAGAGGTGGAAAAGGGGTAATAGTGAACTATATTTGGACAGATAATCTGAAATCAACACGGTTTCTGCTCAGGCCCATACAAAAGTGATAAAAAATATTGCAGAATAATTTCCTTTAGGAAAAATAAGAAAAGTGCAGGTTCACTTTAAGAAACATCAGCCTCTTAGAACCCTTGAAGAAGAATCTGAGGGCCTCTGAGTCCAGGGAGCCCACATCACACACCCTGCACCCATTTTTTCAATACTCACCTCTCCGGAGTCCCCCGTCGGTGGCAGCACCTCTTCACAAATCAGTTAGATAATTGTGCGGCGGCCTCTTTCACAGTATTCTTGAAGAAGTCTAAAGGACGAAACGTGTTGGTCATTTCATCTGTGACACCCTGTTAAATAACATAAGATTCTCCTATGAACTATTTCTATCTTGATTCTTGATTTTTATCTTTGTTTTTTAAAGTCAATTTTTTGTGAACTATATATTATTATCTGCTATAGACTCTGTTTAAAATAAACATCCCTCGTTAAATTTTATATTGATTATTCATATTCCTTTTATAGATCCTGTGAGGTATCTGTACACTTTGATCTTTTTTCTTTTTTTAAATTCAAAAGTTTTTATTGAAAAGATTTTTTCATATACAATACAGAAAAAGAAAACAAACTAAAAACCCTCCCCAGCAACTGGCATATAATACAATGATAGCATTGCATTTGGTAGTCTAAAGAAAAATGTATAGATGATGAAGGCAAACAAATAAATAACTATGGCCCTCATTCCGAGTTTTTTGCTCACTGCTAATTCTAGCAGAATTGCTAATAGGCTAAAATCCGGCAGTTCTGCACATGCATATGCACAGCAGGGCGCACGTGCTAAGCAAATTTACACAAATTTACTGGCTGTTTTCAGGGAGTGTGCTAAAAAACGCAGGCGTGCCAGGTAAAAACGCCAATGGCCCTCATTCTGAGTTGTTCGCTCACTTGCTACTTTTAGCAGAAATGCAAACACAAAGCCGCTGCCCTCTGGGAGTGTACCTTTTTTTCTTTGCGTCATGTGCTGTTTGGGGAGTGTTTTTTGGAAGGGCCATCCTGCGTGACACTGCAGTGCCACTCCTAGATGGGCCAGGTGTTTGTGTCGGCCACTAGGGTCGCTTATCTTACTCACACAGCTACCTCATTGCGCCTCTTTTTTTCTTTGCGTCATGTGCTGTTTGGGGAGTGTTTTTTGGAAGGGCCATCCTGCGTGACACTGCAGTGCCACTCCAAGATGGGCCAGGTGTTTGTGTCGGCCACTAGGGTCGCTTAGCTTAGTCATCCAGCGACCTCGGTGCAAATTTTAGGACTAAAAATAATATTGTGAGGTGTGAGGTATTCAGAATAGACTGAAAATGAGTGGAAATTATGGTTTTTGAGGTTAATAATACTTTGGGATCAAAATGACCCCCAAATTCTATGATTTAAGCTGTTTTTTATGGTTTTTTTGAAAAAAACACCCGAATCCAAAACACACCCGAATCCGACAAAAAAAATTCGGTGAGGTTTTGCCAAAACACGGTCGAACCCAAAACACGGCCGCGGAACCGAACCCAAAACCAAAACACAAAACCCGAAAAATTTCAAGTGCACATCTCTAATTTAGATAGATAAATATATAGAAAGTATAAAACGGTTAAGATAACAGGGGGAACATTATAAAAAACATTTGATTTCAAAATCAAGGTTAATCCCTCCAGGTTTTAATGTCCCTAGTTCAAAGATTTAACTAATTTCTTCTTTTGCCAAATCCCTTTTAATCACATCTGCTTATAATCACACCATGTGGAAAGAAAAGGTTAATGGAGGGTGATGGGAGAGAGGGCATACCCTGCCTATGCATTCTATAAGATATTAACAATCATATCAAGGTTTCTTTTTCAACCAGAATCCTCCACTTCACCCAGGATAGTGCTCCCTTTATATGAAAATCACCCAATATGGTAGATGGGGGACGCAACTCACTCTTATTGCTGACAGAGGTCAACACATAAAGCTATCTTTAACATGCATTCCCCACGCACAAGAATGTTGTTAGTATCACCCACATAATGGTATCTTTAGTGTGATTGTCAGGGTAATATCTGTTTTTACACTGAATACAATCAAATCCAATCAAACCCGGAAGGTAGTAAACAAATGATTTATTAAAAAAAAAAAATCAAAACAATAGGCATACCAAAAAACAGGTGAAATTAGCACAAAAATATATAGAATAAAAAAAAGTCCAAAATATACAGTATAAGGTTCCACAATCAATGTTGCAAAGCAGAAAAGAAGGGGTTGCATTACATCAAAGTTCAGTATAGCATACCTCAAAAGAATTAGAAAAACTACTGTTCACACTCCTCTGTAAATGTGTTTCAGTCACAACTGACCTTTATCAAGACATGTCTGGTCTTACCATGACGTGACTGGTTATATTACTGTCTATGTCACATTTCTCCTCTATTTGCAAGTTCAGCAAAGGTTCCACACTCTGCCAATAATGGTGAGTGACTAAATTTGCTACTTTTAGCAGAAATGCAAACACAAAGCCGCTGCCCTCTGGGAGTGTATCTTAGCATAGCAGAATTGCTAACGAAAGATAAGCAATTGCTAACGAAAGATTAGCAATTCTGCTAATATTAGCAGAATTGCTAACGAAAGCAATTTCCTTGCAGTTTCTGAGTAGCTCCAGACCTACTCCTAGATTGCGATCACCTCAGTCCGTTTAGTTCCTGGTTTGACGTCACAAACACGCCCAGCGTCCGACCAGCCACTCCTCCATTTCTCCAGCCACTCCTGTGTTTTTACCTGGCACGCCTGCATTTTTTAGCACACTCCCTGAAAACGGCCAGTTTCCTCCCAGAAACACCCACTTCCTGTTAATCAGCAGAGCGATTGAAAAGCTTTGTTCGCCTCTGAGTAAAATAGCATAGTTTTGTGTAAATTTGCTTAGCAAGTGCGCCCTGCTGTGCCTACGCATGCGCAGAACTGCCGGATTTTAGCCTATTAGCAATTCTGCTAACATTAGCAGTGAGCAAACTACTCGGAATGACCACCTATATGTGGAATATTGTGGTATCCTGTGTGGTTCTTGTGTCAAGATACATATTAAAGTGCATTAGTATAGTAGAGTCAACGGATCAGAATCATATCAACTGACAGTTTAGTTAAGCAGCATCATGCGACCAAAAACATTCAGTCAGGGACACATCTACCGGTGTATATACGGTGAGTTCAACCACCTTTCCCAGATGCAATAGTATTTTGTTTCAGCACGTCTACTCATATATACATACTTTTCGTGTTTGACAACCTTGTTAGTAAGAGATATCCAGGCCGCAGTACAAGGACCGCTAGCGGACATCCACAGTCTGGCTATACAGACCTTGGCCAGCATACAGAGGTTGGCAATATACCGTTGCATATTTCTGTCAATAGCATCATCATCAAAAGCCGCTAGCAAACATATAGCAGGTGTGCAAGCGTCCGAGGGTATCCCCGTGGAAACCAGAACGCGAATAATCTCGACCCAGAATAAATTAAACACAGGGCAGGACCATAAAAGGTGCCAGAACGTGCCCTCCAACGAGTCACATTTAGGGCATTTAGAATCCCCCCTATCCCCCATCTGAAGCAAGCGCATAGGTGTAATGTATACTATGTGCAGTCTGAATAATTGAATCTGTTGAAATCTCGCTGAAGTGGACGAAATACGAGGGCCAGTCAGGGCAGCATCCCAGGCGTCCTGAGACAAGGGCCCCAGGTCCGCCGCCCATTGTGAATGAAGGCGTGGCATGTCAGTCACATGGTGTGAAGCGAGCAGGTTAGAGTATAACTGGGATGTAAGATGGGAGCCATCCAGGGACAGCAGCATTAGCCTAACAGGGGACTGTTGTAGCTGGATCGGATTGTCAGGGAATTGGGCAGATCAGGCATTCCGCAGCTGTAAGTAGCGGTAAAAGTAAGTATGGGGAATCAGATAATCCGACTGTAGTTGTGAGAATGATTTAAACACATTCCCTTAGTATAACTGCCCAATAACATAAATACCCCACCTACCCCATACTTCACGGAGCTTAAGACCCCTTAGTTCCTTAAACCCAATGGTACCATCAAATGGGGCATTCGGGTCCCATCCCTCACTCAAAAGCAGAATCTCAGCTTGCTTCCAAATCATCACAGCCTGCTTAAATATTGGTAAGCCAATTAAGTTATTATTGACCGATAACAAGCAGTGCAATGGAGTGAGCCCAGGAGCCAATGCAGATACCACCAGAGAGGGAAGATCTGACCCAGCCTCGTCTCTAAGCCAGTCATAAATATGTGTCAGTTGTGTGGCCCAATAGTAAAGTCTAAAACATGGCACTGCCATACCACCAGAGTCTATCCCGAGTAAGGGTGTCCAGTTTGATTTGCACTCTCTTACTAGACCATATTATAGAGGAGATGCAACTGTCCATGTGCTTAAATACCCCTTGAGGGATATATATCGGGGAATGCTGTAATATATATAACAACTTAGGTTGGGCCGTCATTTTAATGAGATTAATTCTCCCGGTGACAGTCAGCGGGAGCATGCCCCAGACCGCTATCCGAGATTTCAAGTAATCCAATTGGGGTTGAACATTAAGCGTTACATACCGAGAAGGGTCGTTAGATATCCATATTCCCAAGTACTTAAAGACATCCACCCTCTGAAGCGGCAGGGATATTCTAGGAGTCTCCGGACACTGACCCCTGAGCGGCATTATACAGGATTTGTCCCAGTTTATCAGAAGGCCCGAGTACACACCAAAGTCATTAATTATAGTAAGGATTATAGGCATGGTGACGGGATAGTTGGAAACAAAAAGCAATATGTCTTCTGCATACAAAGCTATCTTGACTTCTCTGTGGCCAATTTTAAAACCGGGTATAGTCGCAGTGTGCCTAATGAGACACGCCAATAGCTCCACCACCAGTGCGAATAGAGTAGGGGATAGGGGGCAGCCCTGCCTAGTTCCCCTCTGCAACGGAAAAGAAGAGGAGATAAAGCCGTTAACCGATACCCTAGCCCTAGGGTTCGAGTACATCAATTTAACCCATTTAATAAAACCAGGACCTATCCCAAATTTCTCCATGGTCCCCCAAAGGAACTTCCACTCCACCGAGTCAAACGCTTTAGCAGCGTCCAATGAAACTATAATCGAGGAGTGGTCATCCCCATGGGGGACCTGCAGATGAGTAAACAATCTCCTAAGATTGATCAGAGTAGATTTCCCAGGCATGAACCCGGTCTGATCACCATGAATCAACTGGGCAATAACTGAGTTAAGTCTAATCGCTAGTATTTTAGCTAGGATTTTGACATCGGTAGGCAGCAGAGATATGGACCGATATGTCTCCATTCTAGTAGGGTCCCTTTTAGGCTTCAACAGAACAATAATCAGTGCCTCAGACATAGACTCCGGTACCACCCCCTCCCTAAACATCCCTTCATAGAGAACCAGCAATCTAGGCGCGCAAAATTCCCCGTGCTTCTTATAGAATTCTACAGGTATGCCATCCAGCCCCGGCGCTTTACCGCCAGGGAATGGCTTTATGGCCCTTTCCACCTCAGCCAGAGAGATCAGGGAATCAAGAAAATCGCGTGCATCAGGGGTCAGTGTCGGCAGAGGGACAGCAGCAAGATACGACAGAAGGTCCTCATCCGTGCACGGCAACCTAGTGCTATATAAATGATTATAGTAGTCAAGAAATTGATTGGCTATATCGGGGGTATGGTCGTACACCGTGTCGTCACAGCCTATAAGACGAACCACAGTATTAGACGGTTGCTCAGTACGCGCCAGTCTGGTCAAGAAGCCACCGGGTCTGTCGCCTATTGCATAAAGTGAATGCTTAGTAAAGAGTATTCTATACTTAGCTTTGTCAGTCAAGCAGTCAGTCCATTACCTCTGTGCCCGCAACCAAGCTTCCTTGGAAGAAGACAAGTTATCGGTCAGGTAAGCAAGCTCCAGGGCCCTACAAGAAGTCTCCAGAGCAGCCTCTCTCTCCCTATACGATTTTTTTAGAGTCGATACTGCCCATATAAGAGTACCCCGTAGGTGGGACTTAAATGAATCCCAAAGTACAGATAAAGGAGCAGTACCCTCATTAAACTCCATGAATTCCGCCCATTGTTCCTCTAGCGCCCCATCAGTACCCAGCCTGGTAAGCCAGAAAGGATTTAACTTCCAAAATACCTGACCTCGCATCCCTCCCATATCTAGGACTAGGGAAACCGGGGAGTGGTCAGAGATCCCCGTTTTCATATTGCACCAAGCGGACTCGCGGTAGCAGTTCAGGAGAAACCAGAGCAAGGTCTATCCTAGAAAAAGCAGAGTATGTAAATGAGAAACAAGAATATTGTTTAATACCAGGGTTTCTATGATGCCATACGTCAACTAACCCCATGCCCTCCACCAATGCCCTAAAGGAACCACTGCCTTGGCCGGGAGGCATCCCAGCAGTGGTGTCACAAGGCGGGTGCGGGGGGTGCGGCCCGCACCCGGGTGTGACGCCTGGAGGAGGGTGACACCAAATGTCAGCTCCTCCGCACTGAAAGGGAAACTAGGTTCTGCAGTGAGAAAGTCTCCTACAGCACCCGGCTCCTGTCACAGAAGAGGAGCCGACAGCGGACGGAGACTGGCTCTGGGGGAAGCCCAGCATCTCCGGAGATGCTGGGCACGCCCCCAGAGTGACGATTCCGGGATCCCCGTGAAGCCACGCCCCCTAAGTACACGACCACGCCCCCTTTTTGCCGCGATCGCGGCTGGAGATTAGGGGTGCGCATCGGGTGTCACCACACCCGGTGACGCCTCTGCATCCCAGCAGCCGTAAGTCTGTCCAGGGTCAGATTTAGGGTGTTGTTATAGTCCCCCAGGCTAATGACGGGAGCATCAGGGAAAATAGCAAGAAACTCAGCAGCTTTTTTAAGGACTTCTGGGGAATACGGGGGTGGTATATAAAGTGCTATTAGTACAAGAGATACGGAGTGAATCTGGCACTTAATAAAAACTGACCTACCCAAGGTGTCAATCTGCACCTGCTCTATCGTGAACGGAATATGTTTCCTGACCAAGATGGAGACCCCCAGAGAAGAGGAGGTATGGGTTGAGTGGTAAGTCCAACCCACCCACGGTTTTTTCAACGACAGAACTCTAGCCCCTTCTAGGTGGGTCTCCATCAGACAGACGATGTCTGCCCCAAGCTGCTTGAGCTGTCTAAGGACCAACGTCCTTTTAACCTTGTCATTGAGGCCACGTACGTTCCAGGAGAGAAATGTAATTAAATTAGTTGTCATAGTACCGTAGTGTGTCGTAGAACCGAGACTCCGCTAGCCCACACATCAACCAGCATGTACCATATTGCACTCCCAATGTCACAGAAATACACACTTCCCACACACCACAATGCAGTTGAAGAAAAAAAAAACACATCTCAACAGTTGCAAAACAATCCTGGAATCTACTCCCCCAGTTACCGCCCCAAACCTGGACAAACCTTTACTCCCAAATCCCACCCCGCCCCCTCCCTGTATACCACCCCGAACATTGGCCTACTTGGATCCCTACAACAAAAACTAACCCCCACCCCCCTTTTACCAGAAAAAACGTACTAAAACCCTAAATACCCAATGACAATAACAAACTGGCGGGCAAAAAATACAGTGGCGACTAGACATGTCGCAGCGCCCTCCATAGATTTAAGGCATCCCCCTACTGTAATAAACCTCAAAAACATTTTATATAACATAACACCGCGGCGTGAAACACAAGCCACAAAATGCCCCAGACCCCGAGACCCCCCTTTAAAGGAACCTATACAGTACCCAACCGACTAAGCAGACCCCCTTACTACCCTTACCCAACCACCAGCCAGCAAAGGAACATACTATAGAGCCTGCCCAGAGCCCTTGAACATAGTAGTTACACAAAGTGAAAACAGGTGGCCAACTTTCAATATGTTCCCCACAGCACCTCTAGAATAGCAGGGGGAAAAAAAAGTTTTTTTTATTTTTAAAGCCAAGATGTAAAAGAGAGCGTCCACAGCAGAAGGATAGCCACACATCCTCAATCCGCAGCCATAGCCCGTCTCGCTGGCCTTGCAGTGTCCAGTCACATGGAGGCCTCCCTAGGAGTGGAAAAGAATTTTGCCTCTCCATCCACCACAATTCGTAGCTTAGAAGGGAATAACATAGCATAAGATATGTTCAGCTCACGAAGACGCCTCTTGACAGGAGTAAATTGGGCCCTATTCTTTTGGACCTCCACCGCAAAATCAGGGAATACGGACACACGGGAGCCATTCCACAGTAGCGGGCCTTTAGTACGATTCAGTCGCAAGACAGCATCCCTGTCACGGTAATTAAGGAGCTTAGCTATCAAGGTACGAGGAGGCGCCCCAGGTGGGAGAGGGCGGAAGGGGACCCTATGACCTCTTTCCACGGTAAAAAAGGGCGAGAAGGATTCCATCCCGTAGCAGTCAGTGAGCCATTTTTCCACAAATTTCTCAGGAGACTGGCCCTCCTCGCGTTCCGGGAGACCCACAAAGCGCACATTACATCTCCTCAGACGCCCCTCCATAACCAGCAGTTTATGTTGTTCATCCGTCAATTGGGCAGTAATAGTAGTGACCTTGGCCCCCAGCGGCTTCACTGAGTCCTCAAGATTGGACGTATGGGCCTCCACCTCACCCACACGTTCCCGGACCCTCTGGAGGTCATGATGTATAATAGACAGGTCAGATTAAACCTGACCAATTTTATCAGCCAGCCTAGCCTCACTAGCCGCTACAGCCTCCAGGACCTTCTGTAGCACAGCATCAGGAGAAGCGTCAGAGGCAGCAGAGGCGGCAGAGCCATGTGGAGATTTAGGCGGAGGAGAGGAGTCACGGTCAGGGGTCACCTCTTTACGGTTAGGATTAGACGACCTGGAGTACTTCTCCAGCTTAGCAGCAGCCGACTGCTGCGGTTTCACCATTATGCTGCAGTACAAGGAGAGACACCCAGGCAGAAGGCAGTAGTATAGAATAAAATAGCGGAGATATTGTGCAGGATATAAATCAGACCAAGCACTGGTCAAAGAGAAGCAGGTGCCCACACTTCCAGGCCACACATGCACTGTAGGGGTAAAATGGTGGCGTTTCCCACCTCTGTATTCCTCACACTGCAATCACTGTAGGGTATGGGATCATAGGCATCCGCAGGCTCCAGCAGATATTGGCAGCAGAACAGTCCTCAGACAAACAGGGAGCCACAGGGGCCAGAGCAGGCTGTAATAGGGCTCAGACAGGCTTATTCCCCACCGCGCAGAAGCCACTCGTCTCCCCCAGCAGGGCGGGCATATATGAAGTAATGGCGGCAGGTCTGGGGCTCAGGAGAACAAGTGGAGCAGGAATCCTGCAGCAGGGCACGGGCGCATAGCGGTCCTTACCCCTCCGAGCTGTTGTCCGTGTCTCCGTCTTCTGCTACGCCCGTCGCCATCCTGCTCGCGGGTCACAGCTTCAGCTGCAGTCTCTCCCATCAGTGATGGCGCCGGCATCTTCCCGCGCGCCAAGCCCCTCAGCACACTCCGGGTCCTTACGATCACGGCGGCCAGAGTTCCCAGCCCAGAACAGGAGAACCAAGATCAGGGCAAGTTCCCCCACACCACGGATGCCTCACAGGGCGCAGGAAGGACACCAGGATAGGAGATTCAGGATAGTTGGGAGTGGGACGGAGAGCGCTGATCAACGTCTGCTACTCCATGTCCGTGAAGCCACGCCCCTGCACACTTTGATCTTTTTAATCATGACACCACTGGTCCCTTAAACCCTTATCCCCAATCACCACATGCTCTTTTTTACAGTAATTTACCACTACTGTTTACTTAGGGGATAGCTGATGCCGATGAAATTTGGGAGTGTCTGTAAAATAGATTAATAATAAAGTAGAACTGTTAGATACAGTGCATCTGGAAAGTATTCACGGACCTTCACTTTTTCCACATTTTTTTATGTTACAACAATATTCCAAAATTTCCCTTAAAATTCTACACACAATACCCTATAATGGCCCTCATTCCGAGTTGTTCGCTCGCAAGCTGCTTTTAGCAGCATTGCACACGCTAAGCCGCCGCCTACTGGGAGTGAATCTTAGCATCTTAAAATTGCGAACGAAAGATTCGCAATATTGCGATAAGACATCTCTGTGCAGTTTCTGAGTAACTCGAGACTTACTCGGCATCTGCGATCAGTTCAGTGCTTGTTGTTCCTGGTTTGACGTCACAAACACACCCAGCGTTCGTCCAGACACTCCTCCGTTTCTCCAGCCACTCCCGCGTTTTTCCCAGAAACTGTAGCGTTTTTGCCCACACGCCCATAAAACGGCCTGTTTCCGCCCAGAAACACCCACTTCCTGTCAATCACACTCCGATCGCCTGAACGAAGAAAAAGCCGTGAGTAAAAAACCTAACTGTATAGCAAATTTACTTGGCGCAGTCGCAGTGCGAACATTGCGCATGCGCACTAAGCGGAAAATCGCTGCGATGCGAAGAAATTTACCGAGCGAACAACTCGGAATGACCCCCAATGACAATGTGAAAAAAGTTTTTTTTTGAGAATTTTGCAAATTTATTAAAAATAAATGACCTAAGAAATCATATGTACATAAGTATTCATAGCTTCTGCTCAATACTTTGTTGATGCACCTTTGGCAGCAGTTACAGTCTCAAGTCTTTTTAAATATGATGCCACAAGTGTGGCACACGTATCTTTGGGCAGTTCGCCCATTACTCTTTGCAACACCTCTCAAGCTCCATCAGTTTGGATGGGAAGCTTCGGTGCACAGCCATTTTCAGATCTCTCCAGAGATGTTCAATCGGATTCAAGTCAGGGCTCTGGCTGGGCCACTCAAGGACATTCACAGCGTTGTCCTGAAGCTACTCCTTTGATATCTTGGCTGTGTGCTTAGGGCCGTTATCCTGCTGAAAGATGAACCGCCGCCCCAGTCTGTGATCAAGAGCGCTCTGGAGCAGGTTTTCCTCCAGGATGTCTCTGTACATTGCTGCATTCATTGTCCCCTCTATCTTGACTAGTCTCCATAGGCAAACACAGGGTTTCTGGTTGCCTGGAAACCCCTCTCCCTCTCTGCATGTTTCTCAAATTATGACAATAATAGCAATAGTATATAATACGATTACTAGAGCTGCTGCCACATCATGCAGGTTAAGGAACAGAGCGGAGCTACTGCACACGCCCAGTGGTAGCAACTTCTTCTACCAA